>NC_083436.1:33178474-34378474 GCF_020745735.1 Hemiscyllium ocellatum | reverse complement strand
AATCACAAGCTAACACAGCACTGTCCCTTTGTCAGGTGAAGTGGACCTTCATGTGACAAAGGGACAGTGCTCTGAAAGCTTGTGATTTCAAGTAAACCTGTTGGACTATAACCTGGTGTTGTGTGACTCAATCTAAACAGGCAACATTATTTTATTGTGATCATTGTGTAGTACATTCAGCTTGCACAGTAATGACAGAAGCTTCATATAGACAATAAATGGAAATGAAGCAGGACAATCAAACAGTTCCACTTGCATTTGTAGTTTTTAATTACCCCTTTAAAAGCATCTGTGAATTAAAACAATAAACATAGGGACACATATCCAAACATACATGGTAAAATAAACTAAAACAAGATCGCAAAAGAAATTTCATATCAGTCTTAATTCTCACAAGTCTACATGCCTGCTAATGAACACTCAACACCTCTATTCCTGCCCACAGTGATCTCTGGATTTAACTCACAAAGTGAGGCAACCTTTTAATTATTTCATCTGAGAGATGGGCATTAGTTATCACCAACATTTTCTGCCCATCTAATTGTGAGAAGGTGATGGTAAGCTACCTTGTTGAACCACTGGAATCCATTTGACTTTCTGCAGTGGACTGGCACAACTGAGTACAGTTATGACAACTTCACTACTGTGGATCTGAAGTCACATTTGAATCAGGCCAAGCAAAATCAGCAGATTCATAAAGTCTTGGAGAAACCCAGCAAGTCAGGCAGCATCCAGAAAGAAAAACAAAATTAACATTCAAATACAACAACTCTGTCAGAACAGCATGGCCACTGGACTCGAAACATTAACTCTGATTTTTTTCACTCTACACATGTTGAATTTCTCCAGCATTTGCAGTTCTTGGTTTTATTTTAAATAAGGCCAGATGTCCTCCCTAAAGGCAATCTTTAAAATTAACCTATTCTTCGAATCAACATCTTCAGAGATGTAATTACACACTTCAGGAGCAGGTGGGACTTGAATTTGAATCTCAGTCCAGGAGTAGGGACACTACCACTGTTGGTGGGGGGGGGGGTCACCACTGTAACATTAACACGACAGCTCTCATATGGGATTTTACATCGGTATAGATCATGAAGCTTTTATTCAAATCAACTTTCACTCCAGATTTTATTAATTTAAATTCCACTAATTGCCATTGTGGAATCTGAACCAGTGCCTCTAAAGCAACAGCCTCGGTCTCCAGATTACTAAACTTCTGTGACACTATCAATGCATACAATTCCCTTAGGATTACACTGGAAATACTTTTTTCCCCCCTTAGACTTCTACCAACAAAAGCATAATTGAGAGACCATCACTTCAGTTTTACATTCCCTGACCTTCCACATACATCATTTTCTTTCACTGCTACGTTTGTGCTCTTCCTTACACATGTATTGGCTCAATAACTGTACAATAATGTACAGCCTCACCCACTAATTTTTTTTAAGAAATGTCCTGCACCTAGAAATAAAGAGGACACTCACTGAGGCAAGATGTCACTACGTGCTTTATATGGAGAATGCTGCAATTTCAAAATAGCTCTCTGACTAGGATAGGAGCAATAGTTTTGAGAAGTCATCTTTGTTAATGTTGCAGTGATGACCCCCACCAACAGTCTAGAAATAATGACATTTGTTGCTGCAAAATTTGGGACCCGGGTGCGATTAGTTGTACTGTTTCAATAAAGGGCTAAAATCCACCATTCAAAAATGCAAGTGTTACCCCACAATCAAGGCAATTCAACCCCACAAATATGCAATACAAAAACGTACTCATATAGCCCTTATTCCATACATGGCTCAAGACTTAAGACTTAATTTAAATTTCAGTTCTGAAAGCTTACTGGTTCGCAAATTCCATTATTCATGTTCAACATGAATCTCGCTTTCCTCTCTAACCCACCACCCCTGCCACTTGTTCAATTTGCTTTCCTAGTTTTGTGAGTACGTGATTGTGACATATTTAATCGGATTACGCGTGATTTTTGCTTTTCTGAAAATCACTTATACATTTGGAAGTCACCGTTCAACTCAGCCTTCGGACTGCGAACATGATATCATGATTAGCAATTAACAAAACAAATGGGTCAGCTGCAGGTAACGAAAGCTCCCAATTACCTCTGTCAGAATGTCACCATTTGGCAATAAGACAAGATCAGTGCCCTCAGCCTCCATAATGAAAAACATTAACTCAACATCGGCTTGACTCCAACACCACACCCTCTCCCAAATAATGTGAGCGTATTATATCATGGTAAAGCATCCAATCGAAGCATCAGCACAGATATTGCTCGTTACTTTTACAAACACTCATTATTTCCGATGAACAAAAACAAAGGCCTCATTACTCCTACCGCCGCCTGGACTGCAGAAGCGCGGCAAATCGACTTTTGCGCCTGCGCAGTCAGGACCATCTACGTGGCGGGCGCGTCTGCGCGACGGTCTTCCCGCCCGCGAGTTAACAGATGAAGCAGGTTGTGAAGACTACGCATGTGCGGAACTGCCTCCAAGGCTGTGGAGACAGCGATGTCGCGTGTGGGGAGGCGCCTGCGCGATCGCGGTTTGTGGCGGTTGGGAAGGAGAAGCGCACGTGCGGAACGGTTTTTTTTAAAAAAACAAGCGGGAAATTTGAATGGGGGAAGGAAGAGTGGAGTGGGACATGGGCTGGCTGGAGATTACGAATCTAATAGTGTGGTGGAGACTGTCAGAGGAGCAGGAGAGTCAACATTTCGGGCATAAACCCTTCATCAGGATGGAGGGGTGGGGGCTAAGAGATAAATAGGAGGGTGGGGCTAAGGGGGAAGATAGCTCAGAGGGTGATAGGTGGGTCAAGGTGGACAATGATGGTGATAGTTCAGTGTGGAGGTGGAGTGGTTAGGTGGGAATGAAGATGGACAGGTGGGACAGTTCAAGGGGGGGATTACTGAGTTGGAGGGTTGGCTTTGGGATAAGGTGGAGGGATGGGAGATGAGGAACCTGGTGAAATCCATATTGATCCTGTGGGTTTGGAGGGTCCCAAGGCCGAAGGTGAGGTGTTCCTCCTCCAGGCTTTAGGTGGCTTGGACTTGGTGGAGGAGGCACAGGACTTGCATGGAAGTGGTTGGCCACAGGATGGTGGGGTTGTTTAGTGCATGTGTCCTGGAGATGTTCTCTGAAAAGTTCCACAAGTTGGTGTCCTGCCTCCCCAATGTAGAGGAGACCCCATAAAGATCAATGGATGAGGTGTTTGGATGTGCAGGAAATTCTCTGCTGGATGTGGAAGGATCCTTTAGGGCCTTGGATGGAGGTGTGGGTGCAGGTTTTATATGTCTTGTGGTGGTAAGGGAAGATGCTGGGGGTAGAGGGTGAGTTGGTGGTGGGCATGGACCTAGTGAGGGGGGTTGTGGAGGAAATGGTCCCTGTGAAGTGCTGATAGGGGTGGGAAGAGAAATATATTTCTCTGGGGTCTGACTACTGGTGGTGGAAATGGGAGGATGATGCTCAACAAACCAAGCAAAGACTTTATATAGAAATCTTTGGTGAATGAGGACAGTGGTCACAGCTTCAAGATTGTCAGCAAAGAGAGCTAGAAATGAGATGAGAAGAAATTTCTTTACTCAGATATGTTAGGATTTACAACACACTGCCTGGGATAGTGATGGAGGCAGATTCCATAGGAAGTTTTAAAAGAAAGCTGGGTATATATTAAAGTTGTTTGCTTAGAGGGCCATGTAACTAGAGCTGGAGAATGGGATGAGTTGGGAGCTCTTTTGGGAACCTGGTGTAGACACGATGGGTAGAATGGTGTCCTTCAAAGTTTGATCTTAAATGCAAGTGGGGGGGGGGGGGGTGGAAATAGTTGGCACTTTGTGTGATGCCAAAATGGGTAATTATGAAAGAAAAGTAGGAGTATTGTAGACCTAATGTTCAACAGGTGGCATAATGCTGCCTGACCTGCTGTGCTTTTCCAGCACCACTCTAATCTAGACTCTGGTTTCCAGCATCTGCAGTCCTTGTTTTTACCATAATTGAAGATGACCAAGCCATGAAGTTCAATGTGATTCTGACCTAAAAGTTAGGTAATCCCAGCTGACCATCGATAGAATACATCTTCTGTTTTTTTTTAGTTGTATCCATTTTTGGACACCATTACAATTCAAATTCATCACTATTCATTTGCTTCTCATCTGCTGAGCTTCTCATTCTTTGGAAATGTTTTTAGTCCTGTATTTCTAATGCCAACAGGATTAAATGTTTATTTGGAAGCATTAGCTTTTAGAGCGCTGGACCTTTATCTGAAAGCTCGTGCTTCCAAATAAACCTGTTGGGACTCTAACCTGGTGTTCTGTGATTTTTTTTAAACTTCGTACACCCCAGTACAACACCGGTTCTTCCAAATCAGAATTAAAGGACTCCCCAAAACCTTTAAACCAGGAGCAACATTTCTCATCTTGTATCTCTAGTTATCTGAAAGTTCCATTCTACATCGGCACCTTTTATCTTCTGAAAATTTGTACTTATTTTCTATCTAGGAATCAAGTTGATCCACCATACTAGTTAAACATTTTGCTTTTTAATGCCATTTGATTTAAGGTAAACATGTTAGGCAGGAATTGCTTTTCCTGATACCAGCTAGAAAAATTTTTAAGAATAAGTGATATGAATAGCTAGAATTTCGACCATGAAATGATAAAGGCATGCAATTGTTCCACAAGTAGGTGGCCTGTCTCTCCAATGTAGAGGAGACCACATCGAAAGCAATGGACGCAGTTGATGAGGTATTTGGATGTGCAGGAAAATCTCTGCCAGACGTGGAAGGATCCTTTGGGGCCTTGGATGGAGGTGAGGAATGTTTTAGAGAACATCTCTGGGACACACGTACTAAACAACCCCACCAGCCTATGGCAGATTACTCCAACAACCCCTCCCACTCTGCCAAGGACATGCAAGTTCCGGGCCACCTCCACTAATCCTAGCCACCTGACAACTGGAGGAAGAACACCTCACACCTCATCATCACACAGAATCAATGTCGATTTCACCAGTTTCCTCATGTCCATGCCCCCCACCTTATTCCAGATCCAACCCTCCAATTCGGCACTGCCCTCTTGAACTGTCCTGCCTGTCCATCTTCCTTCCCACCTATCCACTTCACCCTCCACTCTGACCTATCACCATCACCCCCCACCTTTATCCAACACCTATCGCATTCCTAGCTACCTCCCCCAGCCCTACCCCCTCCCATTTATCTCTCAGCCCCCTTGTGCCCCACCCAAAATCCAGATGAAGAGCTTAAGCTTGAAATGGCGACTCTCCTCCTCAGATGCTGCTTAAATTTTGTGTCTTACGATCTTATACTCCACAACCACCTGATGAAGGAGCAGTGCTCTGAAAGCTAATGCTTCCAAATAAACCTTTAATCCTTTTAGCTGTGCTTTTTCCACTGCACGTTTTGACTCTGATCTTCAGGATCTGCAGCCTTCACTTTCTCATAACTTTTTCTTGGTATCTCACTAAGTGAATCAAATTGGCTGAAACCTGTTATCTGTGATGCTGGGAGCCTCTGGGAGATGCTGAGATGTATCATTCATTTGACACATGTCTGGTTGGTGTTAGTTGCTCAAGTACCATATTAGTACCTAAATGCCAATTACTTTAAAATGATTTAGTGTTGAATTGGATGTGCAGTGGCTGGTTTCCCAAACAGTGTTGCTATTTTCACTGTGTTTCTGAGGCCATTTTATGTTCAGTTTTGGCTCCCATCGCCGCTACCTTGTTATCAAAATGACATACATATTAATAGGTTTATTTGGAAGTACTAGCTTTCGGAGCACTACTCCATCATCGGGTAGCTGTGGAGTAGGATCACAAGACAGAATTTATAGCAAAAGATCACTGTGTCATGCACGGAATTGATACAATATATTGAACAAGCCTAGATTGCTGTTAAGTCTTTCATCTTTTTTAATTGGTTGCAAGTTTCGATTCATTAATATAAATCCCATAATTTCTTTCAGATGACATTATCAAGATAACTTAAGGTTTTATATAAAAAAAAGTGACATCTCAACTCAGACAATGCATTAAAGGTGTGAGGTTAGACTCGGTCTGTATCCCAATCTTAAGTCAGGCTGGTTCTATTTCCAAAGTAGGAATTTATAAAATGTTACATGGATTGATTGCCTGCAGACTTTTGAACAAAGTAGAATATACCTGCAATTACAATTCTGCAAATGTAAATTCACCCCATCGACTTGTATGTGTGTGTGTGTCCATGCATGTGAGGGAAAGAGTGTGTTCTTGCATGTGTGTTTGTGTGTCTGTGCCTCTCGGGGGCACCATGCAACAATCACCAGACAGATGTTCCCTCCCAGTCGGGGAACACTTCAGCGGTCTGGGACATTTGGCCTTGGATCTTTGGGTGACCATTCTCCAAGGTGGACTTTGGGATATACAACAACAGAGTAGCCGCCAGAGGCCGATTGCCAAGTTCAGTACCCATGAGGATGGCCTTAACCGGAACCTTGGGTTCATTTCACACTACAGGTGACCCCACTACACTATAAATTCTCTCTCTTGCTCACACACATGTGCACACTCTTACATACTCTCACACCCACGTAGACTTTCTCTCATACTCACGCTCTCTCTCAGACACACATACATCCCCCCGAGAGGCGTACACAAGCAACACAGTGTCAAGCACACATTCACAAGATTCAAGATGGCGGCGACCCAGCAAGTCTGAGTCTGTAGTGCTCTGCCTAAGACTCAGGCAAAGTGGGGCACCCACCTTCACCACATCTTTTAAGTCATTTAAATAGTTTTGCCCAGCATACTTATTCATTTTTGTATCAAACTTGAACAGTTTGATGTTGTTCTTAAAATGACTAAGGACAAAAATTCCCAAAGTTCACAACAGGCAGGGACCCCTCCCGCAGCAGCGGAGACATCCACGGCCGCCTCGGGGGCTTACCTGCAAAGGTGAGCCTGGTCTCTGATTAACAAGCTGCAGGAGAGGATCGATGCCTTCATTGAAGAATCCAGGACCAGGTGGAAGTCGTTCTCAGTCATGCTGCAGAAGCACGACCGAGAGATTGAAAAACTCGAACAGCCTGTTGGAGGGGCGAAGCAAAAGGCCGCGACTTCGGAATCTGCTGCCGAATTGGCCATGGGCTGGATCAGTGCTCTCGAGCGGCGAATCCAGACCTTGGAGGAGCACATTGATGACCTCGATAATCGAGGTCGTCAAAAAAATATTCGGTTGCTGGGCCTTCCCAAACAGGAAAAGGAAGGTTACCTTGTAGACTTTCCGGAGCAATGGCTCCCACAACTATTAAAGTTGGAGTCTGGACGACGCTAGGTGCAGGTGGAGTGGGCCCATCGGGTTGCTATATGCAGGCCCGGGTCAGACTAGCGCCCCCACCTGGTTCTATTCTGGCTCCAATGTTATAGAGAGAAGCAGATACTCCTGGAAGCCTCCAGAATCCTGGGGAAGGATCCCCAGGTCATGATGTCCGAGGGTTCCAGAATAATATTATTCCAGGATTTTTCTTCAGCCATGGTCCGCAAGAGGAGGGCATCCAATGAGGCGAAGAAGCGACTAAGAGACCTAAATATCCAATACTCCTTGTGTTACCCGGGAACGCTGTGCTTCAGACACGAAGGATCCATGTATAACTTTGGATCACCGGAGAAGGCTAAAGAATTCCTAGACTCTCATAATAGACTGTGAGACTTAAACTGTTTGGATAAGAATTTTATTTTTCACACAGCCTTCCCCCCACCCAGTTTACCCTTTTTTCCTTTTTCATCATTTTTTTCATTATCTTCTCCGGAGGGGCAGGGAAGGGGGATTATTTGTTACTCGCTATGTGAAATCTTTTTTACAGGTCATGCAACTTATTCGATTTGTGTGGGAGGGAGGGTTTGTTTTGTTCTACCTTTTTTTTAAAGAGCGGGGTTTTCTTCTGTCATTTTATTTAGCTTTCTAATAATTGCTGGGATTGTAACTTTGTAGTTTTATATATTTATATTTTGTATTATGCTTGCTAAACACACCCTGGGAGGTGAGTCACTCACTGTTAACTTTAGTTTCATAGAACACTGTCATTTGTCTACTCCATTTTATAATGCCTGGGCTGAGGGTGGGGTGCTAGTTAGGAGAGGTTATGGTGGGGTAATTAACAGGTAGTTACGCTACCTGGGAGCAAGGGGGAAAATCTCCTTTTAAATGTGTTTTGCATAGTTTTCTTTACTTAGGAATAGTTTTTAATTGTGTTGTTGTAAATGTCTTAAAGAATTTTTGCTTTTGTGAATTTTCCATGGTCTTTATTCCAGGTGTTTTGGGTGGGGTTCTTCCTCCTGGAGGGTCTCGGGCTTGCCTGGATGATCATGGCTAGCCATTCATTTAGGTGGTGCACCTGGAATGTCAACAGGAGTAATTCACCAATCAAAAGGAATAAGATATTATCAAACCTCGAAAAAGAAATGGCTGATATAGCTCTCTTACAGGAGACACATTTACTTGACAAAGAGCACTTAAAGCTACAACAGGGTGGGTTTGACCAGGCTTTTTTCTGATCTTTTAATTCAAAAAGTAGGGGAGTAGTCATTCTCATTCAGAAGAATCTTCCTTTCAAAATCTTAAACCAGATAAAAGATGAGTCTGGATGGTATATACTGATCAGAGCCCTAATATATGGGAAGGAGTATGGAATTTTGAATTTTTATTGTCCCCTGGTGCACCCCTTCAAATTCGTAACAGAAGTGTTCTCCAAGTTGATGGCTTTTGGGGCCCACCATACAGTTATAGGAGGAGATTTTAACGGTATTATGGACTCAGAGACAGATAGGATACCTCAGAGTACTATGGGTGTATATCTCAGATCCAGACAATTGGCGGATCTGAATAGGGAGCTAAGGCTGGTTGACGTATGGAGGTGCCTTCACCCCCAGAGACTTTACTTTCTATTCTAACTCACACAAGTGTCATACTAGAATTGATATGTTTTTCACTCCCTTGACTCTTTTGAATTCCGTATTGTCCTGCAAAATAGGTAATATAACAATCTCTATTCATGCCACAGTATGTATGGAAGTTAAAACTAGGGACGATGGGACAGGCCCCTGACATTAGCATATGGATTCTTTACTAATGAAGGATAGCAAATTTATAAAACATTTTTCTCAGGAACTCAAAACCTTTTTGGAAATTAGTTCAGGTACGGCCAGTAACCCGTCGATGATGAGGGAGACAATTAATGCTTATGCGCGAGGCTTGATCATCTCATATTCTGCGACCCAGAAAAGACAAAAGGGAGAACAACAGCGCCTGCTCGAGGCTCACTTGAAGGCCGCTGAGACAGCGTAGGTTGATGGGCCCCCTATTACTAAGCTACAGCGGATCACAGCCCTTAGGACAGCCTTGAATTCTGCACCTACCCAAACAGCAAAGAGGGAAATATTATTTGCAAAGCAAAGAATATATGAATATGGCGACAAGCCTGGCAGATACCTAGCATGAAAATGTGTTGCTGGAAAAGCGCAGCAGGTCAGGCAGCATCCAAGGAGCAGGAGCGTCGACGTTTCGGGCATGAGCCCTTCTTCAGGAAAGAAGGCCCCCACACTCAACCCTGCCCCCACTCCCAGCTCCAGCCCCACAGCAGGTCCTAGCTCCCAGCCCTGCCGTGTTTTCACCATCCCTCCAGACCTCCCCCTCTCTGAGGACGAAAGATCAGTCCTCATCAGAGGCCTCACCTTCATTCCCCTATGCTCTCAGATTAACGAGTTCAACACACGGCGAGACATCGAACAATTCTTCCGCTGCCTTCGCCTCCGTGCCTACTTCTTCAACCAGGATTCTCGCCCACCCTCTGACGACACCTCCCGCCTCCAACACACCCCAAAAAAGAAAAAATGTCTACAGATACCTAGCATATCTTGCTGGGAAAAAAAAGGCTCCTCAAGCTATCACGTCCATTAGGGAAAGTGCTGGTACTCTAACTTGTGATCATAAAAGGATCAATACTGCCTTTAGAAAGTTCTATTTTGCACTGTATTAATCACAGGACTGTGAGGATAGAACTAACAAGATGGAGTCCTTCTTTAAAACTTGGCCTTTCTGGATTTAACCTTGGAGCAGGTGTCGATCCTGAATGCTTGCCTGACAACCCAGGAAGTACTCGACACAATTAGACAGCTTCAGAGTGGCAAAGCACCTGGACCAGACAGATTCTAGGTTGAGTTTTATAAAGAATTTATAGGGGAACTGGCTAGTCCATTTATAGACATGTATAATTACTGACATAGTCAGGGCTGCCTCCCGCATTTGTTGAGAGAAGCAAATATTTCTCTCATTCTTAAAAAAGGAAAGGCCCCAGAAGATTGTTCAACATATAGACCAATATCCTTGCTAAATGTGCATTTTAAAATCCTTTCTAAAATGTTAGCATTAAGATTGGAGAGGGTCTTACCATATATCATAAAAGAGGACCAGATGGGTTTATCAAGGGCCATAGATCAACTAACAGTATTAGAAGGGTGATACAAGCCTGTCAACAGGGAAGAATACTGGGGCTAGTTGTCTCCTTGGATGCAGAGAAGGCATTTGATCAGGTAGAATGGTCATATCTTTTTTACACACTGGAAAGGTTCGGTGTCAGAGAGGTATTTTCTAAATGAGTCTCAATATTATACAATGACCCCAAAGCAGCTGTGATCACCAATGGTTTAGGTTCGGATAGCTTCAGTATTGGTAGGGGTTGCCGTCAGGGATGTCCTCTCTCACCATTACTATTCACACTAGTAATCGAACCACTAGTGGAAGCTTTACGAAACAACTCTAACATAGCGACTCCGAGGGTTGGTTCGGGTAAACATAAAATCACTCGCTATGCAGATGATGTCCTCATTTTCTTAAGTAATCCTTTCATATCCATGCCCCGCTTAATTCAAGTAACCAATCTATTTAGTATGTTCTCAGTCTATAAAATCAATTTTATGAAATCGGAGACCATGTCGTTGGGTGGTCTCACCAGTGTATCCAATTTGTCAGACGGATCTTGCTTTCCCTTTCAGGGGTCACTGGAGGGTTTTCTATACTGTGCTATTTTTATCACCCCAATATTTGGTCAGTTGTATAAAGCCAATTTTGTACACCGACTAGAGAAAATAAAGCAGGACCTTCAATGCTGGGGAAATCTCCCATTTCCTGATGAAGGGCTCTGGCCCGAAACGTCGAATTTCCTGAACCTTGGATGCTGCCTAACCTGCTGTGCTTTAACCAGCAACACATTTTCAGCTCAAATCTCCCAATATCCTGGTTAGGCAGAGTAGCTCAAGTTAAGATGAATATTCTGCCTCATCTCCTATATCCTATGAGAATGCTCCCCCTGATGTTGCCGAGACTAGTGTTGCAAAAAATACACGGCTGGCTTGGTTCCTTTATTTGGAATCATAGGCGGCCCCTTATCAAATTAGAAAAGCTGCAGCTTCCACAAGCAAGAGGAGGACTGGATTTTCCAGACTTTTGGAGGTATCAGTTGGGCTCTCTATTAGGCTATATAGCTGATTGGGTCTCTTGTGACCCACAATCAATTTGGTTAGACATTAAGACCTCCCAAGCAAAGTGTCCCCTCATCAATCTTTTATTATGGATTATTGCAAAAACTCTATTGTATTAAATACAATTAAAGCCTGGAGGATATTGCAGCAAGATGAGGGTAACCTACAAAAAAACCTCTCCTTATGCTCCTATAGTGGGAGTATCGGGTTTTCAGCCAGGGCTGACAGACGTTACATTTAAAGCCTGGAGGTCCAGAGATATCTCCTGCTTGGGGGACCTGTTCGATGGGGAGGTTATGATGTCTTTTGAGCAGTTGCACCAGAAGTTTGGACTGCCTAATGGAAACCTTTTTTGGCATTTCCAAATCCGAGATTATATACAGAAGAAGACTATATCATCAGACAGTCCCTACAAATCGGATAGGGAGAGAAAACTGCTATGGCCAATGGGTCCACCCTCGATTAGTACTCTTTATCACTCATTATATAATGAGGTATCGGAATGACTGTTTAAAACATGGAACCAAGAATTGGGGTGAGAAATCCCTTCAGAAATGTGGGAGGACATCTGGGAAAATGCCAGAAAGATCTCTATTTGTAATAGAATTCATGCTATTCAATTAAAGATACTCCATAGGGCTCATAAAGAACCTGAACGACTCGCAAGATTTAAAGGTAGGAACATCCCCAATGTGTCCTAAATGCAAAATAGAGTGGGCACTCTCACGCATTGTCTATGGACATGTCACAAGATCCGTAGGTACTGGGACAGAGTAGCGAATGCTCTGACAGAGATCTTGGGAATGGAGGTTAGATTGGATCCAGTGTCTCTTCATCTGGGCTTTTCAAATTTTCCTTTCCTGGATGTGCACAGGAGGAAACAATTTTCCATTCTCTCCTTTTGTGCAAGGGAAAATACCAAAGTGAATTGGGTAGCTGAAGGCCCTCCAGGACTTTCGAATTGGCACAGGTTAATCATGGAATATATCCCCCTTGACTTCCTCACAAATATGGTGCACCAAAAAAACTGAATTATTCTATATGGCAACCCTTTCTGAACTATATCGAAACAGATATTTCAGCCATACTGTCCAAGGCTTTTGTCTGGCTGTGGTAGTGGTTCTGGTTGGTCCGGGGGCCTCCGGGAGGAGGACTCCCATATAAATACGTGTTTTATTATGACTTGATGTGAATTCATTTTGAGTGTGTACTTAATTATTTCATTATTCTGTTATTTTTCGCTGGTAATGTATGATATCCTAATTTATGTTTTGGTTGTTTGTAGGATAGATTAGTAGTTAGTTGGGTTTTTTTTCCCTTTTTTGTATTTTGGTTATTATTTATTTTTTCATATATTTAATTGTATATTAGTGTTTATAATTGTTTGTATTACTTTGTAATTTTGTAAAAAAATGTTAAATAATTTCCTTTTTTTCAATAAAAATACCTATATAAAAAAAAGCACACATTCACACACATACACACTCTCCCTCACATGCAAACATACACACACATGTAAGTCTATGGGGTCAATTTGCATTTGCAGAATTGTAATTGTAGATACATTCTATTTTGTTCAAAACACACACAACCTGTAGGTAGTCAGTCCATGTCACATTTTATAAATTCCTGCTTTGAAAATAGAACAAGTCTGACTCAAGATTGGGAGACAGACGGACCCTAACCTCACACCTGTAATGCATTGTCTGAGCTGAGATGTCACTTTTTAAAAATAAAATCTGAGGTTATCTCGAGAATGTGATTTGAAAGAAGTTCTGGGATTTACATATTACGCAACTGAAACTAGAACCAATTCTGAACGATTAAATATTTGACAGCAATCTAGGTTTGTTCAATATATCGTATCAGTTGCAAGCATGACGCTGATCTTTTGCTAACAATTCTGTATCTTATGATCCTGCTCCACAGCAACCTAATGAAGGAGCAGTGCTTTGAAAGCTAGTACTTCCAAATAAAACTGTTGGACCATAACCTGGTGTTGTGTGATTTTTAACTTTGTCCACCCCAGTCCAACACCGCCACCTCCACATCATGCAATATTAATGTCTATGTTAAGCACGTTTTCACAGGGACTACTTTTTAGATCCATTTTAATCTTCCCTGACATTCAGTTCACTATTTTTCCTGCTAGTAAAGAGCATCAAGTTGTACTTTTATCGAGGGCTGACAGTATTCACTGCAGACATGCCTGGTTCATTTGGACTCTTGGACTGTGAAGAGGTTGTGGAGTTCTAATACCTTAATAATGTTACAGCCAAATTGTATATGTAATCCTGAGCTTTTGTAGTTTATTAAAATGCCATTGATACAACTCAGGTGATAGCTAACAACTGAACCAAATGGGACATTAGCCATTTGACAAAACTGTTAAACCATCGTTATCCCTGCTCTGAGATCAAACCTTATTAAATTCTGCAAAGCCAGCTAATAATTGTGTCCAAGTTTGCAATACAGACTCTTGGCATAAACCTTCCTTCTTTATCAGAAAACTAGGTATAGAGGATCAATTTACTTGAGTTGTACAGACTGACTTTTGTACCAATTCTTTCCAAGTTATTTAATTGATAATTCTGACTTTGTACAATAGCTTAAAATAGATCACACTTGATCAGCTAGCCATTAATCATCTCATACCAGAATAGAAAATTAGGAGAGACATATTACATGTAGCTAATCAGGTGTTGCCTGTCCTCCAACCTCAAACTGGCATTTATCCACTTCCAAGAAAACTGCAAGGTATGCACCCTTCAATTGAAACATACTCAAACAGTTGGAAGCTGTTGTCATTTATGCTTCTACTTCATCTGAATGTTGCACTCTTGAATTGAAAAGCTGATATATGGAGGAGTTGAAGGTGGCAGGAGAAACTGCTCTGCTGGAATTTTCCCAGACCACTTTATGAGTTGATGGAATCCATACCTCAGTACTTTTGTTAACAATTATCAGCCTCCAATGACTGCAGATGTCGCCCTGCATTAGGCTCTTTGTGAAGTCTAGATTAGAGTGGTGCTGGAAAAGCACAGCAGTTCAGGCAGCATCCGAGGAGCAGTGAAATCGACGTTTCGGGCAAAAGCCCTTCATCAGGAATACAGGCAGAGTGCCTGAAGGGTGGAGAGGTAAGTGAGAGGAGGGTGGGGATGGGGAGAAAATAGCAACGAGTACAATAGGTGAGTGGGGGAGGGGATGAAGGTGATAGGTCAGGGAGGAGGGTGAAGTGGATAGGTGGAAAGAAAGATAGGCAGGTAGGACAAGTCATGGGGACAGTGCTGAGCTGAAAGTTTGGAACTGGGGTGAGGTGGGGGAAGGGGAAATGAGGAAACTGTTGAAGTCCACATTGATGCGGTGGGGTTGAAGTGTTCCGAGGCAGAAGATGAGGCATTCTTCCTCCAGGCGTCTGGTGGTGAGGGAGTGGCAGTGAAAGAGGCCCAGGACCTCCATGTTCTCGGCAGAGTGGGAGGGGGAGTTGAATTGCAAAGGACCCACTCTGTACTACATCCTCAGAAGAATTCATACTCTCAACAAACAGTATTTCAACTCCATCTCAAACATCAAAAACTGTGAGTACAACAAACTTTTATCTACCCACCTCCATAACCAGCGCTCCTAAAACATTTCAGTAGATTCCCCGGCCTCTGGAACTGCTCGGACGCCATTAGCCATTCGGCTCGTGCAGCCACCGTCCCCACGCTGATCGATGATGTCACTTCCACCCACATCATGGCCGCTTCCACAGCCACTTCCGCCCCTCACAATTCCTCATGCACCACATGTGACATC
This sequence comes from Hemiscyllium ocellatum, assembly GCF_020745735.1. Taxonomy (NCBI): domain Eukaryota; kingdom Metazoa; phylum Chordata; class Chondrichthyes; order Orectolobiformes; family Hemiscylliidae; genus Hemiscyllium; species Hemiscyllium ocellatum. The sequence goes on along the minus strand of NC_083436.1, from coordinate 34,363,127 downwards.
ACTTTCGTCCCTCACAGTGGTTAGCACTGCTGCCTCACCCAGGGACCTGGGTTCAATTCCCGCCTCAGGCGACTGACTGTGTGGAGTTTGCACATTCTCCCCGTGTCTGCGTGGGTTTCCTCCGGGTGCTCCGGTTTCCTCCCACAGTCCAAAGATGTGCGAGTCAGGTGAATTGGCCATGCTAAATTGCCCGTAGTGTTAGGTAAGGGGTATATGTAGGGGTATGGGTCGATTGCGCTTCGGCGGGTCGGTGTGGACTTGTTGGGCCGAAGGGCCTGTTTCCACACTGTAAGTAATCTAATCTAATCTAATCTAATCATCGCTGATGTCACACGCTCAGTGACCTCCATCGCACCCCCACTGCCAATTTTGCCACCACTTCCGCCCCCACCAATGCCACTCACCTGCATTCTGCTGACACCCCCCACAAAGATCCCACTGTTACCATCCCCACCCCCCAGAACCCTGAGGGGAACACCACCACTGCTCATGACTCCACCACCATTCCCCCCACCGCCACAACCACTCCAGTTACCAACTCCGTCCCCACTCCCAGCTCCACACCCACACCAGATCCCAGCTCCCAGCCCTGCTGAGTTTTCACCATCCCTCCAGACCTTCCCCTCACTGAGGACGAACGATCAGTCCTCAGCAAAGGACTCACCTTCATCCCCCTCCGCCCATGCATCAATTAAATTCACACTGTGACATCGAACACTTCTTCCGCCGCATCCGCCTCCAAGCTTACTTTCACAATCAGGATTCCCGCCCGCCTTCCGAGGACCCCTTCGCCCACCTCCAACACACTCCATCCACCTGGACACCCCGCGCTGGCCTATTACCTGCCCCCGACCTCTTCATTTCCAACTGCCGCCGGGACATTAACTGTCTCAACCTGTCTACCCTCCTCCCCCACTCCAAACTCACCCTCACAATGCGCAGCCCTCCAATCCCCCTGCTCCAATCCCGACCTCACCATCAAGCCAGTAGATAAAGGGGGTGCAGTGGTAGTCTGGCGCACTAACCCCTACACTGCTGAAAACAAACACCAACTCGAGGACACCTCTTCCTACCGTCCCTTCGACCATGACCCCACCCCCATCACCAAACCATCATCTCCCAGACCATACAGAACCTCATCACCTCAGGAGATCTCCCACCCACAGCTTCCAACCTCAAAGTCCGGGAACCCCACACTGCCTGGTTCTACCTCCTTCCCAAGATCCACAAGCCTGACTACCTTGGCCAACTCATTATCTCAGCATACTCCTGCCCCACTGAACTCATTTCTACCTACCTCGACACTGTCCTACCCCCCTAGTGCAGGAACTCCCCACATATGTTCGAGATGCCACCCATGCCCTCCACCTCCTCCAAGACTTCCGTTTCCCCGGCACCCAATGCCTCATCTTCACTATGGATATCCAATCCCACTACACCTCCATCTGCCATGACCAGGGCCTCCGAGCCCTCTGTTTCTTCCTCTCCCGACATCCCCAACAGTACCCTTCCACCAACACTCTCTCATTCGTCTGGCTGAACTGGTCCTCACCCTTAACAATTTCTCCTTCGAATCCTCCCACTTCCTCCAGACCAAAGGGGTAGCCATGGGCACCTGTATAGGCCCCAGCTATACCTGTCTCTTTGTTGGCTACATAGAACAGTCGATCTTCCGTAATTACACCGGCACCACTCCCCACCTCTTCCTCTGCTACATTGATGACTGCATTGGCACCATCTCGTGCTCCTGCGAGGAGGTTGAGCAATTCATCAACTTCACCAACATATTCCACCCTGACCTTAAATTTACCTGGACCATCTCTGACACCTCCCTCCCCTTCCTGGACCTCTCCATCTCCATTAATGATGACTGACTTGACACCGACATTTTTTACAAACCCACTGACTCCCACAGCTACCTGGATTACACCTTTTCCCATCCTACCTCCTGCAAAAATGCCATCCCGTATTCCCAATTCCTCCACCTCCGCCGTATCTGCTCCCATGAGGACCAGTTCCCCCACAGAACACACCAGATGGCCTCCTTCTTTAGAGACCGTAATTTCCCTTCCCACATGGTTAAAGATGCCCTCCAACGCATCTCGTCCACATCCCGCACCTCCGTCCTCAGACCCTACCGCTCCAACGGTAACAGGGACAGAACAATCCTGGTGCCCACCTTCCACCCTACCAACCTTCGCATAAACCAAATCATCCGCCGACATTTCCACCAACTCCAAATGGATCCCACCACCAGGAATATATTTCCCTCCCCACCCCTTTCTGCCTTCTCCAAAGACCGTTCCCTCCATGTCTACCTGGTCAGGTCCATGCCCCCCTACAACCCACCCTCCCATCCTGGCACCTTCCCCTGCCACCACAGGAATTGCAAAACCTGCACCCACACCTCCTCCCTCACCTCCATCCAAGGCCCTAAAGGAACTTCCACATCCATCAAAGTTTTACCTGCACATCCACCACTATCATTTATTGTATCCGTTGCTCCCGATGCGGTCTCCTCTAGATTGGGGAGATTGAAAGCCTCCTAGCAGAGCGCTTTAGGGAACATCTCTGGGACACCCGCACCAATCAACCACACCGCCCTGTGACCCAACATTTCAACACCCCTTCCCACTCTGCCGAGGACATGGAGGTCCTGGGCCTCCTTCACCGCCGCCCCCTCACCACCAGATGAAGAACCGCCTGGAGGAAGAACGTCTCATCTTCTACCTTGGAACACTTCAACCCCAGGGCATCAATGTGGACTTCAACAGTTTCCTCATTTCCCCTTCCCCACCTCACCCCAGTTCCAAACTTCCAGCTCAGCATTGTCCCCATGACTTGTCCTACCTGCCTATCTTCCTTTCCACCTATCCACTCCATCCTCCTCCCTCCCCCGACCTATCAGCTTCATCTCCTCCCCCACTCACCTATTGTACTCTATGCTACTTTCTCTCCACGCCCACCCTCCTCTCACTTATCTCTCCACCCTTCAGGCTCTCTGCCTGTATTCCTGATAAAGGGCTTTTGCCCGAAACGTCGATTTTACTGCTCCTCGGGATGCTGCCTGACCTGCTGTGCTTTTCCAGCACCACTCTAATCTAGACTCTGGTTTCCAGCATCTGCAGTAATTGTTTTTACCTCTTTGTGAAGTCCTCAGCCATTATGGCCATAAGCTGGTGTAATACTTTACATAGCTTTCTTTATGCTTTCAAACAATGCTCCCAAGTTGAGGTTGTATGACTGAATTGTGTTTGGACAATTTTCTGCTGCAGATTTGTCTTGTTCATGTGAACTGTGTCAAAGTAGTTAGAAGAGTTCTGATGGGGTATTCACATCAGCTTCTCTGAGCAACTGTCATATTCTTTGTGGTTTGGTTTATTGTGAATGCTAGACAGATAAATCTTAGAAAACAAACTCAAGTTTCCATGTGGCTATCATTGCACTGAGTCAAGAGCTAGTGTCATTGATGTGCTTTCTTTTTGGCTTCTAGGCTGTGGCCTTGTGGTTTTAATCAGTAACATTTAGGTTTCCGGTAAGTCTTTCACAAAATGAGTTTCCATTGTTTTATACATTTGATTTTAAAACATACAAGACTTTGGTTTGGAGGTCATTGACAGTCCTGGAAACATATTTTACTTAAATAACTTTATAGTTTCTTTCCAGCGTTGTCAGTATTCGTTGTAGTATAACCAGCATCAGCCCAGAGGCCACACTATTTTCTCAGAGCCAGAGATTTCATGCCCCACACCAGAGGCATGAACCCAGGCTAAACTTCACACTTCATTACAGTGCTGATGGAATGCTCACTGTCATATGTGCTGTCATTAGGATTAGATATTAAACAGAAGCCATAGCATAGACATTCATTGATGGGTTCATTTTACAAATTTAAAATGCTACAGAGCCCAATAAGACTGGGCATCAAACATGCGGACTCTGTGCTGAAAGAGCACCACACAATCTATTCAGAAGACTGATTATCGGTGTCCTCTGATAGTGAAGTGATCAATGTTGTGGTCCTTATGGTGATGTGATACGCATGTACATATTTGGGAATTCCAGCGATCTTGACCCAGTGAAGATGAAGAACCTGTAATCCATGCCCCAGCAACACAGGATGATATCTGACTATCGAAATTATAAAGTTAAAAATCGCACAACTCCAGGTTATAGTCCAACAGGTTTAATTGGAAGCACACTAGCTTTCGGAGCCCCACTCCTTCATCAGGTGATTGTGGAGGGCACAAATCTAAGGCACAGAATTTATAGCAAAAAATTACAATGTGATGTAACTGAAATTATACATTGAAAAATACCTTGATTGTCTGTTGAGTCTTTCATCTGTTCGAATACCATGATAATTTCACTTCTTTCATGTGTAAATCACAAAATCTTTTTTTTAAAAGTTGCATTCTCAGGTTAACTGTAACAATGGGTGTTAGCTAGACAATATGTTGAAGGTGTTGGCCCCCTGTGTTCTCTGTCTATGCCATGATGTTTAGATTGATTCTAATCTAAAAAGTGAGATAACAAAAGTTTTACATGAATTCATGCAGTTTTTGAGCAAAGTACAATGTAACTCTGCAAGTACAAATTCACCCCACAAAATATATGTGTGCATGTGGGTCTTTGTCTGTGTGCATGTCTGTCTGGGTTGGGGTTTGTGAATATGTGAGAGAATGTATATGTGTGTGTAGTGAGTGTAGAGTGTCTTAAGTCTGTAAGGAGGTGCATGTGGGAGTGTGCGCGCATGTCTGGGGTGGGGGGGTTGTGAGTGTCTGTGAGATTGAGTGTATATGAGTGTGCATGAGTGTAGAGTGGTCTAAGTCTCTGAGAGGATGCCTGTGTGAGTGTGGGAATGTGTGTGTCTATAGGGGTGTGTGTGGGTATCTGCGTGTGTGTCTGTGTATATGTATGTCCGTGTGTATGTGTGTATATAGGAGTGCCTCTGTGTGTGTGTGTGTGTGTATAGTGCAATAGTGGTCACCTGTAATGTGACACAAACCCCGGGCCCTCCCTATAGGTACCGAACTTAGCTATCAACCTCTGCTCGGCCACTTTTCGCTGCTGAATGTCCCGAAGTCCGCCTTGGAGGTTGGTCACCTGAAGGTCCGAGGTCAAATGTCCTGGACCGCTAAAGTGTTCCCCAACTGGGAGAGAACATTCCTATCTGTTGGTTGTTGTGCGGTGCCCATTCATCCGTTGTTGTAGCCTTTGCTCGGTTTCCCAATCTTCTACACACACACACACACACACACACACACACACACACACACACACACACACACACACACACACACACACACACACACACACACACACGCTCCTATATACACACATACACATGGACATACATATATACAGACACATGGATATACATATACACAGACACACACATAGACACTCACACACACCCTTACAGACACACACACTCCCACACTCACACAGGCATCCTCTCAGAGACTGCAACCACTCTACACTCATGCGCACACATATACACTCTCTCTCACAGACACTCACAACCCCCCACTCCAGACACGCGGACACACTCCCACATGCACCCCCTTACAGACTTAAGACACTCTACACTCATTACACACACATATACACTCTCTCTCACATTCACAACCCCCAACACAGATAGACACACACACACAGACAAAGACCTACATGCACATATATATTTTGTGGGGTGAATTTGTACTTGCAGAGTTACATTGTACTTTGCTCAAAAAGTGCATGAATTCATGTAAAACATTTGTTATCTCACTTTTTAGATTGGAATCAATCTAAACATCATGGCATAGACAGAGAACAAGGGGGCTAACACCTTCAACATATTGTCTAGCTAACACCCATTGTTACAGTTAACCTGAGATTGCAACTTTTAAAAAAAAAGGTTTTGTGATTTACACATAAAAGAAGTGAAACTATCATGGTATTCAAACAGATGAAAGACTCAACAGACAATCAAGGTATTTTTCAATATATGATTTCAGTTACATCACACTGTAAATTTTTGCTATAAATTCTGTGTTAGGATTCAGCCCTCCACTATCACCTGATGAAGGAGCTTCGCTCCGAAAGCTAGTGCTTCCAATTAAACCTGTTGGACTATGACCTGGTGTTGTGTGATTTTTAACTTTGTACACCCCAGTCCAGCACTGGCATCTTCAAATCATCGAAATTATAGGTACTCCAAATGCATTTCAAGGCTTGATCCAACCATTCTTTTGTTTGCATTTACTGTATTTAATTGGTTGAGCTATTCTCTAATCAAGTGCTAGCAAAGCCTGAATCAACTTTTTTGTTTGACAATTGACAATTTTGTTTGCTTTTCCCTTTTACATATATCAAGTGCTAGAAGAGAAAGGCAGTCCTCTAGTGACTAGAAAGTGGAACTGCATTAATGATTCTGTTGAAATTTTAATATTGTCACAAATGTGTGCATTGAATAATTTTGTCCATGATAGAGAAATCCTGGTGTCCACATACACAAACCCTTAATGTTGGTGTGATATGTTGATGATATGTCGTTTAAAAAAGTAAGCAACTTACCTTTATAACTGGAGATGTATAAACAAAGAGATCATGTAGAAATTTATATCACTTCAACTGATGTACTCATGGCATTATCTTTCAAAAAAGATGTAGAATCATAGAATCCCTACAGTCTGGAAGCTGGCCATTTGGCCCATCAAGTCCGCACCAACAGTCCGAAGAACATTCCACTCAGACCTAGTCCCCTACTCTACCCCTGTAACCTGACATTATTCATAGCCAATCCATGTAACCTGCACATTTTTGGTCTGTGTGAGGAAACCGGAGCACCCAGAGGAAACCTAGGCAGACACGAGGAAAATGTGCAATCTCCACAAAGACAGTTGCCCGAGGGTGGAATCAAACTCAGGTCCCTGGTGCTGTGAGGCAGCAATGCTAACCACTGAGCCACCTTGTGAGAAGGAGAACATTTACCAGGATGTTACCAGAGTTCATGAAAGGTTGGAGAAGTTAAGTGTGTTCTTCTTTGAACAGAGAATGTTAAGATGAGACATTACTGACATTAGCGTGTTTTGAGAAGGTTTATAACTCAGGTTGAGGGTTTGGATGTAGGTTTGCTCGCTGAGCTGAAAGGTTTATTTTCACACGTTTCGTTACCTTACTAGTAACATCTTCAGTGGGACCCAAAGAAACCCAAACATATAAATCGAAAGCGGGAATTTTCAGCATTGTTGCGCCTGAGGCCCACTGAAGATGTTACCTAGTAGGTAACGAAATATCTGGAAATGAACCTTACAGCTCAGCGAACAAACCTACATACAAACTATTACTGACATATTCAAGATAATAGTCAAGTAGTTTTGATAAAGTAGACTGAAAATTCTTATTTCTCTGATGAGTGAATAAATAACCAGAGAGTGCAGCTTTAATATCATTAGCAAATAATCTGGTAGGGGAAATGAGAATATTTTTCATTTAGAATTATTGGGATCTATAGTGCTTTATTTGAAAAGGAATATTTTGAGTGCTTCCATATCTTAACAGCCACCTCTTTCAAAGGGCCACTATTGACCAGGAGGTTCAACATAAGACTGCCAGCTCAACCTTCTACGAAGTATAAGAGTAAGTGTTTGACAATGAAGACCTCTACAAATCAACAGAATACCTAAATTACAAAGCAGTTGTCAATATTACTCATGTAGTGCAGTGAGACTGGGATCATATCAGCAACACATAACATTGCTAAAGAAATTCATTCAGCAACATCACCACTACATGTTTCAGAATCAATGGAAGACTGTTGAATAAATGTATCTTCTTACGCATCTGGGAAGCAGGAAATATTACTCTGTTGAAGTTGCTATGTAAATGCTGTTCTATGCTGTTGTTTCTCTTCCCAATGTACCTTACTGTCTCTAGATTTTCAGTATTCTATATTTTTGCTTTTTTTCTCTGCACTAAATTTAAGATATTGTGTTTAGTAACCAGAGGCAACATGAAATCCTTTTGAACTACTCTATAATTTTATTGGCTGGACTACTGGAAGTGAATGAGCAATTATTAATATAATAACAGATATTTCTATCATAAAAGGTCAGATATGAAAATAATCTTGGTAACATCAGACATACATTTACTTCTCACTTCCAAAACCAGCTTCCACAGTGATATTTTTAGTTCTCAATCTTACAAACTCAAAGCTAATGCACACTTTTCAAAAGAATTCTTCTCCTTTTTGCTGTCTCCTTTCAAGATTAACAGGGACCGTTTAATAAATTGACTATCTTATGATATTGCTTTAACTTACACACTTTCACTTTGGACTAAAATTGGGCTCTTTGTGTTTACAACATTCATAGTACATATTATTAAATTTATTTCTGTTTTGTGGAGAACATAGAATAGCATATCCTTTATTGTCACATGCACTCCATTGTAGAAGTACAGTGAAAAGGTTTCACAATGTCTGCCTCTTATGGTGCCATCTTAGCTACATGATTTGGAGATGCCGGTGTTGGACTGGGGTGTACACAATTACAAGTACCTAAGTACAAATCTTAGATACAAAACGGGGAAAAGAAAATAGCTGCATTATTTTACGGAGTTTAAAAAATAAGTTAGAAATAAGACATTGTTAAAGGAATTGCTTTACAGCCAAGTAAGAAAATTTTCAAATAAACGTTGTGCTGTAACAGCTCAGCATAGGGCCTCCGCATGTCGTCTCTCTGCTTGCATCAGACCCCTGTCCAATGGCCATTCCCGCTCTGCTCCTAGCCTCCAGTCCACTCTGTACCAGCACTTAGCTGCTCTAAGGTAAGTTCCAAGATTGCTTCCCCTGTGCCGGTCTCCGCCCAGGACTTGCTCCCCTTGCACTGCTCCAGGGCTTGCAGCCCTCATGAAAAACTTTATATCCAAACCGGTCAATTAACATTGTCCTGCAATTGTTTTGTGATGTAACTTGATAGTTGAGAATAGCAGTGTAATCAGTTTGATTTGAGATATATAATGATTTTGACACCAAGTCGTCCAGCTGAGGTTTTATGAGAGTGAGGGAATTAAATACTTGTATTTTAAATTCTGTACTCTCATTGTAAAAGGAGTAGTTAAACTTCATAGCTGAATGGTGCCTTATACAATCCTCTGATATAACACTGTAGCCTTATGTGAAATCTCCACACAAACCGTCTACCAATCTTTGATTAGAGAAGACAGGCAAACAGTATATTTTGGGGTCATAATACTAGTTCCACAGAACTGCCACGTCTATCAATATTTATTACCAAATGTGACATAACTTATATTTCTCTTGCCACAATTCACCACATAGGTCTACCATCCAGAACCCTGGACATCTTACTTATAAAGTCTTAAAACAGGAATATTACATTATTTGAGTGCATTGATAGAAGAGTGCTGTCTTGACAGATACGCTGTTTTTTGGGTAACGCTTTAGAATGACACTTTGTCAGATGTAGAAGTGGTTCCGAACTTCACTCTTGACAAACACATGCATGTCAAAGACTAGGGTCCTTTACTGAACATCCTAGGGTTGTCAGGCCCGTCAGGCCCACATTGCCAATTTGAAAGCTATTTAATTGAGAATGTAGATGAAAGCGTACAGACAAATGAAAAGAAGACAATTCATGCAGTAAAAACAAACAAAAGGAACTACACCCCCACAAATGTTCAAGAGATAATTATTGCAATTGGGAATCTGTTTGCATTTTCAAGAGATATGCTTACTGGACGTAGACACTGCAGGAGTTTGGAAAGTATTTATCCTACCTGGGTACTGGCCCAGCCTTCTAAAGAGACATTGTTTTTTTGATTGTCTTGTACTGTTTATGGTCACATGACAAAGGCATACCACCAAAACTGTGCAAGCATGTTAAAAACTTTTTATTGATTGAACAGTCTGTCTTGAGCTGGATCCCAAAATGTATATGGTAAAGTAAAGCTTTTGCTACATTTAGAACCCAAACCATCTCCATGGTTGAGTGTCACTTGAAACACTACTACAATTGGCATAGTTGGCCAGGAAGTTGGATGATCAGACACACAAATTGGGTGAGTATTTTATTTATCACTCAGGTAATTAGGTGTGGCAGCCAGATGAATGGATCACTGTAATACAATTTGGAGATGGTGAGGTGGTGACAGACAAGGCAGACACGTAACCCAGAACTGCTAGGTGGACTAACCCAACATATGATCAGAGAAGGCTGAGTCAACTCTGGGCATTGTCATGTAAGTGTCTGTAGAGATAAGGAGGAGCCACATACATTGGTGGATGCTGAGAATAGAGACAAGTCTGCAGACGACACCTTTAGACGGGGGCCCAATGGATTAAAAATCTAAATTTTGGGTGGGTGAGAGAAGAAAACTAAAGAAGAGAAATAACTGAATACTGGGGACCCACCAGAGAAGCAAAAGGTCTGGTGGGATACAGAAACAAACTTGGGCAGGGTCAGGCCATTGGGAGAAATTATCTTGGAAGTACCACAGTAGTCCAGGTTGCTGTGAAAAAGACAAAATGAGGAAAACTAATATATATGAGAGAGTCTGTGTTGGTGTTTAGCCTCTCTTTGTGTTTAGAAACTGGTGAATGCTGAATGTGAACGTGCATAAAGTGCATCCAAGCCAAGTTGTAGAAAATACATGCAAATTAAAAGAAGAAGCAACCAGAAGAAGCTATGAGAAAAAGAAGAGTTAAAGTTACCAGAAAGCATTACTTTCTAACTTGCTTTGTTTTAATTGTACTATAGTGGAATTTCTAGGGTGGGTTCAGGTTGCATAGACTTTGGATAATCCATTGATGAGCCAGAACAGTGGATGAAAGTATCCTATCAGGCCTTAGCTAGTTTGAGGAAGGTATGCCAATGTCAGCACAATTAATCTATTACAGAAAGGAAGGACTTCATGAGGGAAAAATGTGGCAGAAATATGGGACAGATCAGTACATTGGGAAAGTGGAATTCCTGGAGACAATTATGCAGTCATAGCAAGAGGACAGGATAAAAGGACAGTAAATGAGAGTTATAGAGGCATAGAGATGCAGAGCACAGGAACAGACCCTTCAGTCTAACATGTCCATGCTGACCAGATATCCTAACCTAATCTAGTCCCATTTGCCAGCACTTGGCCCATTTCCCTCTAAACCATTCCTATTCAAATATCCACCCAGATGCCTTTTCAATACTGTAATTGTATCAGCCTCCACCACTTCCTCTGGCAGTTCATTCTATACACATTCCATTCCTTGTGTAAAAATGTTGCCCCTTAGGCCCCTTTTAAATCTTTCCCCTCTCACCCTAATCTTATGCCCTCTAGTTCTGGACTCCCCCACCCCAGGGAAAAGATTTCATCTATTTATCCTATCCATGCCCCCCTATGATTTTATAAACCTTGATAAGGTCACCCTCAGCCTCCGACACTCCAGAGAAAACAGCCCCAGCCTAATCAGCCACTCTCTATTGCTCAAATCCTTCAACTCTGGCAACATCCTTGTCAATCTTTTCTGAACCCTTTCAAGTTTCACAACATCTTTCCGATAGGAAGGAGACCAGAATTGCACACACTATTTCAAAAGTGGCCTAATCAATGTCCTGTACAGCTGCAACATGACCTCCCAACTCCTGTACTCAATGGTCTGACTAATAAAGGAAAGCATATCAAATGCATTCTTCACTATCTTATCTACCTGTGACTCCACTTTCAAGGAACTGAACCTGCACTCCAAGGTCTCTTTGTTCAGCAACACTCACCAGGCCTTACCCTCACATGTATATTTCCAAAATACAGCACCTCACATTTATCTAAATTAAACTCCATCTGCCACTTCTCAGCCCATTGGCCCATCTGATCTAGATCCCATTGTAATCTGAGGTAACCACCTTCGCTGTCCACTACACCTCCAACTTTGGTGTAATCTGCAAACTTACTAACTATATCTCTTTTGCTCACATCCAAATCATTTATATAAATGAAAAAAAGCAGTGGATCCAGCACCAATCCTTGTAGCACTCTACTGGTCACAGGTCTCCAGTCTGAAAAACAACCCTCCATCACCACCTCCTGTCTTCTACCTTTGAGCAAGCTCTGTATGCAAATGGCTAGTTCTTCCTGTATTCCGTGAGATCTAACCTTGCTAGCCAATCTTCCATGGAGAACCTTGTCAAACACCTTACTGAAGTCCATATAGATCACATCTACCGCTCTGCCCTCATCAATCCTCTGTTACTTCTTCAAAAAACTCAATCAAGGGAGAGTTTACATGTTAATGATGATTGTGTTTGCAGTAAGTGTCTTTGGTTGTGAATCCTATCAGATCGCATGGATTGGTTGGAGTGGCGGTTAGAGGCAATGAGAAATTTACAAGAGCGAAGGAATGTGATGGATGGTTATTAAAGAAAGGGAGAAAAGCCACTGATTCATTCAGATAAATGACTTAACTGTGGGAAAAGTAGGAGGGGGAAAAAGGGACTCTATAACTACAACTAAAGGCCATCTTTGCTCCTTCACAATCTACAGACGTAGAAAATAGCACCATCTTATTGGTCTAAAATAAAGTGCTCCATGCTAACTTAGTACCTATGGTTTATATTTTTAAAAAATTTATCAAGAAACAAATCTCAAAAAATATGATCAAGAAAGAACCCATTCTACTCACTACTGTAGACTTACAGCAAGATTACACGTAAAACCATGTACTTATCTATTCCTGTGCTGTGAGCTCTCTCACACAGGTTCCTCCAAGGTCAGCTGTGAATTTCACCGTTTGTTAATTTTTCCTAGATGCACTCTGATGTCCAGGGATACATGAACTCAACAGCAAAGGCAGTAATTGTGCAGACTCTGATGTGTCAGTTAGCAGTGTAGGTTTCTTTCTCTCTCTCCCTCACTGACCATGTGATCATTGCCTTTTGTCTGTCTTCCACTTTTTAAAAATGTCATGGTTTTGATTTTTTATTCCCAAAGTTCCAAAACAATGCTACAGCTTATAAAACAGTAATTGCTGCTCCTGGAATTACAGGAAGTCACCTCCAAGACCCAAAATACCTTTTGAAAAAAAAAAGCAGCAGGTCTTACAGCCACAATTTTTCCCATCCTTCATCTTGGATTACCCAGTAGCATAACAAAGCTGAGCAAGTGAGAGAATATTAAAACAGCCTAGTGGTTTTGCTCGTGAGTACAAGACTAGGAAAGACCATTCATTATGTGACATAATCATTGCTATTTTTAAAAAAGGTTACAGTGAAAAAAAAAGATCAATTGAGCTCTGTCACAAACTGGGGAGAAAAAGGGATTTATACCTAAAACCTGACAGACAAAAAACTTTGAAGTTATTAGAAATTTTTAGTTGCATGCACTGAGAAACTGGTCTTAATTTTAAAGAGTCATGTGAATACTTTCCTTGCTGATTTAAGCAGGGACTCGGATTTTGAAGAGACAGAACAGAATAAGTCGTTGCTGATTCTGCTAAGATCAAGGACACGGTATCATCAGCAGTGAAGGAAAGGTTCAAGGCCTCTCGCTGAAATGAAGACTGGGGTATCATTGTGTCAGATTTCTGAGGCCCATAGTCAATCAAATAGTTGAGAATACTCAGACTGCTGCTAAAATCTGCAACACCCTATTGAAATGGTTTCTTTATGATGTGTGCAAATGTGAGAGAGAGAGGGAGAGAGAAAATCAGGATGAACAAAAAGCATCAAAAGTTTTGTGGTTTGCTGACCAGTGTCTTGTCACTTAAATGTGGTTAACTGTCTGTTTCCTGTGGTTTTAAAGTACTTTGCTGACTAGCATGTATTATTTATTTCAATCTATTATCCTTCCATTAAGAGCACACTAGATTCTGTGAAACAAGTACATTTATTTTTTGTGCACATTATGTTTGAAATGTGACATGATTTGGTTTAAAAGGAGAGGTGGTGAGAGGATTTAAAAAAAAAATGATTTGGAGCTAATTATTAAATTCTACATTGGATTGGACAGATGGATCTTGGGATTAAAAATGCACTGCAAATCCTTAAATCAAGACTTTGGGTCCTGCCACAGTTCTCGTAAGATAATTGGAATTTAGAAATAAACAATTTGAGGATTCATATTCTATAGGGGGAGAAAAGGAACAGAGAAGTTTGGAGATAATCAACTCTTAAATCTTAATTGTAAAGTATCAAATGAGCTGAAATCTAATATGAGCATGACAGAGGCATTAAATGTTGGCATGTCTAGTTCTTTAAAATGATATTAAAATAAAGAAACTTTCCTGCTTTTTCCTTGTAGTCATTGCAATCATGTAGGTTCTTTGGCTGCTAATTGCCCTACGCTACCTTAAGTAGCCATTTTCTTCAGCAAGCCTAAACAATTCCTCAGTCAGTAGTGACTGGTTGGAGGAGCAGTTTAGAAGGCAAGTGGCCATAGTGAACAAGTCATTGGAGATTGCTGTTGTCAGAGTACAGGCCTCAGGAATATGCTGACCGAGTCCAGGGAATGCTGCCTTCTTTGGGTTGAGATGAATGAATAAAAGAGGCAGCAGAAAAAGGTTGGGGCGAGGGAGAGAAGAGGAGAAAGAAGAGGTTGAAGAGGTAGAAGCTACAAGGGGAGGAAGGGAGAAAGGAAGAAAGGAGAGTAAGGTGTAGGCTACAAGGGAATAAGAATACAAGAAATAGGAGCAGGAGACACCATCTGGCACCTCAAACCTGCTCCACCATTCTACAAGATAATGGCTGATCTTTTCTTGGACTCTGCTCCACTTACCTGTCTACTCACCATAACCCTTAATACCTTTACTGTTCAAAAAATCTATCTTTGCCTTAAAAACAAAAGTAGCCTCAACTGATTCACTGGGCAAGGAATTCCACAAATTTACAACCCCTATGGAGAAGTTTCTCATTAGCTCAGTCCTAAATCTACTGTCACCTGTTTTAAGGCTATGCCCCCAAGTTCTAGTTTCATCTACCAGTCAAAACAAACTCCCTGTTTCGAGCTCATATATTCCCTTCATATTAGATGTTTCTATCAGACTCCCTCCGCCCCTCATTCTTCTAAATTCAATTTAGTATAATCCAAGTCTACTCAATCTCTCCTCATAAGCCAACCCTCAATTCCAGAATTAACCTAGTGAGTCTCCTCTGCATCCCCTTCAAGTGCCTGCACGTCCTTTCTCAAGTAAGGCCAAACTGCACGCAATACCTTGAACGTGAATTAAACCAAACCTGCATATTAACCTTAAGAGAATCCTGAACTAGAAATCTCAAGTCCTCTTATGCTTCAGATTTCCAGGGTGGCATAGTAGTTAGCACTGCTGATTCAAACCACCAAGGACCTGGGTTAGATTCCAGCCTCGGACGACTGGAGTTTGCACATTCTCCCCGTGTCTGTGTGGATTTCCTCTGGTTTCCTCACACAATTCAAAGATATGCAAGTTAGGTGAATTGGCCATGCCAAATTGCACATATATGTTCAGGAATGTACAGGTAAGGTGCATGAGTCAGGGTAAACATAGGGGAATGGGTCTGGGTGGAATACTCTTTGGATGGTCAGTATGGACTTGTTGGGCCATAGGGCCTGTTTCCACACAATAGAGATTCGAATTCTGAAATACTCCAGGTATGGCCTCACCCACACCATTACCTCCCTATTTCTAAACTCCATCCCTCTAGTAATGAAGTACAATATTGCATTTGCTTTAATTACATGCTACAGCTGCAAATCAGTTTTTGGTGATTTGTGCACAAGGACACCAGGTCTCTCTGCAAAGTTAGAGGAGGTTGCAAATGGAGAGGAAAGTAGGTTGCAAGGAATTCAAGAAGACAGCTGCAACAGGTGAGGAGGAAGAAGCCTACATTTGTCTACTGGTATTAAAAGCACAATATTGCAAAAGCACTTGAGAGAAACTGTTGAAGGTTAAAAAGAATGGGGAAGGGAAGACAAAAAAAAAGGCAAGGAGTTCAAATAGAAGAAACACCAAAGAGATATTTCTCTCCCTTTTCTTCCATACAAACAATGGTACTGACTTCATGCTCAACCTATAGCATACCCATGGGTCTTTGTTTTGAATTCTGAAAGAAGTGCTATTATTTGTGAGACTGCATTTCAAATTCACAATCAAGGTCAGAAGCCAACATAATACAAGGTCTGATTTTAAACACCCGAAATTGGATCCTTCAAATTGTAATTTGGATTATTGACCAAAAGATGGGATAAATGGTCAGAAAATTCCACTAATTCTGGAATCAAACAGCGAGTTGTCTGCCAAGTTTTGCTCTTGACAAACAACTTCTGGCAAAAATCACCACTACTTTGTCAACATTTCCCCTGAATTCAGGTTTCTTTAGGTGGCACTGGGGCTCTCGTACCTGAGTTTGGACAATAGGTCTGAATCAGTACCAGGATTGGCAACCAACTAGAATAGAGAAGTTGTTTTTTCAAAAGATGCTGACTTAACTGGAACACAGGAACAGTAGACCTTTTCTGTATATCCATCAGTACACTTGCCCAACAAAAAAAAAATGCTCAAAAACATCAGTTGACCCTACAGCCTTTTTGGACCATGTGGTGATGGAGAAGGAAAACTAGCACTAGATTCACACTGTCTATTGTAGGGGAGATTAAAAAAAATTACTAGTTTGGTTTCTGAATGGCTGTGCTCTAAGTTTAAGATTCTGCCTCCTTGTTCAGAATTCAGCATAGGAACTCTTTCTATTCCTAACCTGTTGAACTTAACATTGCAAACATCTTAGATTATTTATCAAGTTTATGCTTCATAATTGAACTCTAAACTATGGTGTTATGAGAAGAGGGGGAGTATGCTGGCCCTGTACTTGTTAGGATATAGTAAAATGAGAAAGCTCCTGTTGAAACATACAAGATTCTTAGTGTTCAAAAATTGCTGCAATTTTGAAAAAGCGAATTACAATAAATCCTTAAATTGTGTCTCATATTTAAGTACTAAATCAAACCTAATTATAAACATGACTGTTGAACTAGTCTTTAGACCTGCTAGAGGAGACAGCTGCAATATCACATGAAAAGTTTTGATTTCTGCAAAATTAAACAAATATTTCATAAAAGATACCCACCAACGGTTCCCTGTGCAAAACTCATCCTCGGAACTTTGAATGGGGCAGAAAAAAAATTATTCCAGAAGTAATCCATGATTTTAAAAATAAACTTGTTTCAAAAATCAAATTGTAAAATGTCTGGAAAAGAATTGGTGAAACATATTAAAATCAATCCAAGTTTCAAAGTTTTGTATTTTGTTAGATGGAGGTGGAAGTAACTGAAAAAATTCAACAAGATTTCAGAAAGTTTGTGCATGTGAGCTCATAACTGGATTTTAGTTCAATTGAAGGGAATTGTTTTAATGACCTAAAATGACCTTCCTGAAACCCAGTGACTGATTATTTGAATTAGTTTATTGTTCAAATACACCAAGTTGAAGTTGCAAGCACTTTTATGTCAAATATATACAAAAAAGTACAGTAACACAGAACAGTGATCCAAACATTGAAAAGGGACATTTTCTCGAACACTCCAGAAGGACATTGCAAGTCCTTTCAAATGTTCATAGTGTACATTCAGAACAGGTGTTATGTGCCTCTTACTGGGAAGAAAAAGGACTGTAAAGCAATACATGCCTGGTAAAACTAACCAAAAATGTCATGACTGTTGCAATTGAACCAGTTTATTATAGCATTTGTACATCAATATTTCACAGTCTCCTAGATAAAACAAAAGGACATGTAGTAGCAAGCAAAATAGAACTATTAAGACTGAATACCATATTTTCCATACTGAAACAAAACAAAGAAAAAGTAAAAATTACTTTTCAAAATTGTGTTCAATGCTCCAGGCGTAGGACTGCTTTCAGTATGGCACATTTGGTCCGTGTTAATGCTATTAGGTTTTGACAAACAGAAGTAATTTCAGAAAAACATTTAAATTATTGTTGCTTTTTCTGTAGCAGGTGAACTGCTGGCGTGGTTATAGTGTATAATTAAGAACTCTTTACAGGAAATAGTCTGGAGTACGACGAGTGACATGAGGCTCTCCACGGCGAGGTGCTGGATCAAACTGAAGGCTGTGGAAAAGGACAGTACAGTACTTGAACCAAAGAGCACCAAAAGGTCAAAAGTACAAACTTAAATTTCATCAGGTCACATAGATCAGTGTTTGAGATTAGTAAAACGGTTGATGAAAGATCCAATAGCTAATACTGTTGCTCTTCTAAAATGCTCGTCAGTTTTAAAGTTCAAATATTTCAAACACTTCACATTTTGGAATTAAATCTTGGCTTTGCCAGTTTGAAACATTGAGTCTACTAGAATAATTGAAAGAGAAGATCACCACACAAAAATCTGAAGCATTCTAAAAAGTGTGAAGCATGGGGTTAATAATGAAGGGAGTTTCCAAGAGTACAGGACCAGGAGGATACCACTGGAGGCATGTGCAACAAACAAAGCCAAATTTCTGGAGAAACTCAGGTCTGGCAGCATCTGTGGGGAAAGAAAAATAAAGTTAACGTTTCTAGTCTCATGATCCTTCTTCAGATCTAAGGAGGGTCACCAGACTTGAAATACTGTTTCTTTCACCTTCAAGTTGCTGCCAGACTTGCTGAGTTTCTCCAGCAATTTCAGTTTCAGATCCTAAGACTTACAGTTTTTGTTTTATTTTGAGATATGTGCAACATGCTGTCAGTACAAGTTCTTCATTCAAAACAACAAAACAAAAATTATTTCTACTTTCTACAAGTACAGAGCAACCTCGATTATCCGTATGACAAGAGTGGGAGTATTTTGTTCGGCTAATCAATGTTTGGGTAATACAGTTTACTCCAGCATTGGAACCTTGAGATCTTGTTCAGATAGTCCAAAATTTGGATAATTGACATTTGGATAATCAAAGTTGCCCTGTATGTTATTTTGTTGACGGTTGCTTGGGCTTTCGAACCAACAGTGGACATTCAATGATATTCTCCCCCTCCTCTCAGGTTCAGACTTAAAGATGTTTGATGTTGATTCAACATGAGAACTGCAAATTGGAACCTGCACCACATCTAGAAAAAGGAATTCATTTTCTACGATGGGATCATTATGCTCCTTTACTTGATTTTAGAAAGCATATCAGAGTCAGAGAGATGTACAGCATGGAAACTGACCCTTCAGTCCAACTCGTTCATACTGACCTAATTTAGTCCCATTTGCCAGCACTTGGCCCATATCCCTCTAAATCTTTCCTGTTCACATACCCATCCAGATGCCTTTTAAATATTGTAATCGTATCAGCCTCCACCACTTTCTCTGGCAGCTCATTCCATACACGCACTACCCGAAGTTGCCTCTTCGATCCTTTTTGAATTTTTCCCTTCTCACCCTAAGCCTATGCCCCCCAGGTCTTGACTCCCCCACCCTGGGAAACTACCTTGTCTATTTACCCTATGCATGCCTCTCACGATTTTATGAACCTCTATAAAGTCACCCCTCAGCCTCAAACACTAGGGAAAAAAGGCAGAACCTATTTCAGCCTCTGCTTATAGTTCAAATCCTCCAATCCTGACATGTATGGAGTGCATGAAGTTGACTCAGTTGCCAAATTGGAAGCTTTCACCGGACAAATATTTAAATCTAGAGCTGCAGATGGGAGCTTACTTAGGAATTCAGTAAATTTCAAACCAATTTTTACCTTTCTGCCAGAAGTGGACAAGTTTTAATTAAGATAAAAGTTTAATGAATGCAGTCTTAAACAATGTATGTACTTTAAAATATTAAATTTGGATTTCATCATACTTACAAAGAATACTTCAATGTGTCATCTAGTTCCATAATAGCAGCTTGGTTACCACAGCGATAACAATAATTTGGAGCACTGAATATTGTTACCACATTTCGATCGTGGCACCAGTTGTATCCCTTGGATCAAACAATTGAAAGATCTTTAGCATCTTGAAAAACACAACATAATTACTCCTCCGAAATTACTCAAAGTACCCAACTAAATGTTGCTGACTTATCTTACTAAACCTTTTCAAATACAGTCACAAAATTATTACTGAATCATTTAATGTGTTTGCAAAACTAGGGCAAGTATTTAAAAGTATAATAGAGGATACTAGATACCCTGTTAAAACATTGGATAACTTTACAAGGATGAAACTGGGTTCCTCAAATGACTGTGCATCTAAATTACACTATAATATCAGAATATTCATAATTGCCTCAGGGTTAGAAGAATGAGCTCCATATGTTGAAAATAGTTTATTGCCAGACCGATACAGCTTACTTTTCCCTACGTCCAAGAACTATGATAACAGTAAATATTGATACATTTCTCAGATTTAACAATCATGCATTGCAATATAAACATTATACAAGAAATGTAGTTCAACTAAAATCTAAAAGGAAGCTCATTTTTCTACCACAACTAAGTTGCTTTGCTTCATGCCTAAAACTACTAAACAAACCTACATTTTGATTTGGCAATTGGTCAAATAGATTTATACACAGCAAGTTACATATACCATGAAGAATGCCTGTACTGTTCAATAATGGCTGAAAATGTGTTGATGGAAAAGCGCAGCAGGTCAGGCAGCATCCAAGGAACAGGAGATTCGAAGTTCCGGGCATAAGCCCTTCAATCCAATAATGGCACCTGGTTCTGCACACTCAAAATATTTGATTTTCATGGTTACAAATGTGAGTAGAAGAGGATTTATTTGTAATTAGATAAGGTTCTACAGCCAAACCTAAAGAATATCATATGTGTAAATATAAATCCTAATGAGAGAGAAAGAAAGGAGGGGGGAAACAGAAAGGAAAATGTGGAAGTCACTGCCTCTAAGGGTGGTAGGGGCCAAAATTCTCAACATTTTAGTATCGAGATGTACACTTGTGATGCCAAGGCATACAAGGATATGGGCTAAGTGCTGAAAATGGAATCAGAATAGTTAGCTGCTTGTTTTTGACTGGCAGACTCGATGGGCTGAAGACCTCAGATTCCCCCGTGCATCTAAATTACACTATAATATCAGAATATTCATAAATTGATTTCATTACACTCAAGATAATAATGGCATTCTCTACACTAAGTTATTCTTCCAGAAAATTGAAGAGAGAACATGATATGTAAGAAAACCAATGTAGTTGGCAGGTTTAAAACTAAAGATTATTAATTTGCATATTTCTGGGATCAGGCTGTGTCACATTGTAATGGAAGTGGTTTGGGTGGGGGGGGGGGGAGGATTAAGAAGGTTTTATTTTTGGATTTTGGTCTAGAGCAGATTGGAGAAGGCAGAGACAGTATTTGTCAGCTACTGAAAAGACTGGAGGCATCTAGAATTAGGAATTGAGAGAAGCATGTGCTCAGAATAACAAGTCCAGATTCAATAGGTAACCTCGACCACAGAAGGAGATGCCAAAGGGTAGCTAATATGATACCAATATTCAAGGGACAAACCACACAATTATAGGCCAGTAAGTCTAAGATCTGTGGCAGAGAAACCATTGCAAACAAATTCTGAAGGACAGAATTAATTTCCACTCGGATAGGTAAGGATCATAGACAGTTAGCATGGCTTTGTAAAAGGGAGATGTTTAACAAATTTGACTTGATTTCATCTTTGGAGGTGGTGATTAGGTTTGTGGGTGAGGGTAATGCATGACCTTCAGTAATGCTTTTGACAAGGGATCACATGACAGCCTGATTAAGAAGCTAACAGCCCATGGGATCAAAGGCAATTTAAAAGAAAATTGATCCAAAATGTGCTGAGTGACAGGAAATAGAGGGTGATGGTCAAAAGGTGTTTGTGTGACAAAGCCTGTGTCCAGTGGTATACCATTGGGTTTGGTGCAGGGTCCCATACTGTTTGCTGCATACGTTAATGATTTAAACATGAATGCAGGAGACATGATCAGCAAGTTCGTAAACAACACCATACTGGTGCCATGGTAAATAGTGAGCAGCAAAACCTCAGATTATAGAACAATACAGAAAGGCTGGTCAGATAGACTGAAATGGCAAATGGCAAACTGAAAAGTGTTGCTGGAAAAGCACAGCAGGTCAGGCAGCATCCAAGGAGCAGGAGAATCGACGTTTTAGTATAAGCCCTTCAGGAATGAGGAGGGTGTGTCAAGCGGATTAAGGCAAAAGATAGGGAGGAGGGACTTGGGGGAGGGGCATTGGAAATGCGATAGGTGGAAGGAGGTTAAGGTGAGGGTGATAGGCCGGAGAGGTCAGGAAGATGATTGCAGGTCAAGAAGGTGGTGCTGAGTCCGAGGGTTAGGACTGAGATAAGGTGGGGGGAGGGGAAATGAGAAAGCTGGAGAAATCTGCATTCATCCCTTGTGGTTGGAGGGTTCCTAGGCAGAAATGAGGTGCTTTTCCTCCAGGCATCATGTTGCCATGGTCTGGCGATGGAGGAGGCCAAGGACTTGCAAGTCCTTGGCGGAGTGGGAGGGGCCACGGGGCGGTTGGGTTGGTTGGTGCGGGTGTCCCAGAGGTGTTCCCTGAAATGTTCCGAAAGCAGGCGGCCTGTCTCCCCAATGTAGAGGCGGCCACATTGGGTGCAGCGGATGCAGTAAATGATGTGTGTGTAGGTGCAGGTGAATTTGTGATGGATATGGAAGGATCCCTTGGGGCCTTGGAGGGAAGTCGGGGGGGGGGGGGGGGGGGGGGGGGGGGGGGGTGGGGGTTGGGGGGGGGGGGGGGGTGGGGAGAGAAGGTGTGGCCGCAAGTTTTGCTTTTCTTGCGGTTGCAGGGGAAGGTGCCAGGAGTGGAGGCTGGGTTGGTGGGGGGGTGTGGACCTGACGAGGGAGACGCGGAGGGAGTGGTCTTTCTGGAATCCTGTTAGGAGAGGGGAGGGAAATATATCCTTGGTGGTGGAGTCTGTTTGAAGGTGGCAGAAATGATGAAGGATGATATGATGTATCTGGGGTGGTAGGTGAGGACCAGTGGGGTTCTGTCTTGGTGATTGGAGGGGCGGGGTTCAAGGGCAGAGGAGCGGGAACTGGAGGCGATGCGGTGGAGAGCATCGTCAACCACGTCTGAGGGGAAATTGCGGTCTTTGAAGAAGGAGGCCATCTGGGTTGTTCGGTATTGAAATTGGTCCTCCTGGGAGCAGATGTGGCAGAGGTGAAGGAATTGAGAACATGGGATGGCGGTTTTACAAGGGGCAGGGGTAGGAGGAAGTGTAATCTAGGTAGCTGCGGGAGCATCCGCAGTCCTCACTTTCTCCTTTTTGGAGGACAAACAAGGCAAAGAAACATTGAAACGTAGGACCATAGGGAAGTATTGAGAATTGAAGGGACCTTTGTGTACATGACCATGTAGTTCGGAAAGCTTTGGTTGCACTAGAGAGGGAACAGAAGACATTCACCTGGATTAGATTAGATTTCCTACAGTGTGGAAACAGGCCCTTTGGCCCAACAAGTCCACACTGATCCTCCGAGGAGTAACCCACCCAGACCCATTTCCCTCTGACTAATGCACCTAACACTGAGAAGTCTAGCATGGGCAATTCACCTGACCTGCACATCTTTGGGCTGTGGGAGAAAACTGGAGCACCCAGAGGAAACCCACGCAGACATGGGGAGAATGGCGACTCTATTTGGAGTTTGCACACAGGCTGGAGTCAAACCGGAGACCTTGGTGCTGTGAGGCATGAGTGCTAACCACTGAGCCATCATGCCGCCCTGTAGCCTGGGCTGGAGTGATTCAGTGATAATGAGACTAAAGAGGCTGGATTGTCATCATTATGGTAAAAAAGGCGGAGGTGGAGGGAAAATCTGGTTGAGGTATACATATGCTGAAGGGCATAGAGGGGGTAGATAGGGAAAAGCTTTGCTCCTTAGGAAAGGGGTCAATACCCCATGTGACAGCTTTAAAAAGGGAATGGAGCTGGAGGTTTAGAGGGGAGAAATGAAAATATTTTTCACTGAGTTGTGGTTATCTGTAGCTCTGCCTGAAAAGGGTGGTAGAACCAGGAGGGTTCTGTTCAGAAATTTGCTTTAAAAAGAGTATAGATAGCGTTAGAAGTGCTTGCTCATTTTCTTTTGCCGGTGAATTTTTTTTTTAAAGCAGTTTTTTCAGCTAATAACTAGGACTTCAAATTTTTTTTAAGAAAACATTTACAGCCTCTATTGAGATCATAACATTTTCCTGAACCAAATGCCATCTCTGGAGCATTATTGATCAAGTTAAATGCATCTGAACTCTTCAGGAAGGACTACAAATAAAAACACGTCTTAGCAATGTTGCATTTTACCAGGAGTCTGGATTAAGGGACAAATTTAATCTGTATAGAATCTTTAGCTATGAAGGCTTTGTAAACTATAGTCATCCAGTGAACCTTTCCTCCCTCATTTTGTTTGCTTTGCCTATTTCTCAGCAGCCTGTGCAAGACCGTGCACCTCCTGGTACACCAGACCACACAACACATTATTAACTCTTAGACCAACTCTATATTAATTCTAAACAGAACATTAAAGGCCAAGACATAAAAGGGAGAATATTGCCTTCAATATAGGCCAAATAAGTACCAATTTTATTTAAGAGGAAGATGTAATAGTTAAATTGAGACAATTCCTAGCATTTTAGCTTTGATGCAGAGCTGAACCAGGGGCAGATAAATGATCAGTTTCAATTTAAGATATGTTTTTAGTGGGCGGCACGGTGGCACAGTGGTTAGCACTGCTGTCTCACAGCGCCCGAGACCCGGGTTCAATTCCCGACTCAGGCGACTGACTGTGTGGAGTTTGCACGTTCTCCCCGTGTCTGCGCAGGTTTCCTCTGGGTGCTCCAGTTTCCTCCCACAGTCCAAAGATGTGCGGGTCAGGTGAATTGGCCATGCTAAATTGCCCGTAGTGTTAGGTAGGGGTAAATGTAGGGGTAAGGGTGGGTTGCGCTTCGGCAGGTCGGTGTGGACTTGTTGGGCCGAAGGGCCTGTTTCCACACTAAGTCTAATCTTAAAAAAAAATCCAGACTGAAGTTAGTTAGCCCTGGAGGAAAAAAAAAGTTTTAAAGAAGTAGAAATTTGAGGGGAAAAAATGCTGACCTCCTGAAGTCTTAAACTGCAGTTTAAAAACTATTCCATATTCCACTTTATGCATGGTATAATAGTTTCGTAGTTTCCTTACCTCCATTACAAGTTGATGAGCTCGAGACACCAAAGTTAGACCATTTGCATGGTTAAAGGTTTCAGAGATATCCTGTCCAAAAGTGTACCCAGCACCTCGTGGAGAAATCCCCCAACCACCACGATCATCAGGATCTGACCACAGCAGATCACACATTGGACCCTGATTGAACAGAAATTACACGAAATCATACACCTTTACCATCTTAAAATCTTCACCATATCACATGTTTTTCTATTCTCAGTGCAGCTCCTAATGAGCTGAGTTTGTTGATCACAGCAAGGTTGACATTACAGTCAAATATAGGAACTTAAGTCAGGGAGACCATCATTCTTAGTGAATTCTATTGAGTAAGCTGCTGCAAGAGTACGATATCGTATAGACACTGAACATAGGATGAAAATTGACTATTTTGGCCAGTACAGTTTTATTTTTAAAAAAATTAGATCAATGACACATGCAAGATAGCCATTTCAGCAAATACTGCACAGTAGACATGGTAGTTAACTTCAAGAAATGAATCAATGCCTCCAGGACCAGAAGGGTGCATTGGGTGCCAACAAAGCAGACTGTCTTGAATAGTATCAAACTTCTTGTAACTGTTGGGAACAACATCAGATGAGTGGAAAGAATTCAATCCCACTCCTCATTTGTGCCTTGGAGATGGAGGACAAATTTTGGAGAGTCAGGAAGAGTGTTAATTGCTGCAAAATTCTTAGCCTCTGACCTGCTCTTGCAGCCAGAAAAGCTGGTCAATGATGAGTTCCTGGATAGTTGTGGATTCACTGAATGTCAAGGGGAACTATCTAGATTCTCTCTCGGTGGAGATGGCCATTGCCTGGCACTTGAGACATTAGTGTTATTTTGTTATTAACATGTATTAATAATTTTAAAGAGGGAACTCAAATTAGGGGAAGTTGCTGAAAGAGTATAGTCTTGTAGCAAAAGGAGGTTGCCTTATTGCTGTTCAGAAAAATATTAGTCTGGACTGGTTTGTGGGGGTTTGGCCACCAAGTCAGAGAAGTGACATTATTGCCTGTGAAGGGTTATAAAAGACATCCCAAGTATGAGGAAGTTACAAGAAGAGTAAAAGGTGGGATGGACAATAAATACTGGTCTAACCAGCAACCCTCACATTCCATGAGCAAAAAAGAACAAAAGATATTGGTTTATTTTCTTACAAAACACATACGTTTCAAAGTTATGAAAGAAATTTAGTTTGATCCAGACAAATAGCTCAAAGTTTTAACAATTTAAAAAAATTGCGAGAAGGAAGAATCATGTGCAAGTCCCTCACCCCAAAGCTCCAAGATCCAAAGGGGTATGACGTTTCCATTTTTGTGAACAATCCCCATAACAAACAGTACAGGATGGAACTCACCTCATGAGGCACTTCCTGCAGACGATCCAAGGCTCGAATATGATCTAATGTGTCTATGGATGGAGAGAGGCCACCATGCAGACAGAATATCTGTGGAAAGCAAATTATCACTAAGTGAACACAGTATTTGTGGAAAAGTAAAACTGAAAAAAGTTTCAGAGCTGTACAATTAAAAGTTTTGCAAAATACAGAATCTATTATAGACACAACTTTAAATTCTGTTTAAAGACTCAATGAATTACTTGACCCTACTCCGTTCATTTAACTAATTTTGATTTCAAGTTTAAAATAATAAAAAACAAAAATCAACAGCTTGTCTATTAACTACCCTCTTTTTTCCTGGTTTAATTATGTGCAGGAACATAACAGGAAACATGGACAACAAATGACAAACTTCCAGGAAAAGTAAATCTTCTAGGCTGATAGAGGCACTAAATGCAAGTGAGAGTTAGCAGCTGTCTCCTGAGGCAACTTTGGTTCACGAAAAACTCTAAATTGAACTTAACCTTGCACAAACTTAGTAATTGACTCAGGCATGGTACTTTTTACTTGGCTGTCCAATTCTTATATAGCACCTCCCAAATCCATTTTCCTTTCTGTCATAATTCCATGCTTGAATTCCTCTAATCAGAGCACTTAGTTTCACCTTGATACCTTTGCAAGGTTCTGCTAAAATACTCACCCATGCCTGTCACTCCTATATTTGAAATATTCCAATCCTCATCCATCATCCACCTTATAAAGTTTGCACTTGGCAGGAAAAGAAACTTTGCTGTCCACATCTGAATTAGCACTCATATCCAATCCTGACTCATCAACTATTCTTAGCAATTGATCCAAATGCCTCAAATCTAAAATTTCATGGGCTGGCTCCTCTTTAAACAGCCCCACACCAAGTTCTCCACCCACTCTGACACACACTGCTTCAGGTCATCCTGCGTAACCTCATGATGTCTGCAGCTGTCTAGTTCCGTACTAGAAACTACACAGTTTTCCCTAAACTACGTTTTTCCTCTTCTTAAAAAAAGGTTCTTAAAACCCACCTCCTTGATCAAACTCTTGAGTGATTATTTCCTCCTTTAGCTCTGCATCTCTATCAAATTAAGCTTCTATGACATGTCATGGAATTTCCAAAAATTAAAAGGATTATAAACACACAAGCCCTTTATTTGCTTTCGAGCATGAGGATGGTGTTTGTGAAAGTAATAATCTGTACCCTTTCTCAATTCATTACAATTGACCTATGGCCATTAGATATATCAGAACAATCTAATAACTTTGTCGACTTAAAAATAGGGTAACATTTATGACTAACATTAAGCATTTTAGGAGATTATTAAACCAGACAGGTACACAGAATTAGTTCTCAAGGACGACAGTCATAGGGTCATACATCTACAGCACAGAAACAGACTGTTTGGTCCAACTCATCCATGAGGTATCTAAATTAATCCAATGTCATTTGCCAGCACTCGGCCCATAACCCTCTAAAACCTTCCTATTCATATACCCATCCAGGAGAGAAGACAATGACGAAGGCATAGAGGAGACAGGTGCAAGAGACCACGGGGGAAGTACCTGTCAGGAACAAGTTGAATTTTTTGGAAACAGTAGAGACAGATGACATTGCCAGTCCGTGAGGCGGTCAGGTCTGTCAGTCAAACGTTGGCTTGGAGGCAGAGCCGAGGACTCAGACATCGTACAGAGCCGTGGTGATAGGGGACTCCATAGTGAGAGGAACTGAACACGTTTCTGTGGCAACAGGCGGGATTTAAGGATGGTGTGTTGCCTTCCTGGTGCCAGGATCAAGGACATCGCAGACAGAGTGCAGGAAATCCTCAAGGACAAAGGTGAAGAGCCAGAGGTGGTGGTACATGTCAGCACAAATGAGGTTGGGAAGAAGCGGAAGAAGATACTACAGCAGGACTTCGGAGAACTAGGAAGAAGGCTGAAAAGCAGGACATCCAGAATGGTTATCTCCGGTTTACTTTCGGTTCCTTGGGCTGGAGAGGCCAGGAACAGGGAGATAATGGACTTGGATGTGTGGCTGGGGAACTGATGCAGGAAACAAGGATTTAAATTCTTGGATCACTGGGGTATGTTTTGTGGTAAGCATAAATTATACAAGAGAGACGGTTTGCACCTTAGTAGGTTGGGGACCAGCATTCTGGCAGGCAGGTTTGCTACTGCAACACAGCTGTGTTTAAACTAAATAGCAGGGGGAGGGGACAAACTGGAAGTTTGAGAAGGAAATTGAAGGGAAAGTTAGAACAAGGGAAGTCAAGAAAGACAACTGTATCAATGAGGCAGAAAACTCAAAAAGGGATCATGCTGTAAGGTTGAGTGAAATAGGGGCTGACAGGAAGGCTGAGGGCAGTAACAAATTAAAAATACTATATATGAAGTATTAGAAATAAGATGGATGAGTTGGAGGCTCTTTTGGAAATTGGCAGCTACGATATTGTGGGGATAACCGAGACGTGGCTTCAAGTGGACAGGGCCTGGGAAATGAATATTCAAGGCTATATGTGCTATCATATGGACAGACTGACGGGCAGAAGGGGTGGGGTGGCCCTGTTGGTAAGGGATGATATTCAATCCCTTGTGCAGGGAGACCTAAAATCAGGAGATGCAGAGTCAGTACGGATAGAGCTGAGGTAAAAACAATGACTGCAGATGCTGGAAACCAGACTCTGGATTAGTGGTGCTGGAAGAGCACAGCAGTTCAGGCAGCATCTGAGGAGCAGTAAAATATTGACATTTCAGACAAAAGCCCTTCATCAGGAATACAGGCAGAGAGCCTGAAGCGTGGAGAGATAAGCTAGAGGAGGGTGGGGGTGGAGTGAAAGTGGCAGAGTACAATAGGTGAGTGGGGGAGGAGGTGAAGGTGATAGGTCAGGGACAGGGGGAGGGTGGAGTGGATAGGTGGAAAAGAAGATAGGCAGGTAGGACAAGTCATGGGGACAGTGCTGAGCTGGAAGTTTGGAACTAGGGGGAGGTGGGGGAAGGGGAAAATGAGGAAACTGTTGAAGTCCACATTGATGCCCTGGAGTTGAAGTGTTCGAGGCGGAAGATGAGGCGTTCTTCCTCCAGGTGTCTGGTGGTGAAGGAGGCTCAGGATCTCCATGTCCTCGGCAGAGTGGGAGGGGGGAGTTGAAATGTTGGGCCACAGGTCGGTGTGGTTGATTGGTGCGGGGGTCCCGGAGATGTTCCCGAAAGCGCTCTGCAAGGAAGCGTCCAGTCTCCCCAATGTAGAGTAGACCGCAACGGGAGCAACAGATACAATAAATGATATTAGTGGACATGCAGGTAAAACTTTGATGGATGTGGAAGGCTTCTTTAGGGTCTAGGATGGAGGTGAGGGAGGTGGTGTGGACACAGGTTTTGCAGCTTCTGCGGTGGCAGGGGAACGTGCCAGGATGGGAGGGTGGGTTGTAGGGGGGTGTGGACCTGACCAGGTAGTCACGGAGGGAACGGTCTTGGTGGAAGGCGGTGGAAATGTCAGTGGATGATTTAGTTTATGCGAAGGTTGGTAGGGTGGAAGGTGAGCACCAGGGGCATTCTGTCCTTGTTACGGTTGGAGGGGTGGGGTCTGAGGGCAGAGGTACAGGATGTGGGCGAGACGCGTTGGAGGGCATCTTTAACCATGTGGGAAGGGAAATTACGGTCTCTAAAGAAGGCGGCCATCTGGTGTGTTCTGTGATGGAAATGGTCCTCCTGGGAGCAGATACGGCAGAGGCGGAGGAATTGGGAATATGGGATGGCATTTTTGAAAGAGGTAGGGTGGAAAGATGTGTAATTCAGGTAGCTGTGGGAGTCGGTGGGTTTGTAAAAAAATGTCAGTGTCAAGCAGGTCGTCACTTATGGAGATGGAGAGGTCCAGGAAGGGGAGAGAAGTGTCAGAGATGGTCCACGTAAATTTAAGGTCAGGGTGGAATGTGTTGGTGAAGTTGATGAATTGCTCAACCTCCTCGCGGGAGCACGAGGTGGCGCCAATGCAGTCATCAATGTAACGGAGGAAGAGGTGGGGAGTGGTGCCGGTGTAATTACAGAAGATCAACTGTACTACATAGCCAACAAAGAGACAGGCATAGCTGGGGCCCATACGTGTACCCATGGCTACCCCTTTGGTCTGGAGGAAGTGGGAGGATTTGAAGGAGAAATTGTTTAGGGTGAGGACCAGTTCAGCCAGATGAATGAGTGTGTTGTTGGAAGGATATTATTGGGGATGTCAGGAGAGGAAGAAACGGAGGGCTCAGAGGCCCTGGTCATAGCGAATGGAGGTGTAGTGGAATTGGATATCCATGGTGAAGAGGAGGCATTGGGGGCCGGGGAAACGGAAGTATTGGAGCAGGAGGAGGGCGTGGGTGGTGTCTTGAACATATGTGGGGAGTTCCTGGACTAGGGGGAAATAGGGTAGTGTCAAGGTAGGTAGAAATGAGTCCAGTGGGGCAGGAGCATGCTGAGATGAGTCGGCCATGGTGGTCAGGCTTGTGGATCTTGGGAAGGAGGTAGTACCGGGCAGAGCGCGGTTCCCGGACTATGAGGTTGGAAGCTGTGGGTGGGAGATCTCCTGAGGTGATGAGGTTCTTTATGGTCTGGGAGATGATGGTTTGGTGATGGGGGGGTGGGGTCATGGTCGAGGGGGTGGTAGGAAGAGGTGTCCTCGAGTTGGCGTTTGGCTTCAGCGGTGTAGAGGTCAGTGCACCAGACTACCACTGCGCCCCCTTTATCTGCTGGCTTAATGGCGAGGTTGGGATTGGAGCAGAGGGATTGGAGGGCTGCGCATTGTGAGGGTGCGAGTTTGGAGTGGGGGAGGGGGGTAGACAGGTTGAGGCAGTTAATGTCCCGGCGGCAGTTGGAAATGAAGAGGTTGAGGGCGGGTAATAGGCCAGCGCGGGGTGTCCGGGTGGATGCAGTGTGTTGGAGGTGGGCGAAGGAGTCCTCGGAAGGTGGGCGGGAGTCCTGACTGTGAAAGTAAGCTCGGAGGCGGAGGAAGAAGTGTTCGACGTCATGGCATGTATTAAATTCATTGATGCATGGACGGAGGAGGATAGAGCTGAGAAATTCTAAGGGTAGAAAGACCCTCTTGGGAGTCATCTACAGGCCCCCAAACAGTAGGATGGATGTAGGGTATAAGTTGAATAAGGAGCTGAAATTGGCCTGTCGCAATGTTACTACAGTTGTTATGGGGGATTTCAACATACAGGTAGACTGGGAGAATCAGGATGGTATTGGATCTCAAGAAAGAGACTTTGTGGAGTGCAACGAACCAGAATTGATCAGGGACCTCAAAGTGAAGGAGCCATTAGGAGGTTGTGACCATAATACAATAAGCTTCAATCTGCAATTTGAAAGGGAGAGGGTACAATCGGTAGTGACAATATTTCCGTTGAATAAAGGGAACTATGGAGCCATGAGAGAGGAGCTGGCCAAAGTTCAACGGTGCAATACCTTAGCAGGGATGACAGTGGAGGAACAATGGCAGATATTTCTGGGTATGATGCAGGATCAGTTCATTCCAAAAAGGAAGATCGATCCTATGAGGAGGCATGGATGGCCGTGGCTGACGAGGGAAGTTAAGAAACAAAGTCAAAAGAGAAAAAGTATAACTTAGCAAAGATGAGTGGGAAAAGGGAGGACTGGGAAGCTTTTAAAAGAACAGAGGATTACTTAGAAGGAAATACGCAGAGAAAAAGTGAGGTACGAAGGTAAACTGGCCAAAAAATATAAAGGAGAATAGTAAAAGCTTTCTTAGGTATGTGAAAGGGAAATGGTTAAGACTGAAATTGGGCCCTTGAAGACAGAAACAGGGGAACAAAGAAATGGCAGAAGAGTTGAAATGGTACTTCAGATCTATGTTCACTGGGGAAGACACAAGCAATCTCTCAGAGGTAACAGTGGCTGAAGGACCTAAACTGAAGGTAAATTTATATTTGCCAGGAATTGGTGTTGGAGGTACTGTTTGGTCTGAAGGCTGGTAAGTCCCCGGGGTCTGATGGTCTACATCCCAGGGTACTGAAGGAGGTGGCTCTAGAAATCGTGAATGCGTTGGTGAATATTTTCCAGAGTTCAATAGATTCAGGATCAGTTCCTGCAGTTTGGAGGGTGGCTCATGTTGTACCACTTTTTAAAGAAAGGAGCGAGAGAGAAAGCAGGAAATTATAGACCGTTTAGTCTGACCTCAGTGGTGGAAAAGATGCTGGAGTCAATTATGAAGGATGAAATAATGACATCTGGATAGCAGTAACAGGATAGGTCAGAGTCAACATAGATTTATGAAGGGGAAATCATGCTTGACTAATTTTCTGGAATTTTTTGAGGATGTAACTCTGAAGATGGACAAGGGAGATCCAGTTGATGTAGTGTACCTGGACTTTCAGAAAGCCTTTGATAAAGTCCCACATAGGAGGTTAGTGAGCGAAATTAGGGTGCATGGTATTGGGGGCAAAGTACTGACTTGGATTGAAAATTGGTTGGCTGACAGGAAACAAAGAGTAGTGATAAACAGCTCCCTTTCGGAGTGGCAGGCGGTGACCAGTGGGGTACCACAGGGATCAGTGCTGGGACCGCAGCTTTTTACAATTTATATTAACGATATAGAAGCTGGTATTAATAGTAACAGTAGCAAATTTGCTGATGATACAAAGCTGGGTGGCAGGGTGAAATGTGAGGAGGATGTTAGGAGATTACAGGATGACATGGACAGGTTAGGAAAGTGGACAGATGCTTTGCAGATGCAGTTTAATGTGGATAAATATATGATTATCCACTTTGGTGGCAAGAACAGGAAGGCAGATTACCACCTAAATGGAGTCAAGTTAGGTAAGGGGGCAGTACAAAGATCTAGATGTTCTTGTACACCAGTCAATGAAGGCAAGCATGCAAGTACAACCGGTAGTGAAGAAAGCTAATAGCATGCTGGCCTTCATAACAAGAGGGATTGAGTATAGAAGCAAAGAGGTGCTTCTGCAGCTGTACAGGGCCCTGGTGAGACCACACCTGGAGTATTGTGCGCAGTTCTGGTCTCCAAATTTGAGGAAAGACATTCTGGCTATTGAGGGAGTGCAGCGTAGGTTCACGAGGTCAATTCCTGGAATGGCAGGACTATCTTATGTTGAAAGATTGTGCTTGTATACCCTTGAGTTTAGAAGACTGAGAGGGCATCTGATTGAGACGTACAAGATTATTAAAGGATTGGACACTCTGGAGGCAGGAAACTGTTTCCGCTTATGGGTGAGTCCCGAACCAGAGGACAGCTTAAAAATATGGGGTAGGCCATTTAGGACAGAAATGAGGAGAAACTTCTTCAGCCAGAGAGTGGTGGGTGTGTGGAATGCTCTGCCCCAGAAGGCAGTGGAGGCCTAGTCTCTGGATTCATTTAAGAAAGAATTGGATAGAGCTCTCAAGGATAGTGGAATCAAGGGTTATGGAGATAAGGCAGGAACAGGATACTGAGTGAGGATGATCAGCCATGATCATAATGAATGGTGATGGAGACTCGAAGGGCAGAATGGCCTATTCCTGCACCTATTGTCTATTGTTTTTAAATGTTACAATTGTACTAGCCTCCACCCCTTCCTCTGGGCAGCTCATTCCATACACGCACCACCCTCAGTGAAAATGTTGCTCCTTAAGTCCCTTTTAAATCTTTCCACACCTCTTAATCCGATGGAAAATCTTGAGACTCCATTAAAAACATATATATTGACATTATATACAGATTGAGACTTTTGTACTTGAGAGCACTACTGACAGCAGGAGAAAAGCACATTGGATATTCACAGCACTCTAAAAAGGGAAAAGA
Organism: Hemiscyllium ocellatum; assembly: GCF_020745735.1. Classification (NCBI taxonomy): domain Eukaryota; kingdom Metazoa; phylum Chordata; class Chondrichthyes; order Orectolobiformes; family Hemiscylliidae; genus Hemiscyllium; species Hemiscyllium ocellatum. Next base: position 34,328,803 of record NC_083436.1, on the reverse strand, counting down.
TACAAAATCAACAATTGAGTCAGTTTTGAATACAAGGAAACCATTTCATAAGACCTGACGAGAAAGGGAAATAAATGAGAACAGATTTTACTCACTTGACCATCCACTAAGGCTGTCAAAGGAAGATAATCAAACAGATCTGTAAAGTACTTCCAAACACTAGCATTTCCATATTTCCTTAGGCATTCATCGTAAAACCCATACACTTGAGTGATCTGTCTACTTTCGTGGTTCCCTCGTAATATTGTGATACGTTCCCGATAACGAACCTGTGTTTAAAGAAATATAATTAAGTTTCAGCTGCATTGCCAGTATGCATAAGTTAGAAAAATGTATAACTGAATCTGATCAAGTTTTATTAGTACTTCAAACAAGGCTGCAAGGAAAAGCCAGTGAACTACAGACCAGTGAGCTTGATGTCAATGGTGTGTAAGTTGTTGGAGGGGATTCTAAGAGACAGAATCTATATGCATTTGGAAAAGCAAAGACTGATTGGGGAAAGTCAGCATGGCTTTGTATATGGGAAATTGTGTCTCATTAACTAGATTGATTTTTTTTTTTAAAAAAAAAAGAGGCCACCAAGAAGATCGATGAAGACACAGCAGATGTTGTCAATATGGACTTTAACAAGGCCTTCAACATGGTTCTATGTGGTAGTCTGTATAGTAATGTTAAATCACATGAGATCCAATGGGAGCTAGCTAACTGGATATAAAATTGGCTTGACAGTAAGAAACAGAGGGTGGTAGTAGGTTGTTGTTCAAACTAGAGTCCTGTGACCAGTGGTGTGCAGTGAGGATTGGTGCTGGGTACACGGTTTGATTTGTCTTATTATTGTCACGTACTGATATACAGTGAAAAGTATTATTTTGTGTGCTAACCAGACAAATCATACTTTACATAAGTATATCAGGGTAATACAACAGACTGCAGAATATTGTGTTACAGCTGCAGAGAAAGATCAACACTAATGACAGGTCCATTCAGAAAGCTGATAATAGTAAGGAAGAAACTATTAAGTCTGTTGGTACATATTTTCAAACTTGTGTCTTCTGCCCAATGGAAGAGGGTGGAAGAGAGTATAATTGGGCCACGAGGGGTCTTGATTATGTTGGCTGCTTTCCTTAGACAGTGGAAAGTGTAGATGGATTCAATGGAAAGAAGGACGGTTTGTGTGATGGGCTGCACTGTGTTCACAATTCTAAATCCTTGCGGTCTTGGTCAGAGTAGTTGCCATAACAAGCTGTGGTATATCAGAATAGGATGCTTTCTTTGGTGCATCTATTAAACATTTCCTTAACCTTCTCCGGAAGTACAGGCACTGGTGTGCTGTCTTGACTGTAACGTCAAGATGGATAGACCAACAGATTGTTGGTGATATTTACTCTTAGCAACTTTAAGCTCTTGACCAACTTCACCTCAGCACATTTGATAACAATAGAGGCATGTTCATCACTTACATGAACTATTTGCATGAGAAATAGGAGGCATCGTTAGTACATTTGCAGATGACAAATTGTTAGTATAGTGGACAGTGAAGATTATCTAAGAGTACAAGGTGGTCTCGACCAACCCCTCCAGTGGGCTGAGGAATGGCAAATGGAGTTTACTTTAGATAAATGCAAGGAGTGTTGCATTTTGGCAAGACAAACCAGGACAGGACTTACACAATTAATGGTTTGGCTCTGGGGAGTGTTGTCAAACAAAAACACCTAGGGGTTCAGGTACATAGCCCCTTGAAAGTGGCATCATAAGCAGAAAAGGTGGTGAAGGCAGCATATGACAAACTTGCCTTCATCAATCAGAGCACTGACTACAGGAGTTGGGACATCATGTAACAGCTGCACAAGACTTGTTAAAGCCACATTTGGCGTACTGCACACAATTCTGGTTGCCCTGCTCTCAGGAGTATGTTATTAAACTGGAGATGGTGCAAGAAGGGTTAGCAACAACGTTACCAATACTGGGGGATCGGAGTTAAGAATAGGCTGCAAATTTTTTTACCTTGAACATAGGAGGCTGAGAAGCAACCTTAGAGGTTTACAAAATGACAAGGGATACAGATAAGGTGAATAGCCAGGGTCTTTTCCCCAAGCTAATTGAATTCAAAACTAGCACTCAGATTTAAAGGTGAAAGAGGAATGATTTCAAAGGGATCCAAGGGGCAACTTTTTCCACACAGAGGGTGGTGCACATATGGAATACCTACCAGAGGAAGTGGTGGATGAGAATACAATTACAACTACAACTACAACATTTGAAAGACATTTGGAGAGGGACATCAACTGAAAAGGTTCAGAGGTATATGGGCTAGATGTAGGAATATGGGGTTTGTTCCGATTAAGAAACCTGGTCAGCATGGAAGAGTTGGCCTGAAGGGTCTGCTTCCATGTTGTATGATTATGACTAAGTCTATGGGACTTTCAGGTGAGAATTCATGTGAGAAGGGTCACCAACTCAATGTAAGGCAGTCCATATCAAGTTTGGAAATGAAACATCATACCTTTAATGCTACGAGTAATGTGACAGTTTCAACCGAGTAATAACCTCGGTCAACGTAATCTCCCATGAAAAGATAATTGGTGTCTGGTGATTTGCCCCCAATTCTGAACAGTTCCATGAGATCATGAAACTGTCCGTGGACATCACCGCAAACTGTGACTGGACATCGCACCTCCTGTACATTAGACTCTTTTGTAAGAATTTCTTTAGCCTATGGAAACAAACAGAAGTTAACTTTACTAAAGCAAAAGACATGAGTTGTCAACAATCTTACATTAACTTTATCCCACAGCACACAAATACTTTCTTCCGCACATTTCAAGGAACCACAAAATAACTTGCTATCCCAAAGCAAGTACAGAAAACTATGCTTAAATGTATTTCCACTTCCATAGAATCTTCTGAATAAGAGATCTTTTTGAAAAGGAAAGATATCATTTATTTTATGCACTGAGGCTACAGCTGACAACAAAAACCGTGTCTTTGAACATAAGCTAACATTAACCAAATTAATAGTTTACGATTCAACATTATAACCTCCCCACCAAATCATCTGGATGAATTCACTACAATCCCATTTAACTGCTACAACAAATCAGAAATGGACAACAAATAGCAGTCATTTTGGAACTTGCTCGGAATTGTAAAAAAAAAATTGGGTATTTGGTATGTACCATTCTTTTTGCTTCCTTCATGGTTGTCTCCTTCAAGGGTACAATTGAGATATACAAGGGCAGCTCCCACAGCATTTTAATAGCTCAGCAGAGGAGAGTAACACGGGAAAGAATGGGGAAGTAAACATGCTCCTTCCTTCACATTGCATAGGATAATGATAGTTAAACAACTCATGACATTTAAAGCAGAATTTTGTACAGAGAATTATTGTTGGGTTTAAATGGAAAGTTTTCCCACTTAAATGAAGTCTAGTGTAGTAGTTAGATGAATGATATTTCTCATTTCCTAAAACAAAAAAAAGTGGCTCTCAGGAAAATGTTGTAAATTATGGGTACTTTAGCCTGATGTGCGTCATAACCCATTTAAGACACAAAGATGAACACTCAAAGGCCTAACATAGGACCCAGCTATTAAAAAAATGCAATCTAAGGTTTTTGCCGACTTTATTTCATAACAAAATGGCCACCCAACAAAAAACATTCTTTATATCAGTCCTAAGTTAGGAGTTTACTAGAAAGCCTGTTTGTTCAGGTTCTCTCATTGCTGTTTAGTTTCAACTCATCTGCCTGGAGTTACTTTTATATTCTGGTTATCATATTACTTTTCAAAGCTGAAATGAAGGAAATTGGAAATAAAAAGATAGAATTATCACGAACAAGACAAGACAACAGTGAAAAACTCCCATTGATTATTAACTCCTGAAATTGAAACAACCAATTCATTTTTAAACCCACACCTTTTCCCTCATTCCATTCATATGCAGGCATTCCTTCAGATCATACTCAAGATAAAACAAACTAAAGAAGCTCCATCCTAACAACATGTTAGATTGGAAACCAAAATCCAGAGCGGAAAGGCAACTGTTCTAACTACACAGATGCAACAAATATAGTGATCTGCTCAATATATATTGCGTGACTGTCAGGATGGTCCTATGAAATTTTGTACTGTACAGGAGGGTAAAATACAGGCAAGCAGGGAGACCAAATGCCCATTAGTTACAACAACTAACTGCATGGGATTGGAAGGAAACATATCACTGATATTTATAGGGACAAGAGTAATTTGAGGTAAGGATTAAGAAAATCGCATTCTCAACAGATCAGCTGATTAAGGTTTTGTGGAGTAGGGCCTATGCTGTTGAACTGCATCTGGATTTAGATGAACTACAATTTCCACCAGCTAAATAGTCATTAAACCAAAAACCAATGATTTTGGCACCGATACATGTATATTCTTCCTATTGATTCCAGTCCATGACTCAGGACAGTGAACAAAACTGTTTGCAATATATGATTCCTGCTCATCCTTGGGCTGAGCTTTGTTACAAAGACAACCTTCATTCATCTTGGTAACATGACCCACATCTGACAAAACCCAACTGCTCTAGAAACCCTTATCCAAACTTTCTTTACCTCCAGGTTTAATCATTTAAATGCCCTCCCAATTTGATTCACTTAGTAATGAAGACTATGACCCTTAGTAAGCTTCCAACCATCAAAATTCCTTTGCTCATATCCTATTCAGATCCCCTGCTACCCCATCCTCATGTTTAAATTAAAGACTATGGGGACCCAATGTAAAATTCTCAACCTCCGGCTTAATCCCTTTCAGACCTGAGCTGCATTCAAACTATGTAAAAAAATCAAGTAAAACCAAAAAAAAAACTACAGCTGCTGTAAATCAAAGACAAACAGAAATTGCTGGAAAAGCTCAGCAGGTCTGGCAACATCTGTGGCCAGAAAGCAGAATTAGTGTTGAGTTGAGTGACCCCTCCTCAGAACAGTTTGAGGAAGGGTTACTTGATTTGAAACACTGATTTCTTTCCACAGAGTTAATGTTTCAAATCAAGTAACCCTTCCTCAAACTGTTCTGAGGAGTTGTCACAACTCAAAACACTAATTCTGCTTTCTGGCCACAGACGTTGCCAGACCTGCTGAGCTTTTCCAGCAATTTTATTTTTATCTCTTGAACATCAAGTGCCAATTCTGCAATTCCCATTCCAAGTAAAAGAACAGCAAATGATCTTAAATATGAAAATAATCCCTCAGACAAATCATGTCTTATTTTCTTAGGACAACATTACGCAGGTGCCAGCAGTCATTTACTACTTCACGTGATCATTTTTCATGTAGTGGCACATAAAGCAAATGTTTCCAGTGTACTTAATTCACGATGTTCAAATCAAATTTGTGATCCAGTCCTTATTCAATGTTCAGAGTCACAGCTAGCTTGCAATCACTGGAATATAGCAGAACAATTGGGATCATTGGCCAACTCTTTCAGTGAATAGCTCAAAGGCAAGAATATCAATTCCCTGTGACTGACAAGAACTGAATGCATGGACCTCTGGCCTGAATGGTTCCTCATGACATCACCCATAGGAAGTAAGAAGTTTAAACATAAAAATATCATCCTCACTATTAGACTATAAAAAAAAATTCACTGATAATACTGTGATCACACAATCAAATCAATTTATCCCATCTGTCAGTATATGTTGAAACTTCCTTGACAGCTCCAATATTGTTACATGGCTAGGTTGGCCTGAATTCAGTTATGACAAATGAGATTTCATAGTAAACAACTCATAACTCAAGGTTAGTTGGCAACCTTGTTCACAAAACCCACAAGGATGGGTGAATTGGTCAGGGAGTAAAGTCAATACTAAAAGCAGGAGTGAATTGCAGAGATTGGATTTAACATCTTTAGGGCAATTCCCTTTCATACCAGCAGTGGTATTCCAGCAGAATGTGTTCCAAGCTCTAACACCAAAGCCCTCCTCTTAACTAAAATAAGCTGAAGTGTTTTTTTAAAAGTTGAATATAATTGCCAACTTCTAAATGAACAATTCTTTATACCTCCACTCCTATTCAAGATCTGTCAAGCCAGGCTTTCACTTCTAGACACTTGACAAGTGTCACACAAGTAGTGATCCTTCCATGGTGACGTTTATCCTTGGTTAAGTCAGAATTTTTCACAGGAGAAAAACCAAGACCAAAAGATGTAGGAGCAGAATTAACCCATTTGGCCCATCAAAGTCTGCTCCACCATTCAGAGAGATGGGCTGACTTGATAATCTTCAACTCCACCCTCTGAAAATCAGACTTACATGGTCAACTCCTTACTGAGATTATGCCCTCTGGCCCTTGACTGTCCTACATGGGATAAGAACCTTTCCACATCTACCCTTTCAAACCCCTAAGAATCTGTTATGTTTTCATAAGGTCTCTCTCATTCTCCTAAATGCCAATGAGTACAGATGCAATGGCTTGATCCACTCCTTATAAGAAAATCCCTCACACAACAAATCAACCTTGAGAAGCTTCTCTGGACTGTCCTCAGATGCCAGCATATTCATCCTTGGATGTTCACAGTATTCCAGGGATGGTTTACTAATAGTACAGTTGTACAGTTTTAGCAAGACCTCCCTATTTTTGTACTCCATTTTCTTTGAAGTAAAAGCCAAAGTTTAATTTGCTGAACCTCTGACCAGCTTAACTTGGAAGTTAGTTTTTTGTGATTTATTAGCTCCCCCAGATCACTATCTACAGCTTTCTGCAGTCTTTCCCCATTTAATTAATATTTAGCTCTAGATTTCCTGTCAAAGCACATAATGTCACATCTTTCCCTTGTATGCCACCTGCCAAGTTTTTTGCCCACTCAGTTAACCAGTCTATGTCATTCTATAAACTATTTGTGTCATCCTCACTACTTGCCTTTCCATCTATTTGTCTCATCTGTAAACCTGGTATAGCACAATTCACTACCGGCATCCAATTCATCAATATGCATTTTAAATGATCATGGCCCCAGCACTGATCCCTGGGACATTTCATTAATGGAGAGTTGCCATCCTGAAATGCCCCCCTTATCCTAATTCTGTCATCTGTTTAGTTAGCTAATCATCTATTCCATGCTAACATACTACTTCAACAACTTGGGCTCTTAAGCAATATTCTACTGAGTAGTGTATTTGAATGCCTTTTGAAAATCTAAATACATCCACTGGTCCCACTATATTTACCCTGCTTGATACCTCAAAAACGGTAATAAATTTCCCCTTCATGAGGTCATGCTGACTATTTGATTATATTAGATTATTCTAAATGCTCTGTTATTACATCCTTCATAAAAGAATAACATTTTCCCAATCGAAGTTACGCTCACCTGTTGTAAGGACAGAACAATGAGTATAGTTAAATATGTACAGTGCATCACTGACCTCAAATTTTCACAAATCTTCATACTCAATTCCAGATGCAGTCCTACATTCACTAAGCAACTCCAGTCAAATGATTTTCTGCCTTTAATAAAAGGGTGTTGTAGTGGAGATGAATAGGTAATAGGTCTCTTCAGAAACTCTGTATAACTATACTCTAATGTGTCTGACACACACTACACAGAACATGAATCAATCCATTATTGTCTTGTTTGATGCACTCAGCTTCTTCCTTTGAAGAGATGCGTGTACATAGCATAATTTACATTTCAACATCTCCACAGCAACAGCAAGTACCATGCATGAATATTTAACTAGGTTGTGCAATATTTCAAATGCTTGCCCTTTCCAGTTTTCAAATACAAACTATTTCAGGATTCAATCATTATCAGTGGTAGACAACAATTGGGATCACCATTCAGACTGCATGGCCCCTGTTCATCCCCACTTTGGAATGCAACTTTGGTAGCTATCCAGCAATACCTTCCTAGGTGGTCCTGGTAGGTAGGATGATCAACTGGAGGTGCTCCTAGTTTATGTGGACTCAACTTTCAGTTACATCAGATATTCAGTTCCATGAAATCAACTAAACAATACTTTGTCAGTAATGACTTAAGCAAACTATGTTCATAAATAAAAAAGTAAACAAATTAACAGCTCATTTGACTGCCTGACTTGAACCTTTGTCCAAGTTTCAGGCAATATGTGGGAGAGATTTCAGACTCTCCTCAATGGATAAAATAAAAAAGGAGCACGGAGTTGTTGCGAATGCTATGACTTACAAGGCCTGTACTTAAAATCAAAAATTGCTATTTTGCTCCATGTTCAACTTTAAATAGCAGTTTTAAAAAAAAAGGACTGATAAAATTGTAGGTTTTGCAGGAACTCTTATTATGGGTTGCAATGCTCTTCAATTGATTAAACATGTTTTTGCTTGGTGTGGAATGCAGCAATTCTAAAGCAATGCAGTCAAACAAAAATCAAAAAAAAGTGTTCAAAGCACAATGCACAATGTTAGTCACAGAGGTGCACAGCACAGAAACAGACCCTTCGATCCAACACGTCTATACTGACCAGATATCCTAACCTAATCTAGTCCCATTTGCCAGCATTTGGTCCATAACCCTTCTTATTCATTCTTATTCTAAAACTGTACAAGGCATTAGTGAAGGCCCCCTTAGGTCCCTTTCAAATCTTTCCCCTCTCACCCTAAACCTATGCCCCCTAGTTCAGGACTTCCCCACCCTAGGGAAAAGACTCTATTTATCCTATCCATGCCCCATATGATTTTATAAACGTCTATAAAAGGTCACCCTCCCCACTCAGCCTCTGACACTCCAGAAAAAAAAACAGCCCCAGCCTATTCAGCCTCTATAGCTCAAATCTTTCAACCTTGGAAGATCTTTGGAAATCTTTTCTGAATCCTTTCAAGTTTCACAACATCCTTCCAAAAAGGAAGGAGACCAGAAATGCACACAATATTCCAAATATGGCCTAACCAATGTCCTGTACAACCACAACATGACCTCAACTCCTGTACTCAGTACTCTGACCAATCAAGGAAAGCATACCAAACACCTTCTTCACTATTCTATCTGTGACTCTACTTCCAAGGAACTATGGACCTGCACTCCAAGGTCTCTGTTCAGCAACACACTCTTGGTCCTTACCATTAAGGTGTACAAGTCCTGCTATGATTTGCTTTTCCAAAATGCAGCACCTCACATTTATCTAAAACTAAACATCTACCACTCCTCAGCCCATTGGCCCATCTGATCAAGATCCCATTGTACTATGACATAACCTTCTTCGATGTCCACCACACCTCCAAATTTTGGTGTCATCCACAAACTAACTATAACTCCGATGTTCACATCCAAATCATTTATATAAATGACGAAAAGAAGTGGACCCAGCGTGGATGCTTGTGACACTCCACTGGTAACAGGCATTTTGTCTAAAAAGCAACTCTCCACCACCATCTTCTACCTTCAATCCAGTTCTGTATCCAAATGGCTAGTTCTCCCTGTATTCCGTGAGATCCAACCAGTCTCCCAATGGAAACCTTGTTGAATGGCGTACTGAAGTCAATATAGATCATGCCCCAGCTCTGTCCTCAATCACCTTTGTTACTTCAAAAAAACAACTCAGTCAAGTTCATGAGATATGACTTCCCACACACAGTCATGCTGACTATCCTGAATCAGTCCCCGCCTTTCCAAATAATAGTCAGTGTGGACATACACTGATATATTCTTTCAATCAGCAGCCTTGCTGAACATGTCTATCTCTAGTTGGATTTTAACTCATTGGTATGTTAAAACTGTTGCAATATGTGACTGTTACAATATTAAATTGGTCCTTACATAATGTGTGGATGCACCTAGACAGATTCAAAGACCTGATGATAGTTTTTAGGAATTAAACAGGAGAAGCTTACATTTGTGCTCTGCTAAAGTGTTACTATAATGATTCCTTCTTTATGCTTTAGAATTTCTCTCTTTCACCATCATTACCACCCACGCCCTCCACCTCCTCCAGGATTTGCGCTTCCCCGGTCCCCAACGCCTTATTTTCACGATGGACATCCAGTCCCTGTACACCTTCATCCCCCATCAAGAAGGACTCAAAACCCTCTGCTTCTTCCATTCCCGCCGCACCAACCAGTACCCTTCCACTGACACCCTCCTTCGACTGACTGAACTGGTCCTCACCCTGAATAATTTCTCTTTTCAATCCTCCCACTTCCTCCAAACTAAAGGAGTTGCCATGGGCACCTGCATGGGCCCCAGCTATGCCTGTCTCTTCGTAGGATATGTGGAACAGTCCATCTTCCGCAACTACACTGGCACCATCCCCCACCTTTTCCTCCGCTACATCGATGACTGTATCGGCGCTGCCTCGTGCTCCCACGAGGGGGTTGAACAGTTCAACTTTACTAACACCTTCCATCACAACCTGAAATTCACCTGGACTGTCTCAGACTCCTCCCTCCCCTTCCTAGACCTTTCCATTTCTATCTCAGGCGACCGACTCAACACAGACATCCACTATAAACCGACTGACTCCCACAGCTATCTGGACTACACCTCCTCCCACCCTGCCCCCTGTAAAAACTCCATTCCATATTCCCAATTCCTTCGTCTCCGCTGCATCTGCTCCCAGGAGGACCAGTTCCAACACCGCACAGCCCATATGGCCTCCTTCTTCAAGGACCGCAGATTCCCCCCAAACGTGATCGACGATGCCCTCCACCGCATCTCCTCCACTTTCCGCTCCTCCGCCCTTGAGCCCCGCTCCTCCAACTGCCACCAAGACAGAACCCCACTGGTTCTCACCTACCACCCCACCAACCTCCGTATACAACGTATCATCCGCCGTCATTTCCGCCACCTCCAAACGGACCCCACCACCAGGGACATATTTCCCTCCCCTATCAGCATTCCGCAAAGACCACTCCCTTCGTGACTCCCTCGTCAGGTCCACACCCCCCACCAACCCAACCTCCACTCCCGGCACCTTCCCCTGCAACAGCAGGAAATGTAAAACTTGCGCCCACACCTCCTCCCTCGCTTCCCTCCAAGGCCCCAAGGGATCCTTCCATATCCGCCACAAATTCACCTGTACCTCCACACACATCATCTATTGCATCCGCTGCACCCGATGTGGCCTCCTCTATATTGGGAAGACGGGCCGCTTACTTGCGGAACGCTTCAGAGAACACCTCAGGGACGCCCGGACCAACCAACCCAACCACCCCGTGGCTCAACACTTTAACTCTCCCTCCCACTCCACCGAGGACATGCAGGTCCTTGGACTCCTCCACCGGCAGAACATAACAACACGACGGCTGGAGGAGGAGCGCCTCATCTTCCGCCTGGGAACCCTCCAACCACAAGGGATGAACTCAGATTTCTCCAGTTTCCTCATTTCCCCTCCCCCCACCTGGTCTCAGTCGGTTCCCTCAACTCAGCACCACCCTCCTAACCTGCAATCTTCTTCCTGACCTCTCCGCCCCCACCCCACTCCGGCCTATCACCCTCACCTTGACCTCCTTCCACCTATCACATCTCCATCGCCCCTCCCCCAAGTCCCTCCTCCCTACCTTTTATCTTAGCCTGCTTGGCACACTCTCCTCATTCCTGATGAAGGGCTTATGCCTGAAACGTCGAATTTCCTGTTCCTTGGATGCTGCCTGACCTGCTGTGCTTTAACCAGCAACACATTTTCAATCATTATTCTCCAACCTAACCCAGAATACAACAAAAGTGCCTTCTGGCTGAACAGTTAACTGGGTCAGTCAATGAAGCATTTTTAATATCATAAATATCCAGTGTAATGTAAAGCTATTTGAATGCTGTTGCTTTGTGTCCTTAGTAAGTTATTTGTTTCTGGTATTGAATAGGTAGCAAGGTTTAGTTATCATCTCCTGAATTGATTAAGGACTTTTCTATTAAAAAAAGGTCATAAACAAGAGAAACCTTCCCCCGCCCCCCCCCCCCCACCCAATCCAGAAATTTTGGTTTCTTACCAAGTTGCTCCTCATTATATATACAGTGATTCTAAAGCACATTCTCTAAAGATCAAAAATATAGTTACCAACCTTCTCCTACAGTGATACTATAACACATCCTGGATTATAGACATGCAACCTGAACAAAGCAGTGAGGACTGACCATTTTTACTGCATGAATGTTACAGCAATTGTTCTGAGCAGCACATTTTAATGGCCAAATTTGACATAAGAGGAGGTGGCAATAAATACAAGTCAGTATGCCTGCATTGTGTTCTAAGATTCTATGACAAAAACAACTTGCAAGTTAATGAGACCAAAAATCTTAAATGAAACAGTCAGAGTTATAGAGATGTGCAGCATGGAAACAAACCCTTCGGTCCAACCCGTCCATGCCGACCAGATATCCCAACCCAATCTAGTCCCACCTGCCAGCGTATGGCCCATATCCCTCCAAACGCCTCTTAAGTGTTGCAATTGTACCAGCTTCCACCACTTCCTCTGGCAGCTCATTCCATACACGCAACACCCTCGCGTGAAAAAGCTGCCCCTTAGGTCTCATATCTTTCCCCTCTCACCCTAAACCTATGCCATCAAATTCTGTACTCCCCAACCCCAGGGAAAAGACTTTGTCTATTTATCCTATCCATGCCCCTCAATTTTGTAAACCTCTATAAGGTCACCCTTCAGCCTCCGACGCTCCAGGGAAAACAGCCCCAGCCTGTTCAGCCTCTCCCTGTAGCTCAGATTCTCCAACCCTGGCAACATCCTTGTAAATCTTTTCTGAACCCTTTCAAGTTTCACAACATCTTTCCGATAGGAAGGAGACCAGAATTGTACGCAATATTCCAACAGTGGCCTAACCAATGTCCTGTACAGCGGCAACATGACCTCCCAACTCCTGTACTCAATACTCTGACCAATAAAGGAAAGCATACCAAACGCCGCCTTCACTATCCTATCTACCTGCGACTCCACTTTCAAGGAGCTATGAGCCTGCACTCCAAGGTCTCTTTGTTCAGCAATACTCCCTAGGACCTTACCATTAAATGTACAAGTCCTGCTAAGATTTGCTTTCCCAAAATGCAGCACCTCGCATTGATCTGAATTAAACTCTATCTGCCACTTCTCAGCCCAATGGCCCATCTGGTCTAGATCCTGTTGTAATCTGAGGTAACCCTCTTCGCTGTTCACTCCACCTCCAATTTTGGTGTCATCTGCAAACTTACTAACTGTACCTCTTATGCTTGCATCCAAATCATTTATATAAATGACAAAAAGTAGAGGGCCAAGCATCGATCCTTGTGGCACTCCACTGGTCACAGGCCTCCAGTCTGAAAAACAATCCTCCACCACCATCCTCTGTCTTCTCTACCTTTGAGCCAGGTCTGTATCCAAATGGCTAGTTCTGCCTGTATTCCATGAGATCTAACCTCGCTATTCAGTCTCCCATGGGGAACCTTGTCGAACGCCTTACTGAAGTCCATATAGATCACATCTACCGCTCTCAGGACAATACAAGCCACCACACTACAGAATAAATATTTGCTATTACAATTTTCACACGAATGGATATGGATGATCATGCGTAGGAACTGGGAAAGTTGGTCAGGGCAATAGCGAGCTACATTACTCTTGTGGAATCTGCAAGAACACTTCTCCTTGTCCAACATGAATAGCTTAAAACTCACCAAATGTAAAGTTGACTAGTGGATTAAGACCATAAGACAAGAGCAGAAGTTGACCATTCAGCCCATCAAGTCTGCTCTGACATCAGTGACAAAATCCTTAACTTCACTTCCTGCCGTGTCAATATATTCCTCGATTCTCTTACAGATTAAAAACCTGTCCATCTCAACCTTGAATATATCCAATGATCTGGCCTTGACGGTGAAAATATTGCACAGATTCACTACCTTCAGAAGAAATGCTACCTCACTTCCACCTTAAACACGTGACGACACCCTCCCTCCCCCTCCACAGCTCTTCTGAGAATATGCCCTCTAGTCCTGGACACTAATGAGTACTAGCCCAATCTACTCAAATTCACCCAGTAATTTAAGATCTGACCAGTAAACCAGACCAGGGCTTTAGCGAAAACAGACAAACATGAAGATTTCCTCTGACGTTTTTCAGTAAAACAGCACATGCCAGAAGCAAGCTAAAACGATTGGCCTGACATTGGCACAGTGCTTGGAGTTCAAAGTGAGGTCAGGAGAAAATTCTAAATTTACAACAGGAAGTTTAAAAGAATAAAAAATAGCCTCTTTACATATTAAGTTCATCAATAAATTGCAGCATTTGCAGATTTACAGATGTTGTTCTTTTGCAATTTTGTGGCAAGAAGTCTTCTGCTCAAACAAGAAGCACAGTACATACAGAATGCTGAAATACCAGAGATGCAGATTACCTTGTAGCTTAAAATAGAGAAATAGCCAGCAATTAGTGATCTGTGTGCTCTTGCCTTTCTTGGAAAATGCTTTGTTTAAATAATTGCTATAGATCGCAGGTAAAGCTATCAACTGAAACAAGCTTGCTTAAAACAATGTATGTTTATCAGATTGGAAAGAATTCTCTGGGTAAAGAGTTCTGTTAGTGATGCCACTGTACATTTAGTATTTCAAAAAATCTAATATTTTTCTTGAATCTTAGAGTATAGTTCAGAATTTAAACATATATGTCTGCAGCCCTACATGTCCAACAAAACATTACTTAACATAGGCTTCTCATGTCATTATTAATTTGTTTCTTTAATTTTTATTACATAAAATATTCCAAAATTGAGAGAAATATTAATGTTTTCCTCATGCTCATGGGCTTTTTGTTATTAAAATTGTTGACTGAAACTGCAAATTACGAGTTAATCTAATTAAGGTATCCTGCTAAAGTGGTAAAGGGTTTTCAGGCTGTGAATTCTCTTCAAAGAACAGTGGAGTAAAATTATTTAAGGTTAAATTAGATTTTCGATAAACAAGGCAGTAACAGTTACGCAGTGGAGAAAGGAAGATAGAATTAAGACTGTTTTGCATGCCAAAGCGCCGAATGGCCTATTCCTGCTTTCAAGTCTTATCTGTCATTTTACAACAAAATACTTTGTGGGGTGGATCGACGTGACCATGGGAGAGGCTGCCACGGTGATGGAGAGAAGCAAGAGAGGGTGCTGTGAGAATGAACAAGAGATCAAGACACACAGCATCTATGTACAGGAGGGCTTTGGGTTGCAAAAAGGTTTCATTCTTGAATCCGTTCTCAATTCAATTAGTACACATCAGAACACAACGCAGGAGAATATAAAAGTAGCCATAAGTACAGGAAATGTTCCAATATTAGGAAGATGGCTGGTGGTTGCATAACCAGAGGGTCATTGTGCCTCAGATAAGCAGAGAGATTGAGAACAAAAACCCTTCAATGATAACCTCGACTGACATAAGAATCGGACCTGGAGCACTAACGTCACTCCATCACAAACCAGCTGTCCAGCCAACTGAGCTAGCCAACCTAATGATAAAAGCAGAAGTTAGATATTCAAACCATCAAACCTTCTCTACTATCCAAACAAATTACAGCTTATGACTCCATTTTCATGCCTTTCACTTGTACAAATTAAAAACTCTCAGCATTGAATAAACCAAACAACTCAGTCTCAAAAGGTCTTTGCGCAAAGAATGCCAAGATTCAGTAACTGCATAGAAGAAATCCCTCAAAACAAAATAAATGCGCACGCATTTAAGACAAGATCATTCCCTTTGGTCCTGAACTCTACCACAAGGGGAAATAACCTGTCAAATCTTTTAAGATCTTTCACACTTCAGAAGGGCTGTCTCTCAATCTTCTAAACTCCAACTAGTACAGACCCAAACCAACTCAAGCTCTCCTTCTAAAACAGTCCTGTTGTACTTGGAATCAGTCTAGTGAACCTGATGATCATTTGAAATGCCATAATATAGAGGAGTACAGGAAAGGTACTGTAAATGCTTGCTGAGTAGAGTGGACACACTGGGCCAAACGGCCTTGATCCATGCTGTAAAATCCAATTACATATCAAAGTCTACAGCCTCTTACAAGATCAGCTGGAACACAGGAAAAAAACAGGAGGGAGATGGGGTTGGGTGAAAAGAGGGGCAAGAGGTGGGGGATGGGATGGGGTGAAAAGAGGGGCAAGAGGTGGGGGATGGGATGGGGTAAGGTAAAAAGAGGGGCAAGAGGTGGGGGATGGGGTTGGGTGAAAAGAGGGGGGTAGGGTGGTGGGTATAGGATAGGGAGGGGGTGGAATTGGGTGATAAAAGGGGCGGGGTGGATCCTCCCCTCGGCCCACCTGACCGGAAGCAGCGCGGGACCGGAAGTTCCGCCCTCAGGCAGGGGGCGGAGCCTGGGGAGAGCGGCCGAGCCGCTGTGTCTCACTATTTGGCAGCGGAACCGGCGGTAAGGCCGAGCCCGACGCTGAAGAGCGGGGGGCGGGGCTTGGGCCCGAAGGCGCAACGAGAATAAAAAAAACCGAGAAGCCCTGTCGTTTGGCCTTGGCCCTCATCGCTCACCTTCTCGCACAGGGTCCGCACTTGGTTCTCGTTAAGTTGCTTGCACTCGTTCAGCTGCTCGATCCAATCGTCCAGCTCCTTGGTGAACGCCTTATTATCCATAACTACCGGGAACGGCTTTTAAAATTAGTGGAGAGGGGGGGTCTGGGTGGAAAGGAAAATTTAAATAAAAAGTCCTGGGTGGGAGGGGGAGGGGAGGTTAAAATTTTGATTATAAATAAGTTACATGGATTCGGAACCCCACCTGAGGAGCTCGGCACCGTCCGTCACTGAGTGAGAGAGAGAGAGAAAAAGCGGCTCGCGCCGCCGCCGATCGCGTACGCAACGACGTAAAACGCGTGCCCGAGGCGCGCTCACGCAGCCGAGCGGCGGTTGGAAGCCGGTTTGAATGGGCGCGTGAGCGATGGCGGTTCCCTTTATTGGCCCCGCCCCATCCCTGGGCCTAGCCACGCCTGTACCACGTGGTGTAGCAACCGCTTTGGCTCCACCCAAAATGTCACGTGAAACACATGAACAAGGAGCGGAGCAGACCATTCGGCCCTTGGAGCCAGTACTGCCATTCATTGTGAACATGATTCAGTGTTCCTGATCAATGAATCCTTCATGCTTTCTCCTCATACCCTTTGGTTCTTTTAGCCTTGGGAATTATATCTATTGGGTAACTCCTTTGTGAAAACATTTCACGTTTTGGCCTCAACTGCTTTCTGTGGTAATGAAGACATTTCATCTCAGTTCTAAAAAACTTACCTTTAATCCTTGGACTGTGACTCTTTGCTCCATCCACCATGTCCTCCTGAATCCTGAGACATCCATTGCTCACCTATCACATCCCCCTGTACCCTGTGACACCCCATTGCTCATCCATCACATCCTCCTGTACCCTGTGACATTCCTTTACTCACCCATCACATCCTCCTGTACTCTTCGATACTATTTTCTCACTCATCAGACTCTCCTGTATTCTGTGATATCCCTTTGCTCACTCATTCACATTCTCCTGTGACACCCATTCACTCATCCATCACATCCTCTGCCATGTGCCACCCCTTTGCTTACCCATCACACCCTCCTGTACCTTGTGACGTTCCTTTGTTCACCCATCACACACTTCTATACCATGTGAAACCCCACCATGCCGTTCAGCACCATGTGACACCCCTTGATCCACCTACTATGCTTTCCAGCACCATGTAAATGGCCTTCCTTTGCACTCTTAATAATTTAGTTGTCACATTTCACACATATAAACAAGGGCTGTTCTACTCAGAGCAACATAGTCAAAGAATCAGAATGATTGTGCATAAGGAGGCCATTTGGCCTGTTGTGTTAACACAAGCTTATTAAATAAACAATCTTCTTCATCTTCACTGCGTAATCCTGAACCTCCTTCATTTTCATATATTTCCCTTCTGAATGCCTGCCTCTTCCTCACTTTGAGGCTGTGTAGGGGAACATAGGCACTCACTACATGGAAATGTTTAATACTGCCTTTGCTTCTTTTGCCAATTACTTTAAAATCTGTGTCCTTGCATCTTTGTCTCTTTCACAAGTAGGAACAGTACTCTGTGACATCCTTTTGCTCACTCATTCACATCCTCCTGTACCCTGTGACATCACTTTGTTCACCCATCACATCCTCTACTGCTCCATGTGTAACCCCTTTGCTCACCCTTTTTCTCTATTCTATTCAGACCCCCATGATTTTGAATGCCTCAAACAAGTTGCCTCTCAGCCAATCTGTTTCCAGGCAAAACATTCCCAACTTCCCCAATCTATGTTGATAACTGAATTTTCTCATCCCTGGAATGTTGTGAACCTTTTCTGCATTCCCTCTAATGTCTTCACACCGTTCCTAAATTCTGGACCCAATGGTCCAGCTGAAGCTAAACTTACACAAGTTCAGTATACATCCTTGCTCCTGTACTGCACACCCTCCATGCTTTGTTAAATTTACTTTAAACCTGCCCTGCCACTTTTAATAACTAATGCAGATATACACCCAGGTACTTATGTTCCTGAAACCACTTTAGAAGTGTACCCTTAAATTTCCATTGTCTCTCCAAGTCTTTCCTCAAATGAATTGCCTCTCATTTGTCCACATTGAACATCTGCTACTTGCCATTTTGCCAACATATCTATGTAGTTTTAAAGTTCTCACAGTTCACAATGCTGCCAAGTTTAGTATCATCTGCAAATTTTAAAATTGTGCTGAACACCAAAGTCTGTGTCATTAATGTATATCTGGAAGAGCAACACTGATCCTTGAGGAATTCTGTTGAAAACCTTCCTCCAGTTTGAAAAACGTCCATTAACCACTGCTCTCTATTTACTATCACAATGCCAATTTTGTATCTATTTTGCTACTGTCATAGTTATCCAGTCCATCAAACATAATCCCAAACTAAGTTGTCCCACCTGCCTGTTCCTGACCCAAATCTCTAATTCTTTCCTATTCCCATACTTATTTCAGTGTCTTTTAAGGGTTGTAACTGCGTCCGCATTCACCACTTCTTCAGGATATTCATTCCACATGCGAACTGCCCTCTGTGTAGAAAATTATTGCCCCCATGTCTTTTTTAAATCTCTCTCCTCTAATCTTATAAGTATGCCCCCTAGACTTGAAATCCCCCATCTGAGGGAAAAACACCTACTGTTAACCCTATTTATATTCTTTATGGTTTTTAAACCTCTATATAGTCACCTCTCATCTTCAGACGCTCCAGGGAAAACAGCCCCAGTC
This sequence comes from Hemiscyllium ocellatum, assembly GCF_020745735.1. Lineage (NCBI taxonomy): Eukaryota > Metazoa > Chordata > Chondrichthyes > Orectolobiformes > Hemiscylliidae > Hemiscyllium > Hemiscyllium ocellatum. Next base: position 34,309,616 of record NC_083436.1, on the reverse strand, counting down.
TATTCAGCCTTGCCCTATACCGCAAACCTTCCAACCCTGGTAACATTCTTGTAAATCTTTTCTGAATCTTTTAAAGTTTCACAATATCTTTCTGCTAGCAGGGAGATCAGAATTCCAAATGTGGCCTAACTAATGTCTGGTACATGACCTCCCAACTCCTATACTCAATGCACTGACCAATAAAAACTAGCATACCAAATGCCTTCTTCATTATTCTGTCTGTCTGGGATCCCAACTTTTAAGGAATTATGAACACCAATGTGTCTTTATTCAGCAACACCCCCCAGAACCTTTCCATTAAGTGTATAGGTCTTGTCCTGATTTGTCTTTCCAAAGTGCAGCACCTCACATTTATCCAAATTAAACTCCATCTGCCACTCCTCGGCCCATTGACCCATCTGATCAAGATCCCGTTGTACTCTGAAGTAACCTTCTTCACTGTCCACTACACCTCCAAGTTTGGTGTCATCTGCAGACTTACTAAACATACATCCTATCTCCATGAATAAGAAATGTTTGAAAGGATATTGGCCATGTGCAGGCAGGTGGGATGAGTTTAGTTTGGGACCATGTGGACTAGTTGGACTGAAGGGTCTTTTTCCATGCTGGATGCCCTATGACTCTGTAATTGGCAAATGAGACTCAAAAAACTATCGAATTTGCTATGAGTTGTTAATGATCTGGAATGCACTGCCTGAAAGATTGGTGGAAGCAATTTCAATAATTTCTAATGGAATTGGGAAAATTACTTGAAAAGGATAAAATACTGGATTTTTGAGAAAAACAAGGGAGTAAGACCAATTAGATCACTCATTTGAAAACCAGCACAGGCAAGATAGGCTGAGCATCTTCTTTCTGCATAGAATTAATCTCTATCCAATTCCTTTTTTGTAGTTTAATTTGTTTTTTCAAATCCTGTCAGGTAGTGTTTTCCTGATTGTAACAACTTGCTGAATTAAAAAGTAAATCTCTAGTTCTTCTGACAATTATCTAAAATCTGAATCCTATGGTTAATGAGTTTCCTGCCAGTTGAAAGGTTTCTCCCTGTACGCTATCAAAATGTCTAATGAGGAATCTATATTAAGTAGCAGCTACATCAGAGTTTTGGATGATTTGAAAATCTTGTCACAAGTCAAAAGTAGAATGAATATGCAGTTTTGTAGCACTTTGAAAGATCTCAGAAATTCTAAAATATTTAACTGTAAAGCAAGTAATTTTTCAAATGCTATCACTTTTATGGTGAAACATGGAAGCCCATTTGCACAAAAGATCTTATGAACAACAATGAGATAGATTATTAGGTAATCTGTCTTAGTGTTTTTTGAGCTACATTGTATTACATGGAATATAACATAGCATTGAAAGAGGCTATTCATTGCTGCAGTTGAGGTTCTTCCCTCATCTAATTCTATCAGTATAGAATTCCCTTCTGTCTCATGTTTATCTCACTTCTCCTTAAATGCTCCCAGACTATTCATTCCCCGCAGCAACAAGTGCCACATTCTCACAAACTTCTTGGATTAAACGTTGCTTTTAAATTGCCTTTTTAAAATTTTCTGATAATTTGCGTAGCTTGCTCTTCCTCACAACAAAAAACATACTTGTGGAAAATATTGAGTTCCTGTAGTCAAGTTTCATGCACACCATTGGCATCCTTCTATGTGGAATGAATCAATTGAGGTTATGACACCATTGACACTGTAACAGCACTTAAATTATGAATCATGTTTTAACTCTGTTTTAATTTTTTCTCTTTTGCAGCTGCAGATGTAGCAGTTGCTATTGTTCACAGTTATCATACATTCTAATGTAGTAACATGCAAATAAAGTTTCTAGAAAGGTGGGTCACTGTTAGTCAAAGATCCAAGCATGCTCAAGAGCACTCTAACGAGGCAAATATATCATTTTCCAATACATTTATAACTTTTGGGAAATAGAATATATTGTGGGTTTAAAATATTTTTTATTTAGATTGATAAAATTAATGTATGTACCTCATTGCCTGTAATGTAGGAATGATATATTGGTTGGAATTTTAATGTAATTTCAAATCAACTTTGACCTTACTTGTTAAATTTGTTCAATTATGTGATTACAAAGTTGTTACAACTTACTTTTAATTAAACTTTATATGAATATTTTAATGTGCATTACATTGGAATACAGGAAAGGTATACAGGAAAGCCACACACACAGACCAAGTCCTGAACTACGAAAGCAACCACCCCAACACACAGAAAAGAAGTTGCATCAAGACACTGTTCAAAAGGGCCACAACACACTGCAGTACACCAGAACTGCAAAAAGAGGAAGAAGAACACCTCTACAATACATTCGCCAAAAATGGATACCCGCGCAATTTCATCAACAGATGCCTAAGGGAAAGACAATGGAACGAGGACATGCCACAACCCAAAGGACTAACCACACTACCATACATAAAGAGCATTTCCGAACTGACAGCCAGACTACTGCAACCACTAGGACTCATAACAGCACACAAACCAACAGCCACTCTCAGACAACAACTCACCAGAACGAAGGACCCGATACCCAGCATGAGCAAAACTAATGTAGTGTACAAAATCCAATGCAAGGACTGCACAAAACACTACATAGGACAAACAGGAAATCAGCGAACGATCCGCATCCATGAACACCAACTAGCCACGAAACGACATGACCAGTTATCCTTAGTAGCCACACACGCAGATGACAAGCAACATGAGTTCGACTGGGACAACACTACTATAATAGAACAAGCCAAACAGAGAACAGCCAGGGAATTCCTAGAGGCATGGCACTCATCCACAGATTCAATCAATAAGCACATCGACCTGGACCCCATGTACCGACCACTGCAACGGACAGCTGGAACTGACAACCGGAAACGGCAGAGACAAACCACTATAAATGCCGGAGGAAAGATCACAGAAGCGCTTCACAGGAGGCTCCCAAGCACTGAGGATGTCACCTAGACAGGGGACGAAATGTCTGCAACACAAATTCCCAGCTCGGCGAACACAACCACAACATTACATTGAAATTTAGCCTTTCTTGTACAAAATACCATTATGGCATTTTCAGATCCAAATGATTTGAAAGTTTGGATGCATACAGAGAGTTAAATTCTGTAAAAGTGAAGTCAGGTCAGATTCCCATTTACATTACTAACTGCATCACCAATTTTGTTAGCAAGCTTGGATCTTTGGCTCCCTGTTCTTTCACCTAAGCCATTTATAAATTTGTTTACAAGCCAAGGCCCCAGTGCAGATCCTTACGAGACACTATTAGACACATCTTGCTCATGGAATACTTGCTTATTATCTCTACTCTCTGTCTTCTACATATTCATCAATTCTTTACCCATATCAACTGGTTGCCTCAATTTTGTTTCTCCTGCCGACCTCTTCCATGGAACTTTATTGATTACATTCTATGTACTCATTTCCAAAGCTCTTCAAAAAATTCAATGCTGGCTTTCTTTATTAGCTCAAGTACACAGGCACACTGCTTCTAACCAGCAAGTTTAGTCATTTTTCCACACACCAACGGTTTGATTCTCTCTGTGTAATGCAATGGAAGATCAATTCCTATGTATAATATTTTTAAAGTCAGCATTAAAAAAATACTACACAAAAATGAAGCTCACAATATGCCAAATTATTTTAGCCAGATTACAGAAGAGTCTTGATTTAACAATTATCCGGTGAATCTTGTAAACAATGACACAGCATATTTGTAATTGGTAGTTTTTACAGCTGACTCTGCACGTCACTATTCCATCAGCGTTCTATTCATAGAACTTAAGAAGACAATAGCTTTTCAATTGAATATATATTTCAGCATAAAGAGCTAAGGTAATAAATTAATAATGCTATTGAAAATTATCTTTCTTATTATATTCCAGCCTTCATCCCATTGAAAGGGAAACCCAGTTTGCAGTGTGAAGGTAACAAATAGGCCTGTCATAAAGAACTGTAACCACAGAAAGTTGTCAAATCTTAACTTATCAGAAATATGGATAATTTTCTTAATTTCTCTGTACATTAGCAAAAAATATACATAAAACAAAGGCCTGAATTTATATTGCAATGTTGTAATACAGATGGATATACAAAAATCATTTACAATTATTCGAGTATTTTGTCTTGTGATGTCAAAAATGTGGCAGTCTATATATGTACATCAAAGGTCCCAAATACAACAATGAAATAATCGCTAGATAATGTTATTTTTAAACTATTGTTAATGGATTAATTTTGCAAGAACAGGGGAGAGAACGCCTCTGTCTTCTGAGGAAGTACAATGATAATTTACCCTCATCTGTTGAAATCAGGAGGGGACATGAGACAACTTTGGCAAATAGGGTTAAGGAGAATCCAAAGAGATTCTTCAAATACATTAAGGAAGAAAGAGTAACCAGGGAGAGATTAGGGCCCCTTAAAGATCAGCAAGGCCATCTTTGTGTGGAACCACAGGAGATGGGTGAGATACTAAAAGATTATTTTGCACCAATGTTTACTGTGGAGAAAGATATGGATGCTAGAGAATTTGGAGCAATCAACAGTGATATCTTGAAAATTGTCCCTATTACAGAGGAGGAGAGATATGGACAAGTTGGACTGAAGGATCTGTTTCCATACTGTGCATCTCTATAACTCTATGACAATGACTCTATGACTGGAGCAGAGGTGGCCTCAGTTTAAATCCCAGCCAAAAAAAGGCATCACTCCTCCAGTTCTGCACTGAATTGTCAGCCCAGATTGTGTGTTCAGGTCTCTGGAGGAGCAAGACTTGAACACACAACCACTGAGAGCCATCTGTGAAGTAGTTACAAGATGACTGTGAAACCTCTTGTAAACATGATTTGGACGTGCTGGTTTTGGACTGGGGTTTTCGACGTTAAAAATCACACAACACCAGGTTATAATCCAACAGATTTATTTGGAAGCACTAGCTTTTGGAGTGCTGCTCCTTCATCAAGTGGTTGTGATGGTTCAATCTGCATCTTCTTTCCATTTCTTAACTGAGTTCCATACCCCCAATATTCTTATTAAACAAAAATTAGACATAACTTGCAGAAATGCATTCAATGCTGTACCATCACCAGCTGCCCAGTCAAGGGCAAATGATCTTGTGCAGTTTTACTGGAAATTTTCAGAAATATTCCATATTTTTCCAATGTAAGGGTTGTTCTTGGCCACATTTTCCATGGTGACTGTTGCACTTTACTGCAACAAGCCTGAAAAAAATGAAATGTTGGCATTTTGCAGGAATGAGTAAGTTGATGGCCACCTGAGAACAGATAATATGTTGTTGCAGACAGAATAAAGAAACCCTCTTGATTCTTGGAAGAATTTTCTGTGATGTTAAGAAAACAGACAGGTGTTATCCATGGTTTAGCCTCACCTTGGGCCACAAATTCTGATCCTTGAACAGAGGGGTGGGCGAACAATCTAGGCTAACACTTCAGTGCAGTACTAAAGAAGTACTATAGTGTCAGAGGTGTCATCTTCCTGTTGAGATGTTAAACTTCTATTTTTCCAGCTTGACATTTGGAAGAAAAGTAATGAACTTTTTTCAATGTCCTGGCTAATGTTCATATCTCAACCACCATCACTGAAACAGATTTTCCAGTTATTTTCACGTTGGTGTTAATAGGCATTATTAGGTATAAATTGATTAAAGTTTTTCCTACCATGAAATAATGATAATGCTTGAAAAATACTTCATTGCCGATGCATTTCGCAGTATCTTGAGGTTGTGAAAAGGTGTTATATAAATGCAAGTTATTTCTATTTCAAACTAACCCACTTGATTGGCACACCATCCAACATCTTAAACATGTACTCCCTCCACCGCTAATGCACAGTGGGAGCGGTCTGAACCATCTATAAGATGCACAACAGCAATTCACAGAGGCTCCTTCAACAGCCCCTTCCAAACCTGCAAACTTCACCACCTAGAGGGACAAGGGCAGCACATGCATAGGAACGCCACTCCCTGTAAGTTCCCCCTGGTCGTACAACAGCCATCCTGTTCCTTCACTGACATGGGATCCATGTCCTTGAATCCGTCCTCAACAGCACTGTAAAGTGTATCTACACAGCATGATCAGCAGTGATTGAAGAAGGCACTTCCTACAGGGCAAATATGGATAGGCAGTAAATGCTAGCTGAGCTGGCAATGTCTGCATCCCAAGAAGGATAAATTTCTCTTTAGATGGTTATACTCACTGTGTTTTAACACTGAGCAACAGTTTAAAGTAGATATTCCAAAAATAGTGAAATATTGCTCAATGTTGTAACTTTTTGTGATTCATTTGTTTACATTATTTCTGTCCATGCTGTAGAGGCATGCGATTTACAGGCTTATGTTAGTCTTTCTCAGCCTAGGCCCAATGAATTAAAGTCACTGAATAATTTTTCTTTGCTGTTCAAAATGAGATTGTTTAATAAAGCACCATATCACACACAGGCACCATATCAAATGTGTATTTTCATCAAACGCAAACACTTAGTAAGGTATAAAAATATGCACCAGCTCTCATTTTCCATCGACAGCACACATCACACTAATAGGCATTACTTGAATCATTAACAGTGAAAATGAAAAAGCAGTGCATCGTTGCAACATCTTTACATTTATCTCAGAAATAGAGACTGAAAAATAATGAACACTTAGAAACAAACAGCCAGTGTCAAGTATATTAAGAATTAAAGTTTTCCCATGACTAGTATACACAATTTATTTGTGTGACATGATGTATTTTTTGGATTTTAACAAATTTTTAAAAATGGGAATGGTAGACTTTTAAATGTACCAGAATGCTCTGGAGTACTTAAGTGCCCCTTTAGAATTTAGATTTCCGTCTCCCTCTTATAACCAAAGGGATGGGCAGCCTGCTGAAGGCATAACCTCAGGCCATTTGCCAATTCCAGTATCATGTTTCTTCAAAGTACCTCTCAAATTTGTGATACAATAACATCTTTTGTGGTTAGCCTTTTGTTCCAATATTACTGAATTAACTCCAACAAACGTGGCAAACAAAACTGTTAAATTAAAACATCAGAAAATATCAGCAAAATAAAATGTCTCGGATATTTCTTTTGCACTCAACAACTGAGATTATTTGCTGTTATCTTGCATCAAGTACATAGACAGTACCAATTCCAAGATAACACTTGGAATAAAATAGAATAAAGATAGAATAAAATACTTTCCCATTAAGATTAGTTTAAATCACGTCAGCACATTGTAAGTGTACTCACAGTAAAACAAATGGAAAATTCACATTTGATGTGCTTCATTGCACATTTATTACAAATTGTGACTCCATTGATCAAATGTTTATTTTGATCCAACACCGATGTTGCATTGTCCTTTTTATGTGCTGTAATCTTTGCACTTACTCAAAGGTATTAACTCATTTAAACAATGCTCCACTACACTAATAACACAGGCAAACTAGCTTGTAATTACCTAGTTACAGTGAAGATCTAGGAAAATGCGCAATCCTAATTAAAATATCAAGCTATTTTACCAAGGTCATGTTCACTTGCTCATTTATTTATTCATTGTGAAAATGTTTGCCTTGCTGTTCATGTTTGAGACAGTACTCATCATTCCAGCCTTATTGCAGATCAGGATGCACACACAGAACCTTGCTGTTTGTGAGAGGATGTTTGGCATTCAGAGTTCCTCAGGTCATTGCTCGCAACCTGCAAATGAAAAAAAAGTTCACTGAGAAATACAAGATAACCAAAAATGTTAATAGATTATGATGGCAAGAACTGATCATTGAGTTCATCAGGGCTTAATCAGGTTAACTAAAGCTCACTGCTGTCCCATGGTGATTTTCAAACTGCAGGACATATTTTGCTCTGGTTTTAGAGAGAAGGTGAGTTAGAAAGGATCATTGCAAGTCATGCAGCATGCTCTTTTTTCCATCTATTCGTAGACTCTTATTTCTCTGTTTCAATTCTTTAAAACTATCTCTGAACTATAATCACTTCCTGGCCAAAAGACTGAGCTTTGGACAGGTTTCAAGCACTTCTCTAAAGCCAATCACTACTACTAGAAGGTATAAAGCACTATTAAACCTGACGCAAACAAACACAGGTTTACTTTATGGGGTCCTCTCTTGCTGATACTGGATGGCATGCGTATGATGCGCAATCTACCAGGAAGCCCGGGTTCAGATCCCACCTGCCCTGAAAGTATGTCATAACAGATCCGAACAGATTAAGTTCAGAAAAGCAAGCTTAAGGGTTCTTGGGGTGTAGTGATAGTGTCCCTATCTCTGAGCCAAGAGGCCCAGGTTCAATTTCTACCTACTCCAGAGGTATGTAACAACATCTCTGAACAGATTGATTAGAAAATATCTACAATATAGTATTTATCTTCCAGGTCTTTCTCTTCTATTTATTGATATATCCTGAAAGAATGTTCCAAAAAAACTGAAATAAACACAACTAATTTATTAACACATCATTTTGATCACTTGATTGAACACGAGACAAACAAGGAAGTCATGAACTTGTGTGCGCTCATCTTGTTTCCATAATCTCTTTATTCCCCTTGGTTTCAGTCACACGTCCAACCTATTCTTAAATGTTGACCTGGAGTTGAATATTTGTTACTGAAACAGCATCTTGAGTCAGGAAATGTCCTGCCTTGGTGTAAAGGAACTGAACTCAAATGATTTCTGCCCTGAGGGAAATGGACGTGAAACCCTGCCTCTATTCTTTGCTTATAATTAAACCACTGAAACATTTTAGGTCTAACCCCTCCACCAATGCCCCTTGCCCTCTGTACCAACTCTTGCCCCCGTTACGTCTCATGCCTCATCATACTTTCCATGCCAAATCACTGCCAACTCTTTCCCCTCAGCAAATCCTTGTGGCTCTTCATACACTGCACACCAACTTTTGTCTCCTAGCAACTCCCCATGGCCTTGTTCAGATCATGCAAGCAATACTGAGAGGCCAATCACTGCATGAAGCCAGTGGTTAAAAGCACACAACACTAGGTTATAGTCCAACAAGTTTAATTGGAAGCACACTAGCTTTCGGAGAGAAGCTCCTTCATCAGGTGGTAGTGGAGGGCTCAATCCTAACACAGAATTTATAGCAAACATTGACAGTGTGATGTAACTGAAATTGTACATTGAAAAATGGATTGTTAAGCCTTTCATCTGTTAGAATACAGTGATAGTTTCACTTTTTTTATAAAAAGTTACATTCTTGGGTTAGCCGTTAACAATGGTGATAGCTAGACAATATGTTGAAGGTGTTGGCCCCCTGTGTTCTCCGTCTAAGCCATGATGTTTAGATTGATTCTAATCTAAAAAGTGAGATAACGGAGTTTTACATAAATCATGCAGTTTTTGAGCTCAGAGTTCTACATGAATTCATGCAGTTTTTGAGCAAAGTACAATGTAACCCTGCAAGTACAAATTCACCTCACAAAATATATGTGTGCATGTGGGTCTTTGTCTGTCTGTGTGTGTGTGTCTGTCTGGGTTGGGGGTTGTGAGTGTGAGAAAGTGTAGGTGTGTGTGTGTGTAGTGAGTGCAGAGTGTCTTAAGTCTGTGAGGGGGTGCATGTGGGAGTGTGGGAGTGTGTGTATCTGTAAGGGTGTGTGTGGGTGTCTGTGTGCGCATCTGTGTGTATGTGTGTATAGGAGTGCCTGTGTGTGCGTGAGAGTGTGTGTGTGTAGGAGTGTCTGTATGTGTGTATAGTGTAATGGTGGTCACCTGTAATGTGACATGAACCCAATGTCCTGGTTGAGGCCCTCCCTTTGAGTACCGAACTTAGCTATCAGCCTCTGCTCAGCCACCTTTCTCTGCTGCCTGTCCCGAAGTTCTTGGAGGATGGTCACTCAAAGTCTGAGGCTGAATGTCCTGGACCACTGAAGTGTTCCCCAACTGGGAGGGAACCCGTGTTTGATTGACATCTTTCATGCTCCCTTCTTTCATTCTCTCTTCTGTCAATGTTTTAGTATTTATTTTGGCAATATTAAGAGGTGTGAAATGTTTGAAGCCTCTGATATTATTGATATTTCAATGGTTTGTCTGACACTTTTAGAGCATTGGAGGAACAGCAGTTTCTTTTTCAAAGGGCATTTCTAATTGATCCTCTTTTTGCCTCTTTAGTTCCACATGTCATTTTATATGAGGTAAAAACAATGACTGCAGATGCTGGAAACCAGACTCTGGATTAGTGGTGCTGGAAGAGCACAGCAGTTCAGGCAGCATCCAAAGTGCAGTGAAATCAATGTTTCAGGCAAAAGCCCTTCATGAAGGGCTTTTGCCTGAAACGTCGATTTCGCTGCACTTTGGATGCTGCCTGAACTGCTGTGCTCTTCCAGCACCGCTAATCCAGAATGTCATTTTATATGGTCTACTGGTTGTAGGGGTAACCCCTATCTGTTTATATCAACATGGCCGACGAAAAATAAGTAAAACTTAACCTGTTTACACGGTGAAACATAATGGTATCTTTGAACAAGACTACTCCAAGGTCAGCAAGGGGACCCTACAAGAAACCATCCAAGGCAGTTTTGATAAGAGAATGTCTAAAGACAGACAAGTGATTGATCCTAGCTTCATTAATGAGAGAATGATTGTCCCAGTAAATGAAAAGCACCAAGTATGAGTCTCAGCCAATGAACCAGCCAGATTGACTCCCTAAACAGCGGCAAAGACAACAGCTAAAGTTATTTTGTAGTAAATAATTGTTTCTTTGAAGTTATTTGCAATATTAAGAAATAGGTTCTAGTTAAAGTTCTTCCGGTAATCACAGAAGTAGTTTTCAACATAAAGAATAGATACACATATAACCGAAGTATAATACAAGCAAGAGGAAACAAAAACACTTAAATATAGATGTGAAAGTTAATTAGTCTCAAGAAATTAGTCTCTTACCCCCCAAACAAAATAGATTGTTCACAGCTCATTAATTACAAAGTGCTAACAGTTGAAGTAACTATACAACTTTACACTTTATAACTAACTTGATAACAGAAATCAATATTAAAAATCTTATAGCACATAGTTAAAACTAACTGTATTTTTGTATTTCTACATCTATAATTAGGATAACAGGATATACAATGAATAACAGAATTTAGACTGTCCTTCGAGACAGGATCACTGTTTAAAAATAAGGGGTCACCCATTTAAAACTGGGATGACGAGAATCTTTTTTCCTCACAGAGGGGTCATGATTCTTTGAAACTCTCTTTCTTCAAAGAGAGTGAGAGCAGTGTCTTTGAATATTTTTATGGCAGAGGGGAATATATTCTTGATAGGCAGCTTGGTGGCTCAGTGGTTAGCACTGCTGCCTCACTGTATCAGGGACCTGGGTTCGATTCCCACCTTGGATGACTGTCTGTGTGGAGTTTGCACATTCCCCCCGTGTCAGCGTGGGTTTCCTCTGGGTGCTCTGGTTTCCTCCCACAGTACAAAAATGTGTAGGTGAGGTTAATTGGCCGTGCTAAATTGGCCACTGTGTTAGGTGCATTAGTTAGGAGTAAATGTAGAGTAGGGGAATGTGTCTGGATGTGTTACTCTGCAGAGGGTCTGTGTGGACTTGTTGGGCTGAAGGGCCTGTTTCCATACTATAGGGAATCTAATCTAAAAGCCAGGGGAGAAAGGCAGGAGTGTGGACGAGTTACATTTGACCTTATTAAGTGGCAGAGCCTGAGTAGTCTTCTCCTGTTCCTTATTTGCATGTTCATATAAAGATCCAATCCCACGTAATATCTGCCAAAGGCAATGGAAAGTATTTCACTGTTGTATTATCCACTTAGTTTTCACATGGACCAGTGTCACAGGATTTTGATCTTACCATCTTTCGCTTATTGGCGGGAGGGTTCTCAGCTTCATGGTCTCCTCCATTTTCATATAACGGACAGTCACAGATGTGTCGTTTTCTCATATTAACCACTGGGGCACTGTGCCCCTTGTAACCTGTGGTGATGTCTGCACACATACTCCACTGAACCTTGGCAGCAGCATCTGTGCTTCTCCCAAACTTTTCCTGAATCAGCTTCCTTTTAATGCTGTTTTGTCGCATCTGGTGGGTGAGAATGTGAAGGGTGGAGCTGTTGCTTTCAGCCGTTACCTGTCTCATGTCCACAATGCTCTTCATCACTTCCATAACATGTGCCATCTTCCCCAGATCTTTCTGGGGCTCCTTGACTAGCTTCTCCAGAACTAGCACCAGTTGCCTGTAATTGTGCATCAAGTCTGATTCAGTATAGCCGTAGTTAATCGATGCTGCGTAAGGCACAGCGTTCACATATGTTTTCACACCAACGTCATGCTGCTGTATGTATTGCTTAACAGAAACTATTTCAGATAGCTCCCTTGACAGAAGTTGAACTGCATAGGTATAGTTGGTATTTTGCCTATACTCAAAGATTAAATCCAGTTCTCGTTGTAGTGTAGAAATTGTGTGCTTGAGTGCTTCACCTGGATCATGCAGGTATTTCTCACGGAACAAGGAGAAGATGGAGGTGTCTTGTTGATTGTGAAGCAGTTCAGGAAGTAAGGCTGGGTCAAACCATAGCATCCCTCTGTATGTTGCTTGGTTTAACCGGTATGACATCAGGTTTCTCAGATAGTGAACTGTCTCATACATCATGATCAGCTCAATGTAGATCTCCACAGCTTTAGGCTTCAGGAGAACGGGGCTTGTATCATGAGATATAAGCCCAGCTGAAAAACTGGCTTCTGTCAGCAGGACCTTCTCTATTTCAACATCCTGCAATACTTGGAAAAGTGTCTTCAGTGGCTCCAGTTGATTTTCACACTTGACCAGGAGCTGCTCCAGTTCCTCCACCTGGGCAGCCTGCGAATTCTCAAGAATTTTCCCAACAGAATTAAATTGGTCTGAAAGGGGACGGAAGCAATTTTTGTGACGGTCGCCAAATCTGAGTACTTGGTGCCCTGGAAGGGGATCCTCTGCTGCTCGGAGAGCCATGGCCTGGTCATTCCGCGGGAGCGTTTTGCCACTGCACAGTGAATCTGTCTGCTCGCTGCTACTGCCCCACATTCTCTCTGACGCCAAGCTGTTGTATCGGTTGTACAACATGCACAATGCTTCTCTGTTCAACTTCCCGATGAGCTCTTTCAACTTATTTTTCTGAATGTTGCCCTCTCCGATTTGGGTCAAACCATTGTTTACTTGTTCACATTTTACTCTTTTCTCCCAAACAAGCATCTTGGCAGCATTGAACTGCAAATGTTCGAGTCCAAACCACCAGAGTTCTTCATTCACAGGTGGGCAGCTGTGGATGGTACGGGTTTTTGCATTGACAAAGTCAATAATGATCCACAAATGGACCAATTTAGCCATATCCCGCTGGCCTTCAGGTAGTCTGGTATATCTGTCTATCAGTGTCCAAACGTTTTTGCGCAGGACTTCCAAACTCTCCAGATTGTCCCCATAGTTAATACTAGATATTACTGGGATAGAAAGACAGAAGTAACAACAGTCAGAGATGTTCTGCATTACTGCTGAGCATTCTTCTAATTCTCGTCTGTTCTTGAGGTAGACATAATAAGCATTTTGCCCTTTAATATCTGTTTGACAAGATTTCAGAACCTGAGCCTGATGGTCTCTCAGTGCTTCATAACAATTATTCTGGATTCTTGTTTGGAACGAAGGATACAAGGTAGACTGCTGCTGGTAGCCCACGTTTTTGGCCAGTAAGTCACTGTATAAACTCTCATCGTACCACAGCAAGTTTCGAAATGTTGGAAGACCTCTCAGAAAACTAATCTTATTTTCTAAGAACTGCACTGTTTCCATCATCATCTGCAGCTCCACATAGGAATCCAGAGCACTTGGCTTTAATTGCACAGCCTTGACAATGTTCCGCTCACTATTACGTAGAAACCAGTCCCTACAAACGAAGGTCTCTGCAAAGGACTCGCCCTGGGAGAGTTCAAAGCTTGAAACAAATCGGGGGAGCATTTTCTCACAGTACAGTTTCAACTTTTCCAGATTGTCCAGTAAAGATGTGCTATCAGCTTGGTGTAAAATCTCAGATATCATAGCTACAAGACTTCCAGATATCTGCATTTCTCTAACATTTTGTGGCAGATGGTTCTTACAGCCCATCCTTTCCATTAGAGCAGCCTGAACTTTCTCACTGCCTGCCTTCTGACTGACTGCAATCTGACTACTTTCCTTCAATGCAGATTCATTATCTGAAGCTATTTCTCCCTCCTCCCTCTCCATAACGGGAGAATCCTCATCTTTAGATTCAATTCCCGAATCTCCCCCTCGGAATTTTACCACTTTGGGTCCATCATGGAAAGCTCGTGTTTGGGATTCCGTGTGGCCAATATCCATTTGGGAATCAGCGGTGGGCTGCATGATATTGCAAGGCACAGAAGATTTGCTAACCCGCTGAAGAGCAGGACATTCCGGGTTTGTTCCTGCACTTTCACTGCTCGTGACTTTGTTTTCACTTTGTGACACTGCACTGAATTCAAGTGGAAAATTATACTTTGCAACATTGACTTGGTAACTGGTTACTTCAACACGAGACGTAGGTACATGATGCTCCAGTCCAGTCACTGTTGTTTGCAAAGCAACAGCATTGTCCATACTTTGGCACAACTCAGTGAGCTGTTCTGGTTGAGATTGTGCAGAGAAAGATTCAATGGGGCATTCTGTCTCAACACTTTGAAAAGGACCTTCTGGTTTTGTGCCAACTAAAGTCGCTCTCTCAGAGGAGCCACTCTGCAATTCCATCTCATGGGGGTTAACTACATCAGCCTTTGTAGGCCATTTACCCATCTTGAAAGGAGCTGGATGATCCAAACTTTGAGACCTGCCAGGAAATGTCAATCCTGATCCGTCACGTTTACAGTCAGTTGTTTGTTCCTTGACCGATAACTTTACTGCTTTGAATTCACACTGAGGTGGCAGCTGGCAATTTTCAAGCTGAGTCTCTGTTCCTTGCAGTTCCACAGGAGATTTCATTTGCGGACTTTCAGCCAGAATCTCCCCAGTTTGGGAAGCTAAAGGAATTTTCACTTTTTGTGAGTTGTTCAGGAATTCCACCATTTGAGACTCAGGACAATAATTTACTATCAGAGAGTCAACTGGAAGTTCTATTATAGCTTCTGTCTTGGCTTCTTCCTGAATAAAGAATTTATCCTCTTGGCAGGTGATAGGCAATTCCAACTGGGATTCCTCAAATTTGGAGTTACATGGGGATTTCGTTGGTTTTGATTCTGATGGGAACGCCATCATTTCAGAACTCACCAAACGGTGATCAGCTGGTGAGTTCGCTGACGTGGACTTAGCCTGAGAGTCAACAATAGGTGGTTCAGACTTTTCAACTACCTTAATTGAAAGATTCACTTTGTAAGGCTTAAATTCTTGGGAATGATTCAGATTTGAACCTGGGATTTGTGCACAATCTCCTCGCAAGATGAGACAACAGGGCTGGATTTTCTTCATGGTGTTTTGAAACTTTGTTGAATTTGATACATCTGCTGTGCTTAGTATGGTGGCCAGTTCCAAATCAGCTGATCTGTCGGCCTTCTGAAAGCATGGGATCTGCTCAGTCCTATTTGTCTGTCTTTTGAAATTTGCATTTGGCCCACTTTTACAAAGCAATCGACAATGCTTGTGCAGTCTGCATAAGCTCTTTGCTTGCTTTTGTTTGAGTTCACTATTTTTGGGGATAGTTTCTCCTACAGATCGATACTGATGTTTTTTGGGATATCCTTGACCATCTGCATCACTGCTTCCCCAAAGAGCATTGTGGTCACTCTGGTAGGAACTTGGCAGTGAATTCTGGCTCACCCCCACAGCAATACTTTTCACAATTTCCGAAGACTTTTTAACTCTTGCATGAGCCTTGTTTAGATTCGTCACTGCTTTCCTAAGTAACTTGGACAATCGGTTACTTTTGCAAAGGGAGGCTTCACTTGACAGAATACTTGCCACTTGTGCAATTTGTTTTTTACAATTGATAACAGCACCGATATGTCTTTCATAAAGAGGAGTAACATTAGTGGTACTGCGGTCGCTCCTTTGGACTTTGTCTTTGTTGCCTTCTTTTAAGCACGTTTCCACACATGGAGCACATTTTACAGATATTCCTGTGTGAGCCAGAGCCAGGTTCTTATTGGCTGGGAGTCCTTGTTTCTGGACATTATCCTTAGGACCTAATGTGCCTTTGATTTTCCCAGTAAGATGAACTGAGCTGTCCTGTTTATTATCTTTGCGTTGCTTACTCCCAAGCTTTGGAACTCCTTCATGGGCAGTCATTCTGTTATCTGTTCCTCCTCTATCATTTCTTTTGTCTTGCCCGTTTACTTTGTTCATGTCAGGTTCACCATGTATATGCTGAAGGTCTGAAGAAACACTGCAGTTTGTGGCAATTCGAGACTCCTCTTTTAAGCAACTGACTCTCTTTGAGCTATGTTTCAGTTCTTTCATATCCTTGCCTTGTGGTTTCAATGCTAATTTTTTCATACTCTTATTCTCCAGCAGAATTCCTTCACAGGCATCATCACCTGCTGATTTAGTGTGTCTCATGATATTGCCTTGGTGAATGCCCCCTGTAAAATGGGATTTATTTAGAGACTTTGCCTCTGCTAATCTCTCCGCATGGTCAGACACAGTAACCTTCTCATTACAGTGGGTGTTTGCCAACAGTCCAACATACTTTGCTGTGGCTTTGCAACGGTGACTCTTTGGACTGTGAGGAACACCAATTCGTTCACTGCCTGAAGGTTCCTTATTCCATGGCAGCATACAGAGCAAATCTCCCTGCTCGCAGTTGTTGCCAGGCAGGGGAGGTGCACTGCTTGATGCTTCATCTGACGTATGATGCATTCCAATTTTAAATAACAGTCCCTGTGCATCATCTCCTGCATTTGTGAAAACCTGGTTCAGTTCTTTGTAGTCTGCCTGCAATGAATTTTCCAAACTTACACTTTCTGCTACACTTGCAGGTTGAATAATTTCTCCAAACAAACTGCCTTCAGAATCTTTCCCAATTGCTGTTGAACATCTCTCAGTTTTGGATACAGTCCTGTTTTTGGACTCAGGGCCATGTTCACTGCAGTATTCTGAACTGGACTCATATCTCACAGGTGGCTCTGTCAGTGTAAGATGCTGATCAGGTACTGCATTAAGTTCATTGCTTAGTGTTATCCGCAGGTTAGGAATCACTGCTCGACTGTCTGAGGTTGATAAGTTTTCAGGGAATGATGCCGAACTCTGTTGGGTACTTTTATTGTCACCATCTGCAAACCCTGAACAATGAAGAGTCAGGTGACCACGTTTAGTTACAGTTCGAGGTGGAGGATGGCATCTAGAGTTCTTGGCAGATCTATCTGATTCTGGACTTACTGTCAACTTGTTCTCATTTGACTTTTCAAACAGATTTTCCCATTCAATCCGTGCTGCTAAGAAATCGAGCAAAGGCTCCACGTTTGCTTCATCTTTATCTTCACTTGAGGTAGTAGACACTTGTATTTCTTCCAGTTGAAACAATCCATCCTTAGCTTCACTGGTCTCATCATTCTCCCGGCAGCTCTGCAATTCCACCACTTCTTCATTCAACCCCACGTTTCTGCTTGCTTCAGAGATGTGCATTATTGCAGGCACCTCATAACTATGTGCAATCTCCATGGTGAACACACTTTGATTGGAAGAGTGATCAACAGTGTTGCAGAGGTCAAGCTGATTGTCTGTAAATGCATTGGAGGTTGCAGAAGGAGAAGCTATCTGCATCTGAGACTCAGTGATTACTGATGCATCTTCGAATACACTTGTCTCTTTATTTCCAAGAAAGCTCTGCAGCTCTCCCTTCAGCTCTCCAGCCGTCTCGCCAGATTCAGGAATATTTTTCTCAGTCTTGACAGATGTTTCTGTATTCATGACTTCTGTTATGTGCAAGATCCCACTCTCAACACCTTTGTCATCAAGACTGTTCACTGCTGCAGTGGAGTTAGATTTATCACTCATCACTTTTGAATCAGATAATGTGGTTCTAGTCTGCTGGCTTTCCCTGGACTCTGACTGACAACAAGTGGTTGTACTAAAGGCCAGTTTAGTGCTGCAGTTGGATGAACTCCCCCCAAGTGTTGAAGCACATGGGCAAGGCTGGGCAGTTTGTCCGGCAGAACAAGGCAAGCCATATGGATACTTCACATCATGGGTTTTAGGCGATATGGCACCGCAGCATTTGTCAAGGCCGAGTTCACTCTGGTATCTTTTGTAATACTTATCGTATTTTTTAAGTCTGCGGTAGAAGGCTTTTCTGTCTGTACTGCTCAGCTTCTTCAGTGATTGAATCTTTGACAGTCTCTCTTTGTCACACAGCACGAGAAACGCTGAATACTTTTGCAACTTTTTCTTCACCTCACTTTCGTACAACTTGATGTCTTCAAAAAAGGGTTCAGCCACGCTTGTCTTGTCCGGAATGTCACTTCTTTGTATACCCGAGTCCACTTTCACCTCTAACCCGGTTAGCGAAGTGAGCCCCCTGCCTGGCTTGGCTTTGGTTTGCTCGTGGTGCCGAGCAGCTTCAGAAACATCTGGGGTAGACTGGGAGCCACCGCCGGCTGCCCCTGTGACTGGCAGTGACACTCGAAAAGGCACAGTCCCGTCACGCTTGGCCATTACGTCCTGTGGCTCCTGACCCCGTACTTGTTCTTGTACAGCTCCATACCTGCCTTGAGACCTGGCTACACTCTCACTCCCCGGCTGGGCAAATGTGGAAGAATGTGATTTGAGGAAGCAGGGAGTTTTCTTTAGGGTGTCAATACTGTCACTGAGTTCAATAGATGGCGAAACCTCCTTGGAGACTGAACCTTCCCCTCCCTCCTCTGGACAGCTGTGCCTCTTCAGCAGCCTTGGATCTTGGTGAGTCGTTCTCTCCACCATTTTGCCAACACTATTACCAGGAGAGGACAGGACGGGGGGACCAGAAGTGACTTCCTTTTCACCAAAATGCTGGTACACAACTGTGGCATTCTTTCCTCTGCCAAGTCTTTGGGCAACTGTACATCTCTTCAGTTTGGACATCTCTGCTAGGAATGTTATGGTCAGAAAAATGGAAGAAATAAAGTTATATTAATTTAGATGTCATGGTTATGTTCTTATTCCACAACAATAACTATTATGATTACTATTTCTAACAGGGCCCCAAGTTGCTTGGATGTTTGGGATTAATCTGATTGCAGTCCTGCGGGAAGTGGAGAGAAACAGCGAGGAAACAGGATGAATATCTGAATCCTGGCCTTCAGCTGGGGATTTCTGCAGAGTTGCTTTGATGCTCTGGTATGGTGGGCAGAGAGCAATGGGTGTGGAAGATGCCTCAGCCCACTTCCTAAAAAAATACCTTTAGGAGTGGGATCCCGAAGTCTTGGCTGATCTTCAAAAGATTGACATGCCAAGACAAAGGAGGTGAGAGATGCAATGGATCATTGTCCACCCTATCTAACCCTCTGATTATCTTATACATCTCAGTTAAGTCACCTTTCAACCTTCTTCTCTCCAACAAAAACAGCCTCAGTTTCCTCAGCCTTTCCTCATAAGACCTTCCTTCCTTCCCAGGCAACATCCTAGTAAATCTCCTCTGAACCCTTTTCAAAGCTTCCATTTCTTTCCTATAATGCGGTGACCAGAACTGCACGCAATACTCCATGTGCGTCCTTACCAGTATCTTGTACAGCTGTACCATGGCCTCGTGGCTCCAAAACTCAATCCCCCTACTAATAATTGTTAACACACCATATACCTTCTTAACAACCCTATCCACCTTTCAGGCATTAATGCACCAGGACACCGAGATCTCTCCGTTCAGTCACACTGCCAAGAATTTTATCATTAGCCCAGTATCTGCATTCCTCTTACTTCTTCTGAAATGAACTACCTCACACTTTTCTGCATGAAACCACATTTGCCACTTCTCAGCCCAGCTCTGCATCTCATCTATGTCCCCCTGTAACCCACAACATCCTTTGGCACTATCCACAACTCTGCCTAGTTTAGTGTCATCCACAAATTTACTAACCGACCATTCTCTGCCCACATCCAGACTATTTATAAAAATGACCAACAGCAGTGGCCCCAAAACAGATCCTTGCAGCATACCATTGGTAACTGAGCTGCAGGATGAACATTTCCCATCAACCACTACCCTCTGTCTTCTTTCAGCTAGCCAATTTTTGATCGAAACTGCTAAATCACCTTCAATCCCAAAACTCCGTATTTTGTGCAATAGCCTACTGTGTGGAACCTTGTCAAACTGAAGTCCATATACACCACAATAACTGCTTTACCTTCATCCACCTGTTTTGTTACCTTCTCGAAGAACTCAATAAGTTTGTGAGGCACGACCTACCCTTTACAAAACCGTGTTGACTATTCCTAATCAAATTATTCCTTTCCAGATGATTATAATTCCTATTTCTTATAACCTTTTCCAAAACTGAAGTAAGGCTCACTGGCCTATAATTACCAGGGTTGTCCCGACTCCCTTTCTTAAACAAAGGAGTAACATTTGCTATCCTCCAGTATTCTGGCACTACTCCTGTCGACAATGATGACATAAAAATTGAAGCCAAAGGCTCTGCAATCTTTTCCCTGGCTTCCCAGAGAATCCGAGGATAAAGTCCATCTGCTCCAGGGTTCTTATCTATTTTCAGATCTTCCAAAATTGCTAAAGCTTCCTCCTTGTCAACCTCAGTCCCATATAATCTTGTAGCCTGTATCTCCGTATTCTCACTAACATTACCCTTTTCCAATGTGAATACTGATGAAAAGTATTCATTAAGCGCTTCCCCAATGTCCTCAGATTCCACACACAACTTTTCACTACAATCTTTGATTGGCCCTAATCTTACTCAAGTCATTCTTTTATTCCTGATACACCTGTAGAAAGCCTTAGGATTATATTGTGTCAGAAAACCCTCCTGCACACATTGAACAAAAACTGACCCATCTAAACTACTTGAACTATAGTATTCCCAGCTGCAAATGTGTTGCTGGTCAAAGCACAGCAGGCCAGGCAGCATCTCAGGAATAGAGAATTCGACGTTTCGAGCATAAGCCCTTCATCAGGAATGAGAGAGAGTAGCCAAGCAGGCTAAGTACTCTCTCTCATTCCTGATGAAGGGCTTATGCTCGAAACGTCGAATTCTCTATTCCTGAGATGCTGCCTGGCCTGCTGTGCTTTGACCAGCAACACATTTGCAGCTGTGATCTCCAGCATCTGCAGACCTCATTTTTTACTATAGTATTCCCAGTCAATATTGGGGAAGTTAAAGCCTCCCATAACAACTAACTTGTTACTCTTGTTACTATCAAAAGTCATCTTTGCTACCCTTTCCTCTATGTCCCTGGAACAATTCGGAGGTCACTAACGGTGACCTCTCCTTTCCTGTTTCTAACCTTACTTCAAACTACCTCAGTGGATGAGTCCTCAAACATTATCTCAGCTGCTTTATTACTACCCTTGATTAACAATGCCATACTGCCTCCCCCCCACCCCTTTACCATCTTCTCTGTTCCTGCTAAAACATCTAAATCCCGGAATATGCAACAACCATTCCTGTCCCTCCTCTAGCCAGGTCTCTGAAATGGCGTGCACCAACCCATGCTGCAAGTTCACTCACCTCATTCCACATTCTCCTGGCATTGAAGTACACACATTTCAAACCAATATCCTGATTGCTGGTGCCCTCTTGCAACCTTGTAAACCTATCCCTGACCTCACTACCCTCAACCTCCTATACACTGGAACTACAGGTTCCCACCCCCCTGCAGCATTAGTTTAACACCTCGCCCCACCCCCACGAAGACCATTAGCAAATCTCCCCACCAGGATATTGGTACCCCATTGGTTCAGGTGAAGACCAAGCTCTTTGTAGAGGTCCCACCTTCCTCAGAAAGAACTCCAATTATCCAAGAATTGAAAACCCTCCCTCCTGCACCATCCCTGCACCCATATGTTCAGCTCCGCTCTCTGCCTGTGCCTCGCTTCGCAAGCACGTGGCACAGTCAACAAAACAGAGAAAACAACTCCGTTTGTTCTGGCTCTAGGCTTCCACCCTAACTCCCTGAATTTCTGCCTTAGATCCCCACCATTTTTTCCTAGCTATGCCATTGGTGCTCAAGGCTTTGGGCTGCTTCTCCTCCCCCTCAAGGATCCCAAAGATACGGTCAGAGACATCACGAACCCTGGCACCGGGGAGGCAACATACCAACCGTGAGTCTCTGTCGTTCCCACAAATCTGCTATCTTTATCTGCCCTGACCTACATATGACACTGAACCCACAGCAGTGTAGTTGAATCATAACTGTCCTCTGGACAATCAGGGATGGGATATAAATGGTGATATAAATATAACCTAGCTGGTGACACCCACATTCCGTGAATGAATACAAAAAAAATCAAGCTCACATGCACATGCTGTGTGCAGCAAGAAAGATACCTTAAACGAGGTGAACTGAGAGCCTTCTCAATTATTCTCCATCTCCCTCAATAAACTCAGTTCCAGACATTACAACCCCGGATGGTGTAAGGGCCAGGATCACAGCCCAATGACACATCCAGATAAATGTCTGTATCCTTGGGACATTTGTACAAAACAAATCAATAAAACTATGCAGCTATTGAGATACACTGGAAAATCCCTTCCTCCTGCCTAATCTTATCATGTTAATATCGATCCTGGCTCTGGGGCTGTAGTAACTGATCTCAGTATGCTAAATGATTATAATGGTACTAGATTTGATTCCCTATAGCGGGGAAACAGGCCATTCAGCCCAACAAGTCCATGCCAACCCTCCAAAGAGTAACCCACCCAGATTCATTCCCCTACATTTACCCCTGAGTAATGCACCTAACACTATGGGCAATTTAGCACACCTGACCTTCATATCTTTGGAATTTGGGAGGAAATCCACAGAAGCACAGGGAGAATGTGCAAACTCCACACAGACAATGGCCTGAGCCAGGAATTGAACCCAGATCCCTAGCATTGTGAGGCAGCAGTGCTAACCACTGACCCACTATGCCACCACTACAGTTGACTTCAGAAGCATTCCTACAGAGAAGGGAAGAACTGCTGGCCTTCCTGTTTTATCAATCATGTTGGTTTAATGTGCATACGTGTGGGGATTCCATTTGAAAATGGGAAAGAAGGAAAATGTTTTCAAAATACAGCAGCTGGCCAGGACAACTGGTCAACCCTAGCTGCCATCCATTAAGAATAAGTTTTGGGTCAGCTATGGTGATCCATACCCAAAGATCAATGACTTCAGGAGAGGAAGGGGAGGGGACAAATATCGAAGGTGACAATTTACCACCCTACAAGTTAGCTCTTGTGTTGTGCCCCCAGGTTAACTTCACCACTGACCTGTCAAAGAATAGAGTAAAAGTGTGGCCTACCTAAACATGTAAGTTAGTGTACTAGCCTGGATACCTGGTTACTTCAGACCCACTGAGCCCTGCCTCTAAAAGGGGGCAATTTGGGTCAAGGGATAGAAAGAGTCCATTAAACTTCTTTAGTCTATTCCAGCATTCAATCAGATTATGAGTTGGGATCAGCTCCATTCTTTACCCCATAGGTCTCTAAACATTCTGTGAGTCTGTTTGAGGTAGAGATGAATAGATTTCGGTTTACCAATGGCACACAGGGTTATGAAGTTGGGTGAGCAAAGGGCATGGAAATGTTTGATCCGGCAGGATTATCTTGAATGGTGGGGCAAGCTTGATGGGCTGAATGGTCTACTCCCGTTCCTATGTTTCTGGTTAGCTGCTGAATACCGTTAGCCCCAAAAATCCCATTGATTCCAATTCTTCCTGATAATCGCAGCCTTCTAGAGAAGAAAATCGCAAATAGCCACCACTAATTTTGTGAAAAAGTGCTTCTGATTTCACTCCTAAATGATCCAACTCCTGTTTCAAGGTTGTATCTCCTTGCTTTGAGCTCTTCCACCAGAGGAACTGGTTTCTCTGTATGTAATACAGCTGCATTCATTTCACATCTGATTAGATCTCCTTCATCCTTCTAATAAGTGCTATGGGATTGGAGACAAGTCAATACAACCTGATCATTTAAACCTTTAGCTCTATTTATCATTTCTGGCAAATCTCAGCTGTGTCCCACAAAAAAAGACAAGTCATATTAGGTGCCAGTGGCCTGGCACTTGGTTTGGTCAAACCAATGCCACTTCCACCACCTTCGTTCTGTGAGTGACCACATGGGAAAGGTGCCAAAAATCATTTACCAAGCTGAACCCACATGCTTCCATAGGGTCAAGGCAGAGGCCAGTGGTGGCGCAGGATTAAGCCAGATCAGCTAGGTTAAGGGGCTTTGGATCTGATGCATTGTCTTACCGTGCAGTGAAGGGTTTCTTGTAGCAGAACCAAACCGCAACGGTGCCATAGCAGTCTTCACCTTGTGACCTGTGGACCTCACTGTAACAAGGGCATAAGGCAGGCATTGCCTCGGATATTCCATCGTCTCACAGAACGCATCAAACTCATACAAGTACACCTAAGGGCAGTGTATAAAGTAACAGGAATGTTACTGAATCCATTGCTTCAACAATAGAATTCCCTCATTGTGCCAATAACTGGGAAGATCTTAAGGGATGTCACCATTTCTTAAGGGAGGAGCTGTCAGTGTAACAATGTTTGTGTTGTAAGTCATTGAAGATTAGGTGCAGAAAGTAAGCAGGGTGCTTGGGAATTACAGACTGTCTTTGCAGGGTAGACCGGAAACTAGCATTGAAAGGCTACAGCAAGGACACTCTGCAGTCAAGGACAGGCACTCAGACCATGGACAGGACCACGCTGCATCTCAGGGCTACTCACTCGCCCCTTAGTGTACATTCACCTCGAGCTAACCTGCGTGCTGGAAGCGTCTGTCACTTGCCTTTCCCTGCCTGTTAGCCTTTGGCTCTGACTGAAGTTCCAACATGCTATTAAAATTGCCATATTGATGTGCTGTTTTGCACGAGCAAACTGTCATGCTGGTTATTTGGGCTCTGCATTTTGGATGGCACAGCGAGATGTCAATCTAACACTGACGGCAGGTGCCAGCTTCCTGTGCAGCAAGTGGACTGCTCATTTATTCAATCACATGACCATGTTGGGAAGTGGGTGGGGGAAAGTCCTCAGTACAGTCAGCCACTGGCTTTCAGAGGCCATCAGCTTTGGGAGCAATCCATAGAGAGTCAAGGGTCAGTCGCTCGCTCAGGCCGGGCACGGGCATGGCATCTGTCTGACTACAGTCCTGGGGATTGTCAGTGGTCACTCCTGTCAGGCTGTCAGAGAACCACGTATTGTCAGTAAGGGAACTGCAAAAAGAGCAGTCAGGGGTCTGGTCAGTCATATCTCTGGCTGCTTGTTGAAGTAGGTCAGAAGTCTGGGGTAAATACAGTCCTGTGGGTTTATTAGTTGATTGTTAAGAAGGATGTAAGAGTGACCCATAGAGCTTAATTGGGATCACCATCAAAAGGGGTTATTGTTGGGTAGAGTCAAGGGGGTGGGAAGCAGAGGCACATGCAACATGTATATCACTACATCATATGTCATGAAAGTATGAATTCAGGGCAGTTCACTGTCAATGATACATTTCACAGTTGATTCATGTCTGGGATGGGAAGGGGGTCAGACAGTAGCAATCCCTTCTCTTTTTGATATAATGTATTGATCGCTCAGTCAGTGTGGCAGCTTAACCAAGTTGATGCCCAGCCCGTGACCAGGGCTGATGTGTAGCAGACAACGGGGCTGCTGAATCTGTGGTTCCATTGCTTGGAATGGTCTGGAGGATGCATTCCAGTACAGTCCAGACAAAGTGTGCCTCATCATTCTAGCGTCATGGACCCTGACGCAATGGATACTGAGGGTCTGGAGAACAGGAGCAGTCTTCAGAGGAGGTCACCAGGGAGGAGGAAGCTCTCCCTGTCCATGTCAGAGCTGGGTGGTGAGTTTTTCTGGGAACAGGTGTGTTAGGATGGGTCTAGAATTGGACATGAGGGATCACGTCAGGGCACAGTGCATAGTTAATGAGGCGAGGTTTGGTAAGATATGGTGAGAAATCTTTCTAGATTTTACCCTGCCAGAAAACTCAGTGCAACTCACACTTACCCAGGGTGACTAAACAAAGAGAATCAGCAAGGTCTGTCATCTCTGATTCATCTGGTTGAAGCTTTTGAGACTGTCACTGTGACATTGTGAATATACAAATGATGACGCCTATACCTTATTAGAACTTGTACAGGAGGTTGAAATGTTAGCCTGCCAATGGTTGGATATACTTTTGGCACCAGTTAATGGCACTGCTATAGTGGAACACTCGTTGTTTCTGAATCTGGTGCTAAACTCTACATTTTAATGTGTATGAGATGAGTGTGAGATAAGCAAGTTACTCACTGCTGAGTTAAATGGGTTTAGAAGCCAGAACTTACTGCTGAGTTAATGATCTGCATTTCAATTGATTCCTTGAGGCTGGGTGGAATTTGGGACATGTGACAGTCAAACTTTGCTGTAGGGTTCACATCAGTCTTTCCCTTTCTCATGCAGGGTGGAATCGTCCTCACTTTTCCCAACAGCACCTTCAAAATCAGGAGAGCATTTTCAAAAGTTAGTTTGTGTAAAACTGCTCACCGATTTCTATTTTCAAGATACACGCAACAGCAAACATAATTCTCCCCCGTCCCGAAGCCAGTTGTGTCTAAAACATTGGTTGTAAATTCAGGTCCCTCTTCAGAGTCATGAGAAGATCCAGGATGGTACTTCACTGCAGCACAGAGGGAGCACTGCAGTGTCAGAGGCGTTGACTTCCAGGCAAGATGTTCAACAATGGTTGGATTGCTCTCACAGATGGACACAAAATATCCCATGATTCAATCGGGAAATCACAACACCTGATCCTTCCCCTTCTCCCTGCTCACCATCCAAGGGCCTAACCAGGCTTTCCAGGTGAGACAGCATTTCATCTGTACCTCCTCCAATCTGGTCTATTGCATTCACTGCACCCAATGTGGCCTACTCTACATTAGAGAGACTGAACCCAGACTGGATGACCATTTTGCAGAACATCTCATTTTCAGTCTTGGCACTTTACAACCTTCTGGACTTAATGTTGAGTTCAACATCTTTAGATTGGGAACACACTCGCATTCCTTCCCTTTCATTTAACTTTACTTGTTACATTTTCTGTCACCACATCCACGCTCCCGCAGTGGGACTGTGTGTTCTTTCTAGTCGAGCAGTTGGACACATCACTGTTCTGCCATTCTCACATTCTGATCACTTAATCTGCTCTATCAACACCCTTTCTCCCCAGTACTCCCCATCTCACCATGATATAAATGCTGCCCTGTCCACACTTCACATCAGCGCTGCTGAAGAGGCATCAAGACTCAAAATAGTAGCTTGCTCTCTCTCCATGATTGCTGTCTTACCTGCTGTGAACTCCAGCCTTTGTTGTTTTCAGTACAGATTCTAGCATCTGCAATAACGTGCTCCTACATCTGTGATATCTGTCTCAGCCACACTGCATAAAGGCAAGTTCCAGATCCCCACTACTCCTGAGTAAAGGCATTTCTCCTGCAATTTGTGGTGAATTTATTGTTATCTTGTATTGACAAGCACTCAAATTAGGGACATGCTATTTTTGTCTCGCAGTATTGGACGAAATAGATGCATTGGCTGACCTACTTGAGCAGAGCCCCATTAAGCATCAGCTGTGACAATCGATGATACAAATATCTCAGCAAGATGCCCAGCAATTACGTCTCAAGACATCCAGCACTTCCTCCTCTGTAATGTGGACATTTTGCAAGATGTCACCATCTATATTGAAACTTGAAAGGGTTCAGAAAAGATTTAAAAGGATGCTGACAGGGTTAGAGAATTTGAGCTATAGGGAGAAGATGAACAGGCTGCAGCTGTTTTCCCTGGAGCGTCGGAGGTTGAGGGGTAACCTTATAGAGGTTTACAAAATTATGAGGGGCATGGATAGACAAAGTCTTTTCCCTGGGGTGGGGGAGTCCAGAACTAGAGGGCATAGGTTTAGGGTGAGAGGGGAAAGATATAAAAGAGACCTATGGGGCAACATTTTCACACAGAGGGTGGTACGTGTATGGAATAAGCTGCCAGAGGAAGTGGTGGAGGCTGGTACAATTGCAACATTTAAGAGGCATTTGGACGGGTATATACATAGGAAGGGTTTGGAGGGATATGGGCCGTGTACTGGCAGGTGGGACTAGATTGGGTTGGGATATCTGGTCGGCATGGACGGGTTGGACCGAAGGGTCAGTTTCCATGCTGTACATCTCTATGACTCTATGACGTGAACACTCCCAAAACCTGCTTGGCTCCCTGGAACAGAAGCACATTGAAAGGAGTTGGCTTTGAACTGAGTTTAAAAGACAGCCGTTCTAATGGGGTGAGCAGTACAGGAGGCTTTCAACAAAGTCAGAGCTCACCTGGAAAGCTGTGCTGATGGATGGTCACAAAGAGCAAGTGAGAGTAGAAACATGTAAGGTTGTGATTGAGAAAAAGAGAAATTTCTTAGTTTTTAAATAAAGTCGGAAACTATGAATCTTAATATCATAGTGGAATTGAAATACTGACCCCCAAGAATCTGGTCAAAATCCATTCTCTCACCTTGAAAAACACAATTGTTTCTGTGAGCAGATTGTTTTGCTGATGGTACCGCAGTAGGACATCAATGTGCCGATGAAGATAAACACCACAAGCTGGATTTCCCAGTGCTCTTATGGCAGAACAGTTAATGTTCAGTCCTTCCTGATACAGCTTCAAAGCTGCACAGTGGGATGTCACCAAAAACAATGTGTTTTCTTCAAGTTCTTTCCCACGTCTACCAGCCTCACGCATCTTAGCCCTGAGTGTTAAAAACAAATTACATTTCAAAAGTTGTCGGAAATACAAAACAATCACTGCAGGATTAAGAGGTGAAGTCAAATGGATTTTAAAACCCTTTACAATGGGTGGTGGCTACCCTATGGTCAATCGAGACAATAAAAATGCAGATGCTGGAATCCAAGGCAACGTTTCTGGTATAACCCTTCTTCAGAACTAGGAGAGTCCTGATGGAAGGTTACACCCAAAATGTTGACTCCTCCACCTCCTGATGCTGCCTGGCTTGCTGTGTTGTTCCAGCCTCCTGCTTGTCTGCCCTATGGCCAATAGCTTAATTTCATGCCTAGAACAAGTTGGTGAATGTTTGCAGAATGCTTAACTGTGTGAGCATCACATAGGGCATAGGGAATGGGTACGTGAGCAGGCCATTCAGCCCATCAATCCAGCTCTATCATCTACTTGATCATGGCCAATCTTCTATCACAAAGCCATTTCTCCATACTATCTCATTTCTGTTGATTTTTTAAAATCTGAAAATCTATCCAACTCTGTTCTGAACATTCTCAGTGACTGTGCCTCAACAGCCCTCTGGGGTACAGACATTGTAATTTTCACTGTAAACTGAGTGAAGAGATTCCTCTTCATCTCATTCTAAAAGGCCTCGCTCTTATTCTGAAACTGTGTTCCCAGTTGAAGACTCCATCACAGCCAGGGAAAACATCCACTTTGCATTCAGCTGATCAATGAGCCCTGTAAGAATTGATTGATGTTTCAATAGGAACATCTCTCATTCTTCTAAACTCCACAGAATTCAGACCCAGGGGGTCTGATCACTTCCTCACGCAAGAGGAAATTCCACTTTTAATGATTTCACCAAGGATTTAATTTACTTATTTAATAAACAACCTGATGCAATAAAATCAGTGATTGCACAATTCAAAATTGCAACCTTCCTGCAATTGCAACAGAAGTTGTTAATTAAGCAAAAAGGCAGACAATATGTTACTCATTTTTGCTAAGAGAGCAATTTTGAATCTTGTCATTTGGAATACTATGAGAGGGCTGTGCATAACTTTGGTCACCTTATTTAAGGAAGGATATACTTGCACTGAAAGCAGTTCAGAGAATGTCCCTAGGAGGTACTGAGGAACAAAGGGACCTTGGCGTTCAAGTTCATAAATCCCTGAAGGTATCCGCACAGGTAGACAGGGTAGTGAAAAAGGCATATGGGATGCTTGCCTTTATTAGCCAGGGTATAGAACATAGGAGCAAGGAACTTGTGTTACAACTTTATAAAATACAGATGGAATAATGTGTGCAGTTCTGGTTACCACACAATCAGAAGGATGTAATTACACTGGAGAGATTGCAAAGGGATTCACCTCAATATTGCCTGGAATGGAAAGTCTCAGTTACAAGGAGAGACTAGACAGGTTGAGTTTGTTATCCTTCTGGTGGAGGAGGCTGAGGGGAGATCTGAAAAAGGAATACAAATTTAAGAGATGCATCGACAGGACAGATTGTGAGAATCTTTTCTGGTTAAGCCACTTCTGGAATATTGTGTGCAATTCTGATCTCCCTCCTTTAGGAAGGATATTATGAAACTAGAAAGGGTTCAGAAAAGATTTACAAGGATGTTGCCAGCGTTGGAGAGTTTGAGCTATAGAGAGAGGCTGAATAGGCTATTTTCCCTGGAGTGTTGGAGGCTGAGGATGGACCTCATAAGAGGTTTATAAAATCATGAGGGGCATGAATGGGATAAATAGACAAGGTCTTCTCCTTGGGATGAGGGAGGCCAGAACTGGAGGGCATAGGTTTAGGGTGATAGGGGAAAGACGTAAAAGAAACCTAGGAGCAACTTTTTCATGGAGAGGGTAGGGCCTGTATGGAATAAACTGCCTGAGGAAGTGGTGGAGACTGGTACAATGACAACATTTAAAAGGTATCCGGATGAGTATATGAATAGGAGGAGTTTAGAGAGTTATGGACCAAATGGTGGCAAATGGGACTAGATTAATTTAGGATATCTGGTTGGCATGGACAAGTTGGACTGAAAGGGCTGTTTCCATGCTCTACAGCTTTATGACACTGTGGCTCATGGCAGACATGTCTAAGACCAGAGGACGCAATTTTAAGAAGAGAAGTAAGTGGGTTAGAGGAGATCTGAGAGAAAAAAATCACTCAAAGGGTAGTAGAAATATGGAGCACACTACCTGAGAGGGTGGTGGAAGTAGATTGGATTACTTACAATGTGGAAACAGGCCCTTCGGCCCAACAAGTCCACACCGACCCGCTGAAGCACAACCCACCCATATATTTACCCCTTCACCCAACACTATGGGCAATTTAGCATGGCCAATTCACCTGACCTGCACATCTTTGGACTGTGGGAGGAAACTGGAGCAAACCCACACAGACATGTGCAAACTCCACATGTCAGTCACCTGAGGTGGGAATTGAACCCAGGTCTCTGGTGCTGTAGGGCAGCAGTGCTAACCACTGTGCCACCATGTCGTCCATACTCTTGCAACATTTAAGAAGCATCTGGATGAGCATTGAAAATGCCAGGGCATAGTAGGTGTGGACCAAGAGTGGTAAATGGGATCAGTGTAGTTTGATGTTTGTTAGTCAGCATAGACATGGTGGGCTGGAGAGTCTGTTTCTATGCTGTATGACTCTATAACACTTTAATCTATGGTTCACTCCACAACTTCCTGAGATGAAAGAGTTTGATTATGAGGAAAGGTTGGCCTTATAGTCATAGGAAATTTGTACAATGAATGGCAATATTATTGAAACAAATATGATTCTGAGGGGTCACGATAGAATAGATGCTGTGAAGATGATTCCCCTCATGAGAGAACCTGGAATGAGCAGACATTATTTATAAATAATGGGGCACCTATTTAAGACGCAGGTGAGAGGGAATTTCTTCAGTCAGAAAGCTGTTAGTGTTTGGAATGCTCTTCCCCAGAGTGCAGTAGATGCAGATCATTGAATGAATATAAAGGCAAGTAGGGTGATTTTCAAAAGTAAAAACCAAAAATCTCTTGCAAAGTCAATGGAAGGGTGGAGCACATTGGACAATCAATGATAGGATAAAAACTGAACAAATTACAGATGCTGTAAATCAGAAACATAAACAAAAGTTGCTGGAAAAGCTCAGCAGGTCTGACAGCATCTGTGAAGAGAATGGTTCTGAGGAAGAGTCACTGGACCCGAAACGTTAACTCTGAACTCTCTTCAACAGACCTGCTGAGCTTTTCTGAGCAACTTCTGTTTTTGAGTCAATGGCAGGAGTCTGAGGATGGGGCAGTTCAAGGTTGGAGGTCATGTGATGTCATCACTCAGTATGTGTCCCAGCAAAGTTGGGATCACTATTTCCTAGCTCATGATTTGTTAAATGCCCAATCACTTTAATTTTAAGCCAATATCTTTCCCTAGAACCACTTTCAAGCCTTCAAGAAACTATTTGAATCCTGCTTTAATGTGCTATAATGTTATAAACTGCATGCTCCACCATTTTTGTACAAACAACAAGGGGCAGCAAGGCTACAGTAAATATGAATTAATAACTCAGAATAAGACTGTCACCACCTGGTCAATTCCCAAAACCAGAAGTGCAATCCCAAGACTGATCCTCACTCCCAATTTCCTTCAGTTCCCTCACTGTCTCAGGGAGTAAGTCCAATCCATCACCTATCACACTACAGGTCAATTTGCACACAGAGCTAATGCCCAACAAGCCTTTCCTACCGGTGAGAATGATCTTAATTGAATTGCAAGGACAGTTATTACCGGTAATGCCTTCCATCATGTGAGCTCACTCCTGATTTGCTGTAGCCTGCTGTCACTTACTAACAGGCAGGCTGATTAGCTGCTGCCCTTCTGTCAAGTGGATGTGGACTCCATTGAAAATGTCGAATGGGCTGCCCTTGATTCCCAGGATGTGGTTAAAGTGGCAGGGCCTCATGAAGCTGCAAACCAGGACAGTTCAGCCTTCTGGAGAAAAGGGGTGGCACACAAGGTCCCTAACCCAGGATGGAACTGGGCGAACTGAAATGCCAAGTGATCTTACTGACGTGGGAGTCAAGGGTTGTGGGGGGAGGAGACAGAAAAATGGAGTTAAAGCCACAAATCAAGCCTGATTTGAGTGAATGATGGAGCAGGCTCAAGGGCCAAACAACGTACTCCTGCCCTATTTCGTAAAGCCTTATGAGATCCTCATAAACTTATCAACAGGGTGTCAAAGGATGAAGGCCAGAAATAGAAGCCCCAATACTTAACCCAATTGTCCTTGCAATCTTCCCTCTTCCTGAATCCAAACAGACTCCTGGAGCCTGGGGTCAATGTAATACTCTGAGCAGATGCCCACTTTCAGTGGAACACCAAAGGAGTGCGAACCAAAGAGACAGAGACACTGGGGGATCACACACTCCCCTGTTAAGATGGGCTCTCTGGGGAAGGGGAGTGACCAAAGGAAATTGGCCATCAAACATTTAGACTCCCATTTGGGGTACATTACATTTGCATTTTTCTAAATCCCTTTCCTTGCCCATCTCATGCTTGATGCCAGTGGATGTGGGTCACATTGGGCTTAACCACATCATGCTGGGCACTGTCCTTGGCAGTCTGCCAAACGAGACAACCAGATGCACAGCAGATGCAGTATCCACCCATATCCCTCACATTGCCCCACCTTTAGCCCCGAGTACACCTTGAGAGGAAAACCTATTGGAACTTCAGATTTGACCCCAATCTGCACACACCTAGCTCTCCAGGATCGTGCAATAGCTTTGCTCAAAGATTACGGAACATGCACCCGTTTTGAACCGTGGTTCTCACCCCATACTGACCTCTTCTCTGCAAATCGCCGCTCGAGTTTCACATTATGTATGAGCTTCATGTCCCCAAGCCTCCACAGGGAGTTCAACCTGTAACTGCTGTCAAGTTTGGAGCCATCTAAAGTCGACTGTAAGAAGCTGTACTCGCGCCAATCCGTATGACAAACCTCTAGGTAAGCTTGGGAAACAAGAAGTCATTGACGTTAATGCACACAGGGCAACCAGAAGTCAATGCAGGAGCAGCAAGCGGTGCGAGCCTTTGACTCAGTGATTACAGTCCCATCCACCATCTCAGTTGTCCACTCCCTCCACCAGAAATATGCCTTAGCTGCAATGTGTAAAATCTACAAGATGCCACATCACAAGGTTTCCTGCACTTCCTCAATCTCTTACTTCCACCACCTAGAAGAACCAAAAAATGGTGGCTTAGTGGTTAGCATTGCTACCTCACAGCGTCAGGGACCTAGGTTCGATTCGACCCTCAGGTGAGTGTCTGTGTGGAGTTTATACATTCTCCCCACGTCAGTGTGGGTTTCCTTGCACATTCAATCCTGTGCAGGTGAGGTGCATTAGCCATGTTGAATTACCCAGGGATCTGCAGGCTAGGTGGGTTATTTTTGATAAATGCGGGGTTACTGCGATAGGGTTGCTGGGGGCTAGGTCTGGGTGGGATGCTCTCCAGAGGGCCAGTGCCGACTCAATGGGCCAAATAGCCTCAGGGATTTGAGGATTCTAACCAGTGAAGGAAATGCATGGGAACACCTTTAACTCACACACCATCCCAACACGGGTGAGGGTGTTTTATTTCTAATTCCCAAACCTGAATGTTGGATTTCTTGACTTGAAAAGGGCTGAAATCATTTTTTTAATTGTCAATCATAGTAAAATGAAATTTGACAAATGCAGTTGTTTGTGGGTTGTCAACTTAGAGAAAGATCAACGAAGCCACTGGTTCTCTAATGTTCCACAAGAAATGAGCCTTTAGCCTTACCTAGGAGGCACCTGACTCTTGGTATGGACCCTAGTCTTGACTTCCTACAGGGGCCCAGCAACCCATTCAGTTGCCAGAGCAACCAGGAATGGTGACTAGACACAGCATTCTGACAGCAAACAAAAATAGTGAAAGCTCCACTTTCGGCACAAATATCTTTTTCATTGCTTACCTTTGTCAGCACTTTTTTTCCTGGGGATTGTGAACTTTTTCAAACTGTTTAAACTTGGGTTGACATTCTTGCTGTTTGGTTCCATTCCTCATCGTTTTAAGGATGCACTAAATAAAAGAGGAGTTCAATGGAGAAAATTATGTTGGAAACAATTGACATGGACACTGAATTAACCACTTGGACAAACATAAAGTGGGGAACCGTCAGTCTGTAACGTCTGGTGAAAATGTTGTCACGTTATTGCAATAATTCCTCCCAATTGACCTATCCCTCAATTTTCTGTTCCTGAGCCAAGATTCTGATGAAGACTTCTGACATTGTTTGTTTTACGCAAAACAAGAATAACTTTGTTACTCGAGAAATGTATTTTACAAAATTCTAGTAATTGGAATGACACAAACTCTTAAAACCACTAACTATCTATCTAGTTGATTAGCATAAAATCCCCCTTTTACTCCAAGCCGGCACTTAAACAGACAGACTAAGGGTTAGTAGTGGATATTAGGTTAAAGACAGGAAGACAGAAAGGTAGTAAGCCACATGGTTGGACTCAGTGTATTTGAATCTCTGTTAGCGTTCCAACTTCTGGATGTGATAAATCCTTTGGAGCAGCTCTATTACAGTTTGATGAGGAAAGAGCTGAAACCTTTGATAAAATTATTGAGTTGGGTTGGTTACTCCCTTGGTACATATGATGATGCTGGCCTTTAACAAGGTTATGTTGCCCTTGTTTTATTTTCAGAGAGGTCGTAGGGTTTGGATGGGTTTTAAGGCCAGTTTGATTATAGCTAACAGACGCTGCCTCAGGCAAAAGCCTTTCAAGTTTAAAATAAAACACTTGTACAATGAAAGGGAGTGGCCAGTTCGCCCAGCTCAACTTTTCTCTGGTTTGGTTTGTTTTTAGCACAGTAGTTTTGTTGAAACTGCTGGAGAAGTGTAAGTGGGGAAGCACTTTGGGGCCAGTGACCATAATTCTATTTGTTTTAAAATAATGATGGAAAAAGATAGATCGGATCTAAAAGCTGAAGTTCTAAATTGGAGGAAGGCTAATTTTGATGGTATTAGGCAAGAACTTTCAAAAGCTGACTGGGGGCAGATGTTGGCAGGTAAAGGGACGGCTGGAAAATGGGAAGCCTTCAGAAATGAGATAACCAGAGTCCAGAGACAGTATATTCCTGTTAGGGTGAAAGGAAAAGCTGTTAAGTGTAGCGAATGTTGGATGACGTGAGAAATTGGAAATCAGGAGGGCAAAAAGGGGACACGAGATAGCTTTGGCAAATTAGGTGAAAGAGAATCCAATGTGTTTTTATAAATACAATAAGGACAAAAGGGTAACTAGGGAGAGAATAGGGCCCCTCAAAGATCAGCAAGGCAGCCTATGTGCGGAGCTGCAGGAGATGGGGAGATACTAAACGAGTATTTTGCATCAGTGTTTACTGACATGGAAGATATAGCATGTGGGGAAACAGATGGTGACATCTTGAAAAATGTCCATATTACAGAGGAGAAGGTGCTGAATGTTTTGAAGCGCATAAAAGTGGATAAATCCCCAGGACCTGATCAGGTGTAACCTAGAACTCTATGGGAAGCTAGGAAAGTGATTGCTGAGATATTGGTATCATTGATAGTCACAGGTGAGGTGCGGAAGACTGGAGGTTGGC
This sequence comes from Hemiscyllium ocellatum, assembly GCF_020745735.1. Taxonomy (NCBI): domain Eukaryota; kingdom Metazoa; phylum Chordata; class Chondrichthyes; order Orectolobiformes; family Hemiscylliidae; genus Hemiscyllium; species Hemiscyllium ocellatum. Next base: position 34,273,052 of record NC_083436.1, on the reverse strand, counting down.
TAACATGGTGCCACTATTTAAGAAAGGTTGCAAGGAAAAGCTAGGGAACTATAGACAAGTGAGCCTGATGTTGGTGGTGGGCAAGTTGTTGGAGGGAATCCTGAGGGACAGGATTTACATGTATTTGGAAAGTCAAGGACTGATTAGGGATAGTCAGCATGGCTTTGCATAGGAAATCATGTCTCATGAACCTGCTTGAGTTTTTTGAAGAAGTAATGAAGAGGATTGATGAGAGCAGAGTGGTGGACTTCACTAAGGCGTTCAACAAGGTTTCTCACGGGAGACTGGTCGGCAAGGTTAGATCTCACGGAATACAGGGAGAATTAGTCATTTGGATACAGAACTGGCTTAAAGGTAGAAGACAGAAGGTGGTGGGAGACGGTTGTTTTTCAGACTGGAGGTCTGTGACCAGTGGAGTGCCACAAGGATCGGTGCTGGGTCCACTACTTTTTGTTATTTATATAAATGACTTGGATGTGAACATAGGTGGTATGGTTAGTAAGTTTGCAGATGACACCAAAATTGGAGGTGTCAGGAACTGCAAAGAAGGTTACCTCAGAGTACAACGGGATCTTGATCAAATGGACCAATGGGCTAAGGAGTGGCAGATGGAGTTTAATTTTGATAAATGAAGCTGCTGCACTTTGGAAAGGCAAATCAAAGCAGGACTTATACACTTAATGGTAAGGTCCTAGCGAGTGTTGCTGAACAAAGAGACCTTGGAGTGCAGGCTCATAGTTCCTTGAAATTAGAGTTGCAGGTAGATAGGATAGTGAAGAAGGTGTTATGGTATGCTTTCCTTTATTGAGTATAGGAGTTGGGAGGTCATGTTGCAGCTGTACAGGACGTTGGTTAGGCACCTTTTGGAATATTGTGTGCAATTCTGGTCTCCTTCCTACCAGAAGGATGTTGTGAAAGTTGAAGGGGTTCAGAAAAGATTTACAAAGACGTTACCAGGGTTGGAGGATTTGAGCTGTGGGGAGAGGCTGAATTGGCTGGAGCTGTTTTCCCTGCGGCATCGGAGGCACAGGGGTGAATTATGGAGGTTTATAAAATCATGAGGGACAGATTTGGAGATGCCGGTGTTGGACTGGGGTGTACAAAGTTAAAAATCGTACAACACCAGGTTACAGTCCAACAGGTTTAATTGGAAACACTAGATTTCAGAGCGCCGCTCCTTCATCAGGTGGTTGTGGAGGACACAATTGTAAGACACAGAATTTATCGCAAAAGTTTACAGTGTGATGAGGGACAGGGATAGGATAAATAGACAAAGTCTTTTCCTTGGGGTGCGGCGTCCAGAACTAGAGGGCATAGGTTTGAGGTGAGAAGGGCGAGATATAAAAGGGACTGAAAAGGCAACTTTTTCATGCAGATGGTGGTGTGTGTATGGAATGAGCTGCCAGAGGAAGTGGTGGAGGCTGGTACAGTTGCAGCATTTAAAAGGCATCTCCATGCTTATATGAATACGAAGGGTTTAGAGGGATATGGGCAAAGTGCTGGCAAATGGGACTAGAATAGGTTAGGATATCTGGTCGGCATGGACGAGTTGGACCGAAGGGTCTGTTTCCGTGCTGTGCACCTCTATGACTCTATGACCCAAAGAAGCAGGTCCATGTTGATACTTTCTCTGACATCTTTCCTGTAAGACCCTGTGTTTGATTTTACCTTTTGTGCCAAGGGGTATTTATGGGGATTGTTGCTAGTATTGGAAATAGCATAAATTGGGATAATCTGTTGTGTTTATGGATAAGGTAAGTTATTCGGTATTCTGTTCTCTTTTGTTTATGTTTCATTCAGTAATTTGTTTTGTTTAAAACTAAGTGGATTGACCAGCTGCAACTCTCCTTCTATATCCATGCTACAGATGCTTAAAACAACTAGTAAAGTTAGAGTCTGGGCCACTTCCATGAAAAGTTTTGAGGGGGTCGGACCTGGTCCATAATGTGTCCTACCAATCAGACACTCACAGTATGGCTCCTCATTGAAAATGGTCTTCCTGTTTGACCTTTACAGCTCCAGTCACAGTTATCTGTTCTTTGTTTCAAACAGTATCTCCGTGATTCCCTACCCAGGAGACAGGGGAGCTAATCTTCCTCAGACCTCACTGCTCATGCTCAAACAGGGTTTGGATTTACAACTCCAGGCCTCTCACTTCTTCCCTCTAGATTGTAACTGTTATTACCGGTTGTTTTAGTATTGGTTGTGAGGTCATCTGGTTAAACTCCCTCTTAGCTTTGCTTGGTTTTCTGCAGTGTATGTTGGGGGGGGGTGGGGGGAGGAGGAGGAGGAGGTGGGTCTGGGGAGGGGGCTGTTGCTGGATCAGTGGCTGTTGATTGCTCTGGCCCCAAGGATGATTCGCAGCAAAGTGAGTTTCATGAACCTTATACAGGATCCTAGTCTTTTCTGGTAATGTTGGTTTAAAATCAACCTTAGAAGTTAGTTATGCAAGGAAAATGTAGAAAGAAAGGCAAGGGTGATAACACAATCAAACCAAATTTCCAATTGTTTCCTAGCAGAATTTGTCGACAGTAATGGCAAGGCATTGGTACTACCTTAGAATTACGAGTGGACTAATAATTGAGAAGCCTGGAAGAATATTCCTTAGACCTGATATTCAACTGCTTAATAAACAGTTGTTTGTTGGTGCAGGACCTGAGGTTTTCTTAAAAATTGTGAAATAATCCCAATTGTGCTCGGAATTACTTTGACAATAAATTTAAGATGGTCAGTTAGACTTGCAGTATGGGGTATGTGTGCTTTCTGAAGTGTTGTGATCCCAATCGGTGGTAATACTAGACAAGTGAAATCTGACTTGATAGATCATAAATTTAATGTTTGCAGTTGGCTCCTGTGGTAGCTGGTCATTGAAACATTCCAACACAAGGCTGCAAATGACTTTTAAACATTTTATTACTCAACAAATAAAAACTAACCAAATCTGTATAGTTTTAAAGAAGTTAAACAGCAAATTAAAGTTTCAGCTTATTTTCTAACATTATACTTTGCAGATTTTTAATCCCAATAAATATCACTCCTATTTCAATTCTTTAATTTCTTACTCAACGAACTTTTCCCAAATGGCCCCCCTGGACTGCTTGAGGCAGTTCTACAATTTCTTTCCAAGCTTGTGACCTGACACGTCTTCAATTATGGTGGGCCAAATCTCTTTTCCGTTCTAACAGTTGGAATGTGCAAACTCTCACAGTTTGGAAATGTCATGAAACTAAAATCACTTTTGTTTAGGGGTGACAGGTTCCCCTGATCTGAAAACTTGGATCCCCTACTCGGAAGAAACTTTTTGCACATCTGATCTGAACTCCTGGGTCTTCTGATCTGAAGTCAATGGCTAAATTAATGGTGTCAGGTCTGTTTTTCCTCTGTCATAAACTGAGCAGTATAAACATTCCACCCATTAACACAGAGGTGTTCTGCTAGGATACTGAATGGATCATATGCTTTCTTGGAAATAATGTCTAGGTCACTGTACCAAATGACTTAAAAAAACTTCCACAGAACTGGCCAAACTCCTTTTGCTTCTGTTTTAAAAATCTCAATCCCAAATAATAATTATACTACATCCACCTTTAATCGCACAAGCTATATATATTAACATACATTGTTCTGTTCTTTGTAGACAAAAAGAATATGCACACATTGCAACTGAAAAAAGGGGATAAATTCTCTAGTTCATTCCTCTGTGTAATGATTTGATCAGTCAGAGTCAACCTGCCTGGTTTAAAGATAATCAAAGGTTTACTTTATTGTCCATGAGACATTGACATTGTTGGTTAGGCCAGCAATTATTCCCCATCCCCATCATTGCCCTGGAGAAAGTGGAAGTGACTGCCCTTCTGAAGCTGCTGCAGTCCTTGTCTTTAGGAATGGAATTCCACGAGCTTGAATCAGCACAAGCGAAGAAACATTGATACGTTTCCAAGTCAGGATAGTGAGTGGATTTGAGGGAAATGTGCACATGTCATGTTCCTGTGCATCTGACGTCCTTGTGCATCCAGCTGGTACAAGTCTGAAATGTTCTATTGGAGGAGGCTTAGGTCAGTTGCTACTGTGTGGCATCTTGTAGATGGTATGCACACTCGAGAATAAAACTTCGATCAAACTGTCAACAACTGCCCTGAGTTGTAGACTCTTTGAAAATCGTCTGCACATGTTTATGCACAAGACCAAACTACAATCAAAAAGTTGATTGCGAGCTTGGAGTCAGATAGTGAGTTATTTGCCATGGATCTCCCAACCTCTAGCCAAGTCTTGTAGCAAGTGCTTATATTGGGTGATCCAGTTAGTTTCTGATCATTAGTAAACTCCAGGAAGTAGCTGGTGGAAACTGAACAATGGTTATGCTGTCATATGTATTAGAACCATGAATAGATTGCCTTATCTTCCCTAGCCGAGCGCTTCCTGCACACTTACAACATGGGCATCTATCTTCCTGTACACTTACAACATGGGCATCTACCTTCCTGTACACTTACAACATGGGTACACACCTGACAAAACGGAAAATTGCCCAGGTTTGTTCTGTTTACAAAAAGCAAGACAAATCCACCTCAGTCAATTACTGGCCCATCAGACTGCTCTCAATCATCACTAAAGTGATGGATGGTGGCACCAAAAGTGCTATCAAGCAATCACTTACTTGGAAATCACCTGCTCAGTGACGCCCAGTTTGGATTCTGTCAGGGCCACTCAGCTCCTGACCTCATTACAGCCTTATTTCAAACATGGACAAATGAGCTGAATCCCACAGGTGAAGTAAGAGTAACATCCCTTGACATCAAGGCTGCATTCGACTCAGTGCGGCCTCAAGGAGCCCTAGCAAAACTGGAATCAATGGGTATCAGGGGCAAGCTCTCTGATGGCTTGAGTCATAGCTGGCACATCTGAAGGTGGTTGTAGTTGTTAGAGGTCAGTCATCTCAACTCCAGGACATCTCTGCAGGTGTTCCTCAGCGTAGTGTCCTAGGCCCAACCATCTTCAACTGCTTCACCAATGATCTTCCCTCCATCATAAGGTTAGGAGTGGGAATGTTTGCCGATAACTGCACAATGTTCAGCACTATTCGTGACTCCGACGTCATTGAAGGAGTCCATGTTCAAATGCTTCAAGATCTGGACAATATCCAGGCTTGGGCTGACAAATGGCAAGTAACATTTGCACCACACTAATGCCAGGCAATGACTATCTCCAATAAGAAACAATCTAACCACTACCCCATGACATTTAATGTGTTATTATCACTGAATTCCCCCACTATCAACATTCTGAGGGTCATCATTTATCAGAAGCTTAAATGGACACACCACATAAACACAGTGGCTACAAAAGCAGGTACTGCAGTGAGTAACTCACTTTCTAACTTAAGAAGGTCTGCCTACCATTTACAAGGCGTAAGTCAGAAGTGTAATGGAATACTCCCCACTTGCCTGGATGGGTACAGCTCCAACAACACTCAAGAAGCTTGTCACCATCTGGGACAAAGGAGCCCAATTGATTGGCATCACATTGACAAACATCCATTTCCTCCAACACCAATGCTCAGGAGCATCAGTGTATACTATCTACACGATGCACTGCAGAAATAGCCAAAGATCGTTAGAGAGCACGTTTGAAACCCTCGATCACTAAAAGGACAAGAGCAGCAGATGCATGGTAACACCACCACTTGCAAGCTCCACTCTACAACACTCGTCATCCTGACTTGGAAATGTGGTATATTGCCATTTCTTCACTGTCACTGGGTCAAAATCCCAGAACTTCCTCCCTCATAGCATTGTGGTCAGCCTACAGCACATGGACTGCAGTGATTCAAGATGGCAGCTCACCACCACCTTCTCAAGGATAACTAGGGGTGGTCCATAAATGATGGCCAGCCAGTGGCACCAATGCTCCGTCAGGGAATTAAAAAAATGAATGGTGTCTAGGATTAGGCTTTTATCTTTAGTTAATCCAAATTTAAATAAGATTGAGGTTCTTAAAATAACTAACAGTCTAGCTCCAGAAAGTATAATTGAGGTGCACGGTGATAGCAGAACGATGAGGCAAGAATAGAAAAGTCTAAGTAAAGAGGTGGATGAGACTTTAGGAAGGATTCTTCCTGTAGGGAACAACTGGAGTCACATATAGCTAGGAGTGGCAGATGGATAGTGGGTTTGAATGACAATCCAATAGCTATGTGTCCTTTAGGGAAGGGAACCACCATCCTTACCTGGTCTGGCTCACATGTGACTCCCAATCCATAGCAATGGGGTTGACTCTTAACAGCCCTCTGGGCAATTGGGGATGGGCAAAAATGCTGGCCTGGCTAGTGATACCCTCATCGAATGAATTTAAAAAAAAATTATTTCCAATTGTTTCTTAAAATACTACATTCAATTTTGAATCTACTAAGCGATTTGAACTTGTGTTCAGTGAATTATTAGTCTGGACCTTCCGGACTACAGAACCAGTAATGTAATCATTAAATTACCTTGCCCCAACTGCCTCTGAATGCTGATTGAATGGCCAGCACCTTAGCTGCAAAATGGGAGACTTTGTGGAGCATGGAATTCGCACATATGAAAAACAACTACAGTCAAAAACAGCACCCACAATGACTAGATTGCTACAATGAATTGCAAGTCAATTGTAAGACATCATCACTATGGCAACCAGATCACAAACCAACTGCAAACACATACTGTGAACAGAAACCAACAGATTGACAAAAACAAACTCTACAACGTAGAGTTTACCTCTCTCCCTAAAAGCAAAAGCAAAATACTGCAGATGCTGGAAAACTGCAATAAAGAGAGAAAATGCTTGGGGAAAAAAATAACTCAACAGGCTTGGCAGCATCAGTGGAGAGAGAAACAGATCAAAAGTTTTGAGTTGAATATGACTGTCTTCAGAGAATGGTGTTATAAATGTCAAATGCATCCTGAAACATTAACTCTTGGTTTCTTTCTCCACTGATTTTGCTGAGTTTTCCCCTGCAACTTTTATTCTTCAAAATAACCTATTTACACAAAGACTCACAATTGGTGCTGGAGACGGTGAACTGTCAATTCATAAAGCCACCATGAAATGGGTCCCATTGAATGTAAATGCAGCTCTGCACAGCACGGATTGGAAATTCAGACCTGTAACCATCAGAGAACCTGCACTGATTTTTATTCCTGGCTATTCCCGGGAGGAAGAATGATACAATTGATTACCCAGAGGATCAACAACTCTGCTACATAATGTGTGAGGGTGCAGAGAGGCACCATACAGCTGGTCTTCCATTGTCAGGAATCTGCATTTACCAAGAAAAGCGATGCATCCACCTACACTGGCATCTCTAGGTTTTAACAGGTCAAATTCCAATTTTAGAATCATTTTTTAGGATTAGTCACCAAGCTTTATCCCTTCCATCAGAAAGCTTCTCTTATTGTCAGCCTAATAATCCACTGAATGTTAGCAGATTAAAAAAATTTAAATTGAATTGAATTGAATTACATAAAGAAAGTCTGGAAATATGAAGGTATATAAGATATTAACTTTTAAGGAAGGAACAATTAAAAATGAGACAAAAGCACTTCCTGGATGAGAGCCAGTCAGTCAATCAGGCACTTACACATTGCTGTTGCTATCCAATTACATTGCTCCAGACTCACTGGTTACTATAAATGAAACACTCAACAGGAATAAACACCCCATTGCGGAGAGTTGGAAGAAAATCACCAGGCTACAGAGCAGTTCAAATGTGGGTAAAAATAAATTCCATTGTATTTTTGTTATCACCAGCAGAAATTTGACAAGTGGTTGTCAAGAGTAAAGCTGAGAGAATTACAACTTTCACATGAGCACAAAGCACTAACATAGACAGCCTCAAATATCATATTCAGGTGCACTTCCTTAACCCTTTCAAAGCCGTTTCACTGCAGTATATCTGTATAAAGCTGAATTGTTTATGAGAAAGCAGAATGTGTGGAATTAACAAATTTTTAGTATGCCAACAATGCCTTTAAAATTGTGCTAATTGCAGTAATTTCTGATGATGCAATCTTGTATTAATGAAAAGACACACCCCAAAAAAATCTGATTTCAACAAGTACAATTAAAAATCATTTGTGTGTGTACAGCTTTCCCCTTTTCCATCATCTCCACAGTCCATTGTTTTTTATATAGTATACCCCGATGTGAGACATGGTGATTTGGTGATGATGTTGCTGGTCTTGCAATTCAGCGATCCAATCTATTGCTCTGAAGAATATGAGGTCAAACCCCAATCCAACAGCCGATTATCTTTAAATTCAACCAATAAATAAATAAAAAATCTGGAACAAAGGCTAGTCTCTGCCACTAGGCAGAGTGTGATCCACCTGATGAAGGATTTGTGATTTCAAATAAACCTGTTGGACTATAACCTGGTGTGATGTGAGTTCTGACTTTATGTGGTCTGGCCTACATATGATTCTAGACCCACACCTATGTGGCTCTTAATTCTATTCTGAAGTGGCTCAGCAAGCCAACTGCTGGTGATACCCAGCAAAATCCACGAAAGGTTTTTGAAAAACGTTCCCAGATGATGCTGATTGGAGGAGGCGTCGCTGGAGGGAGATTCTAAGGAGGTTAAACTGGAGAGAGGCACCCAACTGGAGAGGGCGGCACGGTGGCACAGTGGTTAGCACTGCTGCCTCACAGCACCAGGGACCTGGGTTCAATTCCCACCTCAGGCGACTGACTGTGTGGAGTTTGCAAGTTCTCCCCGTGTCTGCGTGGGTTTCCTCCGGGTGCTCCGGTTTCCTCCCACAGTCCAAAGATGTGCGGGTCAGGTGAATTGGCCATGCTAAATTGCCCATAGTGTTAGGTAAGGGGTATATGTAGGGGTAGGGGTATGGGTGGGTTGCGCTTCGGCGGGTCGGTGTGGACTGGTTGGGCCGAAGGGCCTGTTTCCACACTGTAAGTAATCTAAAAAAAAAATCTACATTAGGGAAACGTGGAAGGAAATTTGCAGAAAATCCCTTCAGATTCATGGACGGTCTGTGCTTTTGATGGGCTTGTGAAAATTGTGCGACGCTGTGACTTCCTGAATAGGAAGCATGTTTTGCGAAGGGGGTGGGGGCGGAGGTGGAGGCAGCCTCTGATGAGGTGAATCCTCAGGTACCGGGCAGGACGCAGATGCAGCCATTGTGGGTCAAAACTGAACTGGGGCTCAGACAGCGAGAGGACCCCTACAAAAGCAGCCCGAAAAATATTAAATAATTGGTTTGCCATCTTAGCTGCTGCACCGGTGAGTGTTTCACACCCCTTGTGCTGATGTTTGACCCAGATATCCAGCAGGGACCAGGAAAAATTGTGGGAACTGTGTTTGAAAATCTGATTTTGCAAATCCCTGTCCATATTTTTCACAGTTAATCACAAATAATATACTGAAACAGAAGACAAACAAAAAAATCAATTGACTTTAACTCCAGGAAGAACTGTACCACCATAACTATCATGGCAGCACCTGAATGAATGCTCTAAATTTAAACCTGGTTATTGAAGCAGAATGATTTGCTTTGATGGACTATTCTGAGAGACTATACACAGAACTTAAAGCACTGATGGAAAAAGGACAATCAATCTACATGGGCTATGCTGATAATCGTGCTCCTCCCACACGACTTTATCTCACACTATCAACAAAACCTTCTATTTAATAAAACCATATGACCCATGAGCAGATGTAGACCATTCAGCCCATCGAGTCCGCTCCACCATTCAATGAGATTGTGGTTGATCTATCCTCAACTCCACTTTTCCCCATAGCCCTCAATTCTGTGAATGATTAAATATCTATGAACCTCAGCCTTGAATATATTGAATGACCTAGGCCTGGACAGCACTCTGTGGTAAAGAATCCCATGGAACTTTCTCTTTCTCCATTATGTGTTTATCCACGTACTTCATAAATACATCTGCGCCAATCACTTTCTGATGAGAATTAGCTTGCAGTCCAGGCCCATCTCTGGATAGAGTGTTCCTGCTATATTTCTTATTGAATTTATTGATAACTATCTTGTATTTTTGACCTCCAGTTTTGGACTAAACATGTGGAAACAGCTTCATAGTCTATCCTATCAAATATGCTCATTATTTCAAGGATTGCTATCAGGTCACCTCCTCAGTCTCTGTTTTTAACATTAGTTCTGAAAAGACAATGACAATAAAAATCAACAACATCTCTAATATAAAAACAGAACCGCGAAACATCTGGTGGCAACTAAGGAGAGAAATACATAGTTAATGTTTTGAGTCCAATATGACTTCCTAGAAAGTGTGCATTGTGATTTTATTTCTAGGTTATGGCTTCTGCAGAACTTTGCTTTTACTTATCAACAAAATCACATTTCCCTTAAAAAGTAATGATAAATTTAATTCTCTCTCATTTCCCCTTTCCCTCCGTTTTATTTTCCCCTTATTTGTGTTACTCACAGTCCCTCTTCGCTTTTTTCTCTTCCCTCAGTTTCTGCACTTCATTTGTGATTCTTTGTATCCAGATATTTCTTCAACTGTTTCCTTTTAATTGTCTTTGCACTCTTCACATTCGTCGTGTAGCCACTCAATCTAAAGATTGCAGAAGACCATTTTAAATTTGAACATTTCAAAATTCACATTAAAGAATTTTATCTACTCATGCTATGTTAGCACTCACCAGTATTGTTTACTGATTCCCCATTTTACAATGCCTCCCTAATATATAAGCAGATTACCCACTGACCATACACTGTACAAATCTAACCTGTACAGATTCCTTGACTGCGCTAATACTAGTGGGTCTGTCCCTTTAACAGCTGAAGAGCAGTCGGTGGTTTCACTAACTGTTAGCCCAAACAGAGTGTCAAAACCACACCTTTCCTTAAAAGGGGCTGGTACCGGAACACTTTCAGCTTCTGTCAACAAATCAGCACTTTCCACATCTGTGTCACGGCTCAAAACACTGTCACATTCAAAACACAACAGGCAACACATTTAGGTTCACAGGAAAGTCTCAAATGTGAAGCAAAACAAGATTGAAAAAGTTGCGGGTTTTCTTTTAAAGGGACTGCAGTCTCTTTATCATGGTTGAGGCTGGAACTACTTGACAGGGGTGACCTGATGAAATCATGAAGGGCATGAATGGGGTGAACAGCCAAGGTTATTTCCCCACAGGACGGAAGGTTTCAGGAAAGAGGGGAAAGATTTAAAATATAACCTAAGGGTTACTTTTTCGTGCAGAGGGCGGTGTGTGTCTAGAATGAGCTGCCTGAGAAAGTGGTGGAGGCCGGTACAATTACAATATTTAAAAGGCATCTGGATGGATATATGAATAGGAAGGGTTTAAAGGAATATGGGCCAAATGCTGGCAAATGGGACTGGATTAATTTAGGATATCTGGCCGCATGGACGAAAATGTCTGTATGACTCTAAATGCAGAGAAATTATTTCCCCTGGTAAACGATTCAGTGACCAGAGTTTACAGACTTAAGACAATAATTGGCAAAAGAATATGAGGGGAGATGAGAATGTTAGTTTGTATTGCATTGAAAATAGTTATGACCCAGAAAGTACTAGAACAGCTCATGAGGGTAAACAGGAACAGACTGAACAGATCTAAAAGGGAACTGGATATGTTCTTTCAAAAAGGACATTAAAAATTGTGGAGTTATTTGGAAAAAGAGAGTGGCACCAAATCAGGTCCAAGGAGCCACCACAAGCTTATTTGACCATATAGCCTGTTTCTGAACCATAACATCCAACGATTCTATCAGTTCACCAGCTGCGAGGAATTTCTGCACCCACCCTTACGAAGCTCCCAGATTTAATGGCAATGGAAGAAGACACAAGCCATTATCTTCGAGCCAATGTACAGCCAGCCAGTGACAATGGAGAATTCCTTCAATTAGATACCTGCCACCTGCTGAGAGGAGATTTTTCGTTCGGCTGCACCATAGGGAAGGCATTGCTGAAGAGCTCGACTTTAATCCCTGGACTCCTTCACAGGCTAATGTCCCATCAACATTCACCAAATCTGTTCCAATTCACGTTGCCTTGATGGGCTATACTGAGAGAGACCATACACAGAACTTAAAGCCTACATTAGAGTGGTGCTGGAAAAGCACAGCCGGTTAGGCAGCATCCGAGGAGCAGGAAAAGCGACGTTTTGGGCAAGAGCCCTTCTCCTCAGATGCTGCTTGAATGGCTGTGCTTTTCCAGCACCACTCTAATGAAGACTCTGATTTCCAGCATCTGCAGTCTTCACTTTTGTCTACAGAACTTAAAGCACAGACAGAAAAAAGCCAATCAATCTAAGTGGGACACTTAGATGCTTCTGCTGTAAAAACTGATCCTTATCTAATACGCAGCCTCCCAAATTGATGTAAAATGTAAGAAATTAAGGAAGTGCTGTTGATCAGACGCTGTTATTCTGAAATTATCATGAAGATCCCACCATCTCAACCACACTCCTTGCCTGAGTTATGATGATCCTCAGGGTGAAACTCACAAGCTGCTATCTCTCTCTCTAATGAGAGAATACCCTATGGTTTGCTGGTGACTTTACCGTTACAAAGGGCAGAGCAACAATGAAAACTATTTCTAGATATTAAGGGTCAAGATTTTATTACAGCAGATGCCTTAAAAATGCTGAAGAAATTATAACAGTGATATAAATAAACTCTGCATTTCTCTCACCTCTTCTACAATACCCAGCCCTTCACCATAATATTGATGGCCATGCCTTCAGCTATCTTGGCTCTAGAATTCCCTTCATAAACTTCACTGTCCCACCACAAAGACTCTCATTAAAATCTCTCTCTTTATCCAAGCTTCCAACCAATTGTTGAAGTTTCTCTGTCTTTGGCTTAGCATCAATTCCATTCTCATGCACTCTCATGAAGCCTGTCAGGATGCACTTCTTAAAAGGTGCTATATAAATACAGGTTGATGCTATCATTACTCCAGGCTTCAGTTGATTTATTCAAAGTGGGCTAACAATTCGACTTCTTAAAAAAGAACTTGCTGACTAGCTAACTATGAGGTTAAAGCAAATTCTACTCAAGTCATATGCAGTTATTCCAGTGAGAAAGGTGTTGCACACTCACACTATACAAATAAATGTGCTTTATGTGTGTGTAGGTGTTTACTAAATGAGCATCTATCATCATTCAATAACAAAGGAAGGAAAGCAATCATAATGTGCCCATTCTGTTTTATTGCATGTCTAACAACAGTGCAGACTACTCATTTTCATCAGAATTGCAACGAACCACATTTGGATTGTCAGTTAACTGTATATGGTTAACTGCAGCTCCCCTTACACCCACCCCTGGACCTGAAGAAGGGTTACATCTGAAACATTGACTTCTCCACCTCCTGATGCTGCCTGGCTTGTTGTGTTCCTTCAGCCTCCTGCTTGTCTACCTTGGATTCCAGCATTTGCAGTTTTTTTCTGGATCTAACCATAAATGATTAGCAGCCAATAAATATGACATACTGCATTAAAACATAAGGTAAAAGAGTGCCCAATACTTGTCTGCTGTTCCAGCAACATTCACTCACAGGTTTGCTCTTTTGTTTCAAACTGATCAAATAAGGAAAATGCTTCCAAGTGTGCATAGTGCCACCTGGTGACGGAAATCTTTATTTGAAATTAGCAGTGAGTCCAGAATAGTGTATGTCTTAAGTCACTGGTTCTCAACCTTTTGCAACTTACAAGGAAACAGCCACTATATCATTAAAAAAAAAACCCAATGCTGTGTAAATACAAAACCTCACTTTTCTCAAGGTACATATTTTTGCATTTACATCCATTTTAGTATTTATTAATCACTAATGGAAATTTTTAAGGACATTAAAAATAACAATGATTGTGCTGAGAATATGTTTTAATGCTATACTTTTAGAAAACCAAATTGAGATCATGATTTAGTCATCACAGAGAAACCAGTGGTTACATTTCATTAGTAACCATGTTAAATCTTGAAGTCCTACCGAGGTAACCAGTTGAAAAACAGTGTTGTTTACTTTTCTAGCATGGCCAGCAGTGTACATTTTCATTGCATCTGCAGTATTTGGTCTCCTGTTTCAGACTCATTGACATGTTCATAATCCGAGACATTTTGATGACAATAGTTCAGATTGAATTGAGCAAATGTGTACAGTTTGGGTTCACTACATACTGACTTGGGTTCCTGTTTTTTAAGGGCAGCATGATGGCTCAGTGGTTCGCACTGCTGCATCGCAGCTCCAGGGAACCAGGTTTGATTCTACCTCAGGTGACTGTCTGTGTTGAATTTGCACATTCTCCCTGTTCTGTGTGGGTGTCCTCTGGGAGCTCTGGTTTCCTCCCACAGTCCAAAGATGTGCAGGTTAGGGTGGATTGGTCACGCTAAATTGCCCATAGTGTCCAGCGATGTGCAGACTAGGTGGATTAGCCATGGGAAATGCAGGGTTACAAGGACAGGATAGGGGCGTGGGTCTGGATAGGATGCTGTTTGGAGGGTTGGTGTGGACTCAATGGGCCAAATGGTCTGCTTCCTGCACTTGTTGGGATTCTATGATTTGAAATAAGATGTAATTGCTTAGCAGCAATTCATAATAGGTTCACATGACCCTTTCCTAGAACAAAGTCTTCTCTGATGAAGAATGGTTGAATAGGTTAGCTCGCTATACATTTGGAGTTCAGGAGTACAAGAGGCGATCTTAATGATAAGGAGAAGATCTTGTGGGGACTTGACAAGTGAATACCTGGAAAGTGCTTCCTCTTCTGTATAAGTCTAAACTAGGAGATAGATTTTAAGAAAAAAAAGGTCTCCAGTTTAAAGGCAGAAATGTGGGGAATTGTTTTCTCTCAGAGGTTTGTTCAGAGTATACAATTCTCTTGCTCACAAAGTAGAGGAGGATTGATCTTTAAGTGTATTCAAGGATAACTTAGATTTTTAATGGAGCAGGGATTCAAGGCTATGTGGGCAGACAGGAATGTGGAACTTAGACCACAACCAGCCCTGATCTTATTGAATGGTGGAACAGGCTGGAAGGGACGAGAGGGGCGGATAGAGAAATATAGCACAAGGGTCAGAAAAGAACTGAAGATGTCAGGACACCAGTGCAGGGGAATAGCACAGTGGTCGAAGGAGATGGAACTATGAAAGTTATGGTGATGTCATGGTTGTTTTCTTATTCTATGGGAGCCTGGGAGGGGGAAGTAGCATAGTTGTTATGTGACTGGACTATTTACGTATCAGTGGAATGAGAGTTCAAATCCCACCGTGGCCATTTGAGAAATTGATGCTCTCATTAAAAAGAACCATGAATTAGTCAAATATGAAGCAGTTTGGTTTTAATATGGAATGGGCAGACTTCTCCACCTCCTGATGCTGCCTGGCTTGCTGTGTTCTTTCAGCCTCCTGCTTATCTACCTTGGATTCCAGCATCTGCAGTCTGTTTGTTTCTTGGCCAGCGATTGGCACATCCTGAGAATGGTGCGGCAGAGTCCCCTCGAGCTGGGAATGTTTCAGAGGGTCAGTGAACATGAGGTCATGATCATGTTTACTCAGAGAAAAACCAGGGTCCAACTGGCATCAAAAGTCAAAATACTGGTCTGCATGTTGTAGACCTCTTTCTAACTGGAGTTGGGTTAATTTTATAAGATTGTTGAAATACCTTTTGCAATGTATATATGCCATCAATTAAACCTGTGTACAGATGATAGGCTGATGAAACAAAATGGGGACCGACAGAACCTTTATTGAGTGAGCATAGAGCCTATCAGACTTCAGATCTTCCTTTATGTTGAAGGTTGGAAAGATCAGTCAGCTTCAGACAGCAAGTCAGTCTCAGGCAGCATGACTGTGTGCTGTTTGGAGTCTGATTCGTACTGGAGTAAAATTAGTTTCACTGTACTATTAGTGAGCACATATGCTGTGATATTCTTCACAGTAGCCAAGAGGCTGATTGGGAGATGGTGACTGATTCAGGGAAGTGTGAGAGAGGGGCTAAGGTGGCTGCAGGAGTAAGCAGTTGAGAGCCAGTGAATTTAACTTGGGAAGAAATGTCAGTTGTCCCTTGATTCAAGGATGATGTCTACTCAGAGTTGCACATTTCTCCCACAAATCTTCAAGTGCCTGAAACTGATAATTCATAATCCACAGATCATTCGGCATCCATGGCAAGCTATCTCGTGACAGTGGGTTCTTGATCACAGGTTTTGTTGTCTTCTTGTTTTCTCTGCTGCCTCTT
Source organism: Hemiscyllium ocellatum (assembly GCF_020745735.1). Taxonomy (NCBI): domain Eukaryota; kingdom Metazoa; phylum Chordata; class Chondrichthyes; order Orectolobiformes; family Hemiscylliidae; genus Hemiscyllium; species Hemiscyllium ocellatum. The sequence goes on along the minus strand of NC_083436.1, from coordinate 34,256,807 downwards.
CATTTAAGGCATTTCGACCCAGTATGATCCAGCTTGATGGCTTGATTACCATCATTTTTTAGCAGCAACACCAGATATGCACACACACACACACACACACACACACACTCAGACAGACACAGTCAGACAGACACACAAACACAAACACAATCATTGATGGCAAAGTTGCTGTTCTCCCAGGAGAGTTTCAGCATGTCTCTGTAGTGTTTTATTTGTTTCCCCCCAGGAGCACTGTCATTTGAGAGTTGAGAAACAGGATCTGGTGGGGATGTGGGTTTGTTTTACAGCCAGCTGGACAGCGTCCGTCAGAGTAAGAACAGGAGTTGGCTATTCAGCCCTTCGGGCCTGCTCCACCATTCAAAATGATCATGGCTGATCATCCATCTCAGCCCCCTGTTTCTACTTTCACTCTATACCTTTTGACCCCTTTAGACCTAAGAACTATAACTAACTCCTTCTTGAAGATATTCAATGCACTGGCATCAACCAGTTTCAGTGGTAGAGAATTGCACAGGTTTCCCACTCTTTGGGTGAAGAAATTTCTCCTCATCTCTGTCCATTGTGGTAGGTTTCGCCTGATTGCTTTTGGGACTCGTTTCAAGAAGGGTTTTTTTTTCATGGTTCTCCCATTGAAGTTGGAAAGGCATTGTTGATGGGAGTTCTCCTCCTGCTGATACACAGGCTGGGTCTCACTGACACTGGACTCTCACAAGTAGTTGGGGAGGAAAGCAATGGAATTCTGGGTACCCAAGGTGCAAGAGTAGTAGTAACAGGGCAGTAAGTTGAAGTGGACAGTAGTATTTGGGGAATAATGGTATTCCCAACTCAGATGGAAACCTGAGCGGCTTGTTGCCAGGGATTGTTTTGTGGTAGAGCTGGTGGCATCCCTGCCTCTGAGCCAGAAGTACAGGGTTCAAAAGAGCTTGTTTGCCATTGATAGAGTGTTCATAATGCAAGAAGTCAGGTTTATTGTCAACCTGCAATCCTTCCATGTTAGAGTGGGCAGATGATGGAGTGGGAGTGTCTCTCATGGTCAAGCATGGTGTCAGGCTTTAGCCTCCGCTTTCTGCTTAGCAATCTACTCCAGGTAAAACTAACTACGGAAACAGACATAAGCATATGCTTTGTGTGTCTCACGGGTCTCTGGACATTGACCAATGGGTACTGGGCCAAAAGGACTGCACTAACCGGGTCCGAACCATTACCGAAACACTGGCTTCATCTACGCTTGAATGACCTCGTGCCCACTGTCTTCGATCTGTGACTGGAGACAGTGGCCACCCATTGAGGAGCACCACAGCAGCATGAAGGGAGAGGCAGGGAGAAAGTTCATGAATGCAACTTCACCTGTGGGTTGTAGCTGGATGCTGGGAAAGAAGTGGGAGGCATCACTTTCTCTGCAAGCACCCAATAATATGGTGGACATCCTATTGGATTGTCTTGCCAAGCATCTTTATTATTTCACAGTGGAAAATTTGGATTACACCATCACAAAGGGAAAACATAGGAAAGTTCCCTGACCAACACACTCAGTTTCACTACTTAGAGTTCCTGCTGTTGCTCAAATACCAGGTTCCACATCCCATCCAGGTTCATTTCATGTTAGTTTCCCCAAATGAAGTGACTGTTCCCATGGAGACATATTACTGTTGTATCTTCTCTCGTGGCCATTCTTCTTGTGTGCCCTTTTCACCATTGTTTTCAGGAGAAGGTGAAACAGCCACAGTGAACAGGATATCACAGCCTTGGTGCTCAAATAATGGCCTGCTATCCAGAGACATATCTGAATTCTGTGGGATTGGGCGAGACTCCCTTTGTCCTCACCCATGGTGGTATCTCAGCTGTTCTCCTGGTGGCAGGCCCTGTCAGGTTAATAATCTGCCATGTGAATATCTTCCTTTACAGAAGTAATTCAGGTTGCTAGGTACAGGCTGTAAAATGGTGAAAGAAAGTTTTTGTGACGAGGAAAGGCAAGAAAAAGGGCAATTTCATGCAAGAGGGGGCATCCTCTGCTGAAGGTAGAGGAGGTCATCTGAGTCACAGTCATCGATAAAGTTTGGAAAATTGAGAATACAGCTACAATTTCAAGCGAATTCTCAGCGGGGGTGAAACAGCTGGTAACAGAAGCCTACTGTAAAACTTCCTGATTTCAGTCCACATTGACTCCAATAAAGCAGGGTACTAGACCAGTGGCTGAATCGATCCCCTTCCCAGTTCTTATCCAGCGATTCACTTTAAAATGACCCCATTCACTGTCACGTGTGGCTCTCTACCATGAAGGTCATTCTTTGTGACTTTCCTTTGGATGGCAGTTTTGGGACCCATAGCGACCTGCATTATCCATTGACCAGACTGCTGCCAGTCAGTAAGTCTGCTTCCACTCCCATTACTGCTGCTCCAGACTGCACCTCTCATACCTTTATGGTTACATCACATCACACCTAACCAGAAACACCATGGGCAGATCACATAACTCCCAGTGTTGATTGTGTGAACAGGACAGTATGGAGAGTGGTGATGGTTGTGATAGTGTGTGTAGGAAGTTAATGATATTTTATTCCTCATTACCCCATTCATTGCTTTACCATTCCAATAGGCTTTCATCCCAGAGTTTGTAAATTAGGGATGCATTGAACATGCACATGAGAGGGAGAGAGAGAGAGAGAGAGAGAGCACGAGAGCGTGTGTGTGTGTGTGTGTGCGTGTGCGTGTGCGTGTGTGTGTGAGTGAGAGAGAGAGAGCACAAAAGCATGTGTTTGTGTGTGTGTGTGTGTTTCGGGGCGGGGGGGGGGGAGGATGCGAGATGGAGAGAGAGTGAGAGAGAGATTAGGCAGGGGGACTTGGCTAGAGTAACCAAACTCTGAAGCAGTGAAGGATTGTGACCCAGGCAAATGGAACTGACCGTAGACTGGATGACAGTGGACTGAAAGGCATCAGAGTGAAAGACTGGGTACTAGTGATCTTAGGATATGCTCACAGGGATGGAGAGAGAGCACAAGAGCAAGAGAGAGAGTGAGAGAGACAGACACTTAGTGAGTTTTGAGAAGATTTGTAGCTCAGGTTGAAGTTGTGGATGTAGGTTTGCTCACTGAGCAGGAACCTTCTGAACCTTCCAACTTGGTGAGCAAACCTACATCCAGACAGAGAGTGAAGGACAGGGATGTGACTCGGTCTGAGTTTGAGAAAGACATTGGTGACTAGGTTTATCAGAAGGAATTGTTCCATAGAGAGGTACACAAGGTGCAGAATTTACAACAGATATTTGTATATACAAATATTTGTATATTTGACATCTTAGACCCATGGAGAAATGACACTAATTTCTCTGTGTGCAAGAACTTTATCTTTCAGCTACTAGCTTCTGTTTTTTCTTACTTCTGAGTCTACACACAGGTCTAATCAAGCAAGCACAGTGAGCATAGATTAACTAACAGATGGATATAATCAAACACAGAATAACAATGGGCAGCAAAGTGAGCTGAAGACAGGAAGCAACCAGCAAAAGGAGAGAAAGTGAAATTTTCACGGTGAAGATTATTTCCACAAATGGGTGGGTTGGGAATTTTCTCTGTGCCTTTCTTTCGTGCACTCCTATTCAGTTCAGTTTCCTTCCTGCTTTGATTTCCAGCTCCGAGCAATGGAGCTGCAAAGAACACTTGTTAATTATTGGGCTCCATGTCTCTGGCCTCACTCAGTTCATCAGCTCATCACCATCCTGCTGCCTGGGTCACAGTGAGTAGGAGTATGGCAAGATTCAGACATTACCGCTATTGGTTTCAAGGTACCAGTCCCTCTAAAAGACTCTGTAGAAAGTAAAGAGAGTTTTAAACTAAGAGCTTTGGAGACAACCTGGGTGATTGGAAAAGGGTGGAAATTATAGATGAAGGGGTTAACTAGCAGGAGGGAAGGGGGTGGATGAATAACAGAAGACAGAAGGGTGAGTCAGGGATAATTGGAGGGCATAAGTATGGTATCATCACCACAGCCCTCACCCTCAGTAAAGAGAGGGGAGAGAGAGACAGCAGAGACAGAAACAACGCAAACATGAATTCCAACTTTTAATTCAGAGGACTTACACTACCACAACAGCTCACCTTCATCATCACAACCTCACACTGGAAGAAAATAGGCCCTAAGGTATTTCATTGGAGGACTATGAAGTTACTACGAAAAATGGATTGGTTTTAACATCCTCTTAGGAAAGAGAGAGCCAGAGAGATCGGAAATAATAGACCATTGGACTGAAAGGGCTGAAATCCTGGCTACCAAACAGTACAACGAGAGATACTAGAGATGTAGAAGTGTGGAATTGGAGGAATATAGAGTTTCCGCATTAAAAGGTAATAAAGCATACACATTTGCCACACTTTCCCAGTGACTGATTGTTATCATATCTACATTATAATGATACATCAAGCACACTCCAAGCCTTTCCACAAACAGCCGTGATACCGGAAGCTTTCCGTTACATTTGTATTTTCTCCAAATGACATGTTTTGATGTAACTCTGACATATTCCCATCATACCTTGTTGATAATACCATAAGGCACCAGGACCACTGATGACAGTAAGATGTGAAGTGGTGCAGAGTGAAATCTGAAGGTTTATGACCACAAGCCAAATGAGGAATGTGGGGAACTGTGGCATGGAATTAAGCTGCTGAACCACAAATTCAGGACAGCTATCACAGATTTCTTCACACAAGCTTAATCAATACTGGAACAGAAAGTACTGGTGACAATTGGTGGCATGATAGATAGTGCAGCGAGGTTACCTAGGCACTTCCTTCTGGATTGATGGATTCCGTTGGTCCTGCACTAACTTATGCTGAGGTTTTAAGAGATGCAGAAGCAAATGGAAACAATTCACAGAAGCCTGGCTGCAACTGTGAGATAGAATGTGTTGTTCTTTAAACTCTTTGGAATGGTGATTTGTTTGAGGAATTAGAATGCTGGAAACAAAAAGAAGATTGGGTATGAGATGGCTCAGGTATGCAGCGACACCAGCTTTGAAAGTCGATTTCATGCTCATGTCACTGATACAGATGCAAATTCGAGTTCCTCTTTCGCCAGCATGCTCCAGCTCCCTGGATGACAAAAGGAGATGGAAAATAAAGAAGCAAAAAGGTTACAGGTGTCAGGTAAAAAGTGCAAACGAAAACTGAGGAATGCAGAAGGTTCAGAGGAGCGGTGATTAGGCATGTTTGAGAAGTAACTGGCAGCCAAAATAGACATATAAATTGTACAAGAATTATAAAGGGAGAAATAGGGGGATTTAAACATGGAATGTGACCAGCAGCAATCACTCGCTAATGAGTATGATTGTCCACATTGGATAACTCCAGATCACCAGTAATGGTGGGGTCATTGGTGTGGCTGATCGGACAGCCACATCTCCAACCACAGTTATCAGGTCTTTCTGGGAGGTGGAATTGGACCTTAGCCTCAGGATCGCTGACATTCCTTTCTGAGGTTTCTTTTCTCTAATTCCTCCTGCCAATGAGTGTTCTCAAAGAATTGTGTCACTTCGTACTGGAGGTTCATCCAAGCTAGTTTATTCTGAGCGAGAGTCACCCAGGTATTGACATGTAGGTTGCATTTCTTGATGGAAGCCTTTAAAGAGTCTTTGAAAGGCTTCCTAGCTCTTCATCTGATTCCTATGCCTTCCTTGAGCTGGGTGAAGGTGATGTGCTTTGATGTGCAGCTGCCCGGGGCTGGAATTGAACTCAGACATCCTAAAAATGTGCCTGGCCCAGCAGAGTTGATTTTGGATGATCATGGGCAAGATGCTGGTGTTATTAGCTGCTGCAAGGACGCTAGAATCATATAATTTCTACAGTGTGGAAACAGGCCATTTGGCCCAACAACCCACCCAGACCCATTCCCCAACTCCATTACTCTGCATTTCCCCTGACTAATGTGCCTAACCTACACATCCCTGAACACTATGGGCAATTTAGCATGGCCAATTCATCCTAACCTGCACACCGTTGAACTGTGGGAGGAAACCAGAGTACCCAGAGTACCCAGCAACAGGGAGAACGTGCAAACTCCACACAGACAGTTGCCTGGGGCTGGAATTGAACCCGGGTCCCTGTTGCTGTGAGGCAGCAGTGCTAACCACTGAGCCACTGTGCCGCCCCTAGTACGAGTGTCCTCCCAGCTGCTGGGGAGACTATGCCTCAAACAATAATGATGATACTTCTCGTCACCTTAAGGTGGCATCTATATACAGTTCAGGTTTTGGAGCCATGTGAAAGAGTAGAAAGGACAACTGCCTTATACAGAAGAATCTTAATCTCAAAGTTAATATTGTGATCGTCAAAGACTCTCAACTTAGGCATCGCTCATGGATTGAATGCATTGTTGGATCTCATCGATATAAGCTTAAATAAGAGATTGCTCCCCAGGTAGGGAACATATTCAACATGCAAGATAATTTCTTCATCAGTTATGGTTGGGGAATGAATCTGGGTGGAATACTCTTCGGAGGGTCAGTATGGACTTGTTGGGCCAAATGGCCTGATTCCACACTGTAGGGATTTTAATTATTTTAATAACATTTAGACTGGAACTTGCCCTAGGACAGATTGATATATAGAATAATTAATTCATTAAATTATTTCATCTGTCTTTACCAGGGAGGGAGATGCTAGGGTGACAGAGGAGGAAACTCTGTCAATAGAAGGCTTCGAAACCAATAAGGAAAAACTGTTGGATGGACTGTTGATGTTAAAATTGACAAGAAACCAAAAACAGATGAGATGCCACAAGGAGATTGAAGGAGAGAGTGGAAAGAGCCAGGGGATGCCCACAATCTTTCAGTCTTCCTTAGACTCAGGTGAGGTACCAGAAGACTGGAGAATTGTTAAAAATAAAAAAAATGTGTAAGAATAATACTTGCAATTACAGGCCAGTCAGTGTAACTCCAGTCATGGAGAAGCTTCATTCAGGAAACAATTATCCTGGATAGAATTAGTAGGCATATGGAAGGTGTGTTAATTATGAAGAGCCAGCATGGATTTTTCGAGGAGAAAGTGTGTTGAACTAACTTGCTGGAGTTTTTCTTGAAGAGGTAACAGAAAGGATTGGTGAGGTGATGTTGATGTGGTGTGCATGGACTTTCAGAAGGTTCCTGATGCAGTGCCACATACAGACTTGTGCAAAATTACAGCACATGGCATAAAAGGGAAAGTAGCAATATGGATACAAAATTGGCAGAATAACAGGTAACAAAGTATTTGTCAATGAGTATTTTTGGGGGCTGGATGAAGGTTTTGTCATGGAGTTCCCCAGGAGTCAGTATTGGGAATCTTGCTTTCCCTGATGTATTAATGATCCCGACCTTGGTTGCAAGGAATAATTTTGAAGTTTGTGGGTATTACGGTACTTGGGAACATTGTAAACTGTGAGCGCAGTGAACACGGTGATGCTGTTTCCACTAGTAGGGGACCCTAAGATCCAAGGGCACAGTGTGAGTGAAGGGACAACCCTTTAGATCCTCTTCTTCAGTGAGAGGGTGGTGAATCTGTGGAGCTCATTGCATTGAAGATTGTGGAAGCCAAGACTTTGAATGTATTTTAGACAGATTTAGAAAGGTTCTTGATAAATAAGGGGGTTAAGGGTTATGGGAAGAAAGCATCAGAATGGGGTTGAGTCATAGACAAAAAATATCAGCCATGATTGAATGACAGAACAACTTGATGGGCCAAATGGCCTAAACTTTTACTTTTATGTCTTAGGATCCTATAGCGTATATAGCATGATCTTAGTTTTAAGGACACAGATAAATTGGTACAGTGGCAGGTGAATTTCAACCCAGAAGTATAACTTGATGCATTTTAGTTGAAAAAAAACAATGTTAGACAATATATGGGGTACAATTCAATAGTAAGTACAGCTGGACTCAAGCGTATATGCGCGCAGATTATTGAAGGTGGCAGAAAATGGTTAATAAAGCATGTATTACCCTACTCCTACAGTTTATTATCTCCTATGTTGTAGCTTCACAAGGTTACCACCTCAGGTTCAGGTATGTCTGGAGCTATTCTTGGTATGCCACCCTGCACTCTTTATGTAGTTCTGTTGATCCTTGAACTGATCATAATGGCAAAATGAGTTATATGCCAAGCCATAACATTACAGATTGTAGCTGAAGACAATTCTGCTGTGGCTGATCGCCCACAGTGCTTCATGGATGGCCAGAATGAGTTGCTAGACCTGTTCTGAATCACTTTCATTGATCAAAATGGTAGCCACACAACACAAGGAAAATGTGGTGGGCATTCTTACCCATACAACTGTGGAGAGATCCATCTGAAACATTGAATGTGAGGCCAAGATCTAGTAGGTACCTCCATCTTGTTGGTTCTCTCACTACCTGCTGTAGGCCTATTCCGACAGATATGTTAGTTCTGGCACTACTGAGATTTTTGGTGGACATTGTAATCTGGATGGAGAAGTTCAATCTTTTTTACATTTAGTGCTTCTTCCAAATATTTATCAGCTAAAGGAGGATGGTTTGTGGTAATCACAAGGAGGCTTCCTTACCTGTGTTTGACCTGGTTCCATGACACTGCCTGGACCTAGTCAATCTCCCAGAGCATCTCTTTCCCTATTGTCCACCAGTGTGCTGCTACATCTAGTGGGGTTGTCCTGTAAGCCAGTGTTCTCATACACAATGACACACACATTAAAACTCCGTAAACCACGGTATTATCTTCTCTTACATTGTATTAATCACTTTGAATCATGCAACTGTGCTTTTATCTCTTTCTTGTTAGTGAATGTAAATTGGTTGTGGTGAAGTCCTGTGTGCTGGATTTGACTCAAGGTGATTGAACAGATGTCACCCAGATCAGGGGAGCAAGGACATCACCCTTACCCACGCACCCTGACTAAAGAAGTGTATTATGGGCATGAGAACAGAAAGACAGAATGGGAAGATGCTTGGTTAAGCCCTGATTTTTACTACAAGTCTGAAACTGTGCTGGAAGTGTGAGGGACATTTTTTTCTGCAGTCACAGAAAGAGTATCTCCCATATACCATATTGAGACTTATTAGAGATAACATGTTCAATGACTGCTTATATTGATTCAACCGTGGCCTTGGGGAAGGAATTCAGGGAAAATACATCCGGCATTGGTTTGCACAGGATAGCGATGTAACTGTAAACCAATGAAATGGGCCGAAAACGGGTATTTACTCTATTGGTCACAGCAAGATTATGGGTACAAAGAATTTGTAAACAACTCACTGCTGCAGCCAGGTTTAAGGTAGTTTGAGCAGGTCACCTGCCCCAAAAGACATGCCAGGAATTCTGCTGATAGGTTGACCACGTGTGACAGACTCTGGTCATGGGATCACTAAGCAACTCGAGGGCAGGTGATGGCCTACTGGTACTAGACTATTATTCCAGAGTTCCAGGTACTGTTGTAGGGATTTGGGTTCAGACCCTTCCATGGTAGATGGTGCAATTTGAATTCAATACAAATCTGGAATTCAGAGCCTAATGATGACCATGAAACCATTGTCAGAAAAAACCCATTTGTTTCACTAATGTCCTTTAGGGAAGGTCTGATGTACTTGTGACTCCTAACATATTGAAGTATAGTTGGCTTTTAACTGCCCTCTGGGCAATTAGGGATGGACAATAAATGCTGACTGATCCATCGATGCCCTCATGTATAAATAAAGTGTCATTATGAGTATTGCTTATTAGTGTAATAAAGAGGTATCATGTTAAGTGAAACGGTATTCACATTGTTGTGTGCCATTATTATGTGGGTCAGAAACTTTAGATCCAATAAAAGGGAGTTTCACATAGTGTCAAGACTGCCCAGAGTTATGCAGATAAAGAAATGGCAGAACATACTGGGGATGGGTTCGTGACAAAGTACATGGGAGACAAATATCTTAAATTGCAATTCTGATCGGTATAGGTTGTCCTGGAAGGGTCAATTGAGGGACCATTCAATAACTGACATGGAACTGCAGACAAAGTGTTCAATTGGAACCCAATCCCAATACAGATTGTAGAGAAACAATGTAGATAGGAATCACAGAATGGTCCATATGAATGAATTTAGGTCTTGGATTCTGGGTAATCCAAGCTGGAGGACTGGAAAAATTTCTGGCTGTAAGAGCTGCTCCTTTTTTTTTGAGGTATTTTAGGTGTTAGACGTGATTTCCTTGAATTCCAGGAGCAGCAATTACTGTTTTATATGCTGTTGCATTGTTCTGGAACTTTGGAAAAAGAAGTCAAAACAACAGCAGTTTAAAAGGGAGAACAGCAGACAAAGGAAGCACACGGTGAGGACAGTGCAAGAGAGAGAGAGAGAGAAAAAGAAAAAAAAACCTGCACAGTTACTGCCTTTGCTGTTTGAATTTGTGTATCGCTGGACATCAGAGTGCATCTGGGAAAATTAACGAACAGTGAAATTCACAATTAATCTTGGAGGAACTGTTGGGCGAAGTTCACAGCACAGAATCAGATAAGTTAATTGTTGTTTTAAGTCTGTCCAAGAGAGAGGCTGCAGTAGTGGGTACAGTGGATTCTTTCTTGATTATATGTTTTTGGAGATAAGTCTCTTGATTAAACTTAAAATATAAGCTATAGCTATTAATTTAACCTGGGGCAGTAGAGGAATATGATGGTGTTATTTTCTGGGTCTGTAGATTGTGAAGAAGCAAAAATGGCTTTTGCAGTGATATGTCAGATGTGGGAGTTTAAAGAGAGTTTAAGGGTTAATGCGGATTATATCTGCCATAAATGCTGTTGGATGCGAATCTTGTCAGATCAAGTGAATCGGTTGGAGAGACAAATAGAAGCGATGAGGAATTTGCAACAGCAACAGTATGTGATGGATGGCAGTTATAGACAGGGGGGAAAGTCTCAGATACAGTCACATAGATGGGTTAACTCCAGGAAGGGTAAGAGAGGTAGGCAGCTAGAGCAGGAGTCTTTTGTGGATATACCCATTTCAAACAGGTATGCTGTTTTAGAAAATGTAGGGGATGATGGATTCTCAGGGGAATGTAGCACAAACAGCCAAGTTTCTGGTATTGAGACTGGCTCTAATGCAACGAGGGGTACGTCGGCTTCCGAGTTCAATTGTGTTTGGGGATTCTGTAGTCAGAGGTACAGACAGATGTTTCTGTGGCCAGCAGAGAAAAAGCAGAATGGTGTGTTGTTTCCCTGGTGCCAGGATCAAGGATGTCTCAGAGAGGATGCAGAATGTTCTCAAGGGGGAGAGGGACCAGCAGGAGGTCATTGTCCACATTGGGACCAACGACATAGGAATGGAAAAGGTTGAAACTCTGAAGGGAGATTACAGAGAGTTAGGTAGAAATTTAAAAAGGAGGTCCTCAAGGGTACTAATATCAGTGCTACGAGCTAGTGAGGGCAGGAATAGGAGGATAGAGCAGATGAATGCATGGCTGAGGAGCTGGTGAATTGGAGAAGGATTCACATTTTTGGATCATTGGGGTAGAAGTGACCTGTACAGGAAGGACAAGTTGCACCTAAATTGGAAGGGGACTAATATATTGGCAGGGAAATTTGCTAGAACTACTTGGGAGGATTTAAATTAGTAAGGTGGAGGGGTGGGACCAAGGGAGATAGTGAGGAAAGAGATCGATCTGAGATGGGTACAGCTGAGAACAGAAGTGAGTCAAACAGTCAGGGCAGGCAGGGACAAGGTAGGACCAGTAAATTAAACTGCATTTATTTCAATGCAAGGGGCCGAACAGGAAGGCAGATGAATTCAGGGCATGGTTAGGAACATGGGACTGGGATATCATAGCAATTACGGAAACATGGCTCAGGGATGGGCAGGACTGGCAGCTGAATATTCCAGGTTACAAATGCTACAGGAAGGATAGAAAGGGAGGCAAAAGAGGAGGGGGAGTGGCATTTTTGATAAGGGACAGCATTACAGCTGTGCTGAGGGAGGATATTCCCAGAAATACATCCAGGGAAGTTATTTGTGTGGTACTGAGAAATAAAAAAGGGATGATCACCTTATTGGGATTGTATTATAGACCCCCCCAATAGTCAGAGGGAAATTGAGAAACAAACTTGTAAGGAGATCTCAGCTATCTGTAAGAATAATAGGGTAGTTATGGTAGGGGATTTTAACTTTCCAAACATCGACTGGGACTGCCATAGTGTTAAAGGTTTAGATGGAGGGGAATTTCTTAAGTGTGTACAAGACAATTTTCTGATTCAGTATGTGGATGTACCTACTAGAGAAGGTGCAAAACTTGACCTACTCTTGGGAAATAAGGCAGGGCAGGTGACTGAGGTGTCAGTGGGGGAGCACTTTGGGGCCAGCGACCATAATTTTATTTGTTTTAAAATATTGATGGAAAAGGATAGACCAGATCTAAAAGTTGAAGTTCTAAATTAGAGAAAGGCCAATTTTGACGGTATTAGGCAAGAACTTTCAAAAGCTGATTGGAGGCTAATTTTCACAAGTAAGGGGACGGCTGGAAAATGGGAAGCCTTCAGAAATGAGATAACAAGAATCCAGAGAAAGTATATTCCTGTCAGGGTGAAAGGGAAGGCTGGTAGGTATAGGGAATGCTGGATGACTAAAGAAATTGAGGGTTTGGTTAAGAAAAAGAAGGAAGCATATGTCAGGTACAGATAGGATAGATCGAGTGAATCCTTAGAAGAGTATAAAGAAAGTAGAAGTATACTTAAGAGGGAAATCAGAAGGGCAAAACGGGGACATGAGATAGCTTTGGCAAACAGAATTAAGGAGAATCCAAAGGGGTTTTACAAATATATTAAGGACAAAAGGGTAACTAGGGAGAGAATAGAGCCCACAAAGATCACCTAGGAGAAAGTGAGGACTGCAGATGCTGGAGATAGAGCTTAAAAATGTGTTGCTGGAAAAGCGCAGCAGGTCAGGCAGCATCAAAGGAGCAGGAGAATCGACTTTTCGGGCATAAGCCTGAAGAAGGGCTTATGCCCGAAACATTGATTTTCCTGCTCCTTTGAGGCTGCCTGACCTGCTGCGCTTTTCCAGCAACACATTTTTAAGCCCCTCAAAGATCAGCAAGGCGGCCTTTGTGTGGAGCCACAGAAAATGGGGGTGATATTAAATGAATATTTTGCATCAGTATTTAATGTGGAAAAGGATATGGAAGATATAGACTGTAGGGAAATAGATGGTGACATCTTGCAAAATGTCCAGATTACAGGGGAGGAAGTGCTGGCTGTCTTGAAATGGTTAAAGGTAGATAAATCCCCAGGACCTGATCAGGTGTACCTGAGAACTCTGTGGGAAGCTAGAGAAGTGATTGCTGGGCCTCTTGCTGAGATAGTTGTATCATCGATAGTCACAGATGAGGTGCTGGAAGACTGGATGTTGGCAAACGTAGTGCCAGTGTTTAAGAAGGGCGGTAAAGACAAGCCAGGGAACTATAGACCAGTGAGTCTGACCTCGGTGGTGGGCAAATTGTTGGAGGGAATCCTGAGGGACAGGATGTACATGTATTTGGAAAGGCAAGGACTGATTCGGGATAGTCAATGTGGCTTTGTGTGTGGGAAATCATGTCTCACAAACTTGATTGAGTTTTTTTGAAGAAGTAACAAAGAAGATTGATGAGGGCAGAGCAGTAGATGTGATCTATATGGACTTCAGTAAGGTGTTCGAAAAGGTTCCCCATGGGAGACTGATTAGCAAGGTTAGATCTCATGGAATACAGGGAGAACTAGCCATTTGGATACAGAACTGGCTCAAAGGTAGAAGACAGAGGGTGGTGGTGGTTGTTTTTCAGACTGGAGGCCTGTGACCAGTGGAGTGCCACAAGGATCGGTGCTGGACCCTCTACTTTTTGTCATTTACATAAATGATTTGGATGCGAGCATAGGAGGTACAGTTAGTAAGTTTGCAGATGGCACCAAAATTGGAGGTGTAGTGGACAGCGAAGAGGGTTACCTCAGATTACAACAGGATCTAGACCAGATGGGCTATTGGGCTGAGAAGTGGCAGATGGCATTTAATTCAGATCAATGCAAGGTGCTGCATTTTGGGAAAGCAAATCTTAGCAGGATTTATACTCTTAATGGTAAGGTCCTAGGGAGTGTTGCTGAACAAAGAGACCTTGGAGTGCAGGTTCATAGCTCCATGAAAGTGGAGTCGCAGGTAGATAGGATAATGAAGAAGCCATTTGGTATGCTTTCCTTTATTGGTCGGAGTATTGAGTACAGGAGTTGGGAGGTCATGTTGCAGCTGTACAGGACATTGGTTAGGCCACTGTTGGAATATTGCGTGCAATTCTGGTCTCCTTCCTATTGGAAAGCTGTTGTGAAACTTGAAAGGATTCAGAAAAGATTGACAAGGATGTTGCCAGGGTTGAGGATCTGAGCTACAGGGAGAGGCTGAACAGGCTGGGGCTGTTTTCCCTGGAGCGTCAGAGGCTGAGGGGTGACCTTATAGAGGTTTACAAAATTATGAGGGGCATGAATAGGATAAATGGACAAAGTCTTTTCGCTGGGATCGGGGAGTCCAGAACTAGAGGGCATAGGTTTAGGGTGAGAGGGGAAAGATATAAAAGAGACCTAAGGGACAACGTTTTCACGCAGAGGGTGGTACGTGTATGGAATGATCTGCCAGAGGATGTGGTGGAGGCTGGTACAATTGCAACATTTAAGAGGCATTTGGTTGGGTATATGAATAGGAAGAGTTTGGAGGGATATGGGCCAGGCTCAGGCAGGTGGGACTAGATTGGGTTGGGATATCTGGTCGGCATGGACGGGTTGGACCAAAAGGTCTGTTTTCATGCTGTACCTCTTTATGACTCTATGATCACAGTACCTAGAATACTACTGAAAAGATTTAAGGCAGGGAATAATCGCTGTATACAACATGGGCAGGGAGTATTGTGTTTGGATGATTAAATGTTTGAATAATCGAATATTCAGATAACACAGCTTAGTCAAGCATCGGGAACTTGCGCTCTTGTTTGTATAATCCAAAATTCAAATAATCAACCTTTTTGACAATTGAGGTCCCTCTGTTTAAAAGTGTTGTCAGTGCACGTGTGACTGTAAGTCCTGTGTGCTTGTTAGAATCAGCAAAGAGTAATTAACTATCTGTCATTTTATCCTGTATGTTGCTAAACTGTTGTGTTCAATGAGTGCAAAATATGGTAAAATTGGTTTAAGAGTAATTCATGATAAAATGCATGTTTTGGTTGTTTGAAAACAATTGCTTTGCTTCATTTGAAGGCCTCTTTTTCATCCCTCTCGTGACTGTAAGAGAC
This sequence comes from Hemiscyllium ocellatum, assembly GCF_020745735.1. Taxonomy (NCBI): domain Eukaryota; kingdom Metazoa; phylum Chordata; class Chondrichthyes; order Orectolobiformes; family Hemiscylliidae; genus Hemiscyllium; species Hemiscyllium ocellatum. The sequence goes on along the minus strand of NC_083436.1, from coordinate 34,241,530 downwards.
TGTTAGTTAGCAGTATGGAAAATGTTTTTGAAGCAAAAATTTTGTTCAATTGAATGTATGTGGTGGAGATATTGAGTGCGAGGAAACTTCTAGCAGCAATATAGGGTTGTGATTGAATGTGCACGTCTCATTTTAATGTAGTGGGAAGTTGTGGATCTACAGTACTGTATGGAAGCTTACAGATTCCTTTTTGGCTTGGCTAAATAGATTAATTCCTTCTTGGGAATTAACCTCATTTAATTTCTAAAATTTAAAGAAAAGACCAATAATGTTCATTGTGGGAAGGGTAATATACTACAAACTTTAAAGGATCGAACCGTAGAATTATGGTAACTGGCCATTCAGTCATAGAGATGTACAGCATGGAAACAAATCCTTCAGTCCAACTCATCCATGCCAACCAGACATCCTAAATTAATCTAGTCCCATTTGCCAGCATTTGGCCCATATTCCTCTAAACCCTTCCTATTCATATACCCATCCAGATATCTTTGAAACATCGAATTATATTTCTAGGATACTCTAATAAATACATGGGGATTTTTAAACTGAATGTAAAGTTCACAGGCTCAGAAAGGATTCTTTTTCTTAACGTATCACAGTGTAAATTGGGATATTTGCAGCAGTTTGAATTAATCCCAAGTTGGATAGGTCTCATGGCATGGGAGTGTGGTGCTGGAAAAGCACAGCAGGTCAGCCAGCATCCAAGGAGCAGAAGAATCGATGTTTTGGGCATAAGCCCTTCATCAGGAATCTATCTGCAGTCCACATTTTCTCCTAGATCTCAGGGCAGAAGCCTTTCAAAGTTTAAAGGTTTGAGGGTTCTGTTCTTGACACAATTCAGAAAAAAGGGAAGTGTATTTTAAATTTGGGTATCACTAATTAGAACTTGAAATCAAAAGGTTTATGTTTGGTACAGTGTGCTCAAAGTGTTAAACCTAAGACAATTTGACAAAGGTTGAATGAAGAAAGATTTGGAGGGAAATTATATTAATCTAAACTGCTGGGGACCTGAATGAAGATAAATAGATAAAAATCATTATAGTCCCACTCTCTAGTTAAGACCATAAGAAATAGGAACAGGAATAGACCATTCAGCCCCTGAGCCTGCTCATCCCCTTCCACTCCTAACTGTGCCTATATCTAGCTCTCAGCCCTGGTTTCAAGCTGATATTCTCATCACATCGTTTACTTCTTCCCTGCTGCCTCTCTCCCACCATCAAAACATACACACACAATGTGATATTAAGGGTAATCAGAAGACATAAATAGTGCATTAACTTGATATAAAAGGCACTAACGCACTTTTTTGGGAATTGATATATGACAGTTTGCTGATTAAGTCTTACAGAGTTGAACATTTAATGTTTGCTGTGAAGTTAGATACTTTGCTGTCCTTTAACTTTGAGATAAATCAGATATGTTTATATGATTGTCATGACAATGGATTAGAATCCTGAAGTACTTATGAAATTAGAAGTTCAGTATTTCGATGTGATTTGTTTTTAAAAATAGAGGATTACTACAATGAATAAATGACAGTGGATGTAAATTCAGCAACTGTCTGGAAAAGTCTTTTGTAAACGCATGGAATGTCACACCAGTAGAGAGATAGGGAAACTTCAAATAACAAAATTAACCAAGATAAGATGGTGAGAGGCTTACTGCCCAATGCCCTCTCAGCCAGATCAGTTTGTGTTTTCCCTTTCCAGGGGTCTACAAAAAACAAGGGTGTGTTTCAACTCTGACCTGTATGTTAGTGGCCTGACATACTAGTGTGTTGTGAAGGGAAGGTCACAGCTTTGAGAAAAGCCATTTAAACACCCATGCATTGCAAGTAAATAAAGAGAGAAAACTATTTCTCAGCTCAAGTGCCACCAGTCAGGCACTGCGAAAAACTACAAGCCCAGAAGAATTTCAGGTAACTTGCAAATAAATCAAGGATTTGAACTTAACACTCACCAATCACCATCCTACTATGTACTCAGTTGAATGATCCAGTGACTGATTTGTATGTTTTTAAGACATTTTTTGGTGACTCGCTTTCTATTCCAGATAGAGTCATAAAGATGTACAGCACAGAAACGGATTCTTCGGTCCAAGTCGTCCACGCCAACTAGATATCCCAAGCTAATCTGGTTCCACTTGCCAGCACCTGGCCCATATCCATCTAAACTCTTCCTATTCATATACCCATCCAGATGACTTTTAAATGCCATAATTGTACCAGCCTCTACCACTTCCACTGGCAGCTCATTCTATATACACATCACCCTCTGCATGACGTTGCCCCTTCAGTCTCTTTTATACCTTTCCCCTCTCACCCTAAACCTATGCCCCTTAGTTCTGGACTCCCCACCCCAGCAAAAAGACTTTCTCTATTTATCCTATCCATGCCCCTCATGATTTCAGAAACCTCTATAAGGTCACCCCGATCTGTGAAGGTGTTGCATTATTTTTTTTCCTCTGCTATTCAGTAACTAATCAATTTGCTCTTTTGTTAACTCAAGAAAGCCTGATTAATTTGCCCCCTTTTAAAACCCAAGTTCATTTGGGGTGAATGAAAGGCAACCATGAGAGAATGGTCCTTTGTAAATTAACCTTGTTTTAACTAACCAAGGGGCCAACTGAACAAATAAGTAGGGCTAACTCATCTCTCCACTGCAGGATTTGGTGTATCCTGCCTGGAACTGTAACAAATATAACTGGTCATACCTTTATGCAAACTGATTAGAATATTATTCTGCTTTGCTGCTAATCCATGTGCACCAAGTGACATTTCTGCACAGGATGGAATTTATTTGCAAAGTGAGTGTACTGACATCAGTAAGTTTGTTTTCATATATTTTACTCCCACTTTCCATGTTCAGGTTCTGCTTTGCAATCAGAGTGATGCAGTACGTAAGAATCAGGCAAATAAACAAAAACAAAACTGCAGATGCTGAAAATCGGGAGACAAAACTGAAATTGCTTAAAACATTCAGCAGGTCTGGCAGCATCTGTGGGGACAGAAGCAGAGTTAACCCTTTGGATCCAGTGGCCCTTCCTCAGATATAAATCAGGCATTCCAGTTATTGGTGATTAAGTGATTTAAATATAAAACAAGTGAAAAATCAACAAGTCTGGAAATCAGCTTTATTCTCTGAAGGGTTCCTCTCTCTGTGTAGTAATAAGTCTTGCGTGTCCCAGAAGGTAACTTGCTCAAACACATTATTCTTATGCTGTCCCCGGAGAACTGCTGTTCTGGTGAACAATCATTTCAGTTTGTCATTTCACTGTCCAAAGGTAGAAATGATCCACCACGAGAAAACCTGTACTATGGCAAAATGTCAAATTTTCTTTGAAGTTCACACTGAAAATCGAAGATTAAAATTAAAGAGTGAGCGTAAGATTAAAATTAAAGAGTGAGCATATTTTAGTAATATGAATTACAGTGCTGTTAATTTCATTAATTTTATAATACACTGATCCATTTGAGATGATTTTTTTTTAAAAGATAATTTTTGTCAAATGATTTTGATTCTCCAATTGTGGGTAGATTGAAAGTATTATTTGTAATATTATTATATATTATTTGTTAAGGGTCCTTAGACAGAACGTTGCAAACCAAAGATGACTTCCATCTCGAAGGACAACTGTAGCAGATACCTGGGAACACCACCACCACCTGCATGTTCTCCACCAAGCTGCTCATCATCCTGACTTGGAAGTATATCACCATTCTTGTATAATGACAGAACCAAACTCCTGGAATTCTCTCTCTTACAGTCTTGTGGGTCTACCTACACCAAATGTACTGCAGTGCTTCAAGAAGGCAGCTCACCATCATCTTCTCAAGGACAACTATGGACAAGCAATAAAACTGGCCAGCCAGCAGCACCTACATCCATGAATGAATTTTTAAAAAAGCTGTTTAGAGGTTGGTTAGCTCAGTTATCACTAAAAAGTTTAAATTTTAAAATCTTTATTCATGGGATGAGGGCATCACTACCCATCTCTAATTGCCCAGTGGGCAGTTGAGAGTCAACTGTAGTTCTGGAGTCACATGTAGACCAGACCAGGTAATGAGGACATTTGTGAACCAGATGGGTTTTTCCGACAATTAAAAATGGATTCATGGTCATCATTAAACTGTTTAATTCCAGATATTTATTGAGTTCAAATTCCACCATGGCAGGACTAGAGCCTGAGTTCCCAGAATATTACCTGGGTCTCTGGATTAACTGTTCAGCAATAATACCACTAGGTCATCACCTACTCTTGCTTCAGAATGTCAGAAATTGCACTTGTTTTCATTAGGCTTACAAGCAAATGAAGGAACATAACTAATGGGAGAAGAAGTTGGCCATTCAGTCCATCTAGTGTTCCCTACCATTCAACTGGATTGTAGCTGATTTGATTGTGGCCTTAACTCCATTTTCCTCCCTAGTCCACATAATGTTCCACTTCCTTGTTGATGAAGGGAATTATTTAACTCAGCCTTGAATATATTCAGTGATCCAAAAATCCACTGAACAATGATTATAGAATTCCAAATGACTCTCAATGAAGAAGTGGTGGATGCAGTTACAGATACAAAATGTCAAAGACATTTGGATAAGTTCACGAATAGGAAAGATTTGGAGGGATATGGTCCTAGTGCCGGCAGGGTGAGATTAGTTGGGACCATGATTAGCATGGACTGGTTGAACCAAAGCGTCAGTTTCCATGCTGGATGACTCTATAACTCTAAGAATTTTCTCGCCATCTCCATCTTAAATGGGAGACCTTCATTTGACTGGATGGCTCTCACTTTTAGATCTTCCTCAAGTAGCATCATCACAGCATCTATCCAGCGAAGCCCCATTAGATTCTTACATGTTTTATTAAGATTACCTCTCATTCATTTACACTCCAAGAGACGTATGTTGCAGTAATTGCAATGGAGTTTAGATCATAACACACTGGTGAAGTAGACCATTCAGTCCATCAAGTTTGCTTCTCCATTCAAGTTGATCATGGTTGATCTATTAACTCCTCATAACCCTCAATTCCCTTACTGATTAAGAATCTACATTTGTATCCTAACTTTGAATCTACTTAATCACTCCACAGCTCTCTGTGGCGAATGACTCCACAGATTCATTACATTCTGAGAGAAGAAATTCCTCTTCATCTGTGTTTCAATGTGTGACCCATTAATCTGAGATTTAGGACATTCTGGAGTGTCCCAGGAGTAAGAGAGCAAAAAGTGTGATCATTATCAAATCAGAATATTACAGCTTTAGATTTTAAATATTAATATTATAAAATACTTCAATTCTGTCTGAATAAGGGACAAAAGAATAAGTTTGCCTTGATTGGAATAAATATTTGTGAATGGGTATTTGCATCTCCCTCCTTGTTTTGACGCAGTTCAAACAACACCCACTACCTTGTCTAGACTTACCACTGAGGGTGGGGGGGGGGAGGAGAAGGCACAGGGGGCTGGGGGTAGGGAAGCATGTTCAATCCATTTAATTTAGATCAATCAGCTTTCCTACATGCTCACTCATTCAAAACAGTAACACACAGATTTCTCCCGCCATGCGTGTGTGCATAATTGGACCCCTAGCACAAAAGGTAAAGCTGGAGACCCAGAACTTTTGTTGCCGTCATCCCTAAACAACATAATGAGGAATGACATAAATGAAAATAAGCCTTTCTGGTCGCGGTTATGATAGTTGCATTTTAAGGCCAGCTCTTGGTACAAAAGTGAACCTACTCCGCCGTTTCAATTCTCATTGAGGTACTTTACAAAAACTCTGCCCAGGAACTGTCCTCATGATGAAGCCCAAACAACTCAATGGGAGGAGTTGAGATGCAGCCTACATTATTAACAAGTTGAGAAAAATAATTTGTTGTTTCATCTCTATGTTTATTTTTAAAAGGTGCTATGAATATTTAAGGTCAGTCGAGTAACTGTGTTGAATTTAGCACTACCTTACGAAACGAAACAGGCGAACACTTGCGCAAAAAACTACATTAACATCTCCCCACGTCGTACAAGCGATGTATAAAGCTACACATCAACAGACAGGACAAAACAGTACAAATCTTGAGTGCAGAATAAAACGGCACCGCCGCAACAAGTGAGAGAAAGGGAAAAGATTAAAATAAAGACAAGACTTGAGGAATGTGGATATGAAGACTCATATTGATTGAGCTGGAAATTGAGAGGGTCACGTTAGTTTTTGCATTAAACCACAAAAAGGATCTGAGCATTAAACAATGATGGGCATGCACTTTAGACTCATACAGCACAGGAACAGACGCTTCGGTCCAACCAGTCCATGCCGAACATAATCCCAAACTAAACTATTCCCACTTGCCTGCTCTTGGCCCATATCCCTCCAAACCTTTCCTCTTCACGTATCTACCCACGTGTCTTTAAACGTTGTAATTGTACTCGTTGAATAGGCTTTTGCCCCAAACGTCGATTTTCCTGCTCCTCGGAAGCTGTCTGACTTGCTGTGCTTTTCCAGCACCACTCTAATCCTGACTCCGATCTCCGGCATCTGCAGTCCTCACTTTCGCCGACTACAGCCTTCTGTCAACTATAAACAGCATGCTGATCTCTACAATCTCTTACTAATACAGTCCTCTGCTGCACAACATCTGAGTAAGACAACCAACATGCAGCCAGACAGCGAGTGACACAGGATTCCAAAAGGTCTACTCTTACCTTGGAAGCCAGGGCTGCAATCATTCTGCATACGGTGCATCAACCCCAAACTATCAAGGGCATTGTATACTTTATCAACGCGTGGTTCATTCAGTTTAATAGACTGTTCGCTTCAATGAAAAATGATTGTCACATTGAGGAAGCTGCCGGAATGTCCATGGGCGCCTTGTGATTTGATCGCATTGAGCGTTTGCAAACAATCGCAAGTTAAAGGGTTTCCATGCACTCTTCCTTTGGGGATGATGTCCTTTGCAGCAGTTAGATGTTTGTAAATCTGGAATATTCCAGAATCTTAGCTAATAACGTAAGTAAGAGTGAGGGCTGTTGTGCTGCAGTGGTAATGTCCCTACCTCTGAACCTGCTTAAGTCCCACCTGCTCGAGATGGCTGGATCATTTCTGATCCTTTGGAATCATTCCTAATCCATGCTAGCACTCTTTCTCCCTGTATTGACCTGTCCTTGGATACAAGAACTGACACAGAAAAGGTGACCCCAATGGATCTCACCTGTTGCTGGTGAGAATTCAAACTCTTAATCAGTTTTAAAGAATTCTATTCCTATCCCCACTTGAATCTTTTTATCAGCTAGATTTTGTTTAAGGCAGTTAGGATTCTTTTCAGCAAAGCAACATCACCACTTGGGCCATAGACCCAGCCCTTATCCAGCTTCATTACCCACCTTTAGTTGGACAAAAAGGTTTCAATGCCTTTTGCCCCATGTAGGAGCTGAGAACTTTCTTACAGAGAGGAAAGAAAATCAGAGGAAACTACATCTGTGCCCCTTGCTTATTGCTAAAGTTTGCCACTAGAGCTGAAATTGGATGTGTTAATGTAGGAGGAAGTGAGCACTGCAGATGTATTAATATAGTTCAACTCTGCTAGTGTGAATTGTGGGACTTGGGCAGTGGTGGGATGGGTGAGGGGTAGTATAAGGTTTCCATGTGGCATCTATATATGTAGCCAAAATACTGAACTAACCAACCAATTCACTAAGAAAATATCAACATTATGATTTGTGTTTGTCATTTAGCATTGCTCAACCCCTTTAGGTGTCCAGTTAAGATTTCAAGATCTCTTCCCTCACATAGAATGACAGAACATGGAAGTTCATATAGCACAGTGATAGAGTCCCTATGTCTGGAGTCAAATCCCAACTCTAAATGAGGAGTGTATTAACATTTTGTAAGAAGGTTGATTAAAAACAATTTGAAGTCTATTGTGCTCATTGTGGCTCTTTGAAAGAATGATCCAATTCTTTTACTTCCACATCTGCCCCCACCAACCCATTCTTCGAAATGACTCCCCTCCCTTCAAGTTTGTATGCAATTCTTTTTAAAAATGATTGAATCTGCCTCTACAGGCCTTTCAGGCTGTGCTATCTAGACAGTGACAACTTATGTCCTCTGGTTACTAATCTTCCAGTTGGTGGAAATAGTTTACTCTTTCATGAGTTCACCTCCATGAAATCTTCTTTTAAAGAGGACAAGCCCAGTTTCCCTAATAAAAACAAAAAGTTCCACTGTTTGTAGAAAGAAAAACAAGATAATGTTTCAAGGCCAATAACTCTTCTTTGGAACTGGGCTTCCCTACTTTTGCCATGAAACTGAAGCACCGCTGGTATCATTTTAGAATTTCTGAACTAAATATTTTAATAAATCACATGAATTTGCACTACTCACCAGCTGAAACCTTTCATCGGCTGCTGACAAATTGTGAAAGTAGTCATTCGAATAGGTGTATGCCAATTAGTTAACTTCCCATGAGGGAGATTAATATCATGAATGATCATTAAACTATGAGGATGATAACTAGCCTCTATCTATCAGAGTGACAGGTGTTAATGGGACCAGGAGAGAGATTTTATTTTAAAATTTTACTTAAATTTGAGAGGAAAGGTAATGAAATAGATCAGTATTCAAATCAATTGAAGCACTGCTTAATAAGAATGCACAGAAAAGGAAGAAAAACAATAGTTATACTGACACAGTACTGAGACCAATGAGTGCAGTTTTCAGTAGAGGTGACTGGTAGTAATATAACCTAAGAGTACTCATACCTCAGCTGAGGGAAGAGATTGAAAAGGAGTGTCCTTCATGGTAATCTCAACCAGTGCAGGAACTACTGTTGACATCACCCTACATCACAAATTACCCCAATGATCAAATGTAACATGATTAAGACAATAATACTCACAGGTAGTTCTGACTGCTTGTGCAGCTAGCTCAGTTCTGTTTCTGGTCAATGGTGGCCCTCAGAATGTTAATGGTAGGGGAATTCAGTGATGGTGATGCCACTGAATGTCAAGGGAAGGTAGCTGTATTTATTGTTGAATATGTCATTGCCTGGCACAAATGTCTTTTGTAAGACCTAGCCTGAATATTGTCTGTGTCTTTCTGCATTTTGACAGGGACTGCTTCAGTATCTGAGGAGTCAGGAATTGTGCTGAACATTGTACAGTGATCATTGAAGATCTGCACTTCTGACCTTATGATGGAAGGAAATTGTTTGATGAAGCAGGTGAAGATGGTTGGGTCAAGGTCACTACACTGAGAAACTCCTGCAGAGATGTTCTAGAGCAAAATTGACACAGTGAATGACACACACACACACACTGTTGATAGGTCTAGCATTCTCTCCCACTGCATGAATAAGGCAATATTGTAGATACAATGAGCTCCCATAAGTCACATTTTAAAACTGCAATGTCTTCTTTGACAGTTTCCTTGGTTTAAAGCAGTACCATTTCTCATATTTTAGTCCACAGGCCAAACATGTTGAATAATAAAATATTTACTGAGTAAAACTTTTACAATTTATCTAACAAAAATCTATCACAATTTTAAATTAGGTCTCTTGTGAGACCTAATTTACATGTCCTTTCATGTGAAGTGTGCATCAGACATCCTGTTCTTTCATCAGCCATGTGCTTGCTGATCTACATTGGCTCCTGGTTAAGCCACAATCCTTTAAAAATGTTCATCCTCCGTTTGAAATTGATCTATGGCTTCACCATCACCCTGTAAGAGAGAATTAAAGAGAGGAATGCAATATTTTGCACCTTTGTAGCTGAAAGCATGGTCACCAATGGTTGAACAATGAAAATTGGGTATACACATGAGACCTAAATTACAATAGCTAATCATTTTCTTGTTAATGAAAAACCTGGTGTCTATATTCTTTTAACCTGAAATAATTTGGTAAAATCTGGCAATTTAGTAGTTTAATCAAAATGCTTACACATGTGACAATTCAAAGAATACTGGAGCTTGGCACCAGCCTCGTGAGTCAATAACAAAATTATTAAAGGAAATGGAAATGGGACACAGATACATGCAAACAATTGGATTAGGAGCAGTAGGTCAGCCTTTCTGTACTTTTCCTCTATTCAGTAAGATGATTGTTGATCTGATTAGTCCACATTTCTGCCTATCCTTGATAAACTTTGTCATCATCTTACCAAGAATTTGTCTGTCCTTGTCTTAGAAATATACAAAGATTGTTTTGACTACTTTTGAGTAGGAGAGTTCCAAAGACACACAACCCTGGAGAGAAAAAAATTCAACTTTTTTTCTTGACCTCTTATTTTTGAAATCCCCCCAAAGGAAACATCCTTTCCAGTGCTCCAGTATCTAGATCCTCCAGAATTAACAGCTTGCTTGCTCTGAGCGTACTGCAGAGGTTTGCAACTGATAAGCCATGACAAAGTGAAAAGTGTATTACCAAATTCTCAGGTAGAAGTACCACATTGCATTAACTCCCAATATGGTACATGCAGAGATTCAGCAAGCCCTCTACTAATTCAGTTGATGAAACATCTGAAATGAAAGAAATGTAAACAAGAACTATTCAAAGACAGTACAATGACAGCTGACTCTTGAAGTTTCATGAACAGGAGATGCTGCATGCCCCTTACCTGACTGTCTCATCTGCAGAGAGAATTTGGCATGCCCTTCAATGGGATCAAGTTAGATAAGATGCCATTTGCAGATGAAACATTGATTTGTTGTGAATGGTTCCTGTATTCCAAGAGTTCAAGAGAACAAAATGCCAACATTTGATGGATGTGCGCAGGTATCAGAAAAAGGTCAAGAAGCTAGTTACCGGGTGGCTGAGCTCATAGAAAATTCAAAGCCTCCCAAATATCATTCCTGAAAGCTTAACCATGCCCGTATGTTCAAAAAAAGTCATGTTAACAGTTGAGTTGAGTTTGAAACATGCAGGCTTTTGATCCTTCTTTAGCTTGTTGCATGCACTATCTTGCAAACTTTGCTAATAAGATCATATTCACAGGAAATGCAATGTTTGTGAAGTCAACTTAATTGAAAAAGTGAGTTCATTGTGAAATGATTTGCCTTGTTGAAGTGTGTATTGATAGTGAAAATATTGGGATTTGGCTTAAAGGAAGCCTGTAAGTCTTTCTCTATCTCTCACACACACATGATGTGGAGGGACCAGTGTTGGACTGGGGTGGACAAAGTTAAAAAACACACCACACCAGGTTATATTCCAAAAGGTTAATTTGGAAGCGCTAGCTTTCAGAGTGCTGTGCCTTCATCGCCTTATAAAGGAGCAGTGCTCCGAAAGCTAGTGTTTCCAAAGAAACCTGTTGGACTACAACCTGGTGTTGTGTGATGTTTAATCTCTCTCACACACACATTCTGCAAGCTAATGTATTATTTACTACTGTGGCATTGTACTAAACACTTTGAATCATGCAACTGCCCTTTTATCTCTCTTTTATGTAAACTGATTAGAATCCCTACAGTATGGAAACAGGCCCTTCAGCCCAACAAGTCCACAGTGACCCTTCAAAGAGTATCCCACCCATACCCATTCCCCTATATTTACCCCTGATCAATGCACTTCACCTATACATCCCTGAACACTGTGGGCAATTTAGCATGGCCAATTCATCTAACCTGCACATCTTTGGATTGTGGGAGGAAACCGGAGCACCTTGTGAAACCCTCGCAGATACGGGGAGAATATGCAAACTCCACACAGACAGTCCTGAGGCTGGAATTGAACCAGGTCTCTGGCAAAAATGAGGCAACAGTGTTAATCACTGAGCCACGGTGCTGCCCTAGATGTAGTGATATTCCATAAGCTCAGTCTTGCTTATTGATGGAGTAAAAGAAGATGGTATCCTGACAGAACTGCATTGTGGTCACGAAAGGAAGGTGATAGGATGGAAAAAAATTGATAAATTTGCAGATTTTTGAAAAAGCCAGTATTTTGAATGAAACACTAAAGCAGAGCATTGTAGGAGATCTACACCATTGTTTCTTAGATATGGTCTCTTTACATTAGTATCAAAGGTGATAAAGGATTTAGAGATAATTCCATATAGCTATTTCTTCAAACAACCTTGAATGGAGGCCTAAGAACACCAAATTTGGGGTTGGCTATGAACAGTAATGTAACTTAAAAATCAATTAAAGGGATGTGCACCAGGTAATGTCTGATATGGCACAGTCATAGCAATGGTGATGGTACAAGTCATAAAAAAAAACTAGAAGTGGAGTTTTCCACTGCAGCAACTTATTAGTTGCTCTGAACCATGCCAGATCTGTTGATGAATTAACCACCTGAGACAGACCCTCGCTCAGTGAAACTTCTAAGCATATGTACTATCATTTACTAATATCAAAGTTGCAGCACATTATATGTAACTGCATTTAACTCCTTGCAGCTCATTGATGTCTTCTTGGCCAGAATATTTGGACCCCAAAAAGATGCAGGTGATTCAAAATGATCACATCAGTCACCACCCATGTAGCTACTCCTTATTGATGATAGACAATGTACAATTATGTCTATGTACAACATATGCAAACTAAGCTCAGAGAGATGGAGAAGTAACACAGTGCACCTGAAGGTTACAAAGATCATGTAGTAAACTGAATTATCGTTCTCTAAGTATATGAAGTTATTTATGCTCCTTAACTTCATGCCAAAGCCAAACTAGATTGGAGCATATTTCCAATGATCTCTCTCACAAGTTGAGGCCACTCAGACCTCGAAGACAGAGGAGCTGAAATGAAAATGCTTCAAGGAAATGTTTATTACCTTAATTTTCAAATTAGCATTAGCTGGACCATAAATATCCAAGAGGGTCTGGGACATGTTGTTCAAGAATAAGAATACACAGTGGAGACAGGAGTCTGCCCATTATGTACTGAAATCCATATAAGACAATTCATTTGAATAAATAGTAAATGTTAATAGAATGCAATATACACTTCAATTGGTCAAGAATAGTACAACATTAAAGATGGAAAATAAACTTTATGTCCATTTTTGAATCAAAAAGTTCAATGTTATACACAATTATTTTAGTCCATCCGAAAATCAAAATAAAATGTTACCTTAAATCCTTCAAAATATCCCCTTTTAATTGAGAAAAAGAACTTTACCACAAATATTGTTTGAAGACCGACAATTCTAAATATCCAGCAACTAGATTCCTATTTTCTTTCAAACTTTTCAAATGTGGATGTTACTTCTCTGTATAAGTTTGTTGCCTTTCTATTATCCATTCAAATTTGCATAATTCAATATTATCCTCAGTTGTTTAATTGTTGAACAATCACTTAGTGAATTTCTGAGCTTTGATCTGGTCAAATTGTTCATATCATACTATAACTTTTGTTCATTGATTCCTTATTATGCTTTACAAATGTCATTTTTTTTAACAGTAAGTCACTTTTTACCATTAGGTTAACTCAAGGTTGCGTCAAATCTATTGTGCATATTTGTGTTATTCCACTCGTGTGATTGATCATTCTCACTTGAATTATGACTCTCAAACCAGTGTAATGTCACTTTGTATCATTGTCCATGTGCAGAATCTATTACAATGTATCTTAGAAATTGCTTACTTTTTAAAAATATACATAAGTTATTTAACAGGATTATATGTGTTTTACAGATCATTTAATTAAATCCATATGTAATACATCCTTATACTTTTTCTAGACGTTTTAGCCAAAAGGTGAAGTTAGAATATTCACTACAGGGGGAAACCAGAGTTATTAACCCTTAGTTTTCCAAAAGGGAATCTATGGAATTTTCACTTGTGTTAGATGAATACTTATTTTGTAAGCATACAGTTTAAAAAGAATGTTTATTCCTGAAGTGTAATACTTAGCGATTTTATTTCCTAATTACACCTATATCCCTACACTTCCTTTATTTAACCTTACCCAATGCCTACAGACAGGAGTCCCAAGTTGAAAGAAAGGTCAGTTGTTAAAAGAAAATCATTCATAGGATGAGGGCATTGCTGGTTAGACCAGCATCCCTAATTACCCAGAGGGCAATTAAGAGTCAACCACATTGGAGTCACATGTAGGCTAGGTTAGCAATTTGCTAAATGACACTAATGAACCCAGATGTTTTTTTCTGACCATTGACAATGGTCATCATTAGACTCATAATTCCAGATTTTTATTGAATTCAAATTCTACCAAATCCTGTGGTAGGATTTGAAACTAGGTCCTGAGATTAACACTACAGCAAAAATACCATAAAGACATTGTCTCCCCCTGTTTAAAATGTGAAGTTAACTGGTTAATTTAATATGAAGGGGCTACCACAATTAACCTTACAGCCTCTGGGACTGGGAAGAATAAATTCACACAAAGCTTTTGCTTGTGATCTTTATCCATTGAATTATTAAGAATAGTTTAGTTGAAAACCTCCATCCACAGAATTACCTTGTAATTACTAGTGAGCTTGAAAATCAATATAAACAGATCATTAAACAGACACACAAATCTAAGAGGCCATATAAAGAATGGAATGAGAATTCCAATGTGATGTGATGTGATGTGATAAGGAGACGTGTATGGAGATTGTGACCAAGACGTTCAGAGAACAGGGAGGGAAACATCTCTATAATTAAGCTATCTCTGGCTTAAATGCACTTGAAACAAAAGACACTACGTTCTTGCAGCATCTTTCACTGAGGATTATAATTTATAATTTACAATTTATACATTTATAATATCCTGAACTTAATTGTAAAAACGTGAAATACGTTTAAACTACACTATTCATCCACCATTTGCTCCATGAATTGTCTAGTTATCAAATAAAGCCCAAAATACAATCTGTCATTGGCTGCGCATCAGGAATAAACTTCACAATACTGTGCATGCATCAAGAGAATGGTGAAACTTAGTTAACAAAGTGGTGACAAATGTTTTTGTAAAAAGCAATCTAACCTCAGACAAAATGAGAAAGTACATAGGGTATGAGCAGGAAGGGAAAGAGTAATGTTTTGAGCTTTTGTGAAACAAAAGGTTCAGCTCGCATGACTTGGATCAGATAAGAACTTGCAGTAAACAGTGACGTGCTGAAGGCAAGGGTAGTGTGTTAACAAGGTGGAAAAACACTCATTATGTAAAGCCATTTAACAAGATAAAGAGGCATTCAGTTTGTAAAGTCAGTTAACAAGGTGAAAAGTATTCATTATGTGAAGCCAGTTATCAAGGTTAAGAACATTTCTTGTGTAACAGCATATGTCTTAATCTTTACTATTCACACTCACTGATCACAGTGGTCACTCAATCAATATGTATGTTGCCTTATCTGGATGCTCCTCCCTGCAAATGACTGTATAATTCATTAAGAAACTGCTGTTCCAGAGAAGACCAAAAACTCATGTCTCTGTGCACATGAGCGGTCATTCTATCTCCCTCCAGGGCCTAGAATAAAGACGAAGGAGGTAAAACTATACTGTGTCTCTAAGTGTTTTCCTTCGACTGAGGCAGGACTAGGGACAACAATATTGGCAGGATCCAAATGAATGGTTACGATTGGATAGTATCAGCATTCACCCGGAGCATCAGTGTCTCAAGACAGATGGGCCCACAAGGTAAGATTTTAAACGTTGGTCCCTCTCGATATTCCTGTGTGCCAGAAACGTTCCCCTCACTCGATCGCTGTCTATTCTATGGACTTCTTGAACGGTAATTAGTTCAGTCGAGAGACACAGTTTTGCAAGTGCGTTGACAAGTAGAGATTTGAGTTCTCTGTGCTGTATTGGGGTGGGGGTTAATTGAGGTTCAAGTCCTTTGTGCTTTATTGGGGTTCAAGCCCCCTGGTTTAAGTTGAGGTTAAAGCCCTCCATGCTATATTGGGGTTCAAGTTCTCTATGTTTAATTGAGATTCGAGTCCTCTGTGTTTGATTGGGGTTTGAGCCCCCGTAAGGAGTGTGAGAAAGGGGTTAAATTTCCCTAGTGGTGAAATTTGAGGAACTGAGTCTTTGTTCAGGGAGAAGAGAGTAGCTTGGACTGCGGCGCCATGTGGTGCACTGAGGGCTTTATCTTTTTATTAGTATAATTTCAGTGAGAGGGTTAAAAAAAGTGAGGAATGCTGAAATTAAGGTTGTACTAATACTTGGGTTGAAAAAGGAAAGTTTCAAATTAAATTGTGCTATGCTGAGAGTGTTTGAGGTTTAAAAATTTTAGTTTGTTAAAATACTGGTTCAGTAAGTCCTTTTAAGTAACTGTATTGCCTTGTTTGAAACAGGATCTCAATTAGCGTTTTGTGGGCTGTGGGGCAGATTTTGTTTTCACATTGAAATTGTACAATATTATGTCCTTCTTAAAATTATCAAAGTTGTATCCTTAAAACAAATTGATTGCCTTAAGCCCCTGATTTGTTTGAAATGCTACAATGCCTGTTTTATAAAAAACAGTTGGGTCAGCGGTCACGCTTTAGCCAGACGAGAGTATGGTGTTAAAATATCTTTGCTGCTGTGCTTTTAATGCAGTTTTCACAAAAAAGACTGCATTCTTAGTTTGATGTTTTATTAAGATTTTCTAGAGAATATTAGAACTTGAGGCGGAGCTGTTTAAATTCTTTTCAATTATTGTTAAAATTTCATTGGCCCCCTTCATATTGCAAAGTTGTCACTGTAATTCCAACTGTTTTATTTGGGAAGTTTCATTTGGAGAACATCTTTTAAAATATTCAGCATTTGTTTCCTACAAATATTTGAGATTTAAATCTGAACTGAAACTGCCTCTTCAATTGCTAAAGCACAGGAAACATTGCTTTCTTGCTGCTCCAGACTTTTGAAATACTTTTCCTGACAGCTTTCACATTAGCCAAGTACCAATTTGTTAAAGGAAAATAATGTTTGAATAACTTGAATGGGATCCCCTGAGGGTTTGATTTTAGGACCATTGATTGTTGTTTATGATTAACTGAATTGTTTAGGCAATACAATTTAGATGTTTATGGATTGAACAAAACTTGATAATGTCATAAATAATGAACAGAGTAACAGACTTCAAGAATTCAAAGACGGTTGAAATAGGCAGACACAAGTTAGTGTAGTTAAATGTGTGTCTGTCTTCATACTGATAACCACCTTGGCAAGGAAGGAATGAGAGAGGAAATGCAAAGATACTTTCAGCAGTTAACATCTTCTCTAGTTTCTCCATTCACAGGTAAAGCACACCTTTGGGCCACGGCCTGCCCCTCCACAACCTGATTGAACAGATTCAATCAGCTCCCCAATCATGAGCACAAAAAGTGAAGCAGCTAACAACAGTGAAGAGGAGGTCAGTACACTTTTTGTCAGTAGTCTTCCTATGGACACACCATGTGAGCTTTACCATCTCTTTCGACTATTTAAGGGATATGAAAGTTTACTGATCAAGCTAACATCAAAATAGCCAGTTGGCTTTGTTACATTTAATGGCAGAGCGGGAGCAGAAGCAGCAAGGAATGCTGCATTCACCTAGCCTGCAGCTACAGTTGCTGCACTGCATGCTCAGATGAGCTGGTATCCTCCACCTGAAGCATCTCTGCAAGGATGGATGTCTAGTCAGTTTTGTTAAGTATTTAACTGCCCTTATCCAAGAATTCAGATTGCTCCATGGAGTGATGCACAAGGACAGACTCCATTTTGCTTTCAGGTTGGATTTTACTGAAGGAGATTTTGGACAACTGACTTGTTTCCACTTGACTTGGAGGGGATGGAGCAGTCACTAAGGACTGTGGATTTAAGAACTTTACTGGTGATTTTTTTTCCACATGGGAGGATTCTTCAAATTTTACAGTAACAGATGAGTAAATGTTGATGATATAATCATTGTGTGCTATGTATCAATAACATGTTTAAATACTGGTCGCCAGTCTTATGAAAACTGGTTGTACCATCTAGGTGGTTATCATGAAATGATAAGGAGAGGATGAGTAGTGTATAAGTTATGAGCAAATAGGGAGAGTTGAGATTTTGTGAAACAAAGGTTCAGCTAGCATGACTCGGATCAGATAAGAACTTGTAGTAAACAATAAGGTGCTGAAGGCAAGGGTAGTGGATTAACAAGGTGGAAAAGCATTCATTATGGAAAGCCATGTAAACAAGATGAAGAAGCATTCAGTATGTAAAGTCAGTTAACAAGGTGAAAAGTATTCATGAGGTGAAGTTAGAAGTTAAGAAAATACATTGTGCAACAGCAGATGGCTTAATTTTTACTATTGACACTCGCTGATTGTAATGGTCACCCATTATGTTGCCTTATCTGGATGCTCCTCCCTGCAAATGACTGTATGTTGCCTTATCTGGATGCTCCTCCCTGCAAATGACTGTATAATTAAGAAACTGCTGTTCGAGAGAAGACTGAGACCATGTCTCTGTACACATGGGCGATCGTTCACTCGCCCTCCAGGACCCAGAATAAATATGAAAGAGGTAAAACTATATTGTGTCTGTAAGTGTTTTGCTTCGTCTGAGGCGGGAACGGGACTACAAAAGTATGGAGGCTCCAGGTGAAAACTACATGAACTATCACTATTCTGTAAATCCATTCTGAGTATCAAAATATTTTTCAAATGACCTTTTACTCCTTTTTTTAAAAAAAAGCTGTTTTCATGAGACTAAGACAATCAAACAAATGTTTTTTAATTCCATAAGACTACTTTTTATTTATATACAGTATCAAATGCATTACAAACATACTGGCTGCACTAGACCTCACAAATTACAAATACAGTAAAGCAATCTTTTCTATATACAAATACATGTTTCATAGCAACACCACTTTTGAATTTGAAGACTTCAGGGAAGAGATCATTTTCCATACAAAAATATTTTGAAGTTCAATAAAAATAATTTTGTTTCATGAATTGTCAGTGAAGTTACAAATGAACATATGGTAAATATCTTTCCAAAGAGGTAAGTGATTTAATTAATGAACATTTTATAGTACAAAATCAGCAGCATTTAAAAAAAAATCAAACTCCCTAGATTTATTAGCATGTGTGCACAGTTAAGGTCTGCAGAAGCATAAAAAGCTGTGGGCACTTTGACAGCTCAGATTGGAAAGTACTCATTTCCCACAGGAAATTGTAGTTTTACAATACTATTATGAAGGCCTAACCAAACCTTATTACATTTAAAACTAGGACCAACTTGTAAACTTGTGCGTTTATGGGCCTAAAATATTTAATGTTCTGTAACCATTACCTGAATACCATTTCAAATAGCAATTACAGCATTTGTTTCTCCCCGAAAAATGATCTCTTCCTTAACAAGGGCTTGCTGCTCAGTGATGACATTGCACAGCAAAAGGGGTAACATTGTACAGCAAAAGAAATAACCACATACAACAGTCAAGGCTTGAAATTGCACAGCATTGGTTTCATAAACATTACCAGTATTTTTATTGGCAGAATCAGCTAGTTGCACATTTCACATCTTGATTTAAACCACCTTCACATACCATATAGGCAATCAATACAAACTTTAAACTAACCGTCGCTGACATGTCATGCTATCGCATTACAAATAAAAAGGCAATTTGTGCACTACAACAGCATTTTTCTAAACATGAATCAAATTTAAAAATTTTAAATCCAATAATAAATTTTGTTGAAAGCAAACTTTCACTTTTCTATTTATGTACTTGTGTATTCAGCTACACAGAACTGTAAAAGATTGCTGTAAATCAAATGAAATGTAATGGTGCTACCAAATTACCTTTGTATTGCTCAGAAGTCTCACACAATAAAAAACTTCAACATGAACGTAACAAGACATATACATAAACAAATTAAGACATAACTGACAGTTTCACTTTTATTAGCTACAAATTGCATGATATTAACCAAGAATAACAAGATCGTAAAATAAAGATTAAGAAGATGATACAGCTCATCTTATTAACCAATGATTCAAAACGTGTCTAATTGTTTTCATAATTAACATGTTCTTTCAAACAAAAATTTTAAAAATGAACATTTTCCTGAGAAATAAACTTTTATTTTTGAATGGATAAACATTTAAATAAGTCTTGAGTTTACCAAAATGTTTTGAAATGTTGAGGAAATAAAGTGCTTGGTTCTTTTTGTGACTAACTCATGTTGTCATCACCATGAAGATATTCATTTGGAAATATTAACTCGTTTACAGTAACCAGTGAGCATTTTCTCAAGTGCACAAACTTTACACAAAGTGTAGGTCAATAGTGCAATTTAACAAGTGTATAATATTTAAAACGAGGACTTAGATACAAGAGGATGCTACTTCACTGCATTAAATGCAATTACACAAAATGGAGCGTAACAAGGGTAGATGTTTAGAAAATAAATTGTCAAACAATAATCAAGAAATTTGATAAATGACTTACGATGGAAAGATTGCTCCCATATACAAAGGATTCATGTATATCTGCGTTATGCAAATTAATTCAAGAGTTTTCCTTTGAAGGGCATCTGTTTGGTCATTTAAAAATTGTGCAAAATAGTCCATTTTGGAAGTAACGTTTAGTTTAAAATACTAAAATCTTGGAATATTTAAGTATAGGAGTGTCATTACTAGAACGGCTGCAAATGCTAATTATGGTAAAATTACTGTTGTAATGTTTAAGCATGTGGAAAAACTTTGCATTTACTACCATAACTTTTATCCCTCCAAACTTTCTAGAGTCAGAGGAGAACCATTTGAGTAACACAAAACTAGGCTGAGTATCATTAGTTTACAATTAACCTGTCTCTGCGGTAATTTGAAATAATAAAAGCATCACATAACAGGATAGTATCACAATATTACAACAGATCAGGTTCAACTAGAATTTCACCTAATATTCTCATAATATTTAAATCTAATGGCAACATTGATCGAGAAAGTAATTCTTATGGATTTAGACAGTATTACAATTGTTAAGCAAGTTTTCCAGTCATTAAAAAAAACTGAAGAACCTAACAAAACTGCATTTTGGGCAATATTTTCCAGCACTTAAAACTTTACTTCATAAAAACCTAAAGGCTGCAAATAAATATCAGATACTAAATTAAAAAGGTAATAACATGTAATCTTTGAATGGACTACTAAAAATGTAGATTACTTTATTTAGCTAGGCAAATAAAAATTAGTGCAAACTTTAAAGGGTAAAACTGTGCAAAGGTGCAGGATTTGGTCAAACAGTTAGGCACCAAGAGATCCTGTAGCTGTATAATAGTGCAACAGTTTAAGTAGTAAACTTACTGCAAACTAGCCATGTCAAAATGACCATGCTTTTGCATCTCCAAATCTAAGCTCTAAGCATACAGTAAATATGACTATTTGCTTAAAGGTAGCATTTATTTGAATTCTGATTCAACCACTCTTTTGTACAAATCACTAAATAGGAACAACTGAATTCAAGAGAATATTATAACTTTGGCATACTCAGTCCATAAGTTTCAACTTTAATTAAACCACTGTATTCTACTAGCATCACAGTTTGCTAAATGAGCTTGTAAGACAAAATGTCTTTATATTTGCCATAAAAGTTATTTTAAAAAACTTTCATACTAATTACAGTCAAGAAAATACCTTGTGTTCTGATCATGCCATTGCTAGAAATACTCCATAAAGAACATTCTGCACCAAGATGACTACGGACTGACTGCTCAGTTGTTGCACAGGTTTGTTTAGTATGTAAACAAACCAATATCATCATGACTCAGAATTCTCCTTCTGTTCATTATACAAATACTGTGACAGTCAGATTATAAAATCTACAAGACATTGCTGGAAAAAGGTATTTTGTTGACACTTTCAGCCTTACAGGCATCAGGGGAATTCACAATAAATGCCAAATCGAATGGAAAACAAAATTTATACTAAATGAGAGACGAGTGCTGATTGGTTGGCAAGTGAACTGTAATTGGTAGAGGCATTGCCATGGAGAAAGCATGAATGAATAACGATTGACAGCTAACTGCCAAACTTTAAATTTAAAACCAGGCCCTGTTCACTGTAGACAGAAAAACATACACAACGTACCTGATTCTCAAGAATTAGAATCCCTAGTGTGGAAACAGGCCCTTTGGCCCAACAAGTCTACACTGACCCTCCAAAGAGTAACCCACCCACACCCATTCTCCTACCCTATTATTTACCCCGACTAATACACCTACCCTATACATCCCTGAACATTATGGGCAAGTTAGCATGGCCAATTCACTCAACCTGCACATCTTTGGACTGTGGGAGGAAAGCAGAGTACATGGAGGAAACCCACGCGGACACGGGGAGAATTTAATTCAACAAAATAGATAAAGGCTATTTTCCGGCACATTTCTCAAAGCATTGTCAACATTACCAGTTTAAAATTTGAACAAAACCAGGCATTTAACTGTCAATTATTACCAAACTGGTGCATTTTCCATGGCAATGTCTCTACCTCTTGCCGACAACTCCTTTCTCATATATATAAGAAATTTTCCTTGAAATTGGTATTATTGCAAATTATGATGAGTACAGGATGGAAAGCTTTGAAAAAATATTCAAGGTCTGTTCTATCAAATGAGTATTTAATTCAAGGCAGTTCAGATCATGTAAAGTGTTTGTTAATGAGAAATATTAATATTGCAAATAACTTTTGATCACACTTTGTAAAACATCACTTAATTTGACCCTCAAATCTGTAAGCCATAAAATTGCACTCAAAAACGTGAACACGACACTATTTTTACTGATTTTCACCAATTGACTTTTTAAAAAATAAGATATAATTTAGCAAAAACACACTTCCATTTCACTGTATTGTTTTCATAATAGAATGCAAATGTCACTGGGTTTTTAAAAATGCATGTGACAAAAAATTTTGTTTTAAAGATCATACATAGAATGGTTTGGATGGATTCAGTAAGTAACCACCAGCATTACCAAAAGATTTCTCAACCGTAAGGTAGATTGGATTATTACTATCAGAACTTCCTGAATGCTCAATTATAAAAATGTGAATAGCACAAACACAAAGCATAATTGTATGCCAAAAATTAACTAACTAGGTCCACACCGAGGAAGGCAATGAGTTAATTTTATCCATCCGCAAACTGCAAAATTAAATATTTGAATTTATTTTATTACATTAGTATAACTACCATTGAGTGCTCTAGATAGAAAATATTTACAATAGTACAATAATCTTATGATGGTAGAAGCAGCAAAAAGTGACAAAAAGATTAACTATTTCATAGGAGAGCATTACAAAACCCTATTATTTCACTTAATAGAATTCAGCTGTTAGAGCAAAACCAGCATAACTAAAACTATTCAGTGTGTTGTCGGTGGTTGGAGCTGGGCATGGGAGATAATTAGGAATTCAATTAAATTCCTGGTCACAAGCTGCAAGTGTGCTGGCTGGCTCTAAGCAATTGGTTGTGCAGTGACTTGGGGTGGGGGGACACTGTTGCTACAAATGGTTCTGCCTGTCAAATATCCACCAATGATTACTGTCACTGGGGAAATTAAACAATGAAATTCCTTTGTTCCCTTTTCTCCCAAACAAATTAAATTTGCAACCACTTCATTAAATGATATTCCAAAACATATCTTCACCCATAAACAACTAAAGAAAGTAACAAAACAATAATTAGGAAATGATTTCTAAATTGTAAATCTTCAACACTGCTTTAGCTTGTAATTTTGTCATGATCCCAGCTGATGGTAATACTGGCTAAGCCGGATCCCAGTTTGATTGACCAGAAGTTTTATTTTTCCGTTTGATTACTGTCATTGATCATATTCACAAGAGCCTGCCAATATACAAAATTAACAAAAGAACAAGGGTTTTACACAAAAAATAACTTTTACTTAATACAAGGACTACTGAATCAATTTGATTATAAATGTCAAAGGTTCACCCTTTTACCCTAATGACCTTAAACATATTCAAACCTTATTGAAAAGTCAGACCCAATCTTCTACACAGTACCCTATTCCCTTTCTCATTCTTTAAATCTGTTTAAACCCAAGAACCTTTGAAAACATTCAATGTTTTGACTCAACAACTTTGTAACAGTACAAATAAAGGATATCTATTTATCCACTTTTTAAGTTACATAAGAAATGACAACATTGTGTCCACTGTGAGAAATACAAATTGATCGAAAATTCATTATGCATTGGCAATGCATCATGATGGGCTAATACCTGATCAGACAATAAGTTGAAAGCAAGCCAGTCAAGATAATTTCCAGTTAGATTTGAAAAGCTTTTCATTCTCCAAGACTCTTGCAACAAATAACAGTACAAATTCTCAGACTGGATTGGCATAATGGACTCAAGAATAGTCTTTTAGCATTTAAACTTAGATGACTTTAACCTAGTCAAAACATTTGTGACTGAGAGAAAAGCTTATTATGCAATTGTAACTATTCAAATTATGATAGTTACAATTCAAATTATTCAATCTTCTGATGGTTTTTAGACAACTCTTAATTCTATTCTTACTGTATAATGTTATTTATGGATAAATCCAAAATAATCTTATTAATTTGATTTCAGTTTGAGAGATTTGCAGAAACCTCTGCAATTGGCTACAGCTATTTTAAAGGAAGGAGGTTACAGAAATGGAGAGAAAGGAAACAATAGTTTGAACCAAATTTAAATTTTAAATAAAATTTCATCTTTTAGAAAACTTCTGGTTAACTGAATATTCTATGGTCAAACTGGAATTTTCTCCTTAGAATAAAATTCATCACAAAATAAATGTAGCTCTAGTCATCCTCAACTATTATTTTGGTTAAAGAGTAACCCAAGTAATTATTCTAAGGAGTACGAAATATTTTTCTGGAATTGTAATATTAATTCTTAATCATTAACATTCTTTATTGCACTAAAACTAAATTTAGAATGTTTGCCATATAATTCATGGATAATTGAATATAGGAGTTGGGGTTAGGCCCCTTTTGGAATACCGTGTGCAATTCTGGTCTCCCTGCTAGAGGAAGGATGTTGTGAAACTTGAAAGGATTCAAAAAGGATTTACAAGGATGTTGCAAGGTTTGAGCTACACGAAGAGGCAAAGTATGCAGAGGTTACTTTCCCTGGAGAATCAGAGGCTGAAGAGTCATCTTATAGAGTTTATAAAATCATGAGGAGCACGGGTAGAGTAAATAGACAAAGTCTTTTCCCTGGGATGGGGTGTCCAAAACTAGAGGGCATAGGTTTAAGGTGAAAGATTTTAAAGGGACCAAATGGGCAACATTTTCACGCAGAGGGTAGTGTGTGTCTGGAATGAGTTTCTGTGACTACCTGGTCAAGTCGACAACCATCCTCCCCCCATCCTGGCACCTTCCCCAGCCACCGCAGGAATTGCAAATCCTGCGCCCACACCACCTCCCTCACCATCATCCAAGGCCCTAAAGGAGCCTTCCACATCCATCAAAGTCTTACCTGCACATCCACCAATATCATTTATTATATCCGTTGCTCCCAACACGGTCTCCTCTACACTGGGGAGACTGGACGCCTCCTTGCAGAACGCTTTAGGGAACATCTCTGGGACACCAACACCAATCAACCACACCGCCCTGTGGCCCAACATTTCAACTCCCCCTCCCACTCTGCCGAGGACATGGAGATCCTGGGCCTCCTTCACCGCCTCTCCCTCACCACCCGACACCTGGAGGAAGAACACCTCATCTTTCACCTCGGAACACTTCAACCCCAGGGCATCAATGTGGACTTCAACAGTTTCCTCATTTCCCCTTCCCCCACCTCACCCCAGTTCCAAACTTCCAGCTCAGCACTGTCCCCATGACTTGTCCTACCTGCCTACCTTCTTTTCCACCTACCCACTCCACCATCCTCCCTGACCTATCATCTTCATCACCCCCCCCCCCCCCCCCACTCACCTATTGTACTCTATGCTACTTTCTCCCCACCCTCCTCTCATTTATCTCTCCAGCCTTCAGGCACTCTGCCTATATTCCTGATGAAGGGCTTTTGCCCGAAACGTTAATTTTACTGCTCCTCGGATGCTGCCTGAACTGCTGTGCTTTTCCAGCACCACTAATCCAGAATCTGGTTTCCAGCATCTGCAGTCACTGTTTTTACACATGAGTTGCCAGAGAAACTGGTGGAGGATGGTACAATTACAACATTTAAAAGGCATCGAGATGGGAATGTGAAGAGGCACGGTTGAGAGGGACATTAGCCAAATGCTGGCAAATGGGACTAGATTAATTTAGGGTATCTGATCGGCATGGGTGAGTTGGACAGAAGGGTCTGTTCCTGTGCTGGACATCTCTATGACTCTAACTCAAATTTATTACGGGGAGATAGTATCTTGGAAATTTCACTGGTTCAGTAATCCAGAGGTCTAGGCTCTCCTCTTGGGACAAAAGTTAAAATCCCATCATGGCAACTGGCAGAATTTAAATTCAATGAATTATCCTGAACTTGAGAGCTAGTCTTGCCAATGTTGATGATGGAGCTATCATTGATTAATGTAAAAACTTCTCTGGTACACTAATGCCCTTCAGGGAAAGAAATCTGCTATCTTTACCTGGCTCTGAACTGTATCTGATTCCAGATTGTCTTCAATGTGGCTGACTCTTAATTAGGGGTGGTAATGAATGCTGATCTTACCAGTGACACCTATATGCTTTGAAACAAACAACAATGATGCCATATTAGTTGCTTACATGACCAAACATAGCCTTCAAGCTAAGATGGGTTTAGAGGTAGTGAAAAAAATGGAAGGCATTCACAATTTTCAAATCATACATTCTGTCCTGATTTTTAAGTTTAATTTCTTTGCTCATTTGTATAGTGGAATCTGCAAAATTGTCACTAGAATTCTGCTTTCCTACCAATGGTGGTGATACAGGATCTTTACTGAGACTAGGGTACGATTAGTAGAAGTTTACATCCAAATGGATATATGAATGTGAATCAGATGTAGAAAAATGTCACAAGACAATAATGCTTAATACTAAAGAATTTTCAGTTACAGAAACAAAATGTCAATAAATAATATTTACCATGAAAAACTGCTACTGATGCTTGCCTGTCCAGCCAAGCAATAGTCAGGATTGTAGGGAAAACCTGAAACACTCAACCTGTCTATCTGCTCTACCATTCTATAAAATCATGGCCAATCTTCTACCTGAATATAATTTTCCCACACCATTCCAATACGATTTTATATCTATAACATCTGGAAAACAAAACACCTAGCTAATGAGACCATAGGAGCAGATAATTACAAAGGTAAGCTGGTAAACACTGGATCCTTGACATAAACTGAAATAATGTATCAACACTTCAAATGCAAATTTAAACAAAATTCTGCTTGAATTTTCTACAAAAACCAGAAATTTATTATTAATCTCCACAGCTTTTTTAAACTGTCACCATACACAGATTGAACCCAGAAGTGACTACAGTTGATAGTAACAGATTAATCATAAAACTTCCTCTAAAATGTAACTACAGTTTTGAGAAGACATTCAGGATAAGAAAAGGAAAGCAGCCTCAGCATGCATAGTAATGTGATAATTCTCTTCCACTTATGAAAATTACAGAATACTTAGCTTTCTCGGTGCCATGTGCTTGATTAAAAATAAACCACTGTACAAGTACATATGAATGCTAATATCAAAATTGTTGTGATTTAGAACATGCCTTTTAAACTTGGATATAACTTGTAATTTTAGAAATGAAAGTTTAGCTGCAGAAAATGGGATAAATGTAATTAAAGAAAGTTTGAACCGTATTGTATTTAAAGGGCAATCGTCATATCTTTAGCTAGAAAGACAAGGTAATGAGAATGCAAACAGTCCCCAGGTTGCAAACAAGAGTAATGTCTTTGTTTTGGGAATTCGTCTAAGAGGTGAGAGGAGAATGATTTAAAAAACAATGAAGAGGCAATTTTTTTACAGAGTGGTTCGCGTACTGAATGAATTTCCTGAGAAAGTGGTGATTGAGGTACAATTACAACATTTAAAAGACATATGGATAGATGCATGAATAGAATTGGTTTGGAGGGACATGAGCCAGGAGCAGGCAGGTTAGGCTAGTTTAATTTAGGATTACATTCAGTGCGAACTGCTTGGACCAAAGGGGCTGCTTATAGCATTCAGTAAATATGTAAAGGTTGAAAAACACATTTATTTCATAAAATCAAAGAATGATTTGTAAGTGAGCAATTGGACTGAATTATCTGAGAAAATGGATAAGAACAGGTTGTGTCATCATGGAGAGGGATGAAGCTTTGAGAAGTTTCCTGTTTTCAATTTGAGTGCTTGCTGAAAAAGGTTCTAGTTGTAATTCAAACCAGATTAGGTTTATAATTCAGGGGAAACAGACAAAGTAAATAACAATTACATTAGACCTGCACTGCAAGCAGAGTAAAAACCAAATTTATTTATTGACCATGTGGAATGTGGATGAGTTTTTAATGTTTGAATTTTGCGTGGGAATCTTAACGCTTGAGTGGATTGTAGATCCTTCCATGAGCTTCAACAGACAAAAAAAAGAGTTAGGTAGCTAAATTAGCATGGAAGTATTGAAAAGTAACCAAAACAATGGATCCACATCAAGAGACGGATAAATTAAACTTTTATATCTGAAAAATGCTGATTCTGAGAATTTTCCAGAGGACTTTGGCATAGTTGGTTCCCACACAAGTATGGAAATTCTTGAGATATGACTATGTATCAGATCTGAGCAAACTAGACTGCCCAACATGATTTTGTAAGCTGTGGTATTAATAAGATCATATTTAGTTTGTTCTGTTCTTTTATAAATAATACAATTTATTTTGCTTTTAAAAAGTAGAGTCTTGTGGTGTGGTTCTAAATGTTAAGGGAAGTACATACTGATTTCCAGAAATAAACATTAATGGCTCATAACTGATCATATTAATTGATCTGCACAGTTTATAGTATTTAATTACATTTAAGCTAGCAGTGATTTAATGGAGCATACAAATACACAAGTTTTAAATTTTGATGCTCTCAACTTTAAGTAGGTCCAAAGGGGCTGCATGTGTACCTACAACTATGTTGTGTAGTTTAATATACTAACATACAACAAAATAACAATTTAAAGCAATAGCCCATTTCTACTCACTGTCTATACAAATAAACTGAGTTAAACACGCAGAGATTCAATGTTTGAACTAATGGCATGGTAGATTTGGATAGAATTTAAAATGGTAAAACAAAACTTTGAAATAATGAAGGGAAGGGAAATATTAGAACTATTAGGATCTATGAACAGAGGTCAGTCACGACAACTTTCTACAAATTTCCAAACTCATTAGCCCCTCTCCATGCCTTTCATTTCATGCTTCTCCATGGAATCAAATTACAATAAACTCAAACCTCAGTATCATTTTCATGTTATTTCACACAAGGATATGCAGAAAGCCACAAGTTACTTTCTTTCTGCACTTTCCTCTCCCACCCTAAATTATTCAGGCAACACCTGAAAAATGAAACAGAGAAGTTTTAAAGGTTTAATGGATTTAAGTAAAGACAAACTTCTTGATAACATCGGAAAAGAAATGAATTTACATGTACGTAACAGCATATTTTTACATTCCAAACAATGGTTTCCTTTCAAACGCCAAAACTGGTGATCAGATACATTTCCAAATTCACTTTTAGATATGCAAGATTGTATACTGATTCAGCTTGTTTAGAAAACACAAGTTTTTTTTAAAAAAGATAAGGTCACTTTGTTACAATGTTCTGCTGAACAACTCTTTGGGGCTTATGATGCAGTGGTAATGTCCTACCTCTGTAGAGTCCTACATACCCCAAGTTGTGTCATAGCAGGTCGGAATAGGTTGATTAAAAATAATTAGAAGGCAGAGAAGAAAATTAAGCTGCTAAAAATTTAAATAAGACAATTAAGTGCACACGTTCACCTGCATTCTCACCCTTGAAGTGAATGACAAATTGTCCACACAATTAACAGGAATGAAAATAACCTTGTGAAATGGTGTGTCTTCTGATCTTGGGGAAAACAGTGGCTCTGTGGTTAGCACAGCTGCCTCACAGTGCTAGAGATCTGGATTTGATTCCAGCCTTGGACAACTGCGTGGAGTTTGCGCATTCTCCCTGTGGCTGCCTGGGTTTCTTCCAGGTGCTCCAGTTTCTTCCCACAATCCAAAGATGTGCAGGTTTGGTGAATTGGCTATGCTAAATTGCCTGTAGTGTTCAGGGATGTGTAGGTTAGGTGCATTGGTCAGGGGTAAATATAGACTAATGGGGAACGGGTTTGGGTGGGATACTCTTTGAAGGGTCAGAGTGAATTTATTGGGCTGAAGGGCCTGTTTCCACACTGTAGGGATTCTATGATAAATCTCCAAAATAGCTAATCAACATATACCATGGTGGCCATCTTAGAAAATTGTAAAAACTGTAAGAGAGAATTTATAATGAAAAAATAGCATTTTTAGCCTCAAATTCAAGTTAACAAACCTACAATTTTTAAAAATTAAAAAGTTATTTACTGGGTATTAACGGTTCAGGTGACAAATCACAATCTGAAACCAGTTTCCCTTTTAACGGATGCTGTCTTATCTGCTGAATATTTTCAGTATTTTGTTTCTATTGCACGTTTCCACCATTTGTAGTAGCATGAATTGTCAAAATAGGCATGTATCTGCAATAATTTGTTTGCATTCCACACATTAGTGAGAGTTAAAATGATCCATGATTAATTATTCTTCTTTAAATGCTTGCAATTAGGCTGCAAAATGCTGTGCTGTACACCTTTTTAAAATAAATTTTAGTTTTATGCTGTTGGCAAAGGGGAAGAGAAGTAAGTAGAGCAGATGGTGAGACAGCAAAAGGCAGAGTGTGTTAATAGTAGGAAGGAGAGACATAGGTGCAGAATAAGTGTTAATGGTAGGTGTGATAGCAGAAAGTAGTTCAGCTCTACTAAGAGAAAACATATGCAAAATGAGACAGGGAGTGTGTATGTCATACAGCATACATGTGTATATAAGCAAATAGAATTCAAATAGACTCAGTATTTGAATTCAACAACCTCATTAGAATTCAGCAACCCACAGCCTATTTAGATTAGGACCCATGCCATGAAGTCTTGTTTGGATGGTTCGCTCCGGGTATGGATGACCTATTTTCTGGTCGTGATATAGGCTCTTTACCTGCAACTCTTGTTTCCTATCAGCACTTCCTTTATCTTTTGTTCTGAAAATCCTTTACCTTCATCATAGAATCCCTACAATGTGGAAACAGGCCCTGGGCAATTTAGCATGGCCAATTCACCTCACTTGCACATCTCTGGATTCTGGGAGGAAACTGCAGCACCCGGAGGAAACCCATGCAGACAAAGGAAGAACGTGCAAATTCCACCCTGACAATTGCCCGAAGTTGGAATCAAACTTGGGTTTCTGGCGCTGTGAGGCAGCAGTACTAACCACTGAGCCACCACTCTCTTTTGCACTTACTCCGCTTCCTCCCCTTTACATTAATAGCATTAAACCCACCACTTTGAGACACTTAGTTCTGAAGAGCCCATATTGAACGCCAAACATTAACTGATTCTCTCCATAGATGCTGCCAGAACCTGTTGAGTTTCTTCAACATTTCCCATTTTTATTTTGGATCCCCCAGTATCTGCAGTGTTTTGTTTTCACTTTCTCAATTACTCTATGCAATATGTCTGGCCCAAGCGAAAGATGCAAAAAAACAAAATCCAGCAAGGTGAAGCACTTAATCCCAAACACTTGCTTTCACCATTATACCTCAGCACAGGAATCATCATGCTCCATAAAATTTGACTATGCTAAAATACATATTCATTCAACTTGCAATACTGTCAACATCTACCTGAAGTTTCGATCTTTTGACAGCCAGCTTTCAGGTCACCACTCTTTACATCATCTTTAACTGCATTCTACTGATATTGTCAAATATTTTCATAGTCTAAACAAAGATGGAGCACTTACAGAATTAGTGGAGTCCTCAATGACCTTGTTAATATACTATGGTTATACAAAAACAACTTTTGAACTCCTTTAGATCTTTGCACTATGTTCCATATCTTCTTTTTGAAGATATTACGCACCCTTATAACTGAACAACCTTCTCATTCTTAAATGGTGTTTGAATTTTGATCTAATATGTCTACATATTACAAAGAAACATGCATGTAGATTAGCTTATTTTGCCCTCAAAATTCCTCAAAACACATCCCAAATTTGGAATAATTAGCTACAATCTAGTAAGTTGAGCAAAGAGTAACATTTGCAAGACAAAGATAAACCAGTGCAAAAAGCAAAGCAAAACTAGTCTGCTTCTAAGTTATAGAATGCCTTCAAATCCTATTGCGCTTTATATAATAGTAGGTAGACCACACACCACAGACAACATATGCAAACAGAATTCTTGACAAATGGTTCATCATCTGTCTATTGTACTGAGCTTAATACTTCAGATTCAAAACATGCAAA
Organism: Hemiscyllium ocellatum; assembly: GCF_020745735.1. Lineage (NCBI taxonomy): Eukaryota > Metazoa > Chordata > Chondrichthyes > Orectolobiformes > Hemiscylliidae > Hemiscyllium > Hemiscyllium ocellatum. The sequence continues at coordinate 34,209,098 of NC_083436.1, read as the reverse complement.
CATCTCAACTGTGGATCTGTGCTAAAAATAAAATTGACAGGATAAGGATACAAGCAGACAGTACAGTAGACAATTATATTCAAAATTCACAGCAATAGTAACTTGGCAATAAACAAGACATTATACCTAAATGACGATTAAATGCACACTGCAAAACATCAACATGCCACCATCTGCAATGTAAGCAGTGTCTACCAATAAGAACATGGTTATATTTTAAAACTTATCAAATCTAAACATTAATATTGCAAAAGATTTAGAGTGCTAACAGCAATAAATGCTATATAAGTAGAATTAATGTTCAGAGTGTTGTATGCTGTGCAATCAAAACTAGTTGGAAGTAGAGAAGAATTACAAAGCTCCTGTGATACCATGCTGGACCATGACCAGATCCTACCCGTAATACATCTTGGGAGAGAAGTAAGTCAGCAAGTCAAGTGTGTTTGTATGAAGACCAGAAACATAAATCCTTGCAATTCTGTCACCTAGTATCAGCATAAATTCCTCCCATCTCAGATATTGCACAGGTTTGATTCAGAACAAATGTTATATTCTGCTTCAACATTTCTTTTACATCAGTAAGCCTTAATTGACTGCATAAGTGTTACAAAATAACACCTTTCTGTATCTTCCACAAAAAGGGAAATTGTCAATTTGTGTGGTTAATGCACAGTCAAAATGATGTAAATTTAATGTGAATCTTTAAGGATGTGAGAATTTACATTTTCACTCATTTGAGATACCTTCAGACCCAGGTCAGAGAACTAAAAGTGCACCAGTCTCCTATGTGACTTAGTTACTACTGAGATTCTTGAACACAATTGAATGAATTGGGCTGATTGATAGCCTGCAGTGTTTTAGTCCAACGCATTACAAGGAAAATACCTGGAAACAAAACCTACCAGCACCCCCAATCACAAGGTAGCTAATTTACCAACTGAGAACGTAATTAAAGTCATATACAATCCTAAAGCTGAAACAGAACTGCAAGTAAAACAAAAATTGCAAAAAGAATGTAACTAAATATATCCACTGTAGCTTATAATGGTTACTAGATTTTAGCTTCAAAAGATTGGTAATGTTTGGAATCCTACTTGTACAATATCTTAGTAAATAGGAAGATGAACAGTCATGGAAGAAAAATAAGATGAAGCTTTAAAATGAGAATTTTAAGTACGATTGGACAGTCATAAATAGAATATCTTTATACAATTGATAGTACAGGTGGATAGACTGATTATTGGGTTGTACCATCACAATCACAGAATTATGACCATTATTCTGCAGCTAATTTACTTAACTAAATTAGGAGTCAGATCAGTGATAACTAATTTGTAAAAAGACTTACCTTCATAAGATCTATTGCTAACGACCTTTAGCAAATTCTATACCATACAATGTAAAAATGGTAATTTATACACATTTGTAGTCCTCATTTATGATTGTACTGCAATCATTCACAATCACCTTCGCTGTATGGAAATTTCATGGGGGTTGTAATTCTACAAACCTAGCACACTGAAAAACTTTATCCTTTTAATCTAGATAGCTTATCTACTCTGATTTTGATTGTATCACAAATTTGCACATGATTAAAGGCACAAAGAAGCATCACCTGCACAGTGCCCATGTGCAATACATTCTCCATGATGCAAACAGGTTAAGAGTAGCACCTTTTAATTTCAAGGACGGCTTTACTGCAGCATTACTGTGGATTATAAATCATTATATCACTAAATCAGAAGAGACTGATCTCAAGCTTGAAATACATAGATGAGAAATGAAACGTGCTAACATGTCCTTTTAGGAGACAAGCAAGACTTTGTTTTCAAGAGGTAAACTGACTACGCAGCTTTATGAATCTGCCTTTTGGACCACTTCCCTCCTTTATCTTCCTTGCAATTTACATCAATAAATAAATGTTAACTTTCTAAATTCAGTTTATTTGCAACTTTCTAACAGGAGCTAAAGGGAAATATTATCTGCAAAATAAAGACTTTGTAGGAGGGAGAAAATGTAACAGAGAAAGTTCAACTAAGTTATAACAAAGTGACATTGATTGTCAGTGAATAAATTTACACATTTACAACAGTCATGGTGAAGTGCTTGGATAGCTTCATGATTGTCTCATGCAAGGTTCAAAATGCAACGGATGGAGGACTTCAGCAAAATGAAGGCTATGTTACAGGTGATCTGTCAGCTCTGCTAGTTAGAGGTAATTATTTTCCAAATATCTCCAGGTCTTTTCTGCATGTTATAAAAACGGTTGCTAATGCCTTGCAGTGCATTTAGTTTTATAGTACACAGTAATGCAGCTTGGCAAATACACAAAACAGAATTAATTTCAACTGATGTTATAAAATTACATCATGTGCTGTTGATATTAGGTCAGTGCAAAAAGCTGTCATAATACTACAGAATAACCTACATGGGAGTACCGTAGTCATAATACAGGTACATCCACAAATCTGAAAAATCCCCAGTAATGCCAGTAATATTATCAAAAGTTCTATACTTTTCTGACGAAGCAGAGGATTAACTGCCTTGAACCCAGTACTGCAGGCATACCCATGGTCTAATTCTTTATAAAAATAACTGCAGCACAGCTATTCATGTTATAATAATTGCTGATATTTACTGTGAAGTATTATGTTTAGCAGCCAAGTGAAATGATTGCAAATTTGCCATTTTGTTTAGATGAGTAACAGGCACTACACTGGTCTGCCTTTGTGCATAAAAAAATTTATAGAATGGTTGTCCCCAGTTAATACATGGAGAGTAGAGCAGCATCCAATTTTGATTCTTCAAAAGTGCAAAAAAATTATAGGCTATTAAATATTTGTCACAGTTATTTTCTCTATCAGATCCTGTAACTGCTTTTTTCTGTCCCCTCAAACCTCGTCCAATAAAGAGGAATCATTTTACACATTTTTGTAATTCAGATTGGACAGTTCTTTCTTGTTTGGAGAAAATCCTATGGCACACTGGTCTGTGATTTATTTCTCATGGTTATTCAATAGAAGTATGGAACAACATATCTATAATGCACTTCGTCATGTTGGTTATAACTGGATTAAAGTGCATCAGACAAGCTAAACTGAACTATCTAACAAGTTATTGCCTACCTTTGAACCCCATTTTCTTCCAATGGGGATGAGAATAGATGTTTTCTGAATATGGTACATATTGTAGATTCAGTATGTAATAGTCTAGAAAGTACTGATCAATTTTTGGTGAACTAAATATTTCATATATAGTACATGCAAATGTATATCACACTTTGTGCTGATTCGAATTTTTAGAAGACTTGAATTTTAAATTGCCACAAATGGCAATTACAAAGGCTTGAATAGTTTAAAAGCTTTTTAAAAAGGTGGATTTTTTTCAAAGATAGAATGGGTCTGCAGCTCATTAGTGTTATTCAAATGAACTAGGTTGCTACAACTTTACTCACAGCAGCTGTGGCTGTTCATTGAGAATAGGTGTACACATCTTTTTTTTCCATAGACAGTTTTGAGATTCTAGTCTACTTCTGTTTGCACTCAAAGATAAAGCAACTACATTATATTAAAAGTGCTTCTTGTTTGTATAATTTTTAAAAATTCTGAAATTGTGTTTGGAAAGTTTTGATTTAAAACGTAATATTAAGTACAGCAAGCTCCAGCTCATTTTAAGCCGAAACAAGCACAAATCCAACCACCAATTTGTTTTTCCAAGGAATGATCCAATGGAATGAAATGGAGGCCAGATAATTTTTCTGCATTGCACATGCAAGCATTTGGCATGGTTTGTGGGTGAAGGTGGTAAGCAGAAGGCAGTGTGGCAAGACAATAATAATTTGGGGAGACAGGAAGTTAATGGTGACGTTGGGAGATGGTATAATGGTGCTGCTCCATTATGAAAACAACAAGATGACAAAACAACAATTTGGGGAGAATTACAGAAAATTATCCATGAGGTGGGGAAAATGAGATAATGACCTGGGTAGTGAGGTAGATGATCAGTCAAAGGAGGCAAGATGTAGAGGGGAGACAGCAATGATCTAGGGGGAATAAAATGATAAATTGTGGTGATGGGGAAGATGATTTGGAAAAATATTTGAATTGGATGTCAGACAAAGAAGGTATATCATCTCCGCCCATACAATGGGTTAGGTTGACTAAAAGAATCTATAGTCTCTGACTTTAAATGACTGAAACATACAAGATAGTGATCTTGCAGGGTAGACATTGACACAATGCCCTGCTGCAAAATCTAGATCATGGGGGTGGGGGGGGGGGGGGGTTGGGAACAGTTTCATGACAAGGAGTCAGTTATTCAGAACTATTTTCATGCAGAAAGTTGTGAATCTTTGGAATTTTCTACCCAAGCTACACTGAACATATTTAAGGCTGAGACAGATGTTATATTTCTAAGGGCACGAAGGAATAGGGTAAGTGTGAGAGAAATTGGAGTGGAAACAATTGTTCCGCCACTACTATGTGAACAGCAGAGCAAACACCACATCTACTTCTGCTTTGAACCTGCTAGGGAATATGCAAGCTGAGAATGGGAGTTGGAGTCTTTAAGACGTTGACCAAGAGACTGGAAGGCTGCCAGACGTTGATTGAAAACTTGGGAGATGAGGTGGGGCTACAGGTGCCAACTGAGAGTTTTACAGCAAAGGCATTTCGGCTAATCATGTCACCACTGGTCATAAAACACCTGACTCTTGGGAACAGAGGGGATTAAGTGGGGGGCTGGGGGGAGGGAATGGGAGATGACTGAATCGGGGGTGATATTGCATTGTGTTAAAACCCTACTCAAATATTGGTACTGGTAACATGGAGAGATAAAGGATTGGGATGTGTGGCGATAGGACGAGGGTGATATTATCACAGGAACAGAGTTCCAAGAGACAAACTGGATCGAAGCGGTAACGCCGCTTCTCGATGCACAGATGCTGCCAGACCTGCTGAGCTCTTTCCAGCACCTTCTGTCTAGGAAGGTGAGAAAGCGATGTCAATCTTCCTCCTCTTCTTCTTGGACACCGTCTGCGGCGGCGGCAGCAGGGGCGACCTCCCGGCTCAGCTCGGCCCTCCTGTCCCTGCGCCTCTCTTGGATCGCCCTCATCTCCTCGGCGTACCGCAGAAAGTTGTCGCCGAAGCGGGCCCAGGCTTTGTACGGCACGGTGATGGAGTGGCGGTACGAGGGCTTCACCTCGCTCAGCCGCAGGAACACGCCGTACCGGTTGGAGCCCGGGTCGAAGAAGAAGCGCTTGTTGTCGACCGGCACCGAGATGCCCTCGGGCAGCTCCAGCGGCCCCGGAGCGCCGGCCTCGTCTGCCAGGCCTCCCCCTCCAACCCCTGCCGCCGCCGCCGATGTCGGGCCAGTCCCATAATCCTCGATCAGCCGGGCCAAGGCGTCCCGGAACTCGATGAGGCCCTGGGCCGGGAGGGCGATGGTCTGGCCTTGGGCCTGGCTCTGGCCTTGGGCGGAGTAGCCCCAGCCGGGGGAGCCTCGGCTCACGGTCTGGCGGATGCGCAGGAAGCGGCCCCGCTGATTCTCCTTCAGGTCCAGGTAGTACTTGCGGTTCTCCCGCACCAGGGACTCGCTCTTCAGCACCCGCTGAGGCTGCGGCTGGGCCTGGGCCTCGGGCTGGGCCGGCGCCACATGCTGCTGCTGCTGCTGCACCACCGCCGCCGCCGCCTCCTCGTCCTCCTCCTGCTGCCTCCGCCGCCGCCTCAGGCCTCCTGCTCCTCCTCCTCCGCCGGCCAGCCCGAGCTGGGCGTAGTGCTCGATGAAGTCCCCCAGGTAGTCGCGCATCTCGGCCGCCACAGGCATGGAGACGGTCAGGCGGCTCTTGCGGCCTGCCGAGCCCACCACCTCGGCGATCTTCAGGAAGCGGCCCTTGGCGTTCTGCTTCACGTCCAGGTAGAAGCGCTTGTTCTGGATGTCCACCCGCTTGGAGGCCAGCTCCTGGGTCTCGAGTAGAGGCGGCGGGGGGCCGGCGGCCGGGCTCGGATCCCTCGCCTTGGGCGGTCGGGACGCCTCAACATCCCCTTCCTCTTCCTCCCCCCCCACCGCTTCCTCGGGAGGTACGGCGACGGTGGATACCGCCGTTAAGAGGTGAAGATCGGCGTCCGTTCCCCCGCTGGCCCGTTCCCGATCACTGGTCGTCGCCATGAGAGACGGCCCCCCGGCCCGCCTGAAACCAACCGCTGTCCAACGGCCAACGCTCGCGAGACCCGAGTGTGCAGACTCCTGCGGCTGCGCGCGGGGCGTGGGCGGGGAGGTATCGAGGGCACGCCCACATCACCATGACGACCAGCTGCCCCTCCACCCGGTGAGGGGGGGCTTTGGCTCGATCTACGGGCTCTCGAGGAACGGAGGGGGCGGGGACTGTAGGGCTGGACGTATAGCGTGACGGACGGTACCTGAGAGGAGACTGATAGTGCAGGGGCGGGGCCTGAAGTTAAGGGGCGGGGACTGATGGCACAGCGGACAGTGAATGGGCGGGACTAGGTGGCACTGGAGCGGGGCCTGGCCGTGAAGGGCGGGGCGTGGTGTAGGCGGGGACTTCAGTCGGCGTGTCAAATGAAGACACGATTAATCGTACGCCCAGTGCTCGATCGAAGTACCGGGGTACCTTTTCGCCAGGAAAAGAAACACACAGCTTTTTCTACCCGTTACTGCAGATGGTCGCAAAGTGGATGGTGCCGGAGATGCCGCTCACAATATTTGTTGTCATCCTTCGTATTTCTAGAGGGGGCGAATCCTCACCAATCGAGTGGTGGGTGGTCGATGCAGGCTCTGGTCACGTGGAGCGCGCCAAGATGGTGGCTGAGCGAGTGATGGGGGTCAGTGATGGCAGGCTCTGTCTCCTGGGGCCCTGAGGGAGACAGTAAACTCCCTTCAGGGTCTGGGCTAGCTACTCCTCTTTGAGCCGGTAAATTGTTGTCGTGCTGTTTTAGTGTGTGGAGTGGATTGTGTGCTAACTTCTTTCAGGCGCAGAGTTAAGTTCACTTTCTGTTTGATGGTATTGATGATTTGGAGGAGCCGGTGTTGGACTGGGGTGGACAAAGTTTAAAGATCACAAAGCACCAGGTTATAGTCCAACAGTTTTAATTGGAAGCACTAAGTTTTGTGATTTACATATAAAAGAAATGAAACCAACATGGTCATTCTAACAACAGATTTGAGACTTAACAACCAATCAAGGTGTTTTTCAAAGTTTAAGTTCAATTATATCACACTGTAAACTTTTGCTATAAATTCTGTGTCTTACAATTGTGTCCTCCACCATCACCTGATGAAGGAGCAGTGCTCTGAAAGCTAATGCTTCCAATTAAACCTGTTGGACTATAACCTGATGCTGTGTGATTTTTAACTTTTTGTTTGACTCTTTCTGCAGGGCAACACCTGCATTGATTTATAAAGAACATTATAGCGCAGTGCAGACCCTTCGGTCTTTGATGTTGCACTGACTCGTGGAACCATCTGAAGCCCATCTATCCTATACTATTTCATTTTCATCCATATGTCTATCCAATCAACATTTAGATGCCCTTAAAGTTGGCGAATCTACTACTGTTGCAGATTTACTTGCGTGTTTGAACTTTATTGTAATGGAGGATAAAAATAGGAATATCTTATGACAACTGTACTGTGCATTGGTGAGACCACACCTTGAAGGCAGTGTACGCTTCAGTTTAAGAGAGATGTACTTACAGGTTGTTATGCAATGATGTGTGTTTCATTAATGCAAATTTGCTAAACCATTGATGAATTGGGGACGCTGTTTCTAACACATGAACTTTTAAAGTGTGTATTGGTTATAATGTGGTTCTGGCCTCATCAATTTAAATGGTACTGCTATTAATAACATTCTTACAACATAGGTTGCATGAGAACAGAACTACTGTACTATAACAGAACTGACTATGTTATAAGCACCTCGGAGTTTCACTCAGCTGATGTCTGGAATGAAATGGGAGAGTTGTAGTTTTTACACCCTAGATGAAGGCACTTTTGCCCCATCATGTTCACACTGATCATTTAAATAGCTATCTATTCTAACTCTATTTTCTGGCCTGCAAACATGTATGCTGTGGCAAATCGAGTGCTCATTTCGTCTTATATTGAAAAGTTAGGGGGTCTCCCATTTAAGAGATGAGAAATTTTTTTCTCCTTGTAGGTTAGCATTCTCTGCAACAAAGAGTAGCTGAAGTAGAACAATTACTTATATTGAAGGTTACCATTTTAGTTTAACTGACCCTTCCTCAGAACTGATGGTAGAGAGAAAGGTCACTCAACCTGAAGCGTTAACTCTGATTTCTCTCCACAGATGCTGCCAAATCTGTTGAGCTTTTCCAGCAATTTATTTCTGTCTTTGATTTACAGCATCCACAGTTCTTTTGGTTTTATTTATATTCAAGCCTGAATCATAGTACAGGTAAGAAAATGCCATGAAGACCTGTGATCAATCCTGAGCCTATTGGATGATAAAACAAGGTGGATGGGCTGAATGTGCTACTCCTGTTTATAAAATCTCCAGGTCATCATACACAGACAACAAATTGGGTTGTACTGTTGTCACACAATCATGGAATCAAATTCTACACATAATCCAGTACTGATGGAATGCTTGCTATTAGGGATGCTACCATTCTGAAAAGATGTTTATTTCAGGTCTCACATTTCCTTTCAGATGAATGTGGCCTAATTAAATTTTATTGCCCTGCTCAAGTCACTAATTCAAATTAATTTATAATTATATGCTTGTTATATGTAGGACTTTGCTGTGTTCAAATTGACTGCTGATTCCTATACTGTCACCTTACTTTGAACAACATGGTTTGGCTGTAAAGCATTTTAGGGTTTCTAGAAGGAGTAAAATGCAGTGTAATAAATGCAAGCCTTTTTTTTAACTTGCTGGCTCATGCATGCAGTAGTAAAATTGGTCACTGTAAACTGTTTCTGCAGACTGTTCGTCAAGTCTCCTGGACACAACAACTAGTGTTCAGGAGTAGAGTAGTATGGTCAGCAAATCTGTCTTTTGGATCAATGGCAATGTCTCATCCGAAGGTTGTAGCTTCAAATCTCACTTCTGAGGCTTCATTCAGCACATTAGTCTGGCTGTCATTTCCTTGCAATACTGTTGGGAGTGCCATTTCTCAGACATGTTATACTGGTTTCTTGTCTTTTATCCTTAGGTGAATGCGAATTGCTCTTTAGCACAATTGTTGACCAGGGCATGAAACTTCCCTGCTCTTTAAATTGTGCCGTGAAATCTTTAAAGTTGACTTGTTGAGGTTTGGTTACTATCCAGTCTGAAAATGGCACCTTTTAAAGGGCTCAACCAAAATATCAGCCTTGATTCTGTACTTTACTATCTGGCATGGGGCTTGCTATCTAGCAAAGACTTTAATTGCCACTTTCTTAATTATATAAATACGCAGTGCAGCATTTTTTTTGAAAGTCTGAGCCAGTTCTTTATATATACAATTTTTAGGAACTTGCATTATGACAATCATGGGGCTAGGCATTTGCGGCATTTGCAGCATTTCCTGACAAGTGATAGAACCTAAATTCCCTGAAGGTTTTGTGGGAAAAAAACATGTATTTTATTGAAATTTAGTTCAGAGTTAATGCTTTTCCATCAACCCTGTTCTTGAAAGCCCATGCCACAGCCTACGTTTTGATCACCGTGTTTGTGATTTGGACAGCATGACTATAATCACTGCGTAGAATGTAGTGCAGCTGATCAATTAAATGTAGGGAAATGAAAAGTTATTGACAAAAAGGAGCCATTCTAATTTATGAAATGCTTTGAAGCCAAAGGCACAGTCAGCTGCAACTTCTGGAGCTGATTTTCTGCAACAGAAGTTCTTAGTTGTCACAAACCCTTCACTCTTTCTGATGAGTACAAGGTATACACTGTGGAATGATTTATGGATCTCTAGGGAGATGGTGGAAATATCAGACATCATCCTGGGGGCCAAGAGCTTTTAGTGAAGTTGTTCCCCCTCTTAAAACTGGCCCTAGCCCCGAAGCTGCGACTTTTTTTTATTTCAAAACTTTTGTTAGTTTAAAAAAATCTTTATATTGATGCACACAGTCACTAACAAAGGAAGGAGCAAGCATTGCAGATTGACTCTTATCCAACAAACAAACCAAAGACCTGTCTTACACATACAAGACTAATATTTACATATAATCGAAATACTAGAAGGGTCTGATAACTGAATGGACCCACATTTACCTTCAGCAGGAATACCTCAGACAGTGGTCTTTCCCCGCTGCACCGAGGCAGCAGTTGCCCCAAGCTTTCAGCGTGCATTAGCATGATTTTATTAAATGCAAACTTGATTTCTTACACAAATTAGAAGGTTGAGATGTATTTCAGGGTATTTGTGTGATTGGAGATATGGCAGGTAGTAGATGTAGTACATTTGGGAGGAAAAGGAGACTTTAGACCTGTGGCTGTCAAAGCTGACTATGACATGGTTTTCCTTGTCTCATGTCTGGGACTGTTAGGATTGCGTGACAGCTTCCCTATTGTCTTATAATGTGATTACGAGGGTAGTGGAAGGCAAGTTGGATGGCCTGCATTTTGTTTTTTGTCAAACAATTGTTGTATTCCTATTGTTTAGTAAATGTATGTGCGGTACTGGGTTTTACCTACCCACGTTCGTATTCCCAGCTAGTCTGCTGTGGAGATTCATATTCTGTTTGTTTTTTGGAGCTTTCCAAATGCTGATACCATATCAGTGGTTCCTCAACCTTTTATGATATTGCACTAATGGTGTGGCAGCAGATCCTGGTTGAGATGTTATGCAAGGTGGGTCAGAAGAATTATGGTGAATATTTTGTCAGAGAAGAATAAGATTCCTCTGACTGTTGAAAGATGAGGGCGTTCCTTTCTGCTTGCATAGGTGAACACTGATTTCTGCACAGTATTTGTGGACCTGAGCAAGGTCCCGTAATGTTAGTCATTAGGCCCTGTGACAGGCATTGGAGAAATTTGGCTGTCCACTGAAATTTATCACAGTGGTGCAAATAACGTGTTTTTTTTTCAAGATTTTTGTATTTATGATTATGGATTGAAATGGGAAAATACTTGTTTTAAAAATGAAGGAATATTGAGGGATTGCAGCACTTTTTGAAAGCAAGTAACTTGATGTTAATTGTTAATGCTGTTTATACACTTGTTCAAGTAGCAATTGACGTGCAACAAAAACAAAAATGGTTGGACACACTCAGCATGGTTAGCAGCATCTGTGGAGAGAAAAAAATGACTTTATACATCTAGTGATCCTTTTTCAGAATTGTCCTGAAGAAGGGTCACTGGACTTTGAAATGTTAACTCTGCTTTCATAGACCTGCTGAGTTTCTTGAGCAATTTCTTTATTTGTTTCAGATTTCCAGCATCCACAGTTCTTTGCTTTAGTTTAGTAGTTGACGTATAGTTTGCAGATGAGCTGGAGCTGAGTGTGTACAAATGGAGAATTACTGAGTAACAAGTAGCTGATTGGTCTAGACTAGCGACCAGTTATCGATGACTGAGGCCTTCGGCCTGCCAGCAATTGTGTGATTGGCTTCCCGGCAGCTGAACAGTTTGGGACTGTGAACGTAATGAGAACCATTAGATCACTACCAACTCAGAGGCTGTCTCTGTTCTCTACAGTAAAAAGAAGCATTTGAAGCATGAAGAAAGACGGTTCATTTTTCCTTCAGTTGTTGTCAGCTGTGACTTAATTAATAAGTCAGAGGCATCTTGAACATTAAATCAGTCACTCTCTTCCTCCTGCAAACCATTGAAAACACCTGTACAATCAAGACCAAGAAGCAGCATTTTGATCAGCACAAGAATCGTCACAAGAACAACCACTGAACTGCTTCCAGTCTTTTCCTCACCCATAGCACCCATTTTTTTTCCCCTGCCTGTGTTTGTGTATGGCAGTATTTATAAAGGTTTAGAGTTACATGGTGATGGTTCATGATTGTTTCTAGAGTCTATTTGCTTGTAATATACTTTAGGCAAAGATCAGTCTCCAAGGACTTCATAAATTCCTGTTTGCTGATAACATGCAATGCAACACGAACGTGTTTTCTAATGCAGGCAACACTTTAGCTTGACATTACTTCAGTTTTCATTCTGTTGATTGTAATGACTTTTTTCAGGAAAGTTCTTTCCTGAACCCAAAATTTCGGTCCATGACCAGAACTCGTCGGTGATTCACTTATCTCGGCCGCAAAGTTTCTTGACCTTTCTATGTTGGTGGGATATATGCAAGAATTGCCAGAGCAGGTGTATTCTTCAGAGATTTAGCATTAGTCTGGGGATGAGGTGTGAATCTGCTTAACAAACAAAAAGTGATAATGCCTGCTCTGCTGTATGCATGCGATACTTGGACTGTGTATCTGCGTCATGAAGTTCAACATCATTCATTTGAGTTGTTTTTGGAAGCTTTTGAAGATCAGTGGCAGGAGAAAATACAAAACACTGAGGTACTCAACTGAGTTAGCATGCCAAACAGACACTTCATATTGCAGTGTTCACATCTGGGTTAGGCTAGTCATTTAAGCTGGAATGCTTGACACTCAAAGCAGACCTTCTGTGGAGGGCTTGGGCCTGGAGTGCTATAAAGGCGCACTAAAGACCTCACTTCGGTGTTTTGATCCCTGGAAAAAGCTTGCCCTGGATTGGATAGTGTAAGGTGTCAACTTGCTTAAAATTCAATCATTTGTGGTCCTATTTGCAATGGAGACTGTTGGGGGAAGATTGACCTTTGTCAGTCACTGGCACACCCCCATAATCCTACCAAAGCCCTCAATGGTCAAATTGTCACGTGAGTTTTTAATGATGAACGGCACCAGTAACCTACTTTAAATATCTTGGTGTTGGAAACCGGTCACTGTTGTAAATAACCAGCTTTTGAAGTTTGGAATAAGTACAAATGATTCTTCACTTGTTCCTGGGACATTATTAAGCAATCAGTCTGAGATACTGGAAAATATATGGTCAAATTTGAAATGGCATCTCCATTATGATATGAAAAACAAACACTTGAAGTTTTATATTCTTGAAATCTGACATCCATTCTCTACTGCTCAATGGAGAGTAGAAACTGATCGCAATATGAGATTGTTAACTTGCATGTGTTTGCCAGATTCTTTCCCTAGGATTTACTTTTAAGATTTGCTATTTTATCAGAGTATTATGCATAGAAAACAATTTTTTTTGTGCCTCAGCAGAAAATTTTCCAAATGGTGAGAAGATGACTGATCAGCAGCGTAAATTACCAGAATGGATGGAGTCAGAAGAGATAAAAGAAGCTGAAAGTCAGCAAAAGGTATACAGGAGTAATTGATTTTTCTTTCCTGTCTTGCATGACTGTATTCTTTTTGAAAGAAAAGACTTAGTTATTTTGAATTTGTTTTAGGCAAACATCAATGACTTGTTGGATTATGGTACTAAAGGAGACCACTCAACCCATTGAATCCATGTTGGCTCCCTGCAGAATTACCAGTCAGTTTCGTTTTCCCAGCACTATTCCCATAGCCATGCAGGTTTACACAATAATGTAACACCAGTTCCTTTTGAAATCATTGATCATTTTGACATGGGCTGGCAATCTGTTCCTATTCCATCATCTTATTACTGTAAACCTTGAGCACCTTTTCCCTGCTCATGTCTGCTTTAGTCATTGACCGCTCCATCCCATGCTATGTTCATTTAAAACCTTTCCCACACCTAATGAATATTCCTCTGAACTGTACAGATTTATCTCACCATTGAGTGATTTACAAGGAATAGTGACGTAGGAGTGTACAGCTTGTCCATGCTAACCAGATATCCTGTTTGCCAGCACTTGGCCCATATCCTTCCAATTCATAAACCCATCCAGATGCCTTTTAAATGTTGTAATTGTACCAGCTCTCTTTCTTTCTACACACACACACACACACACACACACACACACACACACACACACACACACACTTACTTCTTCTGGCAGTTCATTCCATACACTCACCACCCTCTGCATGGAAAAAGCTGCCCCTTAGGTCCCTTTTAAATTTTTCCCCTGTCACCCTAAATCTATGCCCTCTAGTTCTGGATGTTCCCACCCCAGAGAAAATATCTTGTCTGTTTACCCTGTCCATACCCCTCATGATTTTATAAACTTCTAAAAGGTTCTCCCTCAGCTTCTGACTCTCCAGGGAAAGCAGCCCCAACCTGTTCAGCCTCTCGAGAGCAGAAATTTAGTACGATTGAGACTCAACTATTTCTGCAACTGCCCACAATTTCAGCTACTTCTCTAGCTACTTCACTTTGATATTTGGAGTCTATATTGGGCAAAATTGCTTCACAACCATGAAGAAGCAGCCACCTTTTGCCCCAGGCATTTTTTAAACTGCTCTTTATATGTTTTGAAAGAAGAAAATTTGCATGAATTAACTCAACTTGTGGTGTGAAAACAACTGAGTCTTCCTCTTGGCAGTTTGAGATTCAGTTACAGCAGCTCTGTAGGGAACCATAATACGGGCTTGCTCTGTGAGAGAGGATATCTTTACACTACTAGGAATGGTTTTGTTGGAGGGCATGACTAGTAGGCTTCTTTTTAAAAACAGGGGAAAAAAAGAACCTTTTCTTGTATTCAAGGTTCCTTCTACAAAGAAAAATGCTCTAGAGGACAAACTTCCCTTCTTGGAGTTTCCTGGTTCCATTGTATGCAGTTATGAAGCAAATGACTGTTCTTTCCTATCGGAAGATTTAAGGTAAGATTTCTGAAAGAAAGCTATACTTTGTCACATGTGTAAGCTAAATGGTTCTATGTTTCTTGTATACTAGCTTGAATGAAACACAACAGTTGGTATTTCCATCATCTCCTAGTTGTTGTTTCTAAAGTTTGACGAATCAGGAGCTACTAACTCATGAGCTAGTGATATCAATCAAAATGTGACCTCTCCTCAGTGGAATTAAAAGGATGCCATGGGTGCAGCCATCATGTGGCTGCTGTCATTGTTGGTTTAGGTATTCGCTAATGTCACACTGGTGCAGGTTTGAAATTGTTTGTTTTTTGGTCCCTTCAGTTGTGAGCTAATGTGAGTGTGACCAGAAGAGGGGCAAATAATAAGTGTGTGAGAGAAATAATTGTGCACCATGCTCCTTCATTCTCTTTCCCTTAACCAAAAAGTGTATTTCTTTTACCAAAGAGAAAAAGCCTTGGATGTTAATAATTGTAAATTCGTGCACTGTCAGAATTGGAAATACCTATATGTGAATGTCAAACCCTCTCCCTCATCTAATTAACATTATTCTGAACTGTACAGATGTACCTCACCTTTGAGTGACTTGCAAGGAATCGTGTCATAGAAATGTACAGCGTGGAAACAGACCCTTCGGTCCAACTCGTTCATGTTGACCAGATATCCTAAATTAATCTAGTGCCATTTGCCAACACTTGGCCCGTATCTCTCTCAATCCTTCCAATTCATATACCCATCCATATACCTTTTTAAATGTTGTAGAGGTTAATGTGTGTATGGAATGAGCTGCTAGCGGAAGTGGTGGAGGCTGGTACAATTACAGCATTTAAAAGACATTAGAATGGGTATATGAGGAAGGTTAATTAGATGTGGGAGAGGGTTTAAGTAAACATAGGGGATGGAGAGGTAGATGACTAAAGCAAACATTAAGCAGGGCAAATATGCTCAAGGTTTACGGTAATAAGATGGAATAAGAACAGATAATAAAAATGGAATTACCTATATATGAATGTTTGTTATATCTTCTAACATTTTATATTTTCAAAGGCTAGGTCCTATGAATGAGTTTCTCATTTTCTAGATTTTAATTTTCGATGTTTAATTTTACGGATTATAAATGTTAGCTTTTTTAAATTTAATTGCACATTTCTTTATTTTAGGTCTTTTATTACGAAGCAATCAGCAATCGGATTTGACTTAGAGTGGCCTCCGACATATATAAAAGGAAAAGTTGGAAAAGTTGCACTTATTCAGCTATGTGCTTCTGAGAAAAAGTGCTACCTGTTCCACATCTCTTCCATGTCAGGTCAGCGTATGATTGTATTTTTATTCCTTCATTTCTCCCCCTCCCTGTCATGAAGGCAGGTGGGCGGGTGCTGTAAGCCCTTTTGTACATCACAAAAGTAACACTATATCATATTTTTTTCATTTCTGAGTTCAGATGAAAGGTCATTTATTTGATACGCTAACTGTTTCTCTGTCCATAGCTGCTGCCCAACTCAAGGTGTTCTCACCATTTGTTTTTTCTAATTTAACTAATGTGTCACTCTTCCTTCCACGTTTAAACATGGTAACAAAATAATGTGCATCTTATGGCTGGGTGGGGAAAATAATTTATTAGATCTCATTGGGAGGGTGCAGGGTTTCACTCCTCTTCGATGTTAGCAGTGCTGTCACCTGCAGATGACCTTGCCTTAGTGCTATACATTGAATCTTTCTTTTTGGAGATGGGTAAAAGCAATACATAATTGATTTTGAGTTCTCATTCTTGGTAATAATAGGGATAATGCTGGCATCAGTGGTAATAATTCTCGCTCATTTCTTTTATTGACTTTGTTTGCAAAATGGATTTTCTAAAAGGATTTTATTCTTGAAAGGTACTGATTTGGCAGAATCCTTGAAAAACCTTGTGGACCAAGAGTGTTGTGGACTCTAGGTAGTAGCTCATCATTTACCAAATGAGTTGAATCTGTATTGATAATGTAAATTTGGTTTTAGGATTTCCAAGTGGACTCAAAAGGTTGCTAGAAGATGAAGCAATTAAGAAAGTTGGTGTCGGAATTGATGGAGACCATTGGAAGCTAATGAGAGACTATGATGTTAAACTCAAAGGTTTTGTGGAATTAACTGACCTGGCTAATCAAAAGGTAAAATATTATTAATTTATGCGTCTTACTGTGGGCTAAAATGATACCGATCCAAGATTTGGGACCTGAGATCTTCTGAGTACAAAGATGATTAATTAAATTAATTGTGAGCCAGGCAGATTTTTTTTTAAGGAATATATTTTAAGATTTCAGATTTTGCAGGAGAAACCAATGATATTTGTAGCAATAACAACTCCAGATCAAAAAAGGGCACTTCATGTACATTCTAATGTGACAGCATTTAAGTACAGCAAACTTTTTTATTAACTGGCACCACCTATGGGACAGGATTGTGTTTGTTGATCAAATATTTCAGATAATGAAGAGGACAACATAATCAATGTAAAAGGACACATTAAGTAATGCAAATGCACTGCAGGGGGATCTACCTATCACTGTTTTACTTTATTTATAGTAGAAGTGATTTAAATAACAATGCAACTTTACCTTAAATAAAACTTTATGGCAGAGAACCTTCTCACTCGTACCCTAAACTGTCTACTCGGTGGTAGATCACAGTATTTGAAGGGAAATTGATTTAAAATTGAATCAATTGTTGACATTTCATGAGGCCATTTGATTTAAACAACAAGTATATCTACATTGAGGTAAATAAATTTTAAAAAACATCTGTTACAATTGGATAGAATGATATACTAAACTTTGCGGTAATGGAGGTATATAATTTTTGCCAGTTTATTGAGAGTACCGGTTCATAATGTGCTGGTCAAAACAAAGTTTGCGGTATTCCAATGCTCATCTCCCTTTAAAATCCTGATTCTTCTAAATTTACTTTGTTTTTACGCTTCACTTCCTTTGACTTCACTTATTCAACTTCCTGCTAGATTGTAATACTATGGTAAAGTCAGCGAAAATGTTTCCTTCTGGTGGGACAATAAAATAATTCCTCTTAGTCACAGAGATGACACAACAACAAACCTTTATTTACAAAAACATCTCTCGTATATCCTGCTATTCATGGCATTCAGATATGTATTAAAGCCAGTGAAATATTTTTGAAGTGTAACCTGTTATATAGGCAGGCAGATGAGGAAGCTGAAAATGTGCTGCTGGGAATGCGCAGCAGGTCAGGCAGCATCCGAGGAACAGGAGAATCGACGTTTCGGGCATAAGCCCTTCAGGAATTACATGCTATTATCTTTTCATTTTATTCATTCCTGAAGAAGGGCTTATGCCCGAAATGTCGATTTCTCCTGTTCCTTGGATGCTGCCTGACCTGCTGCGCATTTCCAGCAACACATTTTCAGCTCTGATCTCCAGCATCTGCAGTCCTCACTTTCTCCAGGCAGATAAGGAAACCAATTTAGCACACAGCCACACCACACAAATGATCTTTGCTTTGGGAGAATTGTTTTGCTCCTTCTTTGACTGTGACATGGGATATTGATTAGGCAGAAGTATAATATTTCATTTGAATGATGCCACCTTTACCAGATAACACTCCCTCAGTACTGTGTACAGAGATTCCACGTTGCTGTGACAACATGCACTTACATGCTGTTACCTTTTCATTTTATTCATTCTTGGGATGTGGGTGTCACTGGCAAAGCTAGCATTTATTGCATAACACTAATTGGCCTGGAGAAGGTGGTGATGAATTGGCTTCTTGAACTGCTGCAGTTCCAGTGGGATAAGGCCACCTGCAGTGCATTTCGGGAAAGGAATTGTGGAATGTTGATCCATAAGAGTAAAGGAACATTCTCAGGTCTTGAACTGGACTCTGAGGCAGGGATGCTGCCCCCTGTGTCACAAACCCTCCATCCTTAGTAGAACATGATCGTAATGAGTTTTGAGAAGATTTGTAGCTCAGGTTGAGGTTCTGGATGTAGGTTTGCTCGCTGAGCTGGAAGGTTTGTTTTCAGACGTTTCAGCACCATATTAGGTAACATTATCAGTGAGCCTTCGGATGAAGAACTAGTGGCAAGGCTCGCTTTCTATTTATGTTTAGGTTTCCTTGGGTTGGTGATGTCATTTCCTGTTCTTTTTCTTAGAAGATGGTAAATGGGATGTTTGTTGATCGAGTTGCAGGTTGATTGCCATATTTCTAGGAATTCTCATGCTTGTCTCTGTTTGGCTTGTCCGAGGATGGATGTCTTGTCCCAGTCGAAGTGGTGTCCTTCCTCATCTGTATGTAAGGATATTAGTGAGAGAAGGTCATGTCTTTTTGTGGCCAGTTGATGTTCATGTATGTTGTGGTTCTGTTCGCTGAGTTGGGAATTTATGTTGCAGACGTTTCGTCCCCTGTCTAATGACATTCTCATTGCTTGGGATCCTCCTGTGAAGCACTTCTATGATGTTTCCTCCGGCCTTTATAGTGGTTTGTCTCTGCCGCTTCCGGTTGTCAGTTCCAGCTGTCCGCTGCAGTGGCCGGTATATTGGGTCCAGGTCAATGTGCTTATTGATTGAATCTGTGGATGAGTGCCATGCCTCTAGGAATTCCCTGGCTGTTCTCTGTTTGTCTTGTCCTATAATAGTAGTGTTGTCCCAGTCGAACTCATGTTGCTTGTCATCTGCGTGTGTGGCTACTAAGGATAGCTGGTCGTGTCATTTCGTGGCTAGTTGATCATGGATACAGATCGTTCGCTGTCTTCCTGTTTGTCCTATGTAGTGTTTTGTGCAGTCCTTGCATGGGATTTTGTACACTACATTGGCTTTGTTCATGCTGGGTATCGGGTCCTTTGTCCTGGTGAGTTGTTGTCTGAGAGTGGCTGTTGGTTTGTGTGCTGTTATGAGTTCTAGTGGTCGCAGTAGTCTGGCTGTCAGTTCGGAAATGCTCTTGATGTATGGTAACGTGGTTAGTCCTTTGGGTTGCGGCATGTCCTTATTCAGTTGTCTTTCTCTTAGGCATCTGTTGACGAAATTGCGGGAGTATCTGTTTTGGCGAATACATTGTGTAGGTATTCTTCTTCCACTTTTTTGCAGTTCTGGTGTACTGCAGTGTGTTGTGGCCCTTTTGAACAGTGTCTTGATGCAACTTCTTTTGTGTGTTGGGGTGGTTGCTTTTGTAGTTCAGGACTTGATCTGTGTGTGTAGCTTTCCCGTATACCTTTGTGGTGAATTCTCCGTTAGGTATTCTGTGTACCATCGCGTCTAGGAATGGGAGTTGGTTGTCCTTTTCTTCCTCTCTAGTGAATCTCATTCCTGTGAGTGTGGCATTGATGATCTGGTTTTTTTTTTCTGTTTGTGTTTTTAATGATTACAAAGGTGTCATCTACATATCTGACCCAGGGTTTGGGTTGAATTTGCGGTAAGACTGTTCGTTCTAATCTTTGCATTACCGCTTCTGCTATGAGTCCAGAGATGGGTAAGCCCATGGGTGTGTTGTTGATTTGTTCATATATTTGGTTGTTGAATGTGAAGTGCGTTGTCAGGCACAAGTCCAGTAGTTTGAGTATGCCGTCTCTGTTGATAGGTTCCCCGTCTTGTTGTCTGTTCTGTTTGTCCAGCGGGTTGGCTATTGTTTCTCTGACTAGGGTTTTGTTGCTAGAGGTGAACAGTGCTGTTAAATCGAATGAGACCATAGTTTCTTCCTTTTCTATATGTATATTTCTGATGATGTCCAAGAAGTCCTGTGTTGACTGTATAGAGTGTCTGGATCCGCTGATCAGGTGCTTCAGTTTCTGCTGTAGTTCTTTAGCCAGTTTGTGTGATGGTGTCTCTGGTAGTGATACTGTGGGTCTGAATGGGATGTCTGGTTTGTGCACTTTAGGTAGTCCATAGAATTTGGGGGTGGTGTTGCTTTCAGGTTTCATTCTCTGTAGGTCAAACCTGGTTATCTGTCCGTTTTTTTTTCAGGTTCCTCAGTGTGTTCTTTATCCTATTGGTGAGCTGTGGCTGTGAGATGTTCATGTATCCTGGTGAGAAGTTTTCTGCCTGTTTGTTCAATATAGTGTTTGTTACAGTTCTT
Source organism: Hemiscyllium ocellatum (assembly GCF_020745735.1). Lineage (NCBI taxonomy): Eukaryota > Metazoa > Chordata > Chondrichthyes > Orectolobiformes > Hemiscylliidae > Hemiscyllium > Hemiscyllium ocellatum. The sequence continues at coordinate 34,188,266 of NC_083436.1, read as the reverse complement.
ACAAGGCATTTTGTAAATGACATTAGTTTTACTTGTTGTCTGTGTAGGGTCTTTCAAGTTCATCAGCTGCTGTTTTTTAGTGCATCTGTGACTACTTGGTCAGGTCCATGCCCCCCAACAAGCCACCTTCCCCTGTCACCGCAGGAGTTGCAAAACCTGTGCCCACACCTTCTCACCCACCTTCCCATCCACGTGGATGACACTTTTGTCATCACTAAATGAAACAAATTCGACGAAACCTTGAAGATCATCAATAATGCCCTTCCTAGCATAAAATTCACTAAAGAAGAGGAAAACAACAAGAAATTGCCATTCCTAGAGGTCACAGGAGAGTGAACAGCCAATGGGGAACTTCAAATCAGTGTCTACAGAAAACCAACACACTGAACTACAGAGGCAACTATCCCAACACCCATAAACGAAGCTGCATTAGAACATTATTTCAATGAGCCATCGCACACCGCAGCACAGAGAAACTATGCAGAGCTGAGGAAAATCACCTAAACAGTGCATTCAAAAAGAACGGGTACCCAATGAACACAGTCCGCCGATTTCTCAGCAAAAAAACCCAACAAGCAGACAAAACACGTCCAGAAACCTCAGCCACTCTCTCCTACATCAAAGACATGTCGGAAATGACTGTCAGACTATTCAGACCTCTTGTCGTCATGGTAGCCCACAAACCCATCAACACACTAAAAGAGCAGCTAATAAACTTGAAAGACCCTACACAGACAACAAGCAAAATCAATGACATTTATAAAATACCTTACAAGAACTGTAACAAACACTACATTGGAGAAACAGGCAGAAAATGATCCACCAGGATACATGAACATCAATTAGCCACAAAAAGACATGACCCATTCTCACTAGTATCCTTACAGACAGATGAGGAAGGACATCACTTTGGGACAACACTTCCATGCTAGGACAAGCCAAACAGAGACATGCACGAGAATTCCTAGAAGCATAGCATTTCTACTGGAGCTCTATCAACAAACATATTGATCCTATTTATCAACCCCTGAGAGAAAGAACAGGAAATGATGTCACCACAGGAAATAACATCACCAACTCAAGGAAACCAAAACACACAAATAGAACGCTGGCCATGTCACCAGTGTTTCATTTGGAGGCTCACTGATGATGTTACCTAATGTGGTAATGAAACAAGTGAAAATGAACCTTGCAGCTCAGCGAGCAAATCTACAACCAGAACCTGATCATAAAGAGAGCAGTCATTTTGGGGGTGTACTGTAGATCTCTAAATATAGAGAGAGCGAGAAAGACAGATATGACAGCAAATCTCAGAAAAGTAATAGGGTACTGATAGCAGTGGATTTAAACTTCTCCTTTATTAACTGAGACAAAATGTGATTGGCCTAAAGGGGGCGGAATTCTTAAATTGTGTCAATGAGAGCTTCTTAAGTTAGCATTTATAAAGATCTGAAAAGGAGGGTTGATGCTGGATCTAATTTATGGAACAAAGGCATCAACTGATAGATGTAACAGCCAGGGAGCATTTCAATGCTAATGAACAGAATTCAGTAAGATTTAAGGTGAATACAATGTTATGAAGGTGTACATGTGTACTGTACCTTTTGAGAAAGAGGAAGCCAGCAAGGATTTACTGAAAGCACAGTGTCCTGAGCAAGGTGAACATGTGACATTTGGTTGAAACATATAGCTGGTGATGTGTTGCCATGGAACAAAAATAAATTCAAATTCAGCTAATCAATTTAAACTGTGGCCTAGATACCAAGATCCAATCAAATTTTACTGTTTGGAATGACATCAAACCAATTAAATGATCCATTGTTTTGGGGTAGAAAACTGGACATTTTGAACAGGTAGGGGGAGAACTGCCAAGAAAACTAACAAGTGTAGATGCTAGCCGAATAGCTGTCTGAAAGGTATCTGTTTGTATGAAAGACCTGTGAAGCAGAATATTGAAGAAAAGCTGACAGAGGAAATTCTGCAGAGGAAGATACAAAGAGAAGATTCGACAGCTGGCTGGTTTTGAAATTTTGAATTTTTTTTGGTAATCTTAATCTGGTTTTTTATTGGACCAGTATTGTAGAGTGGGAGGTAAAAGATAGGTTTAAGAGAAAGGAGTTGTAAATAGTTGTTTAATGTTCTCTTTTGGACTTAAAGAATAGAATTGTTAATATTTACTTTAAATAGTGATCTCTAGTATAGTTCTTTGCCTCTTGAAATTTAACAGATGTGAGCTTCTCTGTGTGTCAGGTCTAAATTAGCCGAGGGGTTTACCCCGTGTTGTAACAAGATGAATCAAAGATTCTGAATTGGGGATGGCCGATTGAATAAGATAAAATAGGATCTGGCCAAAGTGAATTGGAAGTAACTATTGCTGAAAAATCCACACCAAGACAGTAGGAGACTTTTTCTAAAGAGGAATAACAAGAGTGCAGGGCTGACCTATTTCTGTGCAGGGTGGAACCAACAACCCCAGAAATTTCTGGATATCAAGGAATGGAAATGTTATGATCAGCTTTAAAAACAGAGAGGAAGTTTATGGTAGATTCCCTAGAGGAGAATGGAAAGTTATGGGAAATTGCTTAAAGAAAGGCCCCCACTTTGTGCTCCTAATTCTAAGAATAACACAGGCACGTAACATTTAAGGGGTGTCTAAAGGGGTTTAATAAGTATATTGGGGTAGGAGAATGACCAGAGAGAGGGTAGGGCCCATTAAGGACAAAGCAATATGTGTGTGGAGTCAGAAGGTGTGACTGAGGTTTTCAAAATTGTTCTTTACATCTATATTCATTACAGAGAAGGACAGTGTAGATGTAGCCATTGAGAGAGTTGATTATTTTACCATTTTTAGTGGGCTTGAAAGTGGATAAATCTGCAGGCCCAGATGCGATGTATCACAAAATGCAGTGAAACACATGGGCAGAGATTGCAGAGGCCCTTTTCAAATCCTCTCTGGCCACAGGATGGGTCTCACAGGACTGGAAGACAGATAATGTGGTATTTAAGAAGGAAGGTGGGGATAAGCCAGAAAACTCCAGGCCAATGAGTAACATCTGTGGTAGGGAGACTATTGAAAAAAATTCTGAGGTACAGGATTAATCTCCATTTGGCGAGGCAAGGATTAGTCAGGGATAGTCAGCAAGGCTTTATCAGGGGGTGAGCAAGTCAGACAAATTTGCTTGAATGTCTTGAGGCGGTGAGAGTAAAAATGCTATTAAATCTCTTTATAAAACACAAGACTTACACACTTTTAAGTTTCTAAAGCTAGTTAATGAACAACATTGAATTGTTGTGGATCTTTGTGATCATCTAGGCCTATAACATTTCTCTCTAATAGTTTGTTATAATTTCAAAGTTTGGGAAAAGATTTGTAGCTCGGGTGCTCGTTGTTGTGGTTCTGTTCCCCGAGCTGGGAATTTGTGTTGTAGACGTTTCGTCCCCTGTCTAGGTGACATCCTCAGTGCTTGGGAGCCTCCTGTGAAGCGCTTCTGTGATCTTTCCTCCGGCATTTGTAGTGGTTTGAATTTGCCACTTCATCGACCTGAACCTAATATATCGACCACTGCAGCGGACAGCTGGAACTGATAACCGGAAGCGGCAGATTCAAACCACTACAAATGCCGGAGGAAAGATCACAGAAGCGCTTCACAGGAGGCTCCCAAGCACTGAGGATATCACCTAGACAGGGGACGAAATGTCTGCAACACAAATTCCCAGCTCGGCGAATAGAACCACAATAGTTTGTTATAATACTTCATGTTTAGTATTGAGAATTTCCTCTTTTCCTTGAATCTATCTGCAACAAACATCAAGGAACTGCTGCTTTAAAGGCTTTTAAAATTCCTTCTTCGTGAAATTCGTAATTTGAATTTTTAATGCCAAAAAGTTGGAATAATCTAATAGCTCCAGGATAAAATTCAGTATCTCCATTTCCTTTCAATGTCAGTTTTCAAATCAACTCGGGTTATGGCGGTGTCGATCGCCCCTATCGTATAAAAGTAATTGTTTGGTCATACAGAGCTGGAGTATTGCTGAAAAACCAAACCTTTTGCTGAAGCTTTTTGTCTTGTGTACAGAATAACAAACTTTTTGACAAAATGTTTTTTTTTCTGGTAACCTTATGTAAAAATGCTGCCTGACTTGCACTACTTTTGTTCTTACAGGTAGTTCTTCTATAACATAATGGTTGTGTTCTTGTGAAACCCCACATTATAGTAAAACTATGCCTGAAACACAGCGCTTAAAATGTTGCTGATGTAACTAAGTTACAGCCAATGCATGTTTTAAAGGTTCACTCTGTAGAAAAAGCTCTCCAATTCATCAGTTGCATTAAAGTGAATTTACATTAATGAAGTGTGCTTTATAGCAAAATGACCTGTTATATAAAAATCTGGGTTTTGTTTTGAAGGCCAATTGCTAACTTTCTTTCTGGAAGTTTGTGCCACGTTTATTAAAGTGGGTTCATATCTTCTTTCTTAAGGCTAACTTGAATTAATGTTATGTTATAAAGTCTCTTGAAAGATTTGTTCTGGTTCTGAAACTTGTTCTACTGTGGTACAACACAGCTGAAATGTGCAGAGAGGTGGAGTCTGAATGGATTGGTGCAGCACCTCTGTGGGAAACAGCTCTGGAAGGATGCATCTGTCCGTTGCAGTGACTGGGATATGTTTCCGCTAAGTGATGAGCAACAGCGATACGCAGCTATTGATGCCTATGTATGTTCAGTTATAAATACCCTCACTCTAATACTATTTATCCAGTTTTTAAGTTCAAATATTCTTCAGACTAAGTGCTTTGTAACTCTTTAACTTGTACCAATAATTGGTTGTTAATTTATGTCTTGTATGTGTTTATGATAATTAAAAGCATTGAGGTATAGTAAAGCTTAATGCAGATGCTGTGCTCCCGTAACAGAACTGAGGCATTCAATTCCTGTAGCTTATCAGTAAAATCATGGATGACCTGTACCATAATTCCACCTAGGTTCTATAACACTTAATGCCATTACCTAAGAAAATTCTGTCCGTCTTGTTTTCAGTTGATTACCAGCCTCAACAACTTTTTGGGGTCTTTTTAGAATTTTCATTTTGCCCTCCCTTGCCATTCTCTTGATCTCTTCTTTGATGGGGAATCATTGTAGAGAAGTTGAGCTCTTCCTTGTGTTGAGATTGGAGCCAGAATTTGCCAACTGGTGTTCCTGTGCATCTTGACTATATTTGAATTGACCCATTGATATCGATTGGTTTGTCTGAGTAGTCGGTTTGTCAGGACCAGTGTTGTAGAACATTGGAAAATAATTGGAGGGAAGCAAAGGTTCTTTTTATTTTTAAAAGCAGTGTAGTTGTAGCCAGAATTGTTCCTGTGTTGAGTTTTCAATGGCAGCTGTGGGCCAGATCATAAGCCATGATCATCACCAGAGTGAGGGAAAGAAAGTTGAGAACTCTGAGCAGAGAACCACTGCTTTTTGTCGTTTATATAAATGACTTGGATGTGAACATCGGTGGTATAGTTAGTAAGTTTGCAGATGACACCAAAATTGGAGGTGTAGTGGATAGTGAAGAAGGTTACCTCAGAGTACAGCACGATCTTGATCAGATGGGCCAATGGATTGAGGAGTGGCAGATTGAGTTTAATTTAGACAAATGTGAGGTGCTGCATTTTGCAAAGACAAATCAGGCCCGGACATATACACTTAAAGGAGGGGCCTGGGGAGTGTTGTTGAACAAAGCGACCTTGGACTGCAGGTTCATAGCTCCTTGAAAGTCGAATCATAGGTAGATAGAATAGTGAAGAAGGCATTTGGTATGCTTTTCCTTTATTGGTCAGAGTATTGAGTATTGGAGTTGGAAGGTCATGTTGCAGCTGTACAGGGCATTGGTTAGGCCACTTTTGGAATATTGCATGCAGTTCTGGTCTCCTTCCTATCGGAAGGATGCTGTGAAACATGAAAGGGTTCAGAAAAGATTTACAAGGATGTTGCCAGGGTTGGAGGGTTTGAGCTATAGGGAGAGGCTGAATAGGCTGGAGCTGTTTTCTCTGGAGTGTCAGAGGCTGAGGGGTGACCTTATAGAGGTTTATAAAATCATGAGGGGCATGGATACGATAAATAGACAAAGTCTTTTCCCTGTGGTAGGAGGGTCCAGAACTATAGGGCACAGGTTTAGGGTGAGAGGGGAAAGATTTAAAAAGGAACTAAGGCGCAACTTTTTTACGCAGAAGTTGGTCCATGTATGGAATGAGCTGCCAGAGGAAGTGGTGGAGGCTGGTACAATGACAACATTTAAAAGACATCTGGATTGGTACATGAATAGGAAGGGTTTAGAGGAATATGGACCAAATGGGACTAGATAAATTTTAGGATATCTGGTCAGCATGGAAGAATTGGACCGAAGGTCTTGTTTCCATACTGTACGCCTCTCTGACTCTAATTGACTGCTCTCTCATCCCTTCAAACAGCTGGCTTCAGAGTTACACACTGGAAGGTTGGTCCCCAATGAAATAAGTGCCAACTTGGCTATGATATTGTGGACTCATTTTGCAGTTCAATTGTTCAAATATAATTTGGAAATTCGGAAGTTTCAGTCAAATTCAGAGAACATTTCGCAGTCCTGTAATGAGTATGTGCCAGGAATTAATTGCATTGTATGTTTCTCTAAAGTAAAATTCTTGTTGCATAATATATCAGCATTAGAGCTTGTGTTCATCTTCCCAGTGGTGTGTTGTGATTTCTTTTGATATGTTGCTCAAAACAGCACATCATTTTGTCAGGAAGGTAATTTAGTACTGCATTTATTATCAGAAAGGCTGCTGTGACAGTATTTTGTAACTGACTTAAGATAGTACTTGTTTGTGTTTTCTTTCTCCAGGCTGGTTTTCTAATTTATGAAAAATTGAACACTTTGGATGTGAACAGAGGAAAACTGATTATTAGTAATGATGGTACGTTGTGCTTAGGTTGGATAAGTTCCCCAAATGATGTGTAACTTGGTAACGGGAATCACTTTGAGCTTGCTGAATTTCATTATAACATTGGGAAGGAATTTCTCTGAGCTGGCACTGTTTTTATTCCCACTGTGTATTTTGGCTCTCTTGCAAACTATCATTGCCAGCAGCTGCAGTTGCACACTCAAGTGGGATTTGAAGAGCATGGTTCTCTTTTCTTACCTCGCCTTTTGAATGTGTTAGATTGTTATTATCTTTGTCAAAAAAATAACATTTTGAATTTAAATTACACAAAAGCTCTAATGTTTTTAATTTACATCAAGCTTTGTAAAAGAAAAACTCTGTTCCTTTGGTTGTGATTAAAATCTGCAACATTAGTAATTGTCTTTGGTCATTGTAATAAATACCTCTCGCTGGTATTTATTATGTCACTGTACTAGATTGGTAGGTTATGTGATCACCTGCTCCATTCCAAATCAACCTTGTGGATTGACACTTTCTGCCACCAAACCGCTACATGCCAGCTCCTTTTAAATTATTTATGAAACAAACAAGTACAGGAAAATGTTGGAGAAACTCTGGTTTGATTACATCTGTGGAGAGAAAACAGTGAATGTTTCGAGTTCAGAATCAAAAAATTATTTATGAACAAGTGTTGCTGTAATCATATGAAGAATATTCGCTGAATGGATCTGAAATTATGTTTTGTGCTACCGTTCATTTAGAAATCCTGGCAACCTGTTCCCATTTCTGGATGTTGCTGCTTCTCTGGTCGATAATGTGAGAGAGCAGCATAGTCATCTCTTTCAGTGGAAAGCTACTGGGACTTCATTCCGATTCTCCCACCACCTACCCAGTGGTGGTGTTTATGTTGATCATTTCCTCGGTGTGCACGTATAACCTATTAACCTTGAAGTGTAGCTGGGACTTGGGTTTACAGCAGTGCTATCCACTGCAGAATTCTCATGGGGAATCTCTGAATGGGAGTCTTGAATTTCGCTTGGAGAAATAGAAAATGGTGAATGTCGACAGCATTTTTTAATAGTTAGTTAGTTTTGGACAGCTATTTGGATAGGCCAGGATAGTGTTTACTGCAAGGGACAATTGGAAATGGGTTAGAAGAAAGTTGAAAATACCACATGTAACTTGAACCCTTAATGCATGTGCATTAAGTTGGTTTGGCAGTTTGTCTACGCATGCTGCCTGCTAATTGACTTTAAGTTCTGCAGTAGTAACTATGTTCCTCCATCCAAAATGAAAGTTTTTTATGGACTAATAGTGCATCATAGTGGTTGTTTGCCCAGTAGCAAGACCACCCTTTGTTTAGTGTAGGCATTCCTAAATCAACAGCAATTAAGTTCAGATCATATACTAAACCCTGCAGACATTGCAACACCTGGAATTGCCCCTCTGTCTCACAACACTATTTGAATGATCAGGAGTTAAGTTCTGCTGCTTTGAAGTTCCCACTTCTTTTCCCAAGAATAAAGATATTAGATAATTGTGCCTAATGTTAATAGGCAATAATTGAACTTCACATATGGGTGTGATATCTTCCAACTAATGATCTTTTAAAATTTTCTGTGTTTCAGATCAGAAATTTCAGCCTTCCATTTATTTAAGATCTAACCTGATCTCTCTCGCCTGTGAAATGCAGAAACTAGCTGAAATGGTTCCAGTTTTGTATGTTAGTGGTGCACAGAGGTTAGTAATGAGCAGTTAATGAGATGCATATGATAATCTCCGAATCCTAATGACTTTTCTTTTTGCATCTAAACAAAGTCAAATCCCTGCTCGATCAGTACCTTAGATTTATCAGCTTCTCATAGAGTAATACAGGTGTACAGCATGGGAATAGACCCTTCAGTCCAACTCGTCCATGCTGACTAGATATCCTAATCTAATCTAGTCCCATTTACCAGCATTTGGCCCATATCCCTCTAAATCCTTCCTATTCATGTACCCATCCAGACACCTTTTAAAATATGGACAAAGTTTAAAAATCACACAACACCAGGTTATAGTGCAACGGGTTTATTTGGAAGCACTAGCTTTCAGAGCGTTGCTCCTTCATTGTGGACTCCACAACCACCTGATGAAGGAGCAGCACTCCAAAGGGTAGTGCTTCCAAATAAACCTGTTGGACTACAACCTGGTATTGTGATTTTTAACTTTGTCCATCCCAGTCCAACACCGGCTCCTCCATGTCACGGCTACCATTGACACTTTTAAATGCCATAATTGTACCAGTCTCCTCCACTTCCTCTGGCAGCTCATTCCACACATGCACCATTGTCTGCATGAAAAAGTTGCCCCTTTGGTCGCTTTTATAGCTTTCCTCTTTCACCCTGAACCTATGCCGTCTAGTTCTGGACTCCCCCCACCCCAGGGGAAAAAACCTTGTCTGTTTATCCTATCCCTGCCCCTCATGATTTTAGCATCTGTTGTCTTTCAATGATTTGATGGTTGTTCTTAAAAGTTAATTAAAGCCAAGGTTGAGAATTGGAGTGTTCACTTCATAGCCTATTGGCTACTTGTGGCTCAGGTGATTTTCCTCTGGCCTTTATTACACCTCTCATGCACCAGAATTTTGCATCGTATTATGATTGGGGGGTCTCATTCATCCTTATCTGAGGCAGCAATAATATTTGTGGAGTGGAGACTGGTCAAACAGCCTTGGGATCAACTTCAAGGCTCAATGACATGGATGTATGGTCCATGATTGTCTCCAAAACAGTGTGCACCAAATCCCCATCAGCCCCTCCACCAAAGACTAACACAATAGGAAAACCCAATTTTCCACAACCTCCCTAATGGCTTTGTTGCTTTGCCTACAGCACATGGACTGCAGTGGCTCAAGAAGGCAGCTCTCCACCACCTTCTCAAGGGCAACTTCGGATGGGTAATTAATGGCCCAGCCAGTGGTGCCCATGTCCCACGTGTGAAAATCAAACCTTCCCCCAAAAGGCTCTTGCACTACCCCTCCACCTATGCTACATCTCTCCACCACTGTACACATGACTCGATCGAAATTTTCAATATCCCAGTTGAACCTCACTATTCTTCCACTTAAAACCACAGATTTCTAGAAGCTGTACCATTCATCTCTGCAGTTACTCCATTTACTGAGTTATCTATTTGTAAATTCTGTGGAAACAAAAGAACAACTTGAATTCACATGGTGAGTTTTAGGACCTGCGTATTCTGAAGCATTACACAGGACAAAAGTGAGGACTGCAGATCTGGAAACCAGAGTCTAGATTTGAGCGGTGCTGGAAAAACACAGTAGGCAGGCAGCATCCGAGGAGCAGGAAAATCGACGTTTCAAGCAAAAGCCCTTCATCAGGAGTGGAGCTGCCCGAAACGTCGATTTTCCTGCTCCTCGGATGTGCCTGACCTGCTGTGCTTTTCCAGCACCATTCTAATCTAGAGACTGAAGCACTACACAGCCAATGGAGAACTTTTGAAGGATAGTCACAACTGTAATGTAAGTGCAGGCATCCAATTAGGCACACAGAGGTCCCATAAACAGCAATGGGATCACTGCCAGATTATCTATTTCTGAAATGTTGATTAAGGGGCAAATATTGACCCCTACCCCTCTTCAAATTACTGTGTAGAATCTTGTATGTCCACCTGTGGAGTCAGAAGGGGCTTCCATTTAATGTCTCATCTGAAACATGGCACTTCAGTACTGAATTTGAATTTCAGCTTTGATTTTTGTCCTCAAGTCCTCGAATGCGACTTGTGACAAATGTTATAACAGATATTTACATCAATGGACGGAGGACTATCCATTTCAGTGAAAATTATCCACAGGAACAGGGCACTTTTCCTATGTCATTCAGTCAATGATACAGGGGTAGAAATAATGTAGGTAACAAATATTCTTTGCATCTGCTTTTTACTTTAGTTTGCCATACATTTGACACTTATTTTTCTTTAACCAGGGCTGCAGATATCTTCAACGTCATCTCTGAAAATGTTTCTGCTTTACGGACCATTTTACTTGAATCGACACCAGGGAGTGGTGCAGAACAAGAGAAAGAAGTAAAATCTGAAATATGTACAAACAGTCGAGCTGCAAAAGTCCATTTTGAAAATGATTTAGAAAGTAATCAAAATACAAGTGGGAGCTACCAAGAAGTGAAACAAGAAGATCACTTGACCGAATCACCATTAGATCTCCAGATTGGCAAGCAAGTTTGTGAACCATGCTCAGAATCCCATGGGAATGATCCGAATGAGAGTCGTGTTTCTGAAGAATGCAACCAGAATAAACGTGAGGATTACCTGATGTCTTTAGCCATAACTGAATATGAGCTTCAAATGTTGGAGCAGCAGGCAGAAGCAGAAGATGCAGTGGAAAATACTATTTCCTCTTTGCCAATCAAGGTAAAATATCATGCTTCAGTATATTTTCAGGAATATAAATAAATGATTGCTGCAACAGAACTTGCATGTTGCTGGGAAAAAAAAAATTGTCAAAGCTCTTAACCGTGCACTCATCAGGACATTTCGTAAGACTACCAATTCAAGGGGAAAACCAACATTTATACTCTCATGCAGTATAGTTGTTGGTATTCTTGCGAAATATTCTGATTAATATACGACAAAAATACTTTGACAAAATGTGTAATTTTCAGCAATATAATCTTTGGAGAGACCCGATTTATAATTGAACATGTTAGCCCAGTCAAATAAGTGTACTTGTAGAATGTAACTTGTGCATTTTATGGGGAAGAAATGCAAGCTCAGGCATCTTGACTTGCGTCACTCTACATCACTAGGCAGTCAACTATAAGTAGGTTGAGAGTGTGGTGCTGGAAAAACAAAGTTGGTCAGGCAGCATCCAAGTAGCAGGAGAATCGATGTTTCGGGCAAAAGCCCTTCATCCTGATGAACCCAATTCCTGATGAAGGACTTTTGCCCGAAACGTCACTTTCTGCTCCTCAGATGCTGCGTGATCCACTATGCTTTTCTGGCGCCACACTCTCGACTCTAATCTCCAGCATCTGCAGTCTCATTTTTGCCTAAATGTGAGTAGGTGACCAGTTAACTGTGTGTATTTGTGGGGATGTGAGACCTGTTGGATGACTGGTTCTTGATGCAGCGTGATGCCAAAAGCCTGGGTTCAGCCCTTAAACCAGCTGAGGTTACTTACCACCTTAACCTTGCTCCTTGCCTAAGGCATGGTAACCCTCAGGTTAAACCACCACCAGTCTCTCTCTAATGACACAGCAGCCTTATGTTCCCATGGGACTATAGCAATTTTACTTTAATGCATTTATGGAAAATCCAAATCAAAACATTAACTTGCCTTTCATCTCCATATGGATAGAGTGAAGTACTGTTGATTCAAACAGTGTTTTTGTTTTATTTACAATATTCTGTTTTTCATTTGGATTTATGGTGAGACTTGTTCTGAGTTAGTATTAAAGATTACACGTGCTTTTCAAGGAGCATGCATTTAAGAATGAATCACCAATTATGGCTTCCTAACAATTGCTACTGCATGTATAGTAACTGAGCCATGTATTTAACTAGTTTATACCAACTCAGAACATGAAAAAAACCCCTCATCAATTTCCCAGATTTCACTTGGGATTCATGCTGCATTATCTAGAAATTTGCTGAAGGAAATTTGTTTTTCACTTTCCACGTCTGAAATTATTTTTACACAGCAGATACTTTAGGAGTGGTTTTATTTGTTCTTTAGATATGGAGATGTTGTCAAGACTGTATTTATTCCCACTCACTGTCAGTGTCCCACTCACATCACTTCATATTGGTGTTTATAAAGAAATTATGAAGATTTTGACAAAGTGATAATGTGGGAATGCCGATTATATGGCCAAGCTGGATTTTTTTCATGACCTTGGAGGTTATTGTGCTTCTGCAGTAGTGTTTCTCTTGCCATTCTCAGTAGCAGAGACAGGTGACCTGAGAGACCGACTGCTTTCCACAGACTGTACATGCTGCAGCCACCATACTGCAAGTGGTAGGGGTGCCCAAATGTTTGGTCTCGGTAGAAAATCTTGGTCGTAGTTCTGGTCTCCCTATTTTATATAAGGGATGTAAGGGCACTGGAGAAGCTGCAAAAAAGATTTGCAAAAATTCTACCTCAACTTCGAAGTTATAGCTATCTGAAAAGTTTGGGGCCCTTTCAGCTGGAAAGAAGAAGATTGAGGGAGAAGTGATAAGGTCTTTTGAAATTATGGAAATGATAGGATAAACATAGAAAAGATATTTTCACTTCTGGGAAAGACAGAATTAAAGGACATAAAGGTAACCCCAGATAATTGAATAAGGAATCAAGAAGAAATTTCTTTGGAACGTGTGAGGCTAATAGCATAGATGCATATAAAAGAGCGTCATATAGGTTTATGGAGTTAGATGATGTAGGCTCACAGAGAATTGTTTGGATATGGGCATGACTTATTTCTGTGTTGTATTCTGTCTAAGTCAAGAAAGCTGTCTTGTCCTGAGTGCTGTCAAATTTCTTTGGTGCAGTGTGGCTTTGTGTTGTGAGTATTTCACCCCATATCTGATTTGGGCCTTGACTGATAAAAATGCTTTGTATATAAGCCTCTTGTTGCAGAATAGTGTGAACTTCAGCCCTGTTCTCACAGTCGTGGCCTTTATGTAGCTGGTCAATGCTGATTCCAATGTGGCTATGCAGGTGTAGATGTTGAAGGTGTAAGATAACTTATCGTTCTATTTTAATTTCACTTTTTTAATTCTGCAGCCACCTAATGCTGATGAAGAAGCTGATCTCTCTTATGTGATTGAAAGTGATGAGGAGCTGGAGAATGAAATGCTTGAGGTAAGATCAAAATTAGCAGATTGTGTCAGGCTATGTTGAAATGTAGAACGAAGACAGGAACAGCAACACATGTCTTGACCACCAGAGCAAATGCAGTCTCTTTTTTTTATATGATTTTGGTGAATTTGGTGCAATGATGCTGGACCATGATCCTGGAACTCCCTCCTTAACTGCACTGTGGGTGCACCAACTACCAAGCCTGTCAAATACTAGGCCATCAGTGAAGGTATAGACATATTTGCAGCTTTTTAACTCAGTAAAAATAGTTCATTTACTTTGTATCTTATGCTTTATTCCATTGTATTATTTTTACAAAATCATCCATGGGCTGTGCAGTTGCTGATGAAGCTACCATTTTTTTTTGCCCACCCTGAATTGCCCTTCAGAAGTTGTTGTTGTGAACTGGTGCAGTATATGCGGTGCAGGGGCACCCACAGTGCTGTTGTGAATGGAGTTTTGGGATTTTGGTATCATTTGCGGAGGGAGTGAATGTTTGTGAATGAAGCCAACCATTTTAACTTAAAGCATCCTTCACATACAGCCTCTTGTTATTTCCCTATTCAAAAGAACCGTCTAGAGAATGAGAAGAGCGCAAAACTAATTGTGCTCCTTAAGCATGTTCAATTTTTGAACTGTATAATTTGTATACTGTTCTGTGATAAAGGTTTATAATACTTTATTATCAATTGTATTTTAAAGTAGAAGTAAAAATAGATGCGTGGTTTCAGTTTTGGGAGATTTACTAGTTTTTTGAGGTCAGCAAGTTATTAGGTCAGTGAACTGAAGGCATTATTTTCAACATGACTTCAGTGCTGAGCAGGATACCTGTGTTTAATGTTTATGAAATACTGAGAAAACAGGCTGGGGCATCTGGTAACTTTGGGTTTCAGTTCAAAAGAATAGTTTCAATGTAGAAATCTCCAGACTGTGAGCATTTTGTTTGTGCAGTCTCCAAGCTGTGAGAATGTGCGCAGAAACTTTCGAGTTGCCTGAACTGAAAAGTGGTTTAGGCCATCTGATTTGGAAAAGGTCAATTAAATAAGAAAGTATATAGTTTAGGTAGGAATAATGCTCACTGGAATTGGTGTCTGTAATGGATATTGCTGGGAAAAATATTGAAACTTTGTTTTCCGTTACATTAAGATCTTTCTAAACTGTCGTGTGTGTGTGTGTGTGTGTGTGTGTGTCTGTCTATACCATTCTATTTTGTGTATTGTGTTTTTTTTAAAGAACACTGTCAGCCCAGTGTGAGTATGTTCAGTGACTAGGCATCCAAGTAATCAACTGCAAATATTAAACTCATGATCTATCAAACCAGCTTTCACTTGTACATCTGAGTTGTCTGGTCTTACCATCAACTGGGATCATAACAGTTCACAGCAATACATGCTTCTTGGCTGGTATGGCCTCAGAAAACAAATAAACTTAAGATGCTGTTCTGACTGTCATATTTAATCAACTCCACAAACCTGAGACAGCTTTAATGTTTCTTCTAGTTTTTCAGTATCAAAAGTGTTGTACAGCATTTGGCTGCCTAACTGCTGAACAGCTATATAGATCAATGGTTTGCAACTTGTGTAACATACTAATTAAAAGCTATAATTGAAGAGCACTCAGTATTTTCTGTGCACGGGAAGAATTGGTGTTTTGAGTAAAAGCATCACAATTCAGAACTGAATTCCTTACAGCTCATTTACAGATCTCCACTAGATGGCACCCCAACAAAAGTTATACATAGAAACTGAACTGCAGTGCGGAAGTGATTTTTCCCTTGGGTGTTCTTGCAGTGGTATTCCAGCTGGACTGGCAGCCAAATTTTCCCATGTGCCGTACTGTTGGATACAATGAGGGAATCCCATCAGAATGTGAAAACTTTGAATGAGCGTGCTGCCCCCTGACCACTGGAAGACACCATTGGCAATTACTCCAGAAGGAAGGATACTAACTGATGTCCTCTTGCACACTAGACAGTTCTGTTCCAAATTTCCCAGCAGCGCCAGCAAAGTATACAAAGTGCCATTGAGTCATAAAGATGTACAGCACAGAAACAGCCCCTTCGGTCCAACTTGTCCATACCAACCAGATATCCTAACCCAATCTAGTCCCACCTGCCAGCACCTGGCCCATATCCCTCCAAACCCTTCCTTTCATGTACCCATCCAGATGTCTTTTTAAATGTTGCTGTTGTACCAGCCTCTACCACTTCCTCTAGCAGCACATTCCATGCATGCATCACTCTGTGTGGAAAAAGTTGTCCCTTAGGTCCCTTTTATATCTTTCCCCTCTCACCCTAAACCAATGCCCTCCAGTTCTGGACTCCCCCACTCCAGGGAAAAGACTTTCAGGATTTTAGTTTCACTACCCAGCAACCTGGGCAAGATGGAGAAAGCTCAGTTTGTAAAAGAACTATATAAACCTAAAGCACAGAAGGATGGCCTTTTTGCAAGGTTTGTGAAGGTTTGTAGCTCAGGTTGATATTTAGGGGGTGTAGGTTTGCTCGCTGAGCTGTAGGTTTGATATCCAGACGTTTCATTACCTGGCTAGGTAACATCATCAGTGGCAACCTCCAAGTGAAGCAAAGCTGTTGTCTCCTGCTTTCTATTTATATCTTTCTCCTGGATGGGGTTCCTGGGGTTTGTGGTGGTTCAGCCTATTATATACATGCTACAGCATATCTTTGGAGGCAGAACCTGTACTGATCAGATGCATCTCAACCAGGCAAGAACCATTGTTTTCCTGGAGCAGTTGCTAATTACTGTCAAGGAAAGTTTATACTAATTTGGAGGGAATGGGACTCCGGATGTAGCATTTGCAAGGATAGACAAAATGTCTAAAGGATTTGGAGAGGCAGATAGCACAAGAGACTAAAATAGTTAAGTATTGGATGGGCTTAGATGAAGGCGAAATACAATGAAATCCAATTCAAATTTATTGTGCATGTGAAGCACAGATCAGGGTAGATGAGGTTCATGAGGTGCAGATACAAAATTCTCATGGGAGTCTGACACCATGGTGTTAATGGAGAGCTTGCTTACCAAAGGGCTGGGCTGAGTACTAAATATCCTTGCACAGGTGTTCAGGAAAGATAAGGAATAAAAGAACCTGGAAGAGTGATAATATTGAGTAAGAGGTATATTGCAATACTAGAGGGAAAGGATATCCAGGAATGCTTAAGGGCGTATAATCTGTTAGGCTAGTACTAAGAAACAGTAGAGGTGCCATTACACTATTGCGTGTTTTCTGAGGCCATCAACTAGTGGGAAAAAAATATTGCAGAGCAAATCTGCACGAAAATTAGAGTGATGCACAAACTATAGGGTAACAGTTTTGAGGGTCATTTATTAAGATACATTAAAGTTGTGATAGCAATAGTGTAAAACGGATAGAGATGGAGAAGAGTGCAGATGAAGAAAGCTAGGAATTCTTTTGTTCTGTGTAAATGATTCCTTAATCAATATCAGGCTAGGAATTGCCTTGTTCATCTGAAAAGCAATGGTAACTCTCCTTGAAAGCAATAATTCTGTGAAACATTTGTGCTCTTTCTAAAGTCTTGGATCTTGCATAACCTGTGGTTCTTTTGTAAATCCAAGTATAATTCTTGCCTTGGTGTCTTTCAAAAATAAATTTGCACATATGAACCTTAAAAACTCATAATGCAAATAAACGTAAAATGGTTTTAGATGAGCCATAATTTGAATGTGTCAACCCATTTTGAGAAAGTGTGCTGGAAATCAGGCTATCTTATTTCCGAAGGCATCTCAAATGTTAAAGCTTTTCTTAAGTAAAGACAAGTCCTAATTTTCTTACCTTTAGACCCAGGTTAATAACACGGATGGATCAGTTTTATCAAAGATTGCTGTTTATTAAAACTAAATAGATTCTGACTACAGGTGAATAAGTAAGAATTATTGATATTTAACTCGACTAATTAAAACTCTAATCCCTTATAAACTCCTCCTACACATATACAGACAAATGTAAATAAAACACATGGATGTTGTGGGTGGAGAAAAAACTGAGAAAGCAGTTCAATAGCCTTCAGGGTTTGTTGAGATGATCCTTTTACTTGTCAGGATTTGGTATTCATTAACCTTGCTCTTCCTAGCATGTTTTTCACTTCCTTGCAGGAGGCATAGGAGTGATTTTATTGGTTAAAAGCCAGCAACTAATGAGGAAAAGTAAATTGGCTTCATGCTTTCGGTGTATTTTTCTACAGCCGTGAAAAAGGACGTCATCTCCCCCTCTGGAGTTCTGAAGGCTTCACGCGCTAGTATTCACACCTACAAGCTGTTCAGCTATCTGGCTGCAAGAAAGAGCCCTTAGTCATCAACAGCTGGTCACCACTGTACAGACCAGTCAGCTGAGTTGCTGGCCAAATCCTATTTAGTAGACTATTGATAATTGTCTGCAACTAATCTTCCCCAGCTGGTTGAACAAAAATCCCTTACAATAAGGGCTGGTAGCTTGTTTGTAAAAAGTGCAACAGTCTCTTCCACGATTCAGGTTTTTAAAACAGACCTTTTTACCGTTTCTGTCTATAATCAAAAATGCATAAAAATAGATCAGGGCTTCAGGGATTTCTTGATTCTTCTTACTTGCCTCCTACTCCATGACCTTCAATATAACCTAATGGATCAGACACCCCATTTAAAAAATAACCTGTAAATATTTGAAATTATCAAAGTAGAAATGGGCTATATTAATTTATTGCTGAAAAGAGATTTTACAAAAGCACTCATTCGGAAAAATATGAAGATGCCAAATTTCAATCTGTAGGAGAATAGGGTGCTGATTGATTGTAGCTGAAGCATTGTGCAAGCTCCTTGGCTAATTCAGAAAGGACAAGTCTTGAACATTGCTGTCGGAGAACGAGTCCTTGTGTATGAATGTATGCTGCCTCTAGCAATGAGCCTTATTTTGAGCTCGGCTGATTATCTAACACTCAGATTGTTCAGCAAGTGCTGCCCAATAGCAGTTAGCCTATTTTGATAGTAACGTTTGAAATGAGAATATCAACCTGTACATGTCATTATGTGAAAAGAGGCCTTTAAATTAATGAACTTTGCATTTTATTTGTTTATTATCCCTCTGGCCTGCTCTTTCAGGCATTGCAGAATTTGGATAGCAGTTCTGAATTGGAGACTGAAGCATCTCTCAAGAATTTACCTGATGAAGTTGATGGATCTGAGGAATTTTGTGGGGTGGAGGATGAAGAAGATGAAAGTATTAAGGAAGAGGAGGACAAATGGGGTGAATTGGCTTTGAAAGATGTTTGGAAGCAAGCGTTGGTTGAATTTGCATAATTTCTAATGCAATGTTTTTGTATTAAAAATATCCAACATGTAATTTGCTCTTGTATTGTCAGTTTTGCGTGGTGAATTTACTTTACATTTCTGTACCCATTTTTCTGCTCATCATTGAATTAATCTGGTTAAATCATTTCCATTATATGCATTTTTATAATAAATTTACACTCTACTGGTAATCAAAATATTTCAGGGTCGGTTGCTCTTAAATCCATCTCTTTCTTTGTTTTCGATCTAGATGCTTCAATACCTGAGCCAAATGCAAAGCAGATCAAGTGCCTGAAGACTTATTTTGGACATTCTAATTTTAAACCGTATGTTTTATTTTCATAAAGTATTTGTGGCACTTACTATGTATTAATAGCAGAAACCAAAAAAAATACATATTTTCGTCTTTCATATTTCTTCTCTATCAATGTCACTTAGTTGCTTTTGATCATGATGCTTTGACAGCTCTTTCCCTTTCAATTCTCCATCGTCGCTACAAATAAAAGAAAGGTCATGGACTTGGTTGTCATTAAGATTAGGAGTGATAACTTCCATTCAGCTGTCTTTTCTATTTCCCTTCCCATTGCCTTCATTCCAAACTGATGCATTTTCTATTTTCTCTTCTGCCTCTTTTGCTATCCTAAGCTCATTTTAAGCACGAATCCTGCCTTCTCTCCCATGTTCCCATGCCCACTAAATTGCTGATTGCACTAGTTTCTTCCTTGGTGCTTCTGTCAGCTGGTGTTCTAAATAGTACTCTTGCCCCAGATACTCCTGTTGTCCATTTTAAATCTGTCACCATCATACTTATCAAAGATATCACCCGAGACCATTCTGTCCTTGCATCCAATCTCCAAACTGACCTTCAAACCTTTGAGTGCGTGGTCCCCACTGTCATTTTTGCTTGTTGTTGTGGTACAATTTATACAGTGTTCAAAGAGATGATTCAAGTCAAAACTTTTCTTATTCAGTCGCAAGGATCTGCACAATATGCTAACTCGTTCCAGATTCTTTCTGACTCACTCATTCCTTTCAGAACCTCTTTAGAAGCCTATCAGTGATGCTTTCATAATCGCTGCATTTAGCTTTTCATCCTGTCATACACTTGAAACAGTCTTTGCTGCAGTCATTCAGTCTTATTTGGTGACTTATCCTTCCTCTGCTTTCTCTGCTTCTCTGCATTTGACCATATCAATCTCATTCAGTGCCATTACTCAATTTTTCAGCTTTCAGGGATTGTTCCAACTCTTACTTATCTGACCATAGCCAGAAGCCAGAAAATCTTGAGTAATAACTTAATTTTCTGTCCGAAATGTTATTTCTAGAGTTCATCAAGAATCTGTCAAACCTTGCCTTCCTCATCTTCATGTTATTTCTTCACTGCATTATTTGGAGGAACAGTTTGTAAATTTATTTTTCTGTTTGTGGGATGTGGATTTTGCTGGCTCGGGTAATATTTATTAACCATTCTTAATTATCTTTGAGAAAATGATGGTGAACTTCTGCAGTTCAGGGTGGGTAGGTACCCCCACGTGCTGTGGGGGGAAAATATTACAGGATATTGATCTAGTGACAGTGAAGGGCCGATATAGTTCCAAGTCAGCGTCCTATGTGGCTTAGAAGGAAATCTGCAGGTGGCGGTGTTTCCGTGCACCGACTGCTCCTTGTCCTTCTAGATTGTGGAGCTTGTGAATTTAGAATGTGCTGTCAAAGGAGTCGTAGTGAGTTGCTGCAATGCATCTCATGAGTTTTCCTTTCCCATTAATTGTTAATTATGGTGGGATAGTACTCCACAATAAGAATGGTCTGTCTGGCATGTTTCCCAATTGCCTATATTCATGAACAGTGAATGTGCACTGTGGTACATGGGGTGCCAGTCAAACTGGATGGAGTCAAGCTTCTTGAGTGTTGGAGCTACTCCCATTCAGGCAAGTGGAAAGTATTCCCATATACTCCTATCTTGTGCCTTATAAATAGTTGACAGAATGGTTTTGGGAGTTGGAAACAGAGTTATTCTCCATGGAATTCCTAAACTCTTGTTCTTGTACCGCAGCATTTATATTGTCAGTCTGGTCCATGGTAACTAACAGGGTGTTGATGTATGCTGACTGTGCTTAGTTGTACCTCTTCGCCTCCACCCTTTGAGTTTCCCAGTGCTATTCTGTTGTCTGAAATCTAGTCCTGAGCGAACCACTTCCCTTCAGTTAAACTTTGGGAAGACTGAAGCCATTGCTTTCAACTCCTACCAAAAGCTGCATACTGCTGTCAATTATTCTGTTTCTGCGACCTTCGCATAATAAAAGTTTGCCTTCATTTACTTCAGTAGCATCACTTCTGTTTTCACGAAGATAATCTGCTGAAATCTCCTGCTATTTCAATTCTCTCCAGACTGGCTTCTCCACTGTACCTACATTTCAGGTCACAAACAATCTCTGCTGCTTTATCACATTATTGTTCACCCACAAAACTTGTCCTTGCTAACCTACATTAGCTCCTGTTTCTAAACTCCCAAAAGTTAACATTTTCATCGTTGGGTTTAAAACCCTCCATGGCTGTGTCCCTCCTCTATGTTTTAATCACTTTTTTAGCTTTAAACTTTCACAAGCTGTCTGTTTCTCTGATGTTGGCTTGTTGTCAATCTATCCTTCCCTCTTATCCATCCCCTGTCTCTCCCCCCAAAATTGTTTGCTTTCCAATGCTAGTGTACTTCAAGCTGTTTAGGATTTAGTCACTGATATTGCTTCCCTAGATCCCTCTGCCTCTTCACTTTTCCTCTCCTTTAAGACTTCTCTTGAAATTCATTACTTTGCATGAGCGTTTGGTCTTTCTAATACTTCCTTCTTTGGCTTAACATTCATTCATTCTGTTTTGATCGTGCCTTTGTAAAGTGTATTGTATATTAAAGAAATCTGATGTACGTAACTTGTTGTAGTATTTGAAAAGGTGACATTTATTAGTGGATCAGCCCAAAGCTTCTGAATGACATTTTGTAATGGCAATTGATTTGTCTTCTGTGTTTAAATGACAGGGTACAATGGAAGGTTATCTATTCAGTACTTCAGGAGAGAAGAGATAATCTTGTCGTTATGGCAACTGGTGAGTTTTGGAGCAATATGTTAACGTGTAGCACATAGAACACTTTTTTTCCATATATGAGAAACCCTGATAATGCCAGTATTTACTGTCTATCCATTTTCTCCCCCTGGGGAGAGATAGACAATCGTAATTTCAGTAGGTCTATGTAGTGAAGTGGCTTCCAAATTGTTCATGGGCAGAACGTTTCAAAATTTTGACTTGGCCATCATTAAGGCTCATTGATTTTAAGATGTTATGTTACAAACAGATGAACCGAGTGGTCGTGGTGCTTCCATTGTTTTTCCAGACTGTGAAGGTCATGAGTCTTAGCACAGGTGCCACAGGTGGAGCTTGTGCAGTGAATCCCATAGATTTTGCTGAATGCAAAAATAACATGCCATTGATGGAAGGAGTGGATCCTTAAGCCTGCGAATGGGTGTCAGTTAAGCTGACTGCTTGCTCCTGGAAGTACCAAACTCTTCTGTTACCATAGCTGCATCCATCCAGAGAAGTGGATTGTATTTAATCACTCTGCTTACTTATAAGTGATGGAGAGGCTTACTGGTGTCAGATGGTGAATCACATGTTGCACAACACTCAGCTTCTGAGCTGCTATGTACCGAGGGACTGTTTAAGTACAATATACAAGTTTTGAATATCTTAGTAGAAAAATTGAAGTTATATATCACAGTCAGTAGCTTTGCCTGACAACAGGAAAGATTTGTTAGATGACATCTTGTAAGGATAGAGGAGCAAAATCATTCAAAGATGCTATCTGATGACTGGGTGCTATGACAGTTAAGAGCAGAATTAGAACTTTTTCAAATTATTTCCTCCTTACTTGACATCTAATACTAAAATCTTGAATGTTGATTTACATATTTAAATTTTGGCATAAAATAGCATAACTCACAACAATATTTTAGCTCAAAGTTGTGTTTTCAACAGAGCTTGTGGTGAAAATTCTGCACGTGGCCTCAATGACTGTAAACAGTGGAACTTTCCTTTCAGATTGCTGCTATTTGTTAGTTATTGGTGCTAGAAAGTGAATATGTGTGGATATTGGGCAAGAGTAGAATTTAGTTCATTTGTAATTTTACTCCATCTCTCCTCCCACTTGCACATGCACACTCTCACTCTCTTCCTCCTCCCCATCAGCTGAATGACCCCAGGTAGTTCCTCACATTCACTGTTCATGAATATAGGCAATTGGGAAACATGCCAGACAGACCCTTCTTATTGTGGAGTACTATCCCACCATAATTAACAATTAAAGGGAAAAGAAAACTCATCACAATGTCTCTGTACAGTACAGATCACTTTCACTTTATCTTTCATGCTGAAGTTTGATATATTGCTTTTTTTCTTTAACTGGACAGGTTATGGTAAGAGTTTATGCTACCAGTTCCCAGCCATTTACACAGGAGGGATTACAATAGTAATTTCGCCTCTTATCTCTTTGATGGAGGACCAGGTACTGCAATTGAAGTAAGTTTCTATTTAAGTATTTCCCTCATTTCTGTCTATCTTACTCCTTTCACCTCTGCCAAAGGATACCTTGTATGAGAAATGCTATAAATACCAGTGTCCTGTTCAGTAACTCTGGAAATAATTGCATATCCTTAAGTCTTTGTCAAAAAGTTTATTTTACCCTCTTTTCTAAATCTTATTACTCTTAGTCTCCCAACAACCAGGCAAAGACAACTTTCATGTGTCACATTTTTAAATGCACTACCTCATAACCTGTTTTTTTTAATAAAAGAGGTCCAAACATTTTAAGTTTGTAGTAGTATTTCCTGTCTCTTGATGCATCCAACTAAGTCTGTGAAAGTCCTCAATATCCTTCCTATAGTTTGCTGTTTAGTATGGCACACAGTTATGACTCAGATTTTCTTAAGGTTTCATAAAGCTGATTTGTCATCAATTTGCTTTGGTAGTTATTACTTTTTTTTTAGGATAAAGCCCAATTTTCATTTAGCTGTCTCAGAAGTCGTCTCAAATTGAGATGCTACTTTTATGGTCCTATGGATCTGCATCCCCAAATCTTGCTGCTCTTCTGTGCTGTCAAACAGACTCCTTTGCAGAGTTTAATTGTTCAGGATTATAATTACAACTATAAAGAAAAGGGAGGGAAATGCAGGAAATGTGAGAATCAGGGGAGTGAAATTTTAAGTGAGCTAAGTTTGTGAAGGACAAAATGAGTGAGATCAGAGAAAGATATGAAATGGGTACAAAGAGCTAAGAAAAGTTAACCTGGATGTGGGGCCTGGTGGGTCAAGATATGGGCTGCGCAGTTTTGAAAATGTTTGTGGAGAATGATAGGCAGTGAGAATTAAGTCTTGAGGAGACTGAAATGAGGTGAAAGGTTTCAGTGGCAATGCCAAAGGAAGTGCTGTGAAGGCACAATACGTATACGACATGAGTTACCCTGAAAACCCACATGAAGTTCCAGCTGGGAGAACATGTAGTCCCAGAAGGAGAGAACAACTTTAGGAGGTGGGTGGGAGAGTGAACAAGAATTCCCTCAGTTTATATGGTGTCAGTGTTCGGGAGGAAGTTTATTTGATGTCAGACATACAGGCTGGCAGCATGGATGTAATCATGGGTTCAAGACAGATGACACAGATAGGGCTCTGTATGTCCGCACACATAGCCTTGTTGCTGCAGGTTGTATCACCAAACTGTTAATGAATAAGAGGAAGGAATTGTAGTAAGATCAATCTTTTGGAGCGCACCCTGAAAGGGAAAGATTCAGTACTGAACCGAGAAACTGCATCTAGAACAATGAGGGAATTTACTCTTTTTTTTTAATATTCAACATAACAACCTACGTTTACAACATTTTAATGAGGATTTTCTTCTGCTTGGCCCTCCAAAAATCTGATATTGGCAGCATACTATCAGATCACAACCCACAAGGAAATATAGCTGTTTAGATGCTACGCTGTTCCAAGTGATTACCATAAAATTCTCACTTCATTTGCTTTATTGAAACAATACAGCTTATTTCTAATTCAAATTAAAGTAGCAACAAATATTTGGAAATATTTAAAATGTATTTTTAATGCCCAGTTTGTATCAGTGACGCTTGTTTTCATTTTGTACTGATTCATTTTTTTTAGTGTAAATTGTGTAAATCTTTTCAATATTGTAAATTGAATTGCTCCAGTCATATAAGGATTCTGAAGAGTCACACTGGACTCAAAGCGTTAACGCTATTTGTCTCTCTTTGGTGCTGCTAGATCTGCTGAGTTTCTCGAGCATTTTCCGTTTGTCTCAGATTTCCAGCATCTGCATTATTTTCTGTTTATTCGAGATGAGTTTTTTTTCTCCCAGAGGGTTGTGAATCTCTGGAATTCTTTACCAATTCAAGCTGTTGAAGCTGGTCTTCAGAATATTCAAGGTTGAGATGGGCAGGTTTTTAATCAGTGAGAGAATCAAGGGTTGTGGGGAAAGGCAGGAAGTGGAGTTGAGGATTATCAGATCATCTCATTGAATGGTGATGCAGATTCAGTGGATTGAATGGCTTACTTTAACTCCTGTGTTGTATGGTCATATTTGATCCTCTGAATCTGCCCCACTATTCAGTAAGATTACAGGTCGTTCTGCTATAATGTGTATTTCATCAGCGCGAATAGGCTATAACGCAATTGATGAATTGTGGACATCGTTTGGATAATGTGAACTTTCTACTAAGTGTGCCCACAGCAGTTTTCTATTACCAATCTTCTACAGCGCGATTCTCTATAACGCAAGGTTGCAGAGAAACACAACTGTCGCGTTCTAGCAGAATGATCTGTGTGGTTGGATGAGTTGTGGTTTCGGTTCCACTTTCATGTATGCAGTCCACATCTCGTGATTCCCTTGTCTATCAAAACTCAACCTTGGTGGAAACAAAAATTAAGGACCCAGCCTCCACTACTTTCTGAAGAAGAGAATTCCATACTCTTTCAGACCCTCTGATAGAGAGAAGATGAAAATTCTCATGTTCCATTAAATTATGTACCTTAGCTTTAGTCTCCCCTTAAGAGGGCATATTGCCTGCTTAGGATCTTAGTTTATTATGATCACCTTGATTCTTCTAAACTCCAATGGATATAGGTCAACTCTATTCAATCTTTCTTCCTACAATAGCATTTTATCCAAGAATGAGTCGAGTCAACCTTCTTTGAACATTTCCTAAAGCTTCTCACTTGACAAGTGTGTCATATTGTTTATGTGCAGGCTTGCCTTGGAGGCCTCAGTGTACTATAATAGAGAGATTGCACCAGTTGTCAGCACTTGTCATATCCAGTCATTGCTTCAACTTGATGTAGATAATTAATAATTTGTATGAATGCAACAAAATGGCTCACTATCCCCGTATCTGATGTTCTTTTGTAGCATGTCCAATGTAGCAGCTTGTTTCCTTGGCTCTTCGCAGTCGAAAAATCTTTCCCATGAACTGACAAAGTAAGTATGCTGCCAGTGAATTCTACTTTGTTCCTCATGAAGTTAAACTGAAGAGAAAACATCACCAGCTAGTTTCTCTTTAATCCTTAGATTTTCCGTGGAGATTGCAACAAAGTTTTTTTTCCAAAATGAAAACAGGTTCTTTACCCTCTTACATTTAGTGGAAAAAATGAGTTCTAGAAGAGAATCCTACATTGCTGAGAAACTAAAATTATTGTCAAGACTGGTCTTCTGTTCTTAAGTTGATATCTAACGTCTGAAGATATTAAAATGCTCAAAAACTGTTCTTAAGTTTATGATGTTAAGATACTATTTATGTAAATAATATCCATGTGAAAGGTATGGTGAGTCGAGGCAGAATGTAAATCTTGTGGCCATTTTCTGTTTGAAATGTTATGTTGCAGCGACATTTTTCCTCTTTAAAAAGACCTTCTGTTTGATGTATGTTGATCATTGTTTTAAAATTAGTTCTGTATCAATTTCTCGTAACTTGATTTGAGTAGTATTGAATAACCACATTCCTTCAAAGAAAGGCATCAGTACTTACAGTCGTTCTCGTGAGCAACATGTTTGGATTTTCTAATTTGAGGAGCACTCAGTTCCTCCTATTTTGTTTGAACATGTGTGATATACATAAGAGGTGTCTGTCTCTCTAAAATAGAGAAGATAATTTCCAGTTGTGATTTGTGTTGGGCAGCAAAGCTTCTCTGGCACAGATGGGTGCACCTCTTGCCTATTCTTCCCACTATTTCACAAACTGATGTAGTTCCAGTACTCCTAAAATCAGTATGATTGGAACTTATATGCAGTCTTCGCAAAAAAGATTAGCTGATTCCATGGCGTAGAATTGTGAGAACTTGCAGCGTAGAAGGGAAGCCGTTTGCCCCACTATGCAGTTGCTGGCTGTTTGGAAGTGCTTTCCAATTTTTCCCCACTCCCCTGCTTTTTCTCAATTGCCTGAAACTTCTCCTTTCCAGAATTTGAATGCTACTATTAAATCTTCTACTGCCACTTTTTGTGGCAATTTATCATAAATCATAGCAATTTTTATAATACAGAATTCTTTTTTGTCTCTGTACTGCTTCTTTTGAAAGAAAATGAATATAGAAAAGAAAATGCTAGGATATTTTGTTGTAGCATTATTTAAATGCTACATTGAAATAATGACAAAAGAAACTATAATGAATGAACAACAAAAACCAAAGAAACACTATGCACTTGCAACACATCAAAAATTTGCAATCAAATGTACCAAAAATGGTTTAGGGTGGGAGAGCTTCAAAAATCCTTTTGCATGACTAAATTGTGAGATACCATTAGAAATTGCAGAACGGGGTTTGTAGGTTGATCGAAATGGACTTAGTGTGAATAGGAATTCTATTTGAGCTTTGTATGTTTTGGAGCAAGATTGCTTTAAAATGACTTCATATTCTGTTTTAATCTTTAGGGGTCATTTCAAAGTTGTCTATATGACTCCTGAATTCTGTTCAGGATCTGTTTCATTACTCAAGAAACTTGATGACAGTGTTGGTAGGTACAACTTAATTCCTTTCATGTGTTTTTAATGGACACAACTTCGAAAGAAAGATTTAAATTTTAGGAGAGCTGATGATTGTTGTATTGCAAGTGCACTACAGTTCAGCCACTTCAATTAAATCTGTTAAAGATGCTTCGTGACTCCATTTAGGATGTTATTACTGTCATCATAAGTGACTGATGCCTACCTCTACTTGAAACATGAATCAATGTGATAATTCTGATTCTAGGCATCAGTATTGGCAAATATTTATTGTAACAGGGTAAAGATCACAAGGTCAACAGCATTGAATTGTGGAAGCACCCAGGATGCACTAAGCTGCTGTATGTTCTAATGGGCCTGTCATGAACACCGCTTTCAAGTGTAGCTCAGAACAAATTGATGTAGAGCAGGAAAATGAAGAATTGCTGGACCAGATTGTACATATATAATATAGTTCATATTTTGGATTTTTATTTGTGTGTTTTAAGAATAGGTTGTTATTATTATTGTTCATAATTGATTAGAAAAGCAGACGGCAATTCAGAAAGTTTAGAATGTACAATATTTTTCTCAGACACATCTTTGAGCAAACATACATCGCCAACATGCTGCTGTTAACAGGAGTGTGTAACTATATGATGGTCAGTGTTCCCTCTAATTTTTTTTTCTGGCTGCATGAGCCTTTCTGGTTACATAGCAGCAACTTCTGAAACTGGAGGTCAGTGCTGCAGTCGGTGTGCTGATGCTGGTTGCTGTGCTCAAAACCTTGGAGTGACTGCACATGCATAGCTCTGCATCCTAGAGGGAATGTTGGTTGTGGCAAACATATATATTGGAAATTTCCATAAAGATGAACAAGAAATGGAATGGAAAATTAATGGAAAGGAACACCGCAGTAGAGGTGCATGCAGATGTAAGGTTTTTAAGATTGTGATTGTTACGTGGAAAATTTGCATGCTGCATTCAAATAAAGGTGTTGTGATGAAATCATAGGGTCAGACCGCACTGAAAGAGGCCATTTACCCCATGCCAGAGGAAATGGTGGAGGTTGGTACAATTGCAACATTTTAGAGCATTTTGATGGGTATATGCATAGGAAGGGTTTGGAGGGATATGGGCCGGGTGCTGGCAGGTGGGAATAGATTGGGTTGGACCGAAGGGTCTGTTTCCATGCTGTACATCTCTATAACTCTTTGAAATAGGCATCCAATTACTTCTACTGCTGATTTTCTTTCTCCAAACTCCCCAGATATTTTCCTTTCAACCCAATTAAATTTTGTCAACTTTGCATTGGATACTTCAAAGTGTGGAATAGCCAGAGAGCAATCCTCCATTCTGTCAACCAGGGAAAGGCATGTACTTTAAAGCAGAAAGGACTGGAAGGACTCAGCAGGTTTGGCAGAATCTCTGGAGTGAAATCATTTATTCATTTAACACAGCTCTTCCTCAAGTTAAGCTCGAAACATTAACTCTCTTTATCTTGCCATGGATGCTGCCATTCCTACTTAGTTTCTTCAGCATTTCGTTTTTATTTCAGATCTCTGGCATTTGCAGTATTTTAGCCTTTCTCTAAACTAAAAGCATAGATATGGAAACTGTAACTGATTTGTAGAGTTATCCACTGCTGAAAGTTAATAATTATATTTTGCCAGTCTGCAATTGCTCAATGTATTTGTCTTTTGATTTATTGCCAGGTATAACTCTTGTTGCTGTGGATGAGGCACACTGTATCTCTGAATGGGGGCATGATTTTAGAAATTCATACAGAAAACTTGGAACTTTGAAAGATTTTCTGCCACAGGTGAACTGATGAAATATCTTTACCAAGAAAGTATTCAAATTATTTTTCCTTGAAGTAATGCAAAGTATTGGTTAGATATGAGGTCATTTGATGCAGTTGTTCATATATGGGCTGCATGATAGATTGCTGTGGTAGGTTTGGAAATATCTATGACACAATTATACGAGTTCAGTTTGTGTTGCTTCTATTTAGTTTCCAGTTATCCATTGGGGTTAGAAGGACCCAAGAATGTAACTACCGTATGTAATTGAGTAAAAATAGATTTCCTGTAAAATTCAACGCTTTTTTTTTTAGCAACCCTAGTTATTCACAGATGCCAGGTCGACATTTGTGAGTCAAGGTATTATCCTGTACTTTAAATGTTACCATCAAGAAGTGAATTTTTTTTCATGCTATTATGTGTTTGATGTACAATTTACACTAATTTGGCGCAAAGGTTTAAGACGCATCAGGTCAGAATCAGGTGACAACCTCCCTTTGTGTGCAGCTCAGCTGAGTTCAGTTTCTCTGTAGGACTCGTGGAAGACAGTCATATAACCTTTTTATATGTTTAGAGATTAAGTGGACTTTGTTAATGAAAAGGTATTTTGGACTGTAAGATGAATTTCAGCCACTCAAAAGTAGTATCCATGAATTAATCGACCCCATAAATTTAATCTTTAAAAGTGGTCCATAAAATTTGACTTTTACATGAGTAAATATGATATTTATTGAGATTTCACAAAGGCCATATTGATGAATATTGCAATCTTCACTGATTAGTTCTCAATGGGGTGAGATGGGTCTTTGCCTACAAGATAAAATGAAATTTTAGCAAATTGACAGCCTACTCCAGTTTTTTATTATTTTCATTGACTTGAAAAATGTTGGCAGGACTTTTAATCTCATTCCAAGAGAAAGTTTCAGACTCAAAAAGCAAGTCTCCAAAAGATTTTGAACGATTGTTCTATCTCCTTCATTGGAAAGGAGATCAGGAAGACTGCAAAATTCAGCTACTGTTCACCGCAAATCCATTTTATGTTGCTACACTGACAAATTTTACACCCATTGTTCTTTGCATATTAAAATCTTTGCACCCAGGTAAATCCCATCTCATCATAGTTTATAATCTTAAAACATGTTTAATTATTACAGTTTTGCATTTCAAGTTCATTGTTTGCATAATGAGTTGTCAGTCTCAGGAAGACTGGATTCGATGTTTGGGATGCATTGAAGAAAAGTTTTTTAGTTTGAATTGTTTTTACTATTTTTAACTTCAAAACATTTTTACGTCAAAGCTTCTGTATCTGTGAAATCAGGAATTGTGAATTTGCCTATCCACACCAAAAAATAGATAACAAAAATCAACATCTGCAGGCAAAAGTCTGCATATCTGTGTTTCTAATCAGTTTTTAATCTATGTTTAAACTGCCTCCATACTCTCAAATTTCCTCATTTGCGGGGGTTCTCAGGAACAGAAACCTCAAATACAGAAATGACTGTATTCCATTTCATTCTTTTAAAACAAAGTCACTCTATAATTGGGTTTGCAGGTGGAACTACGTAAACTTGGCCCTTGACTTTAGACTTTATAAGCTGTTAAATGACTAAGTTTGAATAAGTTATAAAACTGAAAGCTGACAGCAGAAAAGAAAATGACCAAAATACACTTTTTTTGCATTTAAAATATTGGTGCCCGGGTAAGTCCCCATCTCATCACATGGTCGTATATAATGTTAAACATGTTTAATTAGTACAGTTTTGCATTTTAAGTTCATTTTTGCGTAATGAGTTGTCAGTCTTAGGAAAACTGGATTGGATGTTTGGGATGCACTGAAGGCCTTCAGAGAAGGAACCTTCTCCTGGCCTGTATTTGACTTGGGGCCCACATGGTGTGGCTTCTTAAATGAAATTAAGGCCATTAGAATTAAAAATCTGCACTGTGTAACCCTCATCCAAAAAATGGAAATACCTGTTGATATTTAAATGGGACTATGTTAATAAGATTGATTATTTTTACTAGACTCCAGTTGTTGCTTTGACTGCCACTGCCAGCCCTTCAATTAGATGTGACATCATAGAGAGTCTGAGACTGAAGAACCCTCGGATTGTCTGTACTTCATTTGACCGACCAAACCTGTATTTAGAAGTTGGCTCTAAATCTTCAGACATTCAGCAAGATTTAAAGCCATTTTTAATAAAAAGGGACACGTATGTATTTACTTGGTGATCAGATATGGTAAAATTTACTCATTATTCAACAAATTCAGTATGGCTTTTGACTTTATGAAGATGTTTTCTCTTGAATGGTAGGTTCACTTTTGAGTTTGAAGGTCCCACTATAGTTTACTGCCCGTCCAGGAAAACCACGGTACAAGTGACTGAAGAGTTGTCACGGATGAATATTGTTTGCGGTATGTACCATGCAGGCATGGGCATCAAAGCGAGGAGAGACGTCCATCACAAGTTTATGAGGGATGAAATTCAGGTCTGAAACAGTTTTTATTTAACCTATCATGGCCTGGGCCACAATGTCTTATTCTTTAAAGTGTAAAGCTGTATAACATGTACTATTTTCAGGCCATTAATATTGGTTATTTTGTGTGTACTGGCTTGTGAGTACCAATGTTAAAAATGACAATAGTTGGCTGAAAGTAATAGTGTAGTGCAGAAAATTTTCTGATTCACCATTGCTGAATAAAATGGAACTGAATCAAATTGGTTCAGCAGACACAACTTATTTTCCTCCCATTTTCTTTTCCCTTTATTCTCTTGATTGCTGTGACAACTTAAACTATGTTTCTCATATCACTTGTGGCAACTTTCTACTTTTCCTAAGTGGTTATTCTTCATGCTAACTGCGGGGGCTGTCACAACAGTTTCCAAACACTAACCCAACGAGCAACTACAAGAATATTTCCAGCAGTAGATAGCAATCGTGAGCAGCAGCTTAAGCCTATTGTATTCTTTCCCTTCAACAGCAATAGAAACAACAAAAAATTGTGTATTCTTCCTCTGCATCTTATTGAAGATCAGCCAATGGAATACAGGGCACCACTGAGATTGGATTTTTCTTTGATTGTGGAGGGCTAAAATGATTGGCTATTCTTTTGCTCCAAAAGTACTTTCTTCCCTGTTATGGTTTGAAGGAAAGATTGCATTTACAGAGCTGCTGCGTATCTTTTTCAGGGCTCATTATTTTCTCTCCCAATGTCTGAAGAGGCACCACTGCTATGGATCAGTGTTTAAATGCTGACCATTGAATGGTTTACACTGATCTATATAACAGTGAATTTCTTTGGTCTATTACAAATGCGAAACAGTGTGAATGTTGGACCTCTGAAATAAAAAAAGAATATGCTGTAAACATCAACAGGTCAGATAGAGCACAAAAGAGTTACCAGGATGAATTTTCACCCCTCAAACCTGAATCTGGTTAGCCAACATTGTGGCATGAAATACCACTAAAATGATGAATGCTGACACTCCCTGTTGCTCCTCATTTTTGATGGTCAAGAATCATGGCAAATTGTAATCTGATGCTCACTTAGATTGCAAATTCATGTCACTATAACTCCACACAGGAAGTTAAAATTTCCTTGCCGTTGATATTCTGCTAACAGGTGGATTCTGAAGGTTATAGCCAACACTCATATTTCTCTGGCAGCTTCATATACTCTCTCTTTCTCACTTTCATTCTTTCTTGTGCATTTTTAGGTTTCTAAAACTGATAGCTTTTAAGTTCAACAATTTGAGATGTGTTAACATCAAACTCAGGCATGAGACATCTGGGTGAACAGGGCCACTTAATCTTTTGAATTGTAAGATTAGAACATGAACAGAACGTAGACTCTATAAAGAGATGGGAAGATAAATTGGGGACCAAAAAAAAGTTGGTACCTTTTCAACTTTTCAAACTTTTTTTCTAACTTAACTGAGTTAAAAGAACTGAGACTGATATTAATAAGTCCTCACTTTCGGTAATGCGTTCAGTTAGTATTCATAATCTCAAAACCTTATTCTATCCAATGCATTTTAGTTGTGAGCTAGACACTCATCTCAGATGGTAACTTTTCAACTTCTATGTATAACTGTTCACCTACTCTTGTCTGAAGTTTGTGTAGCATTTGAAAATAAATTGCTCTGAGTGCCATTATCTTCATTATTACATTACAGCAACCGTTATTGTTAGATGTTGTGGTTTTCTGTTCTGACTAATCTGTATAATTATTTATATAGGTCCTATGCAGTTCTAATTAAATGGTTCACATTTTCAAACAAATATCTTTTTCTGCCAGTGTGTGGTGGCTACCATTGCTTTTGGCATGGGGATTAACAAGCCTGATATTCGTAAAGTCATTCATTATGGAGCCCCTAAAGAAATGGAATCCTACTATCAAGAAATTGGGAGAGCTGGGCGCGATGGTTTGCCCAGTGCTTGTCATGTCTTATGGTCTCCTGCTGACATGATGTTAAACAGGTAATGTACTGTCAGTCGTATTTAACTGGATAAATAGTGTTTGCTTATTAGCAGATTGGAATCTTCACTGTACATTGTAGATGGAAGTACCTTTAGTTCAGCTGCATTTTTGCTTAATGAGGCAATTGTTGATGTCCTAAAGTAATTTGTAGTTTTCTCACTTTTCAAATGGGATAGAAAGTTGTTGAAAACTTGAATTCCAAGAAAATTAAATAACTTCCAGTTTCACCACTTTTTTAACTTTCTCACTCAAAACTGGTGAGATTTAGTTGCGGTATGGGATTCCAATGAATTCCTATCCCCACCTTCCTGATGTGTTGATGTATCAATTTACTTCTAATTCTAGTTTCAGAATGATTTCGCACTTTAAATTTGTTTAACTGGTTAATGTGATTTTATAACACACTGATTAATTCAAGGTATTATCTTAATACCTAAATAAGGCATTATCTCTGAAGTTGCATGATTCTCCCCAGTCAATTCATTTTGGTACAATAAGAATTGTGAAAAAATTATTTTAAATGAAGTCTTTAATACTGTGCATGTTTTGATATCTTATTGGAGGATTAGTCACTCAGGATTCCTGAATTTGCTGATTGTTCTGTATATGGCCATTCTGGCATCAGCAGCAGCACTCAAGCTCATCAGTGAACTTTAGAGAGGGAGTGCTGTGAGTTTGACATCGGAAGATGTCAAATAGCAGAGCCCAACCATAGCAGAGCCCAACAGTGGCTTGGTGCTTATCCACATGTGCTTTCCAGCAAAGGTCATTGTATAGCATGAAAGCTAGGAGCCCTAAATGACTGTGTCCCTAACGTAATTGTAATGCTCCACTTTTGCAGTGATTAAGATCAGGAAACTTAACAAAAATAGTAAGCTTGGGACCTTCAGTTTTATATAGTCTTGTACTATGGCCCATATGGATATTTAAATATTAAAGTTAAAATATTTATTGATACAAAGCTAATGTGAATATAAGGGAACTATTATCCTTGGTTATTTGCTTACCTGTGTGTGTTTATGTGTGTGTGTACACACACACAAATGGCAGACTACCCTCCAGTCCAGCATATTGTGCCTTGAGGTGCTGAGTTGTGACAAAGTTTCCTTTCTTAACATTATTGTTGGGGTATATTGACAATACTAATGTCAAGTGCTTAACTGTAAGGATGGAGAAAAATTCAGCAAGAAATTGATGTTCATTGCATTATTGCAAAGCATATACAATAGTACAATTAATGGTAAGTTCGTATATAATATTGCTAGTACAGTGACGTGGTAGGCTTACTCTTTCTGGGTATGATATATGCCCAAGAGAAGATCAAATTAATTTGAAGGACATGGACTAATCTATCAGAATTTGGATAAAATCTTGCATCTCTTGAGAAAGCAGCAAGTGTGTATGTTGTAATTGATGCAGTCGTTGTTTGTTTGTTCAGACGGCTGCTGAGTGAGATTAAAAGCCCAAAGTTTCGTGCCTACAAAATTAAGATGATGGAAAAAATAAAGAAATACCTCACATCATCAAAGTGCAGAAGAAAGTAAGTGTTTAGTTCCAGTTACTCACTGTTTATATCCATTCTTCATGCCACCAGTCTGTGCCAGTTTGGCTCAGTTGGTAGCACACTTGTCTCTTGTCTCTGAGTCACTGTGTCATTGGGTCAAGTTCTGCACGAGAACCTGAGCACATCATCAAAGCTGACACATCAGTGTAGTAATGAGGGAGGGCTTTATTATTTGAAATGCCTTGCTTTTAATGAGGATTGAATTGATGCCCGGTCTTGCAACATTATATGCTTGAAAGACTGTGGAATCTTTAGAAGGAAAGCAGGGAATTCTCTCTGTTAACCGTCAATATTTATTCTTCATCCAACGGTCTCAACTGATGAGTTTATCTGATTTTGTTTTGCTCATCTGTTCATGCCTATCTTCCCTTGAATTCTATGTTTGAACCTCTCTAAACTTCATTGCTGCTCTTGTTGCAACACTGAAACAGCCCAGAAAGGAATAAGCTGGAAATTGCCACCATAGTATATTTACTTTCCCTCACTAACCTCCCTGCAGCCTTTGTCAAAGTCCCATGCCCAATTCTCCTTCGGCCCATCTCCATAGTTTTTACCTTTTACCTGGTTTCACTGTTACATCCGGCTCAATGTGCTTGAGTTTGTCTCCTCCTCTGCCAAAAAATTGGAAACCATCCAAAGATGCATGTAAGCTTCCTCATGTATCTGGCAATGCTCAGATTTCCTTCACTAGCAACACTACAGGTCCCTGCTGCCTTTTTGTTAGACCACCTTAAAAAATCCAGTGCTGGATGAGCTGAAATTTCCACCAGTTAAATGTTTGAAGACCAAAGCTGTTGTTTTCAGCTCACCCTCATTTTAAAAAAAAAATTCCATTCCATTCTGCGTCCAGGGTCCCAGGTGGACCGAGATAATCACAATCTTGGTGTCTTGTTTGACCTGAAGATCTACTATCTCTTCCAGCACGTAGACTGCTTACTTACAACCTCATAACATTGACTCTGCTCCTGCTTCAGCTTATACACTGCTTGCAGTTCTTGATTTTGTTCCCTCCAGATTTAACTAATAGAAAGTGGGTCACAAGCGCCAGTGCTTCACTGATAATGTTACCAAATATGGTGACGAAACATCTGAAAACGAGCCTTCCAGCTCAGCGAGCAAACATACATTCAGATTTAATTGTTCTAATGCTAGATTTAACTGCTAACTTATTTCAAATTACTTATTACAGTCAGTCTCAAAATAAATAAAATATGCGCTGCTTGCAAGGAATAGTCTCATTATTTTTGTAGTGCCATTACTGATGGAATACACAAAACCCAAGAGCGAACTTTAAGACCCAGCTTATCTTGCATTGTCTGTGATGGCGGAATGTTCTCATGCTGTCCCATCATTCAAATCTCTCTGCCTCCCCATTTATAATCTTAAAACTTAAGTTGATTAACTAACCTGCACAAAGCTCCTGTTTTCATCAAGCCTGTACCTGTTTACCTACCATGGCTTGTCGTGCACTGACATCTCTATTTTAAAATTCTCATCTTGGATTCAAGCCCCTCAACAGCTTGCCATTCGCTGTCTCTGTAACTTCCCACAGCCCTTTTACTTTCAAGGAAATGTGAGTTTCTCCAACTCTGGCAGCTTGTGCAGCCCCACCTCTTTGCTCCACTGCTGGTAACTGAGTCATCAGCCATCCAAGCCTTAATCTCTGGATTGTCCTCCCTAAATCTCTCCACATCACCAATTCCTTTTTTTAAGATTGCTGCTTAAAACCCACCTCTTTAGCCAAGGTTTCAGTTGCTGTGCCTAATATCTCCATCTTTGATTCGGTACCTGTTACGTTATCAGTTGAAAGTAATTTTATAAGTACCTTGGAACATTTTTCAGAGCAAATTATTATGATTTCTGGTGCCTTACTATCCACAAATTGTCTGCTATATCATGGGGACAGGATTGAGACTTGTCTTAGGTTAGTGTCTGAGTAATTGAAAGGTGCTGCATTAATGCAGAGTTTACTTCATTTCTCTCTCCCACAGTAAAAATACCAATTTCCTCTCATTCTTAACTCCATTTTTTAGCCCTGATTTGATAAAATGTTTGACATCTGAATGTTGAGGTACAAATCTTCAACAAAAATATGTTCACCTGATGCTGTGTCAGTGACTGCAATTTTTCCTTTCCAACAGTATTATCTTGTCCCATTTTGAAGATGAACAGCTCAGAAAGGCTACCCTTGGGATCATTGGCACTGATAGATGTTGTGACAATTGTAGATTAAGGTAAGTAACTCAGCCTGTGATCCCCGATTGAAGTTAGATTAATGATTGAGATGTCATTTTGAGAATCATTGTGATTTGTGAGCTTTCAGACTCCCTGCTGATCCAAATATATTTCCCATTATATTCATGTTCTATATAGCGTCCTATTGAGTCAGGTAAATGGCTTATGAAATTCTGTACACAGTAAAAGAAATGCTTGTTCTGGTTTTGTTAATAATTCTCTTCTTTATAACTGTACAATTAGCCAGAAGATATTCAGTCATATGTTATATGACTCTTGGGATCAGCTATGTTAAATGTACAATTTCCACAATGCTTTGAAACATTTAACTAGGTTTCAAGAGAAGAACTAAGCTGGAATACTTAACTACAGTACAATGTTCAATTCATGACTCAAATAAATCTATTTATAATGCCTTATAGCAGATGTTTTTAATTCACTCTTGGGATTTGGGCCTTGCTTGGCCAGCATTTATTCCCTTCCCTAGTTGCACTTGAGAAGGTGAACTGCCTTCTTGAACATATTCTATAAATGCACCTACAATGCTCTAAGGAAAGGAATTCCAAGATTTTGATCCAGTGATAGTGAAAGAGCCGCAATATATTTCTATTTAGGATTTGAGTGGTGGTGAGAACTTTGGTGGTGTTCTCATGCATTTCCGAGAATCCCTACTGTATAGAAGTAGACCATTTGGCCCTTTTGATTCCACACTGTTCCTTTGAATAGCATCCCACCCAGACCCACCCCATCCATGTAACCCTGCATTTCCCATGGCTAACCCACATTGGCAGCACAATCGTGGATGCCGTGGGCAATTTAGTGTGGCCAGTCCACCTAACCTACATTTCTTTGGGCAGTGCGATGAAATCGGAGGACTTGAAGGAAACCCACACAGACATGGGATGAATGTGCAAACTCCACACACAGTTGCCCGAGGGTACAATTGAACCTGTATCCCTGTTGCTGTGAGGCAGCAGTGCTAACTGCTGAGCCACCATGCTGTCATGTCTTTGTTCTTCTAGATGGAAATGGTTGTGGTTTTGGAAGGTGCGGCCTAAGGATCTCTTGTATTAGAGACTTACGCCATCAAAGCTATCAAAACAGAAAACCCGACAATAGGTTATTTAATAGCAAATCTCTATTTTCATAATGGGTGATTGCCTGAATTTTAGGTAGCAATCCCAATTCTGGATGATTACACCCTATTATGTGTAACAGTAGTTCAGTTAATGTAAATGTCTCTGTGGCACCATTCAAAGACGAAGGACTTTCTCGCGATTTGTCCATCAATGTTCATCCCCCCCCCAACTCAAAACACACAAATCAAATTAATAAGTTAGTCTTCTTACTTTCTACTTGTGTGAACCTATTTGCCGTAGATCAACCCTTGCATTTGTCACCTTAACTGTGACTGTCCTTCAATTAGTAATTCAATATTTTGGAGCATTTTCCTATTCTCCAAAGACATAACGAGTACTATATAGATACGAATTTCTTCTCTGTTAGCAAAGGTAATTAAAAATGTAAGGGAAATTTATATCAAACAATCCCTCTAAAACAAATACAATGTTGTGTTGTTGATTTTTGTTTTGGTTTACTGTAAGAGTTTAATATTTTTCTTGTTTTCGGCTGTAGAGTTGATAGCTGCACTTTGGCAGATGACCCAGAAAATGAAACGCAAGAATTTGGGAAGGAAGTGTATCAACTGTTATCTGCAGTCCGTATTTTAGGAGAAAAGTTTGGCATTGGAGTTCCTGTTCTGTTCTTGCGAGGATCCGTAAGTCTATTGCTGTTAAAATACAAAAACGTAAAAAAATCTTTTTATATCAAATGTGGGGTGAGTTTAATATTTATTTTCGGTTAACCTGTTTCCCACCATATGACTGTGATGCTCTGGATCTGGCACAATAGCTTTTATATTCCTTCATATTCTGATATTCTTTGAGAGCAAGATGAGGTAAAGTCACCTTGTTCCAGAGGACATTACAGCTGCTCTCTCATTAGAGAAACCCATGAGTGTGATTTAACCTGAGGGTAACCGTGCCTCAGGCGAGGGGAGAGTTTGAGAAGGAAAGTTCTTCATCACAACCTCAGCCAATATGAGAACTGAACCCACACTGTTTGGATTGGCTAGCTCAGTTGACTGAGTGGTTCATTTACGCTGCAGAGTAATACTGGTTAAACTGCCAGTAGTTGTCTCTTTCTACGAGAATATAGGATTATGGGGACTTAACTTTGACCTTTTTACCTTTTACTTTGAGAGTTTGTGTGAAATCAGATGAAGTGAGGTTATAGTTGATACAATAACTGGACCTTGTACTAAGAATGTACTCTTCATTATTTTTTATTTCCATTAAGTATTTTTATGCTACCTTTATAGTGGGATTTATAATCGAAATTATTTATATCGACTTGTCACGCTGCTCTGGTGCATGGTGTCCATTGTCAGAATAGTGTAATTTCAGTGTAGTAAGTTTACATAGATTCTATTATAAGTGTCATCATAGAATTTTAATATGAGGAAATTTAACTGATAAATGCATGCCAGTCTGAGATTTTTAAGATATGTGTGGTGCGTAATGTCACTGTGTGGTAAAAAAGAGATTAATGCAGTTAGAAGTCACTTCATTGCCACAGGCACTCAAATTTCTTTTTCTGGATTCTGTATATTATTAATGTTAGTCAGCATCTCCATTTTAGCACAAAAATCACAGTTTTTTTATGGTGTTGAAGGAGGCATTCAGCCCACTGTTTCTGCATCACTGTCCAATGAATATTGTGGCATACTACTATTTATAGGAACAGAGATAGACCATTCAGCCCTTCAAGACTGGTCTGCTGTCCAATTTGATAGAGGCTGATTATCTAACTGAGGACTCTGTTCTCATTTTTGCCCTATATCCTTTGATTCCTTTACTGGTAATAACTGTGAGTGTTTTCAAGAAGGAGATGAATTCTGTTTTGGCCTCAACTGCTTTCTCTAGTAGAGATTTCCATAGCCTTACCACTCTCTGGGTGAAGAAATTTCATAGTGAGCATATACTCTCTCTAGTCCTGTTAGAACTTTATCGATTTCTATGAAATTCTCTGCCCCTGCCATCTCATTCTTCTAAATCCCAGTGAATATAGTTCTAACTGATCCAGTGTGTTTTCATATACAAGGAGACCAAAACTACACACAATATTCAGTATGGTTTCACCAAGGTCTCATACAATTTAGGCAAGACATTACTGTTCCAGTATTCAAATCCTGTTGCTATGAAGACCAACATACTGCGTTGGTCGTCTTCTTTACCTGCTGCACCTGCATACTTACTTTCAGTGACTGGTATGCAAGGACACCTAGCTCTTTTTGCACCTGCATTCCCACTCAATCTACCTGCCTTTCTCCCTACACCCTTTTCCCCAAACCGCACTGGCTGAGGTTATCATGAAGGACTCTATCTTCACCTCTCCCTTCACCTAAGTGGCCCACAAGTTAACCTACCACCACCCCTCCAATGACGAGGCAGCCCTACGATCTTATAGCACTATGGTGACTTGACTTCTATTGCGATATCTTTATAAGCCTGCGAGTTTATTTCCTTCAAGCCTTCATGTGAGGCCCAGAATTGGGGACACTACTCCAGCTGAGGTCTAACTAGTGATTTATTAAAGTCTTATTTTTCCTTTTATTCTCATCTCCATGTAGAAAACCAAGGATCCTGATGATGGTATAACTAATACGCCATGTCTGAAGGAGTAATTGTGATATTGAATGTTTGCTCGATGAGTGATGAACATATTTTCCTTATGTTCGTAGCACTCCCAGCGTTTGCCAGACAGGCATCGTAATCACCATCTATTTGGCAGTGGAAAGAACCATCCTGAAAACTGGTGGAAGGCATTGGGTCAGCAGCTCATTATTGAGGGCTTCCTGCAAGAAAAATCCAGCTTCAACAAATTTGCTACTATAAATACTCTGACTGCCAAGGTTAGTTTGATTCATTTTGTGCTTTTACTGGGATACTGCAGAAAGTTCAGGATTGTTACAAATTACTTAAATGTGCTCAATGTCCAATTTTCTATGTTCACTTGGATGGTGCTGAAGGGAAATCCAAATACTTTCAGAATGAGTGTCAAGTAAAATTCACAAACCTCGATTTTACGGAAGATGTTACGGTAGACACCATGTACTAAGGCCAAATCAATTAACTATGTCCGTCCTACAGAGATGAACCAATGTTTGTAATCAGTTTCTTGGTAACTGAAATTGATTGTTTCAGTTTTCAATCCCTATCAAAATGTTCTTATTTTTAAATTACAGAAGTATTCTTAAAATTATTTACCTTCAGATTTTTGGAAATCATCTTATCATTTGCTTCACATCAATTTGTTTGGGAACAACACTTTTTTTTCCAAAGAGAACTATCCTTTATATCTTCAAATTGAAACATTTATTTTGACTTATCTGTATCTATCAGCTCTTTGCTATCTTTCACATGTCTGTTACTTCTATACTCAATAACTTTTCAATTGTACCAAAAGTATGTGCCTAAAATAATTTAATTTTCATTTAAGTTTTAGTAATTGATTTCGCTAAGTGCAGAAAGGAAGGCCTGCATTTATATATCAACTTACATGATTATGACTAACTCCAAAACGCAAACCAATAAAATATTTTTGAAATGTAGGCATTATAATCTCCAGTATGCAGTAAACAAATTGCACACTGCAACTCCACTTAAATACAATGTGTTTAGTGATTTTGATTGTGGAATAAATATTGGCTATGATAAGGGAAGAGCTCCTTGTCTCCTGCGATCCTTCTCTGCACCTGATAGAGCAGGTGGACTCTTGGATTTTAACTTATTATTTGAAGGTTGATGCTGCCGACAGTGCAGGAGTTTCTGAGTATGACTGCAGAGCATCAGTCTGTGATTTGTGCTCAAATCTGTGGTAGGATAAAGATTTGTATTCATTAGAATATAAAAAGTTAATAAGTGATTTGATTGGAATTTTTAGGGATTTGAAAGAAATTAATTGAAAGGTTTGATAGTTAGAGACTTTTCCCGCGGGTGAAGAAGGTCTTGGATAAGAGGATATAATTGTAACGTAAGAATCAGGTCATACAAGAGACAAGTTAGAATACTTCAACACACAAAAGATGATGGCATTGTGCACCTCGCATAAAACTGAGTGGATACTAGCTCAATTAATTTTAAGTAGAAGTTGTGTAGGCCTTTGCTAGCCAAGAGGTATTAAATAATATGAAGCCAGGGCAAGCAGATGGAGCTAAGACAGATCAACAGTGATCATGAAAAATCACACTATATGCTTAGAAGATTGAGTGACTTGCATCTATTGCTATGTCCAAAATGGTTCCCTTTCTTAACTCATGCTGTGCCCATGACCTAACCTCCTTTTAATAATGAGAGTTTTCAGGTTTTGAACAGATTCACCTTTCATCCCATTTCGTGATGGTTACTGTTTTATTATTATCAAACTGGGGTAACTGTGATTGGAACCAAGTAGAGGGAAGTGTATTCTACATCTGGCCTGTGCTGCTTTACATTGGAATGCTTGGTGCCACCACTGAGTGATGCTTCAAATAGCATTCACTGGAGGCTATCATTGTGATGGGTGCCCAGACAATAAAAAGGCTGATGTAATTATTGAGTGCTCTGTTGGCTGTGCATGTTGTCTACTGATTGTCTGTCTGCTCTATTTGAGATTTCTCAGCATGTTTTTGGCAGGTGAGACTGCCTGCCAAAAAAATTCTCAAGTAAAATTGACCCTGAAAACCATTGTGTTCAATATATTTTTAATTGCAAAATCCATAAGCAGTTTTTTTTTTAAAGCAAATTTTCTATGGAAATATATTCCAAATGAAATCACAAAAGCTCAAGTACTTCCCTAAAGAATGTATTCCTAGGTTTGTAGAAGAATTGTTTATTATGAAATACGTAAAATCATTGGAAGTAAACTTACCAAAAAGGATTTCAGGATAATTTGTTAAGCAGACTATGCACAAATATATTGGTTCCCACTTAAGCAATAATT
Source organism: Hemiscyllium ocellatum (assembly GCF_020745735.1). Lineage (NCBI taxonomy): Eukaryota > Metazoa > Chordata > Chondrichthyes > Orectolobiformes > Hemiscylliidae > Hemiscyllium > Hemiscyllium ocellatum. The sequence goes on along the minus strand of NC_083436.1, from coordinate 34,144,056 downwards.
GAAATCTATATTCTTTTAAAATTATGCCATTATGATTTATATTTGTGCAGGGAAGAAATTGGTTAAATAAGGCAGCGAATGAATCCTGTCGCACTCTACGACTTCAAGCCACTAAAGAGCTGTGTCCACCTATTCCACCCAAAGCGTATGTATAGTGTATCCAGTTTCATTTGATAGTATCTTTTTAAATACCTATCTCATTTTAAAACTGATGGATGATTGCTATTCTAATTGCTCTTCTAAGTGAGAATGAAAATTTGTTATGAATATGTGCTGGTTATGCTGGTGCTATTCTGCAAAGGAATTTAACTTGTGCTTTATTTCCTTGCAGTCAGGTTCAACCTTCAACCATGCGTTCAATATCCTCTCCACAATCTTCTCCATTGGCCAGTCATTTGGAGCTTCAGGTTTCTATTTCTCATTTTAATTTTCTTCTTGGAAAGTAAGAAGTGAGAATTGTCTTTGATCTCCTATTATTGAAATTGGCAAAGTGGAATTTAATCCCAGCATTTCCTAATCGAATGTTGTCAATGGACTTTTTGCTTTTTACATTATCACACCTATATTACAAAGTCTTGTTCTGTAATCTTTATTTTTTTTTAATTCCTTCCATCCTGTGATGTTTGTATTTCAGTTGACACTGGATATTTGTGAAATTATTAGCTGCTATCACTTAAATATTTAAACTTCCTCAGTGATATTTAGGATGATTGACAGAAAGTAACTTGAGGCATTGTGTTATTTATTGAACACAGCGTTGCAAATATATTCCAACCAAAAAAATGTCCATGCTTAAACTTTACAAGAAAAGTCTATTTGATTTGATTTAAGTTGTCTTTTCCAGCAGTGGTCTCATAAAGCTTTTGAGAATTGATCTCATCACATAGAAATTATTTTCTTTTCGTAATCTCATTCTCTCAAACTTGCACATCTGAAATGTTTTCAAATGCCAGATGGAGCAGATAGTTACAAACATAAGAAACTATTAAATTTATTTATAAGTAAAGGTATATTAAGCCAAATGTGTATGCAATTTAATGAAAAAAGTTATATATCAAAGATGGTGATGCACCTTCAAGGACTAATGTTCTTTGTCCCCCGTGACTGTGCAGACATTACAGTGTGTTCATAGCCATGAAAAAAATTAACAAAGGTACCACCAGATATTTAAAATATTTAAATAAGTTATCTGTGCATTCCACAAATATTATCCGAGAGACACAGCCCTCTCCCTACTTGAGGCCACTGAAGAGTTATGTCTCTCTCTCTCTCTCTATGCCACACAACGTGTATGTATAATGTTTCCAATTTTATTTTTGATAATACCTTCTAGAATATCTACCTGGGAAACAGGACACTCTCCCATTGTACTAATCATGTAAAATTATAAAATAAAATAGGCATAGTTAATTGGATGAAGTACAAAGCTTTTACTTGGATTACAAAAATGTATTTAAGATTACTGGAAGATCAAACTTTGTGGCACTCCTAAGTTAGGTATGGCTAAACCAAATGCAGAGTGAAAACTTGATCCCTTTTTTGCCATATTTGTAAAACCATTTCCAATAATTTAAACTCAGCAATGTAATCAAACAGTACAGTAGGAATTGAATTGTCATTAGAGTGAAGAGACTAGATTAAGAGGTGTAGACACTCAAGCATTGCTTTAATTGTTCACTTTTGCTATTCTAACTGCTCTTAAATGAGAATGAAAATTTGTTATGAATATGCGCTTATGCTGGTGCTGTCCTGCAAAGGAATTTAACCTGGGGCTGTGATACTTTTATCCAATCTTGATTGAATTTACATCTAGATGGTGCTTCGACCAAATATGTTTTTGAGTTACTTACCCTTTCAATGATCTTTGGTTGGGTAGCAAAGGCATGAGCAATTTCATTTTTTTTTTAGATTAGATTAGATTAGACTTGCAGTGTGGAAACAGGCCCTTCGGTCCAACAAGTCCACACCGACCCGCAACCCACCCATACCCCTACATTTACCCCTTATCTAACACTACAGGCAATTTAGCATGGCCAATTCACCTGACCTGCACATCTTTGGACTGTGGGAGGAAACCAGAGCACCCGGAGGAAACCCACGCAGACACGGGGAGAATGTGCAAACTCCACACAGTCAGTCGCCTGAGTCGGGAATTGAACCCGGGTCTCAGGCGCTGTGAGGCAGCAGTGCTAACCACTATGCCACCGTGCCGCCCATAAATAAAACATTTCCTATTGTGACTCGCTAACACTTGTGAACTAATCCGCCATGTGCGATGAATCTTTTGTGCAATCATAACCCAAGTAAGAAATATAATTTGGCTTTTGAAAAATCCGCAAAGTAAGTGGTGCAATGTAACAAAATACTGTAAAGATGAGCTTTATAGCTATTAACTTTAAAGAAAGCTCTTAGAGCAAAATTCCAGTATATCTTTTTATAAACCGTATTAAAATAGTCACGTTTTGAAAACATAGTACACATTGAGATACTTGATTAGTTTTATGGGAAGTCTAATGACCCAGAAATAATAATATTATGGAGTCAAAATTGCATTGTAAATGTACGTCGGTTATAATGGTGCATTGCAATATCAGCAGTAACATGTTAACTGTTGAATAGTGCAGTTTCAAAACCAAGCAATGCTAAGTTTCGCAGGGCACAGAACCTCTAAATAATCAATTGTTTTGCAATTTAATTAACAATTTACCACAACCTACAACGTGCCTGAAGTAAACTCTGTACAATGGGCGAAATATTATTTCTCAGGTACCTCCCTACTTTTGCTGTGCATCCCACATTGCTGGCATTATTTTCTTTTAATTTATTGCAAAGTATTCTACTCCCTTTCACCCACCCAGTCACATTTCTTCCATTCCTCATCACTGTTCATGGAGGGATTATTTTCCCCCCCCCCATGCGCCTCTTAGCAAATTACTAACTCTTTCCTGCACTTCTGCTTTATTTGCTGTTGCCAATAAAGTCTTTGTATGAATTCTTTATTTCATACAAACAGATGGTGTGCAGCAGTGTTGGATAGCTGAATGCGGTTTTTGTGATGTGAAGAAACTGGAAAGTCACTGAACATTGAATTACTAGGGACGGACAATAAATGCTGGCCAGCCAGCAATGCCCACATCCCACAAATGAATAAAAAAAGTGCTTTTCAGGGATGGCAGGGTGAAACATGTTGTGTGGGCAAGTCAGAGGTTTTCCTGATGTGGAATGAGACACTGATGGTAAATGTTCAGTCACTTTTTGCAAGAATCACCTCTTTCAGCCCAATTTAGATGAAGTAATTTCATCTAGCTCTTCCTATCCTTTCCTTCATTTTAATTATGTATGTAATACATTTTAAACCTGTTCAGTATTGTTTCTCTCCTTAAATCATAGTTTTTCCATTGGACTGATTGTACCTTTTTTTTCAACTTTCTTTTAGAAACCGTCACTGCGCAACAAGTTTGGACGAGAGAAGGGAAAAGAGAATGAAAAGCTGTTTTCAGCAGCTGCAGTTAAAAGGTATAGCTGCTTGTGATGTCTCTGGGTATATAATGCTGGCGTAGAAGGCAAGATATTCTGTCCAATTATGATTGGAAGGTCTGGCCTGTGCTGCCTGAGCTGGCAGGATGAGATGAACAGCTGATTTTACTGCTCGTGGAAAAGCTGAATCATAACCAGTAATAAAAGCAAAGTACTGCAGATGCTAGAAATTGAAACAAACATGCAAAATGCTGGAGAAACTCCGGTCTGGCAGCACCTGGGGAAAGTTAATGTTTTGAATCTGATATGACTCTTCAGTTTTGCCAACTTTTTCCAGTAATCTGTGTTTATTTGAATCATAACCTGGGGCGTGTGATGGGACTCCTTTTGTCTCCATGGTTTACAACTTGATACATTACAGAATTGGTAACTTCTTAAAAAATTGAATAACACAGTAAGAGTTGAATGCCTAGTTAAACCGAGGAAAATATTGTTGATTCAAAAAATACATTTGGTCAAAGCTTTTTGTCTTGCTCACGTCAGGACATCTCACGAGTCTCTTTCAAGACAAAAAACAATATTTTATATTTCACAGGAGGAGAGTGTTGATTGGTGGCAAGTAATGCCTTTGGTAGAGGCATTACCGTAGGGAATGCACCTACTGATACTGATTGACAGTTAACTACAAGATTTTGTCAAAATTCTAATTGCTAGTTGGACTCTGGTCAGGATATTGAGAAATGAATGAGCGAATAGTTGTCTTCTGTTCTTTTGAGTTGAATCTGGCATGTTCCTTTTATCTGGAAAAGACATGTCTTTTACATATACTGGAACATACCTGTATAAATACATGTAAGTGGACTATACTGCAAGCCTGACTGACCATCGAGAACTAGTTGTTAGTATATTTTTACACATTCTCAATATTGTTTAAAAATATTTGATTTTTCAGCAATATTCAAGTTCTGTACTGCCAAATGAATAAGAGAAATATTAGTTGTTTTATTTTGGGAAGGAGAATTTGTGGTGAGGGTTTAACTTCATGTTCAGTGAATTATATTGGCCAAGCACTTCTTTTAGATTTGATTAATTCATATTTCAGCCAAAGCTGTTATAATAAAAAGAATAGCTTGTATATCTGTAGAGATCTTCCACGTGCCATTTTGATGTTAGTTTATCATTTATGCTTTAGGCAATTTTTTTTTGTTTGAGGATTATTAAAACATAAGTGTAGTGTTTTAATAGATTGTCATTAAATAAGTATATAGAGTCATAGAGATATACCGCATGGAAACAGACCCTTCGGTCCAACCCGTCCATGCCAACCAGATATCCCACCCCAATCTAGTCCCACCTGCCAGCACCCGGCCCATATCCCTCCAAACCCTTCCTATACCTATCCAGATGCCTCTCTTTTCTTTTGTGTAGAAACCAAAAGCATGATTTTCCTCCAATGCTGTGGAACTGCTAATTTTTGTGAAAGTAAATCCTTTGTTATAATTTGCATTGTTCTGTCTGAAATGTACTTGGGTTTAAAACTGCTTTTGACTCTGTAGCTGGAGAGCATTGCAGAATATAAGGCCATGTGCTTTGCTTTGCAATGTGAGAATAAGTCTTTTGCACAGTTCCTTCCAGTGAGTTTACTTCCCACATGCCAGCTCCATAGCTGTATTGTCAAAGGCTGGTACCTAGTTTGCTTCTAAGCATCCAGAATGGTAGGCAAATGCAGGAAACGATAAACAGAATATAGAGAACAAACTTTTTTTTAAAACTCCATTCACTGTAAATATATCACTCTGACCAGATTTTGATCCATTTACAGCATACGCTCACACTCAACTCATCCCTGATTTCTTTTGATTGGTCTTCTACTTTAGCTCAATTTCTCTAATACATTGATTCTAACTGTCCTTTGTTCTGACTGTCTGACGTATATTTCAGTATACCAATTCTGTTTTCTTAACGAGCTCCATAGTGCTGGTTAAGTCTACCATATATTTGATGTATCATTGAACGGTTTCATTGGCCAACATATCAAGTTTCAGATTAGCTGCTTTACTTTCAGTTTACATGAAATTTTTATTCATGTGAATGGATTATTCTACATTTTAATTGCTTGTCTATCATGATCCAAATGGTTTTTGTTCATTCATTTGGGATGTCGGTGTCACAGACTGGGACAGCAGTTATTGCCCATCCCTAGTTGTCCTTGAGAAGGTGGTGGTGAGTTGCCTTCTTGTACCATGGAGTTCCATGATTTGGTGGAAAGATACTGAAAGTGCAGTGGTATATTTCTAAGTCAGGAAGGTGAGTTGCTTGGAGCGAACTTGTAGATGATTGTGTTCCCATACATCTGCTGCCCTTATCCTTCCAGATGGAAGTGGTTTTGAGTTTGGAATGTGCTCTGGACAGAGGCTTTATGAATTGCTGCAATGCATCTTGCAAATAATTCCCATTGCTGCAACTAGCATTGATCATGGAGGAACTCAATGTTTGTAGATGTGGTGCCAGTCAAGAGGAGTGGTGGCCTAGTGGTATTATCGATAGACTATTCATCCAGAGCCCCAGGTCATGTTCTGCAGTCTCAAATTTGTTTTCTGTCATGGCAAATGGTGGACTTTGATTACAATAACAATTCAGAATTACAAATCTAATGATGACCCTGAAACTGTTGCTGATTGTCAGGAAATAAAAAGTCCATCTGGTTCACTAATACCCTCTAAGCAGGGAAACTGCTGTCCTTTCCTGGTCTGGATTATGTGACTCCAGACACACAGCAACTTGGTTGACTCTTAACTGTCCTCTGAGCAATTAGGGATGGGTAATAAATGTTGGTCTAACCAGTGATGCCCATGTTCTGAGTGTTTTAGAAAAAAATGTTAAGTGGGCAGCTTTAGTGTCAAGTTTCTCGAATGTTGTTGGAGCTGCACTCACCCAGGGGAGTATTCCATCACATTCCTGACCTATTTCCTTGTAGATGATGGATACGTTTTGGGGAGTCAGGAGGTGAGTTACTCATTGCAAGATCTGAGCTTCTGAGCTGTGCTTGTAGCCACAGTACTATATGACAAGGCTAGTTTAGGTTCTGGTCAATGGTACATCCTCCCAGCCCCACTGATAGTCAATAGCCTTCTCATATATAGGTCACAAAGGTGTGTGTACAAGTCCTGTTCCAGACCGGGGAAAAAAAAAATCTCAAGGCAATCTTGTGCGGGGGCCACTGCACTGCTGCAAGTGCTGCCTTTAGGATTAATTCATTCCTCGTGAATATTTATCGCTCAGTCAGCAATACAAAATAAAATAATTATCAAGTGATTGTAAAATTTGTTGTTGTACTGAAATTGGCTACCACATTTCCAATGTTAGAAGTGTGTCTCTACTTCACAGATCCTTTATTAGCTGTAAAGTTCTGTGAAACATCCTGTGGTAATGAAAGGTGCTGTATAAGTACAGGTCTTTTCTTTAAAAAAGTCTGAAATAGTGGCCTCTTTGTGTTTTTTTTTCCTCAGCCGTTTCTTTGTTCCACCTTCATCTGGTTCACCGATAAAATCCATTCCCCCTCAACAAGTCACATCACCTAAGCAACTGGAACTGGAAGTAAGTCATTTAGTTTTGGAGAATGTTTTCTGTTCATCTCCAAATTACTGTGAGTTTTTTTTAGTAAAGATATTTCCGTATGCAAATGGGGAAAACCCCCAAGACAAATTTTGTATGTTTACTTTCACACTAGAGTATACCTAATAACAGCTTTCATAATCCTCAGATGCTGTACAATATATCCTTGATGAGGGTGCTGTCTTATCAAGAATTTCTCCCAGTACCTCTTTAACAGCAGCAACTTATTTCTAAAATATATTTTACATAGCACACTGTTCTAAGGCTTTTCATAAAAGCATTGTAAGGCCAGGTATGACACCAAGGTATGTGAAAAGATATGAGATCAGATAACCAAAACCTTGGTGAAAGATTTCGATTTTAAGAAGTGTTTTAATGTGAGGCAGTGAGGGGAAGAGGTTTGAGGAGGGATTTTCAGAGTTTGCAGCTTGGTCGACTGAAGGCATAATCTCCAATGGTGGAGCATTTGAAACTGAGAATGTGCAGGACCCTAGAAGTTGAGGAGCACAGATATCTCAAGAAGATTGTTAGGCTGAAGAAGATTGCAGAGTTCGGAATTTGTGAACAAAGATGGGAGTTATAAAATGATATCATGTGACCAGGAGCCAAGGATAATCGGTGAGCACTGGGATAAGAAGAAAACTGAGCTTGGTATGAAATAGGATGTGTGCAGCTGTTTTGGATAGTCTTCAGTTAGAATGTTGGTATGTTGTCCGTGAGTGCATTGGAATAGCTATTTCTGAAGATTGAACGAAGGTTTTAGCAGCAGATAAACAAATTCAGATGTTATGGTGGTTGGAATGAGATATCTTTGTGATGGGTGGGAATGGATATTCAGGCTACCACAAGATTGGAATAATTTACCTTTTGCATTTGATTATATTTTTAGCTTGGAAAACATTATGTGCAACAGTGGCGGACGTGGGGATGCTGAATGCTTTCAGAAGGAATTTGGATAGGTATTTGGAAACAATTTGCAGAGCTTCAGTATAGAGAAGGGAGGAATGGAATTGGTTGGTTTGCTCTACAGAGGTGTTATAGACTTGATTTGGCTGAATTACCTCCTTTTAGGTAGTAATGATTCAATGACTTGTGGTGAATCAGACAATTATCAATTGGACAGTTATCAAAATAATTCAGTTGCTTGTGAAAGGGCATACTGGTGATATGTATGCAGTGGCTCCCATGTTTTTAATGTTTTTTTTTCTCCATTTATTGAGAGCGCACATTGCAGGCAGAGTTCATTCCACCAGATGATTCTGAGAGACAATTTGTTATTGGTGCACCAATCCAGTCCCAACAGTGTCTCTTTCCTAACATGATAGTTGACCACCAACAGAGTTTGATATATTAATTCATTGGTATTGAGGTTGTGTGGGAAGTAATGAATATTCTTCCCCATTTGGGAAAATGTAACACATATCATTGACCTGGCCCCCAGTTTACTTCCTTTGTTTAAATGAGGCATTTCTGAAATTCGGCGCATGGACCCCAAGTAACATTTAATCATTGCTTCAACTCTTGTGATGTATTTTTAGAATGCAGATGTCTCTTACATTCTTCTACTTTTGATAATTAATAGAGATTGCAAGAAATCTGCATTTATCTTTTGTTGCTATCTTTGGAGAATGACCTATAAATTGCAACCGAGCATGAGCCATAATCCCCTATGCCTGCTCTGTTCCCGTATCTATCTATGCCCCCTTTATTAAACCATCTATTTAACTTACTCTCAAAGGTTGAAATTATCTCTGGTTCAATCACTAATTCGGGCTCGATAGAAACTTTGAATATTATCCTGTATTAAACAGCTAAATGATTTCCAGGACACATTTTTTTTTCTCACTCCTGAGGCACAGATATAGCCAGATGTGCTCTTAAGCCAGTCGAGTACTAGGCTCAATATTCACTATCAGCAGAATTAGCTAATATCTTGCATCAGCTTGGCTCATCCATTTGACTGAGGAAGTAGTTGTATATTCTTAGGGCCTACTCAATCTGTCCTCCTCTCAGTGAAACATTAATCTGAGGCTACCTTTGTATTTTACATGGGTATAGAAGATCCATGATGTATATCAAAGGGAACTTTTTTCCAATACCTTTGCTAATGATTCATGTTTAGCCAATGCAGAGGAAAACCATTAAATAAGCAGTGATGTTACTGAATATTTTTTATTCACTTAACCATTTAGATTCTTTTCAGTTGCTGTCCCAAGTTTGGCAATCATTGATGATAATTTGCAAAAACAATTATTTGACTTTATAATATAGGAATATTTTTCAGGAATATTCAGTTGCACAGATTTTTGGGATCAAACTAATTTGCAATCTTGAGCAGCATCAGAGAGCACATATATTGGATGAAATTGTGTCACAAAGATTATTGAACATCTATAAAGTAACTTCTCTATACACCATTAAAGTGTGCTTCTTAGCTTTCCAGCTGTAATGTTGGTTTTGAGTACAAAGGAGTTTGAAATCAGCACAAAGTATGATTAACAGATAGGTAATGATTTTACATGCATACATAATCATACTATGCACAAGTTAATTTCTGGCTTCGAACCCATATAGTGCATAGCTTGCATATTATATTTGTTGGATATTCCTAAGTTAATAACAAGAGTACTAAATTTTGAATAAAGGCGATGCCAATGCCTGAGGTTTTTGTGGATAGTGTGGTATGAAACTGTAATGTTCCATTGTTCTGGGGAATTTTATTTCATAGTTTAAATTTTTGCACGTAAAGTGTATCATTTTAGCTTGTGAAAGTTGCTATGGTTGAATAGTGACAACAAGATCACAGCATCAATTCAGTAACTGTAGCATCAGTTTTATTTTAGACAAACCATACGACTTCATGTAATTAAGTTCATCATTTGTATTCAGTCTATTTTGGGACTTTCCCCTGTCCTCATCAATTTCATGAACTCAATGTGCAAGCAAATGGATTTAAAAATAGTACAACAACATTTGCTTCATTAATAGTTAATGGCAAGTGTTGTAGAAATAAACTGTATAATGGCTGAAATGAATGATCATATGAGGCAATGTAGCATACTTGATCTTACACTCTGATTTGTTATATGTCTAATTCTCAATTACTCTAACTCTGATCTGGCTGGCCTTGTCCTTCACCCTTTTACAATCTGGAACTAATGCAAATTACTGCTGCCTTTATCCTTTTCCACATGATGCCTCACACTCACTGACAAATATTGGGTCATAGTTTCCTACTGGCTCAGTTTGAAAATTTCTGTCCTTGTGTTTAATCCTTCCACTGACTCATCTCTCATTTTTCCTGTAAATCTTCCTATTATCTGAACGCTGCTTTCCTCTGCCTCCACTCCTCCTCCGCCTCCTCCTCCTCCACTCCTGGACCTTTTGTGTGCCCCCTGTGTTTCCACCATCTTTGAAACCCTCTTTACAATTGCTACGTTCATCAGTTTTTAAGTCATCTATCCTGATGTGTTTTATTTTGTCTGAACGGTCTCTTTATTTATTGCACCTCTACAAATTAGTAGTTGATCCCATTACCCACCGCCCCCAACCGCTACACTCTTTTATTTATGTTTTTACTTTGACTTCTCATTGTGAATTTTTAACAAACTCTTTTTTGCTAATAAAGGAACCTTTGTCGTATGAAAAGGTTTTAAAAATATTTTGCAATCCAATTATAATTCACGTTCCTTACATCATACTTGTTCTTTGTGCCATTTTGTCAACAGGGCAAGTTATATGGCAAATTATTATCAGCAAGGCAGAAAATTGCCATTGAGAAGGATGTTCCCCCAGCTATTTTGGCTACAAATAAAATACTCCTGGACTTTGCCAAGATAAGGTAAGTGAAATATATTAAGTCTAGGCTGTAAAATGAAGTACAGCTCACTTGTTATAATTGATCAGTCAGCTAATAATCTTAGTGTATTTTAAAGTGATGTACAGCAGCATATACACAGTCTGGCACCCACCAACTGGAATTTCTGTTGCTGCCCGAAGGCATCATTGTCAATACATAAAATATTGATGTTGGTTGTGAAGTGAGCAGAATAGAATCAATTGAAATATGTTTTCCTGAGTTTACAGTTATGTGTCAAATATGCAGTCTGTAAGCCCTTTGCAAGTTGAGATAGGACGGGAGTCCCTTCTCTTGACATCAAGGCTGCATTGACCAAGGAGTCCTAGCAAAACTAGATTCAATGGGATTTGGTGGGGGGAACCTTTCCAACGGTTGGAGTCATATCTGGACCAAAGGAAAATGGTTGAGGTTGTTGAAGTAGGCATCTCCGGACTAGCACATCTTTGCCAGGAATTCCTTAGTGTAGTTAGTGTCCTATGTCCAAATGTATTAAGTTGCTCCATCAGTGACCTAGTCTCCATTGTAAGGTCAGGAGTGAGGATATTTGCCAATGATTTATAGTGCAGCAAGACCTGGATAAACCCAGGTTTGGGCCGACATGAAATATTTGTGTTACGCTCGAGCCCAGCAATGACCATTTCTAATTGGAGAGAATCTAGCCATTACTTTTTGGCATTCAATACAATTACCATTGTCAAATACCTAGTTGTCAATATCACACTTGAATGGATGACTGCAGCTCCAACAACAGTCAAAGCTTGACATCATCTCAATCAACCAGTCCACACAATTGGCACCACGTCCACAAGCATTCACTCCCTTCACCATTGATTTGATTTATTTATTATTGTCACGTACTGAGATAGTTAAAATTATTGTTTTCTATGCTATCCAGGCAAATCTCACCTTCTGTAAGTACACCAGGGTTATAGAACAGAATGCAGAATATAGTGTTACATGTACAAAGTGCAGTGAAATCTCAACTCTAATAGATGAGAGGTTTGTTCAAAAGTCTGAAAAAAATGGGCAAGAAGCTGTTCTTGACTCGTAGTACATGTTTTCAAACTATTATTTCATCTGCCTGAGTGTGTATAATTGGGGTGGGAGGGGTCTTTGAATATGTTGGCTGCTTTCCTGACACATTGACATTCAGTAGCAGAAGTGTGTACCATCTACAAGATGCATTGCAGAAATTCACCAAGTCCCCTTCAACTGTGCCTTTCAAACTCATGACCACTATTAACTGGAGGGACAAGGATAACAAATAGCTGGGAGCATGATCACCTGCAAGTTCATCTCCAAGACACTCACTGTCCTCACCTGGAAATATATTGCCCTTCCTTCAGATTTACTAGGTCAAAATCCTGGAATTTCTCTAACAGTACTGCAGTGTGTCTACACCAAATGGTCTGTAGCAGTTCAGGAAGGTAATTCACTAACCTCTTCTCAAGGAAACCTGGGGATATGGACAAAATGCTGTCCCAGACAGCAAAGTCTCATCACAAGAATGACTAAAGTGAAAATTGTGTTATATCTCTCCATAGCCTCTAGAGGGAGTAATAGATGAATATTCCTGAGTTTGCTAATTTGCAATGCCATTGGTATAAAACCATAATGAGTGAATTACCTGGAAACGTCTTTGTAGTCTTTTATTAATAGTTCAGCCTATGGTCCTTACCTGACTGGGGGGGGGGGGAACATTTGGTAAGAGTGCTCTTTCACTTAACGTTCTTAATAACTTCCTGCATGTCTTGGCAAAATTGATTACATTTTTCCAGAAAGGCATCTATTCCAGAGGGACAGAAGCATACCAGCAAAGGACACACTGCACTATTCACTCATATCTCTAAGGTCTTAGACACAGCAAAATGCCTTTTGTATGGGTGCTTTCAAACTGTCGAGAATTATTAGTACCCAGGCTACCTAAAAGGAGACCACGCTGATTCAGTAAAATACCTCCCTCATAGTGCAGAACAGTTGCAAAAGTTTCAGATCCACAGTAGAACATCCAAGATTAAAATAACAGCGCATGTTCCCTTTCTCTTTCTTGTCCAATCTAGTTGCCAGCACTTTCTTTACTTACTTTAAGCAACACTCATTTTACTAACCCATCACAATGGTCTCTGACCATTTTTAAAAACAAAGAATTATGTTTGAAAATAATTGGCTCTTTCATTTCCTTTGAATATTTTAGTTTGCTAGTTATGAGAATATGGCAAATAAGGATGGTTATTTCAACCTGTGCAGTGACCAGAGGTAAAGAATCATGTAACAAACCCTCCAAAGCAGGTTGAACCAGAGTTACCGTCCAACAAGTAAATGTTAATCCTTACTTGGTGCCCAAGCCACCTCTATATGTATGTGGCTGGATTCCCTTCCGGATCCCATTTTTCTTTTTAGTACCTTATTTAATGCCTTCCAAACACCAATGAAATCAACATTCACCTATACCTAAACACTTGACTTTCCTAATAAAAAATCCGTGTTTGCAAATCACGATCTGCCCTGCCCATTAGAAATGTGTCCTGCCAATCTGATGAATTACTGGCTTTCAATTTCAACCTGGATTGTGGATGCAAGAGGAGCATTCCTGCTAGTAATATTAACCAGGAGGTAGGACAGCCTAGTCAACAGTTGACACTCTGTGTCTGATACAATGCATGCTACATTTTGTGTTGTTCAATCATTCAGGGAGGGAAGAGTCTGTGTTGCTAACATTAAAATGAGCCCTTTTTGAATTTCAGGTCTGTGGTACTTTGTTCTTTAAAAGACATGGTTCCAAGCAAGCTTACTTTTGACCGCTTTTGTATTTGCATTTTACTTAATGCAGTTAAGTGTTTGCTGTACAGTTCTCGATTCTTCATATTTTCCTTTCTGTAATCTCTTTTCTGTATCAGCACTTTGTTTTAATTCCTACCCTTGTTTAACTTGCATCACTGAGATTTGTGAATATATTTGAGGATTTATAAATGGACTGCATAATTGAGTTGACATGAAGGAGATTGTGGGGGCCAACAAATACATATATAATAATGGGATGTGTTACGGCAATGCCTATTAACATTGCTGTCCCTTTGTTTATAGCTGCCTGACATGTTGAAGGGGCATTGTCTTCACCATCACTATTTTGCATAGTTGCATCATACACTGCATAGTTACAGGGAGAAAGTGAGGATTGCAGATGCTGGAGACCAGAGTTGAGAAGTGTGGTGCTGAAAAAACACAGCAGGCCAAGCAGCATCCGAGGAGCAGGAGAATCGATGTTTCGGGCATAAGCCCTTCTTCAGGAAGCACAGTTACACACCGACAAGGGCATCCCTGCATGAAACTTTGATGCTACTGGAATGTTTCAAATCACTCACTCCAGTTAGTCTCAAATGAAGTGACATATGCACTGCTGGCAAGGTATAACATCATCATTATTACAGTGCCATTACTTGGGTTTTGCACAAAACCCTCGGGCAAGCTTTAAGACCCTGCTGATCTTTCTTTGTTTCTGATGCCAGAATGTCCCCTCACTTGAATTTATTTATTGGTCTTTTTGGATTTCCAGAAGGCCTTTGACAAGGTGCCACACAGGAGTCTGCACATGATGGGCATGGTTAGAAGATTGGCTGAAGATAGAGTGTGGGGTTAAAAGTCTTTTTCAGGATGACAGCTGGTGGCAAACAGAATGCTGCAGCACTCCGTGTTGGGACTGCACTTTTCATGTTAGACATTAATGAGCTGGATGAAGGAACTGGAGGCATTGTTGCTAAGTTTGCAGATGACACAAAGAAAGGTGAAGGAACAGATAGTGCTGAGGAACCAGGGAGGCTGCAGAAGGACTTGGACAGGCCACGGGAGTGCGCAAAGAAATGGCAGATGGAACACAGTGTAGGAAAGTGTGAGGTTATGCACTTTGATAGGAAGAATAGCAGCAAAGACTATTTTCTAAATGGGGGGAGGCCTCAGAAATATGAAGCACAGGGGATGTAGGAATCCAAGTTCAGGATTCTCTTGAGGTTAACGTGTAGGGTCAGTCAGTCAGTCAGTAGTTGGTACAAATGCAGTATTAGCATTCATTTTGTGAAGGCTGCAACAGCTGAGGCTGTATAAGGCTGTGGAGTTTGGAATATTCGAAGCAATGTTGAACCCCCTATCTAAGGAAGGAGATGCTGGCCTTGAAGGGGGTCCAGAGGAGGTTTATATACAGAATATCGAGAGGCCTGGATAAAGTGTACATGGGGAAGTTTCCACTTCTAAGAGAGACTAGGACCTGAGGGCACAGCCTCAGGGTGAAGGGATGACTCCTTAGGACTGAGATGAGATGGAATTTCTTCAGCGAGAGTGTGTTGAATCTGTGGAACCCTGCCACAGAAGACTGAAATCGATATCTATCCATCACTGCCTTTAATAAGAGTGATGGATAGATACTTGATTAGTAAGGGGATCAAAGTTTATGAGAAACAGGCAGGATTGAGAAGCATATCAGTCATGATTGAGTAGCAAAGCAAACGTGATGGACTAATTCTGATCCTACATCTTATGGTCTTATTGTCGCTTACAACCAATAACTGAGGGGTTTAGGTGATTGCATTGGCGAAGCCAACAGGCAGACCAACTCTTCATTCAAAACAACAGTGTGTTTTGTATCCACAGTGGTGTTATGGACAACTTATCCACTTGCCTGCCAGCACTGCAATATGTGCTCTAATAGCAACCATCGTCCTTTATGGACTGCTGCCTGAAGTTGATATTGCACATCTCAACTGACTAAACAACACGCTGAGCTCTAAGGGCAGGTTTTTCATGTACCAGTAGCTTGAATAATTAGGACAGGAAGGAGCTCCTCATCCAAAATGAAGAGTCATTCTCCTTCTATATAAAACTATCAAGCGCAGACTCAGACCCACTGTTGCAAATTTCAGAGTACGCCAATCAGCAGCTTCTCACTCCCATGTCTTGGTTTTTTGCACAAGTTTTATATTATTATGCTTAGAAACCAGTCTTTTTGCAAATGGACAATGTATTCTATAGAACAATAGTTTGAGAGCTTGGGTTGGATTTGGAACTAACAGGTTAAGGCATAGAACCTTCTCACAAATAAAAAGGTGTTTGCTATGCCAGTGTTAAGATATTGTTGGCATTTTGGTTTCTGGAAGTTTGTTACTTTAACCTTTTATGTTTGAAATGTCAATTCATTTTTCTCCTAATTGGAAAGATTGATGTGTAACTGTCCTATCCTTGTCAGTTCACTGTAATTGGCATCATGTCTGCTACTGGCGTCGTATGGATTCTCCACTCATTTCAGATGCTTATTTCGCAAAAGCAAACTGGCTTTGTGACTTATGTACAAGTGAGTTAAGCTGGATCCTGGTTCTGTGGGGATCCAGCAGAATTGAGTGGTCAAAATAGTTTGAATAACTGCATTAAGTTTTGACTTGAGCTGAATGTCCTGGAACTGTTCCTATGCTTTCCACTTTCACTCATGAGACCCCATAAAAGTCATATTATTTTACCTTCTAACCGTAGGCCGTCGACTGCTGACAATCTGAAACGAATTGATGGGGTATCTGAAGCCAAATCTGGAGTGTTGGCTCCCCTCCTGAATACCATCAGGGAATTCTGTCAAGCTAATGAATTGGAGGTATGTTGCAAATAGATGTTTATTTTATTTCCTCCCTCATACTGGGCAGCTTGGTGGCTCAGTGGTTAGCACTGCTGCCTCACAGTACCAGGGTCCCAGGTTCGATTCCAACCTTGGGTGACTGCGCAAACCCACACAGGCAATCTCCCCATGTCTGCGTGGGTTTCCTCTGGGTGCTCCGGTATCCTCCCACAGTCCAAAGATGTGCAGTTCAGGTGAATTGGTCATGTTAAATTGCCCATAGTGTTGGGTGCATTAGTCAGAGGGAAATGGGTCTGGGTGTGTTACTCTTCAGAGGGTCGATGTGGAGTTGTTGGGCCAAAGGGCCTGTTTCCACACTGCAGGGAATCTAATCATTACTTGAAAGTTTGTGAGCTATAGATACAGACGTCTATAAAACATTGGGGTTGAACGTTGGGCATCCCACTTTAATCCAGTGCCATTGATTGACGGTGGGAGAACTTTTCTCCCTCAGATTTTTAACTTCTCTCTGCACTTTTTTTTTCTGTATTTACTTTAAATCGGTCCCAATACCTTTGATGCATATACTCTGTGCTGTCAGCTTGTAAGCTCCCAATAAATAAAAATAGGATTGAGAAATATCAGAAAGCGCCATTCACCCAGGACTGCTCCTAATAGCATTTGGACTCTCTTTCTTGGCTTTTTGTGCAGTCTAGAAGAAATAGATTCATTGTCAGTTCACAGTGCTGAATTGGCATCAGCAATTCAAAACTTCAAGTCTGCAAAATAAAGACATTTCACTTAACCATTATGTACAAGCTTACAGATTAGAAGCCAGCGTAAGCGATTCTGGACTGTGCTTTACCATTTGATAAATTTGTGGCTGATTGGACTTTGGCCTCATTGCCACTTTCTTGCAAACCCCTGCACCTTGCAACTCCCTAGTCAGTGAAGAATCTGTCTCCTTCTGCCTTAAAAGTATTCAGTAACTCTACAATACTGTATGCTCTGAGGAGGAGCATTCCTCAGATTTGTGACTTTGAGAGAAAATATTATCCCTCGATCCTAAAGTCATAGAGTCATACAGCATAGAAATAAGCCCACCATGTCTATGCTGACCAACAAACGCCAAACTACACTTATCCCATTTATCAGCACTTGGTTCGTAGCCTACCAAGCCCTGGTATTTTAAGTGCTCATTGAGAGGCTTCTTAAATGATGCGAGAGTACCTGCCTCCACCACTTGTCTTGGGCAACACGTTCTATATTTCTACCATCCTCTTGGTGAAGAAATCGTTCCTCAGATCTTCTCTAACCCACCTGCTCCACATCTTAAACTTGTGCTCTCTCATCTTGGACACACCTGCAATAGGGATAAGATTCTCACAGTTTGCTTTGTCTGTACCTCTCATTGTTTTGTATACCTCAATCACATTCCCCCACAGCATCTTCTGCTCTAGAGAAAGCAAATCCAGCTGGTCCAGTCTCTCCACATAACTCTCCTCAATTTCCATTCCAGGCAACATCCTGATGAACCTCCTTTGCACCCTCTCCAGTGTAATCACATCCTTCTGATAGTGTGGCGACATTATTCCATCTCTGGCCTGACCGATGCTGTATGAAGTTGCAACAAGACTTTGCTGCTCTTGCCTTCATTTGCTGGGAAATAGAATACAAGCATTATATATGCCTTTCACTTCCCCAAATGCATCACCTTCCACTGATCAGGATTTAATTCTACCTGCCATTGCTCCACCCAGTTTTCCAGCTGATCAATATTAAAAAGTAACGTGGAACCATTCTCCTCACTACCAACAACTTTTTCAATTTTCATGTTATCTGTACTAATTATACAATTGCTGACAAGTAATTACTAATTATACCTTCTGCAATCACTTCAAAGTCATGAACATATATAACCAACAGCAAGGGTCCCAGCACCGATCTCTGTGGTCCATTGCTGGTCACAGACTTACAATCTCCCAAACAGTGCTCCACTGTTACCCTTTGTCTCCTATTTACAAACCAATTTTGGATCCAGTTTGCCAACTTGCTTTTGATCCTATGGTCCCTTGCCTTGTGGGCCAATCTTCCATGTGGGACCTTGTCAAAGGCCTTACTGAAATCCATGTAAACCACATCAACTGCACTACCTTCTTCAATATGTTTGGTCACCTTTTCAAAAAAAAACTCAGTTATATTAGTCAGACAGGGTCTCTCTCGAGCAAATCAGTGCTGGCTATCCCTGATCAATCCTTGCCTTTCCTAGTGTAGATTAATCCTGTCCCTCAAATATATTTCCAATAAGTTCCCTACCACTGACCTATCAGACTGTCTGTCTGTGTGGTCTGTAATTACCTGGCCTATACCAGTTGCCCATCTTGAGCAAAGGAACCACATTAGCTATCCTCCAGTTACTTTAGATGAGAAACCACTCATTTTAAATTGTGTCTCGATTCTAGTTTCCCACTAGAGAAAACACCATTCTAGAAGCCACCCCGTCAAATCCCCTCATTGTCTAATTTCAGATCTTGGATGTTTAAGTAGAATCCTCTCATATTTCTAAACTTTACAACCTATTTGCACAATCTTTACAACCCTTTCTCATAAAATAACCCACTATTGTCAGGAATCATTCAATTTATATCAAATCAAAGAGTGTGGTGCTGGAAAAGCACAGCCGGTCAGGCAGCATCTGAGTAGCAGGGGAATCAACGTTCCAAGCATAAGCTCTTCATCAGAAATGAATATCCTTTCTTAAATGAGGACACCCAAACTCTGCACAGTGCACAAGATCATTTCTCTTCAATGCTCTGTCAACTCTCACAAAACATCTTTGCTTTGGTATTCCATTTCCCCTTGCAATAAACAGCAACATGCCATTTACCTTCCTAATTACTAGCTGTACCTATTTACTAACTCGGAGGTGGAGGAGCTGGTGTTAGAATGAGGTGGATAAAGTATAAAATCACACTCCACCAGGTTATAGTGCACCAGGTTTATTTGGAAGCACTAGCTTTCAGAGCACTGTTCCTTCATCAGGTGGTTGTGGAGTATAAGATCATAAGACACAGAATTTGTAGCAAAAGATTACAGTGCCATGAAACTGAAATGATATGTTGAACAAACCTGGATTGTCAAGTCATGTTTTAAAATGGTTTGCAAGTCTCGGTTAATTAAAATGTAAATCCCAGAACTTCTTTTGAGTCACCTTCTCAAGATAACTTAAGGTTTTAATAATAAAAGATGACATCTCAGCTCAGATGTTGCATTAAAGGTGTGAGGTCAGAGTCTGTCTGTATCCCAATCTTGAGTCAGTCTGGTTGACATGACAGTTATCTATGAGGAAGAGCATCTCACCAAGACCTTCCCTATGCCTCCTCTTTTCTCCTTTAAACAACCACCAAACCTTAAACAGATCTTTGTTCGTAGCAAACTGCCCAACCTTGAGGACAGCATCAACCCCAACACCATAAACCTTCTCATGTCAACCACTGTAAGATGTGTCGGAGTGTCGCCACGGATACCACCATTACCTGTGGGGGCACCACCCACCATGTATGTGGCAGATACTCATGTGACTTGGCCAATGTTGTCGATCTCAAATGGCAAGGATGCCCTGTGGCATGGTACATTGGTGAGACCAAGCAGATGCTATGACAACGGATGAATGGACACCACGCATGTTTTGGGGCTAATTTATTTGAGGGGGTAATAAGCTATGTGGATAAAGGGAGCTGGCAGATTGCACATGGGTGTTCCCTCCCAGTTGGGGAGCACCTCCGTGGTGTCAGGAACATTCGGCGTCGGATCTTCAGGTGACCTCCAAGGCGGACTTGGGGATTGGCAACAATACAAAGTGGCTGAGGAGAGGCTGATAGCCAAGTTCGGGACCCATGGAGATGGCCTCAACCGGGACCTTGGCTTCATATCACACTACAGGTGACCCCACTACACTGTACACTCTTGCACGCATATAAATTGCAGATCCCCTCTCGTGTACATACTCTCTCTTATATATATATATATATATATATACACACACACACACACACACACACACACACACACACACACACACACACACACACCCCCCAAACTCTCACCCACAAGGTTTACTCCATCACACTCTCACACAGTTTACCAAGCTTTCTCACACACAAACGTACACTCTCTCCCATGCAGTCACATGCACGCACTCACATATTCCCTCTCTCTCACATACATACACAAATATATAAGTCTATGGGGTGAATTTGTACTTGCAGATACATTCAACGTGCATCTTTCGAGCAAAACTCTGCAGGCAGTCAATCCATGTAATATTTTGTAAAATCCACTTTGGAATTGGAACCAGTCTGACTCTCCAGATTGGGATACAGACAGACTCTGACCTCACGCCTTTAATGCATTGTCTGACCTGAGATGTCACCTTTTCTTTTAAAACCCTAAGTTAGCCTGAGAATGTGGTTTGAAAGAAGTTCTGGGATTTATATATTAATATACTGAAACTTGCAACCCATTCTACACGATGAAAGATGTAACAATCCGGGTTTGTTTAATACATCACTTCAGTTTCATGACACTGATCTTTTGCTCTAAATTCTGTGTCTAATGATCTTATACTCCACAACCACCTGATGAAGGAGCAGCGCTCTGAAAGCTGGTACTTCCAAATAAATCTGTAGGGCTGTAACCTGGTGTTGTGTGATTTCTATCTAACATTGAGATTCATCTTCTGTGTCTGAAGTGGTGATTCTTTCCCCTTTTAAATTACATACTGCTGTTCTGTTCTTGCCAAGATGTCAAGTTCACATTTTCCCACATTATTGTCCATCTGCCAAAGTTTTGTCTATTCACTCCTCATATCCTTTTCGCAACGTGCTTTCCCATCTATCTTTGTGTCATCAGCAAATTTAACAACAATAAAATGAGCTCCTTTTTCCATTGATTGTAGATTGCCAAGCCAAAGTGACCCATTTATCCATGCTCTTTGTTTTCTGTTGCTTAAACAATCTCTTACCCATGCTATTATGTTACCTTCCACACCATGAGCTCTGACTTGATATGGCATGTAACACATGCCTTCTGGAAATCCACGTGCACCCATCTGCCAGTTCCCTTTATCCACATTGCTTATTACCTCATCAAATAAATTAGCCTAAAACATTATATTCCTTCCACAAAACCACATTAATTCTGCCTGATACTAGTGAGGTTTTCTACGTGTGCTGCTATAAACTTAATATATTCTAGCATTTTCTCTTGCTAAAAGTTAAGGAAACTGACCTTTAGTTTCTTGCTTTGCATTTCTCTCTTTCCTGGAATAAATGTGTTACAGTCCTCTAAGTTGCATTAGATTGAATAGCCAAAGAGTGACATAAAACCTTTATTCAATTTTAGGGAGTGTTATGGGGTGTTCCAGTATCACTGGTAATTCTGGTTTAATGATGAGATGATCTGACCGTATGGGATCATTTGGAAAGAAGTGACCGTAGCATAATTACGTTAACTGAGTGAACAGAGAAAAAAAGAAAGAGTCGAGGTCAAAGTCTTGTTTTAATTAGTGAAATTACTCAATAGACCAATCAATTAGCAATGGAAAATACTTGGAGATGGAATGATGTATGACTGAGTAAGCGCAAAGTGGAGTACAGCAAAAACTGAACTTCAAAGGATTGAACTGAGAGAACACCATTGAGTGCATGCTCTTGAATACATTACTGAGAGAGTGCTGCACTGTTTGGGGTGCAGTCATATTAACAAAGTTGTTAAATGGAGGCCCCCAAATGCTCCCTTGTGTTGGCAGAAATGATGGCAGTATTGCTTAAGGAGCAGGTAAGTGTCGCTACATTTCACCCACATTTAACATTTTCATCCTTTTGTTGCAGGACAGCATTGTCTTGTAGGGATCAACTAAAAATCCCAGTAAATTGCATGATTAGGCGATATCCCAATGTAGGCTCATGGCTATTTTCACCTTTTTTTAGTTTCTAAGAAAGTACGCCACACTTTTCACTATAAAATAATTTTCTGATACTGTCAGCAAAATTGAAACATTAACACTTGATGGGCTAAGGCAGAAAAAAACATTATTCAAAATCATGTCACCTAACATTACTAACTATTCTCAGTCCTTGTTATTTGTTCATTTGATACCCAATCATCCATGTGCACGTGAGGTCAGCTCTAGACCCCATTCCAAATTTATTCCTTTGCCTTGCCCAGTTCCACGCACAGACATGGAAATAGTATCTGGAGGATTTTCATGTCCCTACCCCCTTAAGGATAATGAGGGCTGAGCGTATCCATGATTAAGTTTACAAACTAAATTAGAAATAAGTTCTGAAAAATTGATAGACTGTATTCATCTAAAGCCAGATTAACAG
Organism: Hemiscyllium ocellatum; assembly: GCF_020745735.1. NCBI lineage: Eukaryota > Metazoa > Chordata > Chondrichthyes > Orectolobiformes > Hemiscylliidae > Hemiscyllium > Hemiscyllium ocellatum. Next base: position 34,121,126 of record NC_083436.1, on the reverse strand, counting down.
CTCTTATTAATTCTCAACAGATGGACAAGTTTTCTGTTTCAACTCACGTGGCAAATCAACCATTCGTCCATCTGAACTCTACGTCAGGCCATGTGGTAAGGAAACACTCCAAAACTTCGCTTATTTTGCCCGTCTCCTTGATAAATACTGAGACTGCAGATGGGTTGCACGCTGTGTGTCATTTGACCATCTCATGAATGTAGAGCAATCTTGTCTAACAGGTGGCCTGTGTCCCACCAAAGGGGTCCTATCTGGTTGTAATCCCTCAAATCCAGGTAAGTATATGTGGAAGATTCGCAAGAAAATGCTCCCCCCAAACAGAGGAAATTTCTTCTCTGCATTTGCTGTCATCCTCAGTGAGGTTGAGTTAGGTTCAGTTCCCATTATCAGTAGCAAATGCAGAAGAGAAGTGGTTTCTGTTTGAAGGAGTGGTGAACTCTGTGAATTTCTCTACATTCATTCAGTCTGATGCCAGGATGAGGAAGTTACTGGGATGTACCAGGCCAAACAGCTGCAAGGGATGTGATGCCTGCTGGGTCAGTAAGCCAGCCAGAGGCTGGAGTTGGGCTTTTCTATGCAATAGGTGGCATGTTTAGATCAACTTTGAGGTCGGAGTTGTATAGAGTCAGAACACCAAGACCCTTTCACAAACAGGTGCCATCGCCTCAACTCACTGTAAGAGTGTATTCAAGGTGGCAGAATGCATTTCCGTGGCTGTGAGAGCAGGAGAGACAGCAGGTGTGTGTGTGTGAGAGAGAGAGGCGGTGATAGCAGGAGAATGTGAGAGACAGCGGGAGAGAGTGTATGTGTATGAGAGAGAAAGAGATGGGCTGTGTCAGGGAGTGTGTGTGTGTGTGTGTGTGTGTGTGTGTGTGTGTGTGTGTGTGTGTGAGAGAGAGAGAGGTTGAGATAGGTTGTGTGTCTGAGAGGCTGTGACAAGGCGTGTGTATGTTTGTTGGGGATGGGTCAGTATGACAAAAGCAGTGAACAGTGAGCCAGATATGCACACTTTCTCTCTACCTCCTCTGCCCTCCACCAACCCAAATATCAATCCACAAAGCAGGCTTGGAAAAGAAGAAACTTAGGTTGAATTGCAAACTGCTTCTGATCCCTACTTTCTTATGAAAACCGCTGAGGCCATCTCACCCTACATGCCACAAAGTTAGTGTTAGTTCAGTTCTTTAGCTCACCATTTCCCTACCACCTCTTCCTCCCCTGGTGATCAGGAATTAAGGCTGCCTCTCTCCAGCTCTACTTCTTGACCAAGCTGATCGAAAAATATTTCGATCAGTTCAATTTGCTGCTTAGATTAATCTTAGTGACCATATTCGATCATTATTCATTTGTTTAAATTATTGATTTATTGCTTTAGAACTGTTATGAAATTCATTGTTACAATTTTGGTAACTCTTATCTTTCTGAAATTGGCTAATGCCCCTCCTGAGTAAGACAAAATGTCTTGCGTTGCCAGCAACTCTGTTGAATAAAAATGATGATTTTGGTGTCCTTTAATGCTGAAGTCTTCAGGTACTTTTTTGACTTATCCTTCACTACAGTAATTCTGCAGCTGTTGATCTGTTTAATTATTGTCTCTCTAGAACTCAGTCCAGAGATGAATGAGGTATATTTGAGGAGGGCAAATGAAACGAGAGAAGAGATAATTAATGTTAGAATGTGATAATGATGGAGGAGCAGAGGGATCTTGGAGTGCATGTCCACAGATTCCTAAAGATTGCAGGCTAAGAACCTTTGGGATGTTTTTCTTTATTGGCTAAGGCTAGCAAGGATGTTATGCTGGAATTGGTTGAAATGCTACTTAAAACCACTTAAGCCAAAGTAATGAGTAGTGCATTACATGAAGCATTTGATTACACTAGGGATGGTGAACAAGAGATTATAACAAGTGTTGCCAGGAATGAAAAACATTTGCTGTGAGGAAATGTTTGATGGGTTGGAATTGTATTCTTTGTAACCCATAAAGCTTTGGGTAATTTAATTGGAAAGTATAAAATAGTAGAGTTTCAAAATACCTGTTTCGGCTTAGCCAAGAGGTCAATAATTGGGATTTCAGTTTAAGGTATTTTGCAGAAGTACAGCTGAGCAGAAACCTTTTGCGAGTGTGCTGTAATTTCAAGGGAGGTGAAAAAAGAGCTGAAAAGTTAGATTTGTTGGCTAACTCTTGCATCTAAAACAAAGGCCAGTTGGCCACCACCTCTTGTGTGCGTTTTCTATGTTTCTATATAGATTTATGCAGGTGTCGTGCGCCACATCACCAAATCTGGGCAAATTTAAAAATTGAAAAATGTGGCACTGGAAAAGCACAGCAGGTTACGCAGCATCTGAGGAGCAAGAGAATCGACGTTTCGGGTGTAAGCCCTTCGTCAGGAAGGCTCCTCGGATGCTGCCTGACCTGCTGTGCTTTTCCAGCGCCACACTTTTCGACTCTGATCTCCACCACCTGCAGTCCTCACTTTCTCCAAATTTAAAAGTTGGCTAATATGTAATCTTACATTACTGTTGAATACAGAAATATTAACTTGATAACTTGAGCTGGAAATTCTACAAGAAAGGTTTGCGAGTAAGAAATTTATAAATTTAAAAAAAAACTACTAACGGCTCCATTAATTTACAAGACAAAACATCGTATACCATCAGGTTATCTTTTTACATCGGCTGATGTAAAATATGAGTTACACACACACAAACACACAGAGGTGTGTATATGTGTATATGTATGTCTGTATATTTTTGTATCTAAAAAGTCACTGATGAAATCTTCTGGACCTAATTCTGGAAACAGTTCTAATCATTTTGTACACTATGTAATCTTGTGATTTTTGATGTCATCCTTTTTAGTTTCCAAGTAAAACTAGAGATTCAAGCAACTTGACTGTACCTGTAGTTAGTCACTGTTCGGCTGATACATTGAAATCTAGTTACTCAAAGAACATCAGTCAAGCTGGCACTCATCAATCAGTTCAAGAGCTGAACATCAATATCATTCCAGATCCTCCAGTTACATCAGGTGAAAAGAATTTTGTCTTGTTCAACCAGTCAGATTTTTTTAAAAGGAAATATTATGTTTCTTTTCTCAGCCTGGAATTAAAAAGTAAGCTAAATAAGTTGATAGATACAGTAAGAATAGAACTACACAGGTTTTAGAATTGGAAGTGTTCTCCTGTTGATGAGCGCCTTGTGTGGTTTGGCACAGAGAATGAAGAAGTCCCAGCTTCAATCCTTGGTTCCTGCCAAGTTAGGTTATCTCGTTTGGTGTTGGATTGGAGGCACTGATGTTGGCCTTGAGCCTGAAGGTTAGGGATGAGAACCTGTTTGCCAACTCCAAATCCCATCCATCCAGTCATGGATGTAGATGTGTGTGAATAACATAGTCAGTCACATTAGCAAACTGTCTGCATGCATATTGTCAAAGCACACATGGGAGGGATGATCATTTGACGAAGTTATTGAAGAGAACTGTTAAGTATAGGATTAGAAGATGAAGATGATAGGTACAAAATAGAAAGAAAATATATCCACTCATTGCCACAGATTGGTAGATTACAGATGACCACTTGGGAGCTCTTAATCTCAACAAAACTGTTGCAAGATAGAAATGTGAGGGACCTTTTGTAGGAAGAAAGAAAATTTGGCACATCACATGGCATGTTGTACATTTTGGACTAATCTAGGAATTTGCATTTGTGAAGATTGGAGAATGATACATTGCAGTCGGAGACCCTAAAGTAAGGAGAACAAAATAATAAGAGAAGATGTGCATATTCTCTGCATGACCTGCAAAAACCAAGATGAGTTTAGTGGGTCTGGTGCTGTTGGGACACAAGGTATTATCCTGTCAAACCCCCTTTGCAATCAAAGAAGCAATTGTCAGATGTGCAGAAGCAAAATCCCCATGTCACCTCAGAGCCAGCAGCAAGAGAGCAGGCTTACCACACAGATTTACAGTGGAGTGTACACTTCATTGAAGTGAATCAGTGCCCAGAACAAAACCAAATGTTGTTTCTGAACCAGTGCCTATTCGTAAAGCATAGTGCAGCATAACTAATACACAGTACAGGCATAAAAAGTATAACTTAAAAACTTAAGCCATTGCAGGATCCTTCTGTGTTCTGCCAGGGATGTCTTTTCAGCTGGCTTTTGAGCTAATGTCCATCTGTCTTTTATTTGTTTTGTTCTGCTTGGGTCATAAATCCATGCTTTTGATTTTCCTGTATTTGCTTTTTAAAGGTCACTCTTGGGTTGTGGGTGGAAAGACTGGCATTTGTCATGTATATCTCAATGCCCTGAGTTGATACAATTGAATGATTTTCTAGGATACTTAGGATGTAGCTGGAATCATACGTAGACCAGATACAGTTTGGAGGATCTGTCTCCCATCTCAATATTATATTATTAAACCAGTTGATTCTGAACCAACTCTTCAGCTTTATTATGGCTTTTACTGTTATAACATTTTAATTTTCAATTTTCTTTTTCATAAACTTAACTTAAATTTTCAATCTGCATTAGAATTCTGTTTTTCTTGATTATTAGGGCAAGTCTCTGCACTGCAAATACAAAGCAGCCCTATAGTTTAATAGGACTATGGCAACTTTAACGCAAATATATTTTTAGATTTGGAAGTCGTGGGTGCTCAAAGCTCATGCGCTGTTGTGTAGTGTGCATGGATTTTATGATTCTTCAAATCCCTGATCTTAGTTATGGTGCTCACATTATAGCAGTGTGGAAGTTAAGTCCTTTCTGACAAGGAGGAAGAACAACTAGGTAGAGTTAATCTTGGTGGTAATAAGTATTGTCAAAGCTTGAGAGCAAGGTAACTATCCATCCTGTAAACTAGAAAAAGGTTTCGAGAAAAGGAGAAAAAGAACAGATTTGATTCAAGGTACAGCTTTTTGTTTTGGCATTTTTGTTTCTGTATCACTGTCTACTTGTAAATGAGCCCTAAATCATCTTGCATTAATAGATCTCAGCAGTTTGCAATCTGTTCAGAAGCAGCACAATGGTGAACGTATGGGACAGCCAGAAAGTTCTTCCGTCCAAACAAAATCTCTACCACTTGGCACTCAAGCGGAAGAACTAACATGGATTGAAACAGCTGTGAGTATTAAAGTTATGGGCCTAATTTTTCTTTTTCTTAAAATGGATGAAAACTATCTTATTGCTGCCATTATTGATTTCTGGTTTTAAAAAAATACATTTGAAATTAAATAAGATAATCTGAAGATTCTCAACCTAATGCTATGAATGCAAATGCAGGTCTGATTTTTTTTTAGTGTAACATTGTGCTATGAACACAGATAAACAAGTTAAACTAGACCTATAAAATTTGGGTAATTGTACATGCTGTGTTATTTCTGTAATTGCCAGAGAAAGGAGCATTGATTAACATCTTAATAGCTGAAAATGTGTTGCTGGTTAAAGCACAGCAGGTCAGGCAGCATCCAAGGAACAGGAAATACGACGTTTCGGGCCGGAGCCCTTCATCAGGAATCTCCGGCCCGAAACGTCGAATTTCCTGTTCCTTGGATGCTGCCTGACCTGCTGTGCTTTAACCAGCAACACATTTTCAGCTCTGATCTCCAGCATCTGCAGACCTCACTTTTTACTCTGACATCTTAATAGCCAGAGAAACACATGTCTCAACAGCATTGATAAGACAAAATAACTGATATGAAATAATTGCTTCATTGAAGTGGGAAATGCAATGATTCTTTGTTCATGATATGATTCCATGTTGGGCTTTTCTGTTTGAGATCCTTGTGTCACATATTCTTTGGTGTTTTGCCTATTCAGAGGATGTGCCTGTAGGTGGCAGTAGAATTCCAGAGTTCACTTTACGGTACAATTTCCTTTTGTACGTTCTCCATGCCGACACCTCTCAATCTGAGCCAACTTGCTATTCCCATTCAATGTAAGTTTGTATTTAGAGTGTCTTTCGTACCCTCAGGACATCCCTAAGTGCACAATGGCTAATGAATTACTTTGAGATGTAGCTACTGTCGTTATGTAGTCCAGTGTGGCAACTAATTTATGCACAGTAACACCACGCCAGCATCAGTGGATACTGAGTTAATCCATTTTTGGCGATGGTCAACAGAAAGCATCTTTTCTACATTACAAGTCAAACATGAATCAGAATATTCATTTACTGGATATGAAGCTTCAGACAATTTGCTGATATACCTTCAATAATATATAAAAGTATTTCTTTTGAAAGTATATATTTTATCACAGAATCTTACTCATTAGAAACCAGCTAAAGCTTCCAGTCAATAAGATGTAAATAATTTTCCCTAAAATACATTAATTAAGAATATAATTCTGGGGATTACTTCTCATTTGTATTAATGTTTACATTTTTGTAATTTTTGAGATAAGCTTTGGATGTTAATTCTTAAACATTTTCATCATTAATACCCAGAAATGACTTTTTGTAGATGCCTGAGAGAAAATCAATAGAACTTAGCCCAAAACAACAGAATGATAAATATTTCCCTCCACCAATTTAACTTCAATGCGTCAGAATGAGTGCTCTGAAACCACCCAATATATAGACACGATGCAGATCTGTGCAAAATGGAAATCCAAGCATTGCTGAGAAAAGGGACATACTGTCAAAAGCTTTTTCACTTGCATTGATCAGGACAGAACTCTATGCTCTCCATTGACCATCGACAAAAATGGATTAACTGAGTATCCACTGATGCTTGGATGGTGTTACTGTGCATAAATTAGTTGCCACATTGGCCTACATAACAACAGTAGCTACACTTTAAAGTAATTCATTGGCCATTTTGCACTTAGGGATGTCCTGAGGGTATGAAAGACACTCTGTACATATAAACTACCTTAAATGCCTTGTTAGTGAAAATTTTCTCTTTTATATGAAGCATATCTCTATGATTCATTAATATATTCCAACTACAAATGATCATGTTTCTCCCTTCAGGGAAAACACACCAGCACTTGTCAAAAAGTTCAACCTGGCGTATCGTCTCTTTGTTTGGCATCATGGAACCAACCAGACAATGATACAATTGATCTATTTGATGATCTGCCCACAGAGGTGAGTCAGTTCCACTGATGACCACTTATGGTTTTTGCAAGAAGTTACATTTTGCAAATTCATTCAACCTAATGGCTTCTTTCCGCATGATAGTGATTCTATGATACAGTTCTTTAATGCTGACAACTTTTTAAAGCACACCTGCATACGCGCATGTTTTTTGAAGTGTCACGTAGTGAATTATACAAGAACACTCTGCAATAAAAATGAGTACTTTCCATTGCTGGTACCAGCCTTCACTTAAATTGGTTAAGGAAAGGTTTCTGAAAGTTAGAGTCATTGAGTTGTACAGTACAAGACATAGACCCTTCAGTCCAACTTATTCATGCTGACCAGATATCCTAAATTCATCAGGTCTCATTTGTGAGCATTTGGCCCATATCCCCCCTTTCTATTCATATACCCATCCAGATACCACTTCCTCTGGCAGCTTATTCTGCGCACACACCATCCACTGTGTGAAACGATTGTCCCTCAAGTCCCTTTTAAATCTTTTCCCTCTTACCTTAAACCTATGACCTCTAGTTTTGGACTCCCCTACCATGGGATAAAGGCCTTGGTGTTTCACCATATCCATGTCCCTCGTTATTTTATAAACATCATAGGTTACTCCTCAACCTGTGACTCCCCAGGGAAAATAGCCCCAGCTTTTTCAGCCTCTCCCTATAGCTCAAACCCTCCAACCCTAGCAAACTCTTTGTTAATATCTTCTGCACCCTTTCAAGTTCAACAACATCTTTCCTATTAGCAGGGATACCAAAATTGAACATTGTTTAGGCTACTTTTGGAATACTGTGTCCTGTACACTGCAAGATGACATCCCAATCCCATACTCAATGCATTGACCAATAAAGGCAATCATACTAAATGCCTTCTTCATGCCCTTGTCTATCTGTAACTCCACCTTCAAGGAACTATGAAGTTGCACTCCTAGGTCTCTCCCCAGGACCCTACCATTAAATGTAGAAGTCTTGCCTTGATTTACCTTATCAAAATGCATCACCTCACATATATTTGAATTAAACTCCATCTGCCATTGTTTGGTCCATTGGCCCATCTGATCAAGTTCCTGCCATTCTCTTGTGATAATCTTCTTTGCCGTCCATTGCACCACCTATTTTGGTGTCATCTGCAAACATACTAACCATGCCTCCTATATTCACAGCCAAATCATTTATGTAAGTGACAAAAGTGACAGTGGACGCAGCACCAATCCTTGTGACACGCTGCTGGTTGCAGGCCTCCTGATCTTGCACTACTGTCATTCCGGTTCCCCCCCTTCCTTCTAAGCAAATGCTCAGATGCAGTATAGTTTTACCTCCTCCATCTTTATTCCAAGTCCTGGAGGGAGAGAGAACGATTGCCCATGTGTACATGGACAGGAGTTCACGGTCTTATCTGGAATAGCAGTTTTTCAATGAACTATATAGTCATTTTACAGTGAGGAGCATCCAAATAAGGCAACATACATATTAATTGGGTGATCGTTATAATCATGAGTATCAATAGCAGAGACCAAACCCTTAACTGATATACAATGAATGTTCTTAACTTTGTTAACCGGATTCATACAATGGATATTTTTCCCCTTGTTAGCTGACCTTGCATACTGAATGCTTCCAATATTGTTAAATGGCTCTCCATAATGAATGTTTTTCCACCTTATTAACCCATTACCCTTGCCTCCAGCACCCTATTGTTATCTGTAAGTTCTTATCTGATCCGAGGAGAAAGTAAGGTCTGCAGATGCTGGAGATCAGAGCTGAAAATGTTGCTGGAAAAGCGCAGCAGGTCAGGCAGCGTCCAAGGAACAGGAGATTCGACGTTTCGGGCATAAGCCCTTCTTCAGGAATGAAGAAAGTGTGTCCAGCAGGCTAAGATAAAAGGTAGGGAGGAGGGACTTGGGGAGGGGCGTTGGAAATGCAATAGGTGGAAGGAGGTCAAGGTGAGAGTGATAGGTCGGAGTGGGGTGGGGGCGGAGAGGTCAGGAAGAAGATTGCAGGTTAGGAAGGCGGTGCTGAGTTCGAGGGATTTGACTGAGACAAGGTGGGGGGAGGGGAAATGAGGAAACTGGAGAAATCTGAGTTCATCCCTTGTGGCTGGAGGGTTCCTGTGCGGAAGATGAGGCGCTCTTCCTCCAACCGTCGTGTTGTTATGGTCTGGCGATGGAGGATTCCAAGGACCTGCATGTCCTTGGTGAAGTTGGAGGGGGAGTTAGTGTTAAGCCACGGGGTGGTTGACCAACCAACCCAACCACCACGTGGCTCAACACTTTAACTCTCTCTCCCGCTCCACCAAGGACATGCAGGTCCTTGGACTCCTCCATCGCCAGGCCATAACAACACGACGGTTGGAGGAAGAGCACCTCATCTTCCGCCTAGGAACCCTCCAACCACAACGGATGAACTCAGATTTCTCCAGTTTCCTCATTTCCCCTCCCCCCACCTTGTCTCAGTCAAAACCCTCGGACTCAGCACCACCTTCCTAACCTGCAATCTTCTTCCTGACCTCTCCGTCCCCACCCCACTCCGGCCTATCACTCTCACCTTGACCTCCTTCCACCTATCGCATCTCCAACACCCCTCCCCCAAGTCCCTCCTCCCTACCTTTTATCTTAGCCTGCTGGACACACTTTCCTCATTCCTGAAGAAGGGCTTATGCCTGAAACGTCGAATCTCCTGTTCCTTGGATGCTGCCTGACCTGCTGCGCTTTTCCAGCAACACATTTTCAGCTCTTACCTGATCCGAGTCATGCTCAGCGGAACCTCTTGTTTAACAAAACTCAGAGCTTAACTCTTCCCCTGCCTGCTTATACCCTCTACACATTCTCACCACCATCCTTTGTCTCCTACCTTCAAACCAGTTTTATATCCAAAACAATGTGGCTACAACTGTGGCTTTGCTCTGCCTTTAGATAAGTTGTCCTTGCCATTGTAACTCCCTAAACTGCTCCTGTTTACTTCTGAGAGAATTTCAGGGAGGTTTTTCTACATTAAACATATTGCATTAATGCAAGCTTTTGCTTGGGCGAGGTGATGGTGAGATGGAAATTGCCCTGGATTAATAATCCTGAGACCTGTGAAAACCAGTATTCTGGCAGTACTAATGATCTTTAGATGTATTTAGCAGATTTTTCAAATGCACATTTACAAAACATGTTTTGCTGTCTTTCTCACTTGCTTTACTGTTCCCCTTTTTATTGGATTTTTTTTCCTCATTCTTTTGGCTTTTGCTGCCTGTCTTTCTTTGTCTTGGTCTCTGTCTCAAGTCTTTTTTTTTCTCTTCTCTCTCTAGTCTCCCTCTCGCGCCTCTCTTTCTCCCCCTCCCCCTCTCGCCTCTCTCGTCTCTCTCTCCCTCCCTCTCTCGTGTCTGTCTCCCCCCTCTCTCGCGTCTCTCTCTCCCTCTCTCGCGCCTCCCCCTCTTCTTTTGTCTGTTTTGTCTGTTTTGTCGGTTGTTCTTGTTTCAGTTTAGTATCTCTCTGCCTCTATTATAATTTAGTGCAATATACAATGTTTTAAACATTTTCTACTCCCTGCATTCAAACTTACAATTTCGGTATTCCCTCTGGTTTGCACCAATCCTCAAGAGCTGCCACGTGATCTTTGATATTTCTGTGTGACCAACCATCCAGAGAAATCTAAGGGCTGCTCTTGACTTTGAGTCTTTCTGAAATAGAGCACTTTGCTCTGACAATCTGGCCAAGATTGGTCTGCTGTGCTGTGGAGGAATCATTGGCAGGTATCTACATCTTAACATTTTGTGATATAGTATATTGGCTCACCATTTGCCTTTTCTGGTAATCGATAAACTGGCTTGACTGCCCTTGACTCTTATCCAAGATTTATCATAGATTCTGCTCATGTAATTGAAGCAAACACCGTGATGTTAAAGTGACCGATACTACTGTCTCCTTGCTAAAACCCTCTATTGCATGTTGTCACCATATTTGTACTAAGTAACCTGTTTCTTAACTTTTAAAAGAATCAATCGCAGTAAGTAGATATCATTGGCTAGGTCAGCATTTATTGTCCATCCCCAAGTGCCCAGAGAGCGGTTAATAGTCAAGTCTATGCTGGTGTGCCTGGAGTAACATGGAGACCATTCTGGGTAAGGGTGGCAGGTTTCCTCCCTAAAGGACATTTGGTGAACCAGATTGTTTTTCTTTTCCTGACAACTGACAATGATTTCATGGTTATCGTTACATTCTTAATTCCAGATTTTAATTGAACTCAAATTCCACCAACTGCTTTGGCAGGATTCGGGGATCTCAAGAATATTACCTGGGTCTCTGGATTCACGTTGAATAATAATACTATTAGGCTATCACCTCCTGTATTGTATGGCTCTGAACAATGGAAAGACATGGTTCACTCAATCAGCTTAAAATAATGCTGATTTTTTTACAAGTACAATTTAGAATCTAAAGTAATTTTTTGTTTTGTTGTAGCCCTTAAAATTGAAAGGAAGTCTTAGATAGGCATTCTTCCACTATTGGCAACCACTTAAGACTTGGGATCTGGAATTCTTGCTCTTAAACTAGGCATCTTTCTTTCTTTGTTTCTTTTTCAAATCCACCTTAAATCCCACCTGTAAACATGTTGTTGACCCCTCCTGATCAATCCTGTTTTGGTTTGTCGTTTTTTTTGTTGTTCATGCCTCTGAAACGCTCTGGGAGGTTTACTTTCTAGCGGTAATGGTCTAGCGTACTTGATTTAAACATTTTTCCAACTAAAAATTTTTGGATTTTGCTCTCTCTTCAGAAGAAGCATGCAGATGCAGAAAAACCTGAAGAGACATCTTTCATCCAGGCTACTGAGAGCAGTCAGAGCATTCCAAGAAATGTATCCTCTACTAGCTTAGCATCGTGGAGCCAGCCATTGATTGATGTTTCTGTGGGCGATTTGTTCGATGATTCACAGAAAGAGGTGAGGCAAAGTGGGTAGTTTATTTGATGACCGTTGATGTGAGACACCCATGGGTCAGGTTAACTAGGCTGAATGATTCAGGCCTGTGAAGTTCCCTCATGCATCTATAATTTATTTTTCCTGAGTGTGACCACATTTCATTATGGTGCATACATGAAATCGTGTCTCTAAAATCCAGTACACCCAAGGGGAGCAACAACAAAATTAATTTAGTATTTTATAGCCTTCAGAAAATATAAGCATTTCAGTTACAGTCAGGCAACATCTTGATTGTTAAGTGCTCATCTTTCTTTTCAAATCCCTCCAAGCCTTGTGCAACCCTATCCATTTAATATCTTCTAGCCTCAACCCTTTCGAGATATCTGCACTCCTGTATGGTGGCCTGCTGTGCATTCCCAGTCATAATTCCTCCACTATTGAGTTTCAATGCCTTCAGTTGCCTGGGCCCCAAGTATGGAATTCCTTCCTTGTACTTTGCTTTTGTCCTTTTAAGGCTTTTCTTAAGCCTGGTCAAAGAGACAGATTTTTTTGGTCATATGACCTCGCATTTCCTTACATAGCTTGGCGTTTTGGATCCTGTGTTTTCTAACATTGTTCCATTAGATAAAGGATCTAGATCAGCGCACGCTTGGAGGGCCGAAGGGCCTGTTCCAATGCTCTCATTTTCTTTGTTCTTTTTTTTATTTCACTTGAACATTTAAATGCATTAAAGGCATCATATAAATATAAGCTGATGTTGCTTAATTGTTTGATGTCCTGAGAATAATAGTTGTGAAATAGTTTGGATTGGAGTCATATGTGGTCCTGAATGGGTAGGTTCCTTTCCCTGGCTGACTTGGGCTTCTAAACACAGTCCATTTGTCATAATTCTTTTTAGTGTTAGTGCATGAATGTTGGAATTTAACGAATTAAAATTCACAACTTGGTACAGTTTTCTGTAAACTCATGATCTGAGTTTTTGATCAGTACTGTGAATAGTCTGGAATATTGGGTTTGTTCATTGCATTAGCTGTTACTGCTCTTTAAAAACTCATTTGTGCCAATAGCAGCACTGTAGATAATGTTACTTCTCATGTTAACGAGCAGAAATGAATGAATAATTGAAGGAAACACAAAATGCATATTAGCACCCTCAATTTCCATCAGGAAATGATCCAAATCTTCAGAGCATTTAGTGTGAAATTTTGAAGATTAATGTGAGGGAATTACGTAGCCTGCTGTCAGTATTTGCATTGAATTCGTGCAAAAGGTGGAGAAAACCAGTTTAGTGATTTTACAGAATAATTTATCACTGCATCCTCCACGCATTGCTCATCACTTTACTATTTCAAGAATCTCAAAACATTGAGCAGGCCGAGTGACAGCTACAATGGAGCTGGTAACATTAATCAACAGTCAGTCACCAGCCAAAGCCATCAGCTGTGACATTGAGTGATTGGAAGAGGCACAGAACAGTCAGTCACTTTGACAAAAGGGCCAGATCCTAAGAAGTCAGACCAAGGTTAGTGCATACAGCAGAACGACTGAAGTCTTATGAAATTCATCCAACCGTACAGATTCTCTGCGTTTTGTAGCAGGCAAGCATTTCTGGTTAACTGTCGCTATATTTTTGGAACACATTATATAGATTAACAACTGAAATTGAGTTACGAAGTATAAATGGATTTGGCAGTTCAGGGGAGTTCTTAAAACCGTTTTTAGCTTTATCAGATCGTTTGTATAGTAATATTTTCAGTTTATGAAATTATGTTGGATACCTCTGTTAAGTTATTACTCCGTAAAAGCAGTGTCCACTTTTAGAGTCATAGAGATATACAACACTGAAAAAGCCCCTTCAGTCCAACTCTTCCATGCCGACCAGATATCCTAAATTAATCCATTCCCACCTGCCAGCATTTGGCCTCTATCCCTCTAAAGCTTTCCCATTCATATATCCATCCAGATGCCTTTTTAAATGTCGTAAGTATACCAGCCTCCACCAATTTCACTAACAGCTCACTCCATATATGCACCACCTTCTGTGTGAAAATGTTGCCTCTTAGGTCCCTTTCACCTGTCACCTTAAACCCATGCCCTCCAGTTTTGGACTCCTCTACCTCAGGGAAAAGACTATTGTCTATTTTTTCTGTTTGACGTAGATGAGGAAAATCTGCAAAAACAAAACCACTTTGAATACTTCTGATGATTTTTTTTCTCCAAATATTGCATTACTCAACAAGCTTGAATATTTTTAAAGGTGCTATGGGTGACCCAAAATTCACAACCAAAATTGTACATAAAAATAAATGGTCCTCCTCTTTGGACCACCATCGTTCAGTCATGTTCTCCAGCTTGTAACTCCTATTTTTCTTTGAGTAATTCTGTGTGGTTTTGAAGGAGGATACAGCTGAATAAAACCATGAGAGAGAAATCCACAGAGGGAACAGACTTTGTTTTTTTTTGCTGCTGATGGGGTATTTTTAATGACTTAGTAATACTAGTTCATGGGTCACCGACTGCATAACCTACTCATGTTCCTGTGTTCCACCTGAGTCATCAGGAACTTGACTGTTGCAGTTACCAAACATATTTTCTTTCTGCTGCTGCAGAAAACCCACATGGAGTAGGTGATGGTGATCATCCCATGCTGGCCCGATTTGACACACTTCTGGCTGTACGCCAAGCCAGCATTCTTGTTGTTTCTTAAAAAAAACAAATCAGATTTTGTATCCAGAGTTGAAATGCTTTAAGCTGATGGAATGTCTATAGAATTCCTCTGATTTTTGCTTCTATGTACTGGTGTTGTCTGAAGTTGAGACCCTAATAAATTTAAATAAAACTTTCACTCAACAGGCTTCGATTGTCAAGTGATAGGATTTATGGCATGGTGTGTGGTTTAGTTTATCTTCCTCACACATATCAGGTTCATTTATATTCAACAATGTCTGCACTTTTCACATTAGGTAGATCTAAAGTCCATTCTAATTAAGGATCTGCAGGCTAGCAATGAAATTTGGTAGTTATGTCTTGCATCCAATGATCTGTTGGGATATTGCACTCCGATTCGTCTATACCATTTTTTTTTTAACTGTGATTGTTGTGTAGCCTTAAATATGTTCATGAATGGACTATAAATATCCAAGTTCCTGATTTGGAAGACAGCGCACTCTCAGCTCTCTTAGTTCGTGGGTTACAGGCTGTAGTTCAGCATCTTTTGATGTAAAGATGCTTGAAATCATCATGTTTCTTCCCAAGGTGGTCTCACAGTTTCATTTTGGTCAGGATCTAGTATGAGGCAGTAGATAACCACAGTCAGGTAGGTGCTGCTGTATATGTTGTGTTTGCCAAGTTGGGAAATTTATTTCAATTGCAAAGAACCACTTGGATGACATAATGATTAGCAACTATATTCTCCTGAAGGTCTGTTTTACTTTCCTACTGAGTGTGTAATGCCATTAATACTGTCTGTAACATAATTTTGTGGAGTAACCGCTGTTCCTTTTAATTTCAGATTTACTGTCTAAATTTAGCAAAATCTCCATAGCAATATTTTTGGCTTGTTCTAGAAGCAAAGATTGGGGTCATTAGCTTGAATATAATACACCTCTGACCAGCAGGGACAAATAAGTTACACAATCACTAACTAAAACAAATCCTATGCCCCAAAACTTAATGCATCTTTCTTACACTTTTTTTTGGAGCTGATAAGATCAAGAGTGAAAGTGTATTTAAAACTGAGAAGAAAATCCCAGACTGCTGTGAGTGAATCATTCATTGAGGATGTTACATTGAATGAGGTGTGATCTTTCTTGATTGATCTAGATGTGCCGGCTGATTGATGTACTTGCTTTCCTTGTTATAGTGAGCTTCTTTGTTGATGAGTTTATGCTCACAGGTTATCTCACTTTCGAGACAATATTGTGTCTAACCATGTTTAAGGTACTGGCTCTTCATTCTCAGGCCCTGCTTTTTGAGATGTACAGATTCATGAGCAGTGAGCTATAACCTGCTTGCTGCTTTAACCTGAAAGCTCAATCTTTGAGTGGAAATGCAGGAAGATTGTTTGAATTAGTGAGGCATTGTGTGTAATTCTTAAACCTTCCTTTTTACAGTAAGACTTGCGTTTAATGTATATTGTTTATATGATAGTCTCTGAATGGAGCAGTCAGTCTACTCTAAGTGACTCTGTAGATGTACCTTCTGGGCAGGTTGAGTGACCAATGTGATTAGATTACTTAGTGTGGAAACAGGCCCTTCGGCCCAACAAGTCCACACCAACCCGCCGAAGCGCAACCCACTCAGACCCATTCCCCTACATTTACCCCTTCACCAACATTACGGGCAATTTAGCATGGTTAATTCACCTAACCTGCACATTTTTGGATTGTGGGAGGAAACCGACGCAGGTACTGGAAGAATGTGCAAACTCCACGCACACAGTCGCCTGAGGTGGGAAATGAACCGGGTCTCTGGCACTGAGAGGCAGCAGTGCTAACCACTGTGCCACCATGCCGCCCATAATGCAAATATGAATCACAATGCAAATTTGAAATACATTATTCTTTGCTATGTTAATTTATCAATATCAGTCCTGTGCACAGAAATATACATATACATCCAGTCACCACCAGACAAGTCTGCTTACTGACCGATAACAAATACTATTGCAATTTTTCTCACCAATTTTGATAATTCCTGATCGTCACCTGCTAAAGTGAGGATATTATTAACCCTGATTTGAATTGGCATTCCTGAATCATGAATACCTTTGTTGATTGCTTGTAATGTGTAGATGGAATTATTAAAGAAAATATAATAACTGGATTAAGTGTCTAATAAAGAGTATAAAATACAAAGGTATAAATCACCAATAATTTGATCGAGTTGTGCTTGGGCCAAACTATGTTTGGTTGTTATGGACAAGTGACTATGGTCAAGATTTGACAGTAATTCACATTGGATCCTATCAAATATGTGCCACTGGGATTTAAGGCTGCCTGCCAATTGCATACATCTCTTGTCTTTCAGATATGCAGTCAGTCAACAAAAAGGAAACTGCCAGATTGGTTTGGCTCTTCAAATCCACAGAAAATTTCCTGTACTAGCAAGAAGAAAGTGAAGAAAGGGAAAGGACTTTTCAGTTGAACCCTCTTCACTGCCATTGGTTTTCTGATAAACATCTCAACACTACAGAGTTTGTGATAGAGTAAGCACGCCTTTTGGGACCAGACTGTCTATTTTGAGTGTCTTGCACTCAACCTTGTTCAGCTGGTGACAACCTGATTCAGAGCATTCAGCTTGACAAGAGGAAAGCAGCAGAAGATGGCAAGATGATTTTTTTTGTTTGAAAAACAATCTTGAATGTCTTTGAACTCACTGTTAAATCAGTTTTAATGATTTTCTTTTATGCATTGTGAAACTATTCTCACAATGGTTATTTCTTGTTATTTGTTAAGTCCACTAATCTATGCGGTGAAATTCTGTTCTCTATAGTTTTGGAAATGCAATGTAATTGGGATTCCTGAGCAACAAGTAAGATATTTTGATGTTGGGCTATTTCTCATTTGTTTTAAAAGTCTGTACCTGTACTATACAGTAAGGTACTATGCTATAACAATAGTATTGATAACATACCATTATGCTATCAATAACCTTTGTCACTTTGTGATCCTAGATAGATTCTCTCTGGTAGAAAGTCCAAAGGAACTGCACTATTGCACAACATATACGGAGACTGATTCTGATCATTCTAGGTGCATTGAGAAGGATTGCTACACATTATAACTGGTGCTGCAAGTGCTCAATAATTTCAAGCACAATCGTTCTTTGGTCCAGTTATTTTTATTCCGTTTTCGCAGTTGACGTCAGGTTGTGCTTTCATGACAGGAGAACTATTTTATTCCCCATCCCGTGAAAACGGTAATAATGTGTTCATCAGGCAATGATTCTTTTTTGCTCCCATGTTTGCTTTTGTCAGATTATAAAAGTGGCATTGCGTGGTGGAACATTAAAGCCGTGCACCACAGCAGGCTAGAATGTGTGCGAATTATATCTTTGCCTTCCAGTGTGGAGGGGAATTTCAGCTTCAGTCATGCATTCATGGGCAATGTTGAGTTGTGTCCAAGCAGCTCCTCGTGAAGTGAAAGTCTGGTGACCTTCAATTGCTGAGAGGTGGTACTCAGCTGCGTTTTCAGATTTCTCAAAACTATCGGTCACCTTTTTGGAGCTCAAGTATTTGGATGTTCCCAAGAGACATAGAGAAAAACACTGTCATAATGCCGACCGGGAAGATATTAGTTGGAAATGAAAGGAAAGTCTAATTTGGATTGTTATAACTTCATGTATAATTGAACTGTAGAGATGGACACAGCTTCTACTTAGTTTTTTTTTTGGACAGAATGTGGTTAGACTCTTCTGAAGCAATACATTCCAAAGGGATTTATGCTGCATTTTACAGTCTTTACTAAAATGGGACTAAATGGTAAATTGGCATTTCAATTTTTTTTTTACCAGGAGGAGTATAATACCCAACATGAGATAATTGTCTGCACTTCTGAGTCAGAATGACAGCAGATTGTATATTATGCGACGCACTGTTTGTATATTTCAGCACAACTTGGCAAAGCAAAGTTAATTGATAATAAATAAGTTTTTGCCTTTTCACTGGTGAATTACTGGGTCTGATTCTTGCTTATGAGGGTTGAATCAATTTTGGAAATTCTGAATGATGATACAAGGGTCTGGAATTCCAGTGATTCTGTTGGAGTTGCATTCACTTTTAGGCACTCATCTGCATTGTTGATTTTTTTTTTGGAGTCAACTTATTTAAATGTGTGCAGGATACAACATCTCCAGATGGACAGACTGCAACATCTCCTGATGTACTTTGGGAGTGGGATTGTGGGAGATGGAGAAAACTCTTGCCTGCACATGAGGTGGGAGGTAAACCCCTTATGGAACATGGAGAAAGGTGAAGATGATGAGAGAAGGAGAGGGTTCACCTGGAACAGAGAGAGAAACTAATGCAGTGACAGGAAGTAAAACCACATCTTCCTTAGAGGAACAAAGGGGTAAATAGGGAACCCGAGAGATGAAGACACCAGCCCAGCCGTAGGAAACTAATAGGAAACTTGAAGGGATCTCAGACCTGCATTTTCTTGCAACTATGTTCGGGATTGGGGCTGGTGACAAGATTGTAGATAGCACTTTGGGCAGGGTGTCTCCCCTGGAGCACCAGAACTGTGTTGTAGTATAGGAACAGGTTTAGCAACTGTGTCACAAGAACAGTAAACTGTCTGATCCTGCAACCCTTTGAGTGCAGTGTTCCTTCATTCGTTAACTCAAGGATTGACAGTGTGGGATATAGAAATAGGCCATTAAATCATTTGAGCTTCACTATTGAATTAGATTATTGCTCATTTGTACCCAACTCCATTTGTCTACTTCTGCTCCCATGATACCATCAATGAAAATTTATCAATTTTAGTCAGACTTTTCAGTTGCCCCAGAATTTACAGCCTTTGAATGAGAGGTTACAAATTCCCAAAATCTTATGAAAAATGAATTCAGATGACACTACTGAATGATGTAACTACACAGGGGAGGTGAACCACAGACTGGATAACCTCATTGCAAAATACCTACATCTTGTCTGTAAAAATGAACACATTTCACCTGAGTTTCCAGTTGCCTGCCACTGCAACACAGTGTTCCCTGGCTAACATATCTGTCTCAGACCTGCCACAGTGCTCCAGCGAGGCTCAGTACAAGCTCGTTTTCTGGTTGGGGATCTTGCAGCCTTCATGACTCGATATCGAGTTCAATGCTTCTAGAATCTGAAACCACCTTTCACATCTCTTATCCAACCCCCACATATCTGTAATGATATGGACTGGTTTCTGCGCAACCAACCCATTTTCACCTACTTATGGCCCCCATTATCAGCATTTCTTGTTTCCAGGTTTATTTTCATCCAACTCTTCCTCTGTGTCTAAATGTTCTTCTTTGTCTCTGGAATCTGTCTCCACCTCTCCACTTACTCCCTATCACCGTCTGCCTCTTTTCCTCACTACCACCCATTCTGAAGAACTCAAATATTAACACTGCTTTCTCTCAGCAGGTGCTGCTGGATCTGATGAGTTTCTTCCAGCAATTTCTGTTTTTTTTTTAAAATAATTTTGACAGTTGTTCTGAAATTGTCCCATTAGAGGAATGTGATTTTTGGTATTTATCCTGCTGAATTCCTTTAGCGTTAGGTAACACTTCAATTAGATTGGTCCTGTTCTTCTCTCAAGTGATCTTTAAAAATTTGCAGAACCTTTCCTTGTCATTCAACACCTTTGCTTGACTGTGAGCTACAGTGTCCAAAATCTAAAACTCTTTCCTGTTGAAAACAATGCAGTGCTGCAACCCAAGGCTTGGTACAACTGAAGTCTCACTTCCTCACTTTTGTCATTGGAGTTATCTTAGGATAATGGGAAGCAGATCCTCTGCAGGTGGTTGTCTGCTGTCCTGCATCTCTCCTGTCCTCTTCCAAAGCAAATACTGGATGAGCTTCACACCTGATCAACCAGCCCATTATTTCTCCCACCACTTATTTCATTCATTATAAATTTTCAGGTACTTGGGGTGGGTGGTAATTGCATGTTAATGATCAAGTCATAAGGAACTGGAGAAGATTATTTAGTCTTATGAGCTTGTTGAAATCAAAGAATAAGGCAGCGCAGAAAGATGTAATTCAGGTAATTCTATTTAATTATTGTTCATCAGTCTGTTCAGACATGTTATCACTTACCTTTCAGGCACGTGAATTTGAACCCAAACCTCTGGGCCAGAGGTAGGGACACTAACACTGCAGCAAAAATATTAAATTTCTAATAAAATATTAAATTTCTAATAAAAATATCTTTAAAAAAAAATTTTATTTAATTGGATTGCAGTTTAATTTTAGCTAAGTAGATACGATTGTTCTGATAGAATAGTAAGTAGTTCATTATTAATAGTATTGTGATATGACATCGTTGTACTGCCTCTATCTTTCTGTATTTTGGTATTGTTCTTTTTGTATATAGGCATTTTGTAAAAGGTTTGAAAAAGCTTCTAATAAAAATATTTATTAAAAAAAAAACACTGCAGCAAAAGAGCTTTATGGACGTTCTTTTTTTTTGAGAGATTTACCAATTTCCTAAAAGCTCTGCAAAGTCCTCCCTTCTAATTATTTATTCTATTTCCTTTTATAAGTTAATCAATCTACTTCTACCATTATTTTAGAAAGTGCTTTCCAGGGTCCAGATCTTTGTTGTACCGTAAGATTTCTCCTCCTCTTGTCTTCACTTCTAGTGAAGTCTGTGTCCTCTGATAACGGATTCTCTGTCACTGGAAAAAAAATTCTCCTAATTTACTCTCAACCCGTCATGAGTTTGACAACCTTGACTAAATCCTTGACCTTCTCTGCTCTAATTGTAACATCTGTTCTGACAGTGAGCTGAGTTAAAGCCGAGCTGTAGCTTAACTCCATTTCCCAACTTTCTGTTCTGTAACCCTTACTGCCCTCATATGAACATTAGTATGTCAAATTCAATTTTGAACTCTTCAGCTGATGACTGGACCCAGTAGTTTTTGGGTGAGTAACTTCCAGGATTCAACTACCTTCGAAGTTCCTGATACTATCGTGAATGCCCTACCTCTATTATTAAGCAGACACCCCTCACCCCTCTTTTCTAGATTCTCCCACCAGAGGGAATAATTTTGTTTTATCTGCATTACCAATACCTTTGATCATCTTAAAACACCTCAGGTGGGCCTGACATCAGTAGTGGGGCAAGTTGTTGGAGGGAATCCAGGAAGGTGGTGCGGTGGCAGGATTTACATGTATTTGGAAAGGCCAGGACTGATTAGGGATAGTTAACATGGCTTTGTGTGAGGGATATCGTGTCTCACTAACATGAGTTTTTTTTTGAAGAAGTAACAAGGAATACTGATGATGACAGAGTGGTGGACATGATCTGTATGGACTTCAGTAAGGTGTTGGACAAGGTTCCTCATGGTAGACTGGTTAGCAAGGTTAGATCACATGGAATATAGGAAGAAATGGCCATTTGGATTCTGAACTGGCTCAAAGGTAGAAGACAGAGGGTGGTAGTGGAGGGTTGCTTTTCAGACTTGAGGCCTGTGACCAGTGGTGTGCCACGCGGATCGGTGCTGAATCCACTGCTTTTTTAACATTTATATAAATGATCTGGATGTGAACATAGGAAGTATGCTTAGTAATTTGTAGATGACACCAACATTGGAGGTGTAGTGGACAGCGAAGAAGGTTACCTCAGAGTACAATGGGATCTTGGTCAGATGGGCAATGGGCTGAGAAGTGGCAGATGGAGTTTAATTTAGATAAATGTACTGCATTTTGGGAAAGCAAATCAGAGCAGGACTTATACACTTAATGGTAAGGCCCTGGGGAGTGTTGCTGAACAAAGGGACCTTGGAGTGCAGGTTCATAGTTCCTTGAAAGTGGAGTGACAGGTGGATAGGATAGTGAAGAAGGCATTGGTATACTTTCTTTTATTGGTCAGTGCATAGAGTATAGAAGTTGGGAGATAACGTTGCAGGTGTACAAGACAAATCGGCCATTTTTGGAATAATGCGTGCAATTCTGGTCTCCCTACTACCGGAAGGATGTTGCAAAATTTGAAAGGGTTCAGGAAAGGTTCACAAGGATACTGTTAGGATTGGAGGGTTTGACTTAGAGAGAGAGGCTGAATAGGCTGGGGCTGTTTTTCCTGGAGGCTGAGGGATGACTTTTTATACATGTTTGTAAAATCATGAGGAGCATGGATAGGGTGAATAGGCAAGGTCTCTTCCCAAGGGTCAAGAAGTCCAAAACTAGATGGCACAGGTTTAAGGGCAGGGGGAAAGACTTAAAAGGGATCTAAGGGGCATCTTTTTCATGCAGGAAGCGGTGCGTGTATGGAACAAGCTGCCAGAGGAAGTTACAATTACAATATTTAAAACTGTTGATGGTAGCCATGATGTGGAGGTGTCGGTGTTGGACTAGGGTGGACAAAGTTAAAAGTCACACAACACCAGGTTATAGTCCAACAGGTTTATTTGAAAGTACTTCCAAATAAACCTGTTGGACTATAAGCTGGTGTTGTTATTTTTAATATTTAAAAGGTATCTGGATTGGTATATGAGTAGGAAGGGTTTAGAGGGATATAGCCAAATGCTGGTAAATGGCACTGGATTAATTCTGGTCAGCATAGACAGGTTGGACCAAAGGATGTCTCTCTGTGCTGTACATCTGTGACTGAATGATTCTAACTCTATTAGACAGCTTCTTAATCTTCTGTATTTAAGGAAGTGCACACATTTATGAAAACTGTCCTCATAACGCTAACTGAAAAAACTAAATTCTATTCCCAGCTGATGGGTTCCAATGTGGGAACCCAACTTGAGGCACCATAAGTTTAATTTTTGCAATTTGGTTATTGTGTTGGTCATTCATTGAACATATTTACAAATAATAAACATCAACATTTATTATTCTCAGAGGTGAGTAAGGACAAACTATATTACAAAGAACTATTCAACTTCAATGCAAATATCAAATAAAGGCTAACCTCAACAGCAACCTTGCAGCCACTGAAACGTCAGTGACTGCTAACCTCTTTCCACTTTAAGTTCTTCAGTTGGCATACCTATGTTTAGTTTCTTTACAGCAAATGTCTGCATTCACTTAATGCTAGTCTTCTTAGTTAATGTCTCTGCATGGGACCCAAAAACAAGTTTGTTAGCACCACTTATTTCTTAACATAGATGCCTAAAACTCTTCTTCCACAGCCTTCTGTTTATGACACTTCCTCTTACTGGCATTCAGCCACTTAGCTTTTTTTTAAAATCTCCTGGTAGAGTTGGAGTGTGGCAATAGAGAAGCACAAAAGGTCAGGCAGCATCTAAGGAGCAGGAGAGTCCACGTTTTGGGCTGGAGACCTTCATCAAGAATGAGGAGGGGGAAGGAGGCAGAGAGATAATTCGGAGGGGTGGGGTTGGGGGAAGGTATCTCTGAAGGTGATGAGTGGATGCAGGTGGAGGGTAATAGATCGGTGGGGAGGGTGGCGCTGATAGGTAGGAAGGAAGATGGACAGGTCAAGAGGATCGTACCATGTTGGAGGGTTGGATCTGGGATGAAGTGTGGGGAGGGGAAATTTGGAAACTGGTGAGTCTATGTTGATGCCATGTGGTTGGAAGGTCCCAAGGCAGGAGATGAGGTGGCTCAGCTTTGGAGGTGGAGGAGGCCCAGGACCTGCATGTCCTTGGTGGACTGGGAAGTTGAAGTGGTTGGCCACAGGGCAGTGGGGTTGTTTGGCGTGCATCCCAGAGAGGTTTTCTGAACCATTCCAAGAGTTGGCGTTCTGTCTCCGAAGTACAGGAGACCACATCGAGAGCAACCTCCCCTCCCCAAACCTCATCTCCGATCCAACCCTCCAACTCAGCACCGCCCTCTTGACCTTTCTTACCTGTCCATCTTCCTTCCCACCCATCTGCTCTACCCTCCCCATTGACCTAACAAAATTATACCCCAATTGCATCCAATTATTGCCTTCCCACCTGCATTCCTCACTCTCTTTCCCCCCCACCCCCCCCCAACATCCCTGATGAAAGACTTATGCCTGAAATGGCAACTCCTTGCTCCTCGGATGCTGTCTGACCTGCTGTGCTTTTCTAGTGCCATTTTTCAACTCTGACTCTCCAGCATCTTCAGTTCTCACTTTCTCCTTTTCTCCTGCCCTGAATGTTTTAGAGACTGCTAAATTACACTGCTGCTTTTATAAGTTTTTTTTTTCTCCCTGTATCATTTGCCTTCTATCTGAAGGAAACCTTCACAATACCTTCCTTGCTAGTTTTCTCTTCCTAATGCTAAACTGTTGCTTCCTCTGTTTCCCTGTGTTCCTGTTAGAGTGAAAGGGAAGGCCAGTAAGATTAGGGAAGAATGGATGAATAAAGTTATTGAGCTTCTTGTCAAGAATGAAAAAGAATCGTATGTTAGATATAGACAACAGGAATCAAATGGATCTCTTAAAGAGTGTAGGACATTAAGAGGGCAATCAGAATTGCAAAGAGGGGATATGAGATAGCCTTGGTAGATATGGCTTAGGATGATCCAAACAGATTCTACAAGGACATTAAGAGCAATTACAGAGCAAGTAGAACCCCTTAAAAATCAACAAGGCCGTCTTTTTATTGAACCTCAGGAGATGGGAGAGATGTCAAATGAATATTTTACATCAGTGTTTACACTAGAGAAAGAAATGGAGGCTAGAGAATGCTGGGAAATAAGCACTCATGTTTTGAAAACAGTACACATTACAGAGGGAAGTGCTGGAGGCCTTACAAAACATAAACAAGACCTGATCAAGTGTATCCCAGGACATTGTGGGGAGGGGATTCTTGCAGAAATATTTCTATCATCTATATCCACAGGTGAGGTGCCAAAGGACTAGAGGGTGACTAACGTGGCTTTATTTAAGGAAGGTTGTAAGGACCTGTGAGTCTGACATTGGTGGTGGGTAAGTTGTTGGAGGTGATTCTGAAAGATAAGATTGACATGAATTTGGAGAGGCAAGGAATGATTAAAGGGAGTCAGCATTGTTTTGTCTGAGGGACATCAAGTCTTACAAACTTGATTGAGTTTTTTGAGGAAGTAGCTAAAATGTTTGATGAGGGTGGAGCAATAGGCATTGTTTACTTGGACTTTCAGAAAGCCTTTGACAAAGTTCCGCATGGTAGATTAAGCAGTCAAGTTAAATCAAATGGGGTTCAGAGTGAGCTTGCCAATTGGATACAAAATTGGCTTTACCGAAGGAGACAGTGGGTGGTGGTGGAGGGTTGTTGTTTGGACTGGAGATCTGTGACACAGGGATCGGTACTGAGTCTTCTTTTATGAATCATGAATCATTTGGATGAGAATGTAGGATGCATGGTTAGTAAGCTTGTAGTTGACACCAAAACTGGCAGTGTAGTGGACAGTGAAGAAGGTTATCCAAGACTATAAAGAAATCTTGATCAATTGGGTTGATGGGCTGAGGAGAAGCAGATGGAGTTTGACTTGGATAAATGTGAGGTGTTGCATTACCAAAATGTAAGACTTATACAATTAATTGTAGAGCTCTGGGGAGAACAGAGCGACCTGGGGGTTCAGGTACATAACTCTTTGAAATTTGCATCACCAGTAGATAAAGTAGTTAAGAAGGTGTTTAGCACACGTGCCTTCATTGCTCTGACCTTCCAGGATAGGTGTTGGAAAGTCATGTTGAGGTTGTCCAGGATGTTGGTGAGGCCTCTTCTGGAGTATTTTGTGTAGTTCTGATCACCTTCTGATAGGTAATATTTGAAATGGGAGAGGGTTCAGAAAAGAATTTCTAGGAAAGAGGGGTTTTAGTTATAAAGAGAGGCTGGATAGAGTCATAGAGATGTGCAGCACAGAAACAAACCCTTCGGTCCAACTTGTCCATATCGACCAGCTACCCCAACCTAATCTAAGTTTGTGAGAAGATTTGTAGCTCGGGTGCTCATTGTGGATCTGTTCGCCGAGCTGGGATTTGCGTTGCAGACGTTTCGTCCCCTGTCTAGGTGACCTCCACAGTGCTTGGGAGCCTCCTGCGAAGCGCTTCTGTGATCTTTCCTCCGGCATTTATAGTGGTTTGTCTCTGCCGTTTCCGGTTGTCAGTTCCAGCTGTCCGCTGCAGTGGTCGGTATATTGGGTCCAGGTGGATGTGCTTATTGATTGAATCTGTGGATGAGTGCCATGCCTCTAGGAATTCCCTGGCTGTTCTCTGTTTGGTAGTAGTGTTGTCCCAGTTGAATTCATGTTGCTCGTCATCTACGTTGTGTCATTTCGTGGCTAGTTGGTGTTGGATGAGGATCGTTCGCTGTCTTCCTGTTTGTCCTATGTAGTGTTTTGTGCAGTCCTTGCATGGGATTTTGTACACTACATTGGCTTTGTTCATGCTGGGTATCGGGTCCTTTATCCTGGTGAGTTGTTGTCTGAGAGTGGCTGTTGGTTTGCGTGCTGTTATGAGTTCTAGTGGTCGCAGTAGTCTGGCTGTCAGTTCGGAAATGCTCTTGATGTATGGTAGTGTGGCTAGTCCTTTGGGTTGCGGCATGTCCTTATTCCGTTGTCTTTCCCTTAGGCATCTGTTGATGAGATTGCGGGGTATTCGTTTTTGGCAAATACATTGTAGAGGTGTTCTTCTTCCTCTTTTTGCAGTTCTGGTGTACTGCAGTGTGTTGTGGCCCTTTTGAACAGTGTCTTGATGCAACTTCTTTTGTGTGTATTGGGGTGGTTGCTTTCGTAGTTCAGGACTTGGCCTGTGTGTGCGGCTTTCCCATATACCTTTGCGGTGAATTCTCCGTTAGATGTTCCCCGTACCATCCCGTCTAGGAATGGGAGTTGGTTGTCCTTTTCTTCCTCTCTAATGAATCTGATTCCTGTGAGTGTGGCGTTGATGATCCAGTGTGTGTTCTCTATTTCTGTGTTTTTAATGATTACAAAGGGGTCATCCACATATCTGACCCAGAGTTTGGGTTAAATTTGCGGTAAGACTGTTTGTTCTAATCTTTGCATTACTGCTTCTGCTATGAGTCCATGGGTGTGCTGTTGATTTGTTCATATATTTGGTTGTTGAATGTGAAGTGTGTTGTGAGGCACAGGTCCAGTAGTTTGAGTATGCTGTCTTTGTTGATAGGTTCAACGTCCTGTTGTCTGTTCTGTATGTCCAGCAGATTGGCTATTGTTTCTCTGGCTAGGGTCTTGTCGATAGAGGTAAACAGTGCCGTTACATCGAATGAGACCATGGTTTCTTCCTTGTCTATGTGTATATTTCTGATGATGTCCACGAATTCCTGCGTTGATTATATAGAGTGTCTGGATCCGCTGATCAGGTGTTTCAGTTTCTGCTGTAGTTCTTTAGCCAGTTTGTGTGATGGTGTCCCTGGTAGTGATACTCTGGGTCTGAGTGGGATGTCTGGTTTTGCACTTTAGGTAGTCCATAGAATCTGGGGGTGTTGTTGCCTTCAGGTTTCATTCTTTGTAGGTCAAACCTGGTTATCTGTCTGTTTTTTTTTTGTAGGTTCCTCAGTCTGTTCTTTATCCTATTGGTGAGCTCTGGGGTGGGGTCAAACTCCCTCTTTTGATAGGTGTTGGTATCTGCAAGTAATTGTTGCGCATTTTGGATGTACTCTGCTTTGTCCAGTATGACCGTCATTCTGCCTTTGTCTGTTGGTAGTATGATTGTGTTCTTATCGTTTCTTAGTGATTTTAGTGCTTCTCTCTCCTTGGTGTTGAGGTTACGTGTTTTTCCTTTCCTTGTCACAGTCTTACTGTCAAACACTACAGAGGACAAACAGGAAGACAGCGAACGATCCGCATCCATGAACACCAACTAGCCACGAAACGACATGACCAGCTATCCTTAGTAGCCACACACACACATGACAAGCAACATGAGTTTGGCTGGGACAACACTACTATTATAGGACAAGCCAAACACAGAACAGCCAGGGAATTCCTAGAGGCATGGCACTCATCCACAGATTCAATCAATAAGCACATTGACCTGGACCTAATATACTGACCACTGCAGCGGACAGCTGGAACTGACAACCGGAAATGGCAGATTCAAACTACTATAAATGCTGGAGGAAAGATCACAGAAGCGCTTCACAAGAGGCTCTCAAGCACTGAGGATGTCACCTAGACAGGGGACGAAATGTCTGCAACACAAATTCCCAGCTCGGCGAACAGAACCACAACAACCTAATCTAGTCCTATTTGCCAGCACTTGCCCATATCCCTCCTAAACCTTTCTATTTATATACCCAGCCAGATACCTTTTAAATGCTGCAATTGTACCAACCACCACCACTTCCTCTGACATCTCATCCACATGCAGAGAGTGGTGCATGTGAAAAAGTTGCCCCTTGGGTCCATTTTATACCTTTCCTCTCTCAACCTAAACCTATGCTCTCTAATTCTGGACTCCCCCTCCCCAGGGGAAAGACTTTGTCTATTTATCCTATTCATGCCCCTCATGATTTTATAAACCTCTTATAAGGTCACCCCTCAGCCTCTGATGCTCTAAGGAAAACAGCCCCAGCCTATTCAGCCTCTCCCTATAGCTCAAATCCACCAACCTTGGCAAAGTCCTTGTAAATCTTTTCATAACCCTTTCAAGTTTCACAACACCTTTCCGATAGGAAGGAAACCAGAATTGCATGCAATATTCCAAAAGTGGCCTAACCAACATCCTGTACAGCTGCAACATGACCTCCCAACTCCTGACCAATACTCTGACCAATAAAGGAAAGCATACCAAACACTTTCTTCACTATCCTATTTACCTGTGACTCGACTTTCGAGGAACCTGCACTCCAAGGTCTCTTTGCTCAGCAACACTCCCCATCACCTTACCATTAAATGTATAAGCCCTGCTATGATTTGCTTTTCCAAAATGCAGCACCTCACATACATCAAAACCAAACTTCATCTGCCACTCATCACCTCATTCACCAATCTGATCAAGATTCTTTTGTAATCTGAGGTAACCTTCTTCATTATTCACTCCACCTCCAATTTTGGTGTCATCAGCAAACTTACTAACTATACCTCCTATGTTCGCATCCAAATCATTTACATAAATGACGAAAAGAAGTGGACCCAGCACCGATCCTTGTGGCACTCCACTGGTCACAGACCTCCACCACAATCCTCTGTCTTCTAACTTCAAGCCAGTTCTGTATCCAAATGACTAGTTCTCCCTGTTTTCCCATGGGGAACCTTGTTGAACATCTTACTGAAGTCCATATAGATCACATCTACTGCTCTGCCCTCATCAATCTTCTTTGTTACTTCCTCAAAAAACTCAATCAAGTTTGTGAGACATGATTTCCCACACACAAAGCCATGCTGACTATCCTTAATCAGTCCTAGTCTTTCCAAATACATGTAAATCCTCACCCTCAGGATTCCCTCCAACAACTTGACCACCACTGACATCAGGCTCACAGGTCTATAGTTCCCCAGCTTTTCCTTACCACCTTTCTTAAATAGCGGTATTGCATTAGCCAACCTCCAGTCTTCCGGTACCTCATATGTTTAATCTTTGCAGTTAGTTAATGTGGTGGTTGCTTACTGAAACATTCACAAGAGGTGGCAAATGTTCTTTAACAACATCACCTATTTCTTTTAAATACAGAAAGGAAAAGGTCTTTTCTAAATACAAGACAGTTTAGAATGACCTTCATATAAATACCAAAGCACTAGTTCAATTCATTTCCCAACATTACTCTTTTACAGAGACTCCATCCAAGAGAAATATCATTCTGACCTCAATGCTTCATTTTTGGACTTAATTGATCTTTTTAAGTTCTCCTTGTAATGCTGAGACAGTTTTGTGACTTATTTCAAAGATTGCTGGCGTGAATCATTTTTCAATTTTGACAGTCTCCATCTCTTTTTCGTTTGGATAGCTAACATTTTCACAAGCCGGATGCTTCACTCCTGCTCGGGTGACTGGCTCACCTGAACCAACAACTCCATTTCTGTCCTAACAAATTGTTCTTCCTTCTGAAGTCAAAAGCTAAGCTAGTAGCCTCTGATGTGT
The DNA here is from genome assembly GCF_020745735.1 of Hemiscyllium ocellatum. Classification (NCBI taxonomy): domain Eukaryota; kingdom Metazoa; phylum Chordata; class Chondrichthyes; order Orectolobiformes; family Hemiscylliidae; genus Hemiscyllium; species Hemiscyllium ocellatum. Next base: position 34,090,479 of record NC_083436.1, on the reverse strand, counting down.
CATTAACTCGGCAGTAATAACATGACATCCATTAACACCCCAGGTGTCCTGTAGTAACATGCCTCCTTGGAAATGGTGCGTTTAAGTGACTTTCAAATTACAATGACATTTTAAAACAAAACCTTCCAAGACCTAACCTAATTCCCTCCAATTCTTTTAAAATCTAAACTCCAAATTATGACATTTTAAAAAAAATATACTAATCAAACCTATTTTAGCTTACTGTAGATTTAGATTAGATTAGATTAGATTCCCTACAGTGTGGAAACAGGCCCTCCAAAGAGTAACACCCCTCCCCACCCACCTCTTCCTCCTCCCCCCCCACCCCTGGACCCATTTCCCTCTGACTAATGCATCTATCACTATGGGCAATCTTGCATGGCCAATTCACCTGACCTGCACATCTTTGGATTGTGGATGGAAACCAAGAACCCAAATTTCTAAATAATAATACATCATGAGTTGTTATCAAATTACTTATAAAACCTTGTCAGAATGTAAGAAACAGTTCTATCTAGAAATAAATCTCATGCATATTTGTCCTATTTTTAGAATACCCATATTACAGCGATAGGCAACTCCTGCTTTATGAACTTCCAACTTACAAACATGATCTTATACAGGTATGTAATTTTAAAGATTCAACATACAAACATTTTCTGTCCTTAGAAACAGCTCCTTTATATTGTCCTGTATCATGTTATGATTTCTAAATAAATCAACTTGCAATAGGCATCAAGGTGGCATTAGCTCATAGGTGACCCAGTGGCGAGGAATGCCCGAAAGCTATGCATCCTGGACTTCGGCTACTGCTGATCATACACATTACCAGACAGAAAATTTGGAGTCAGGAAGTTTCACCAACCTGCTTGCAACCAAGGACTGCCTGTACCAGAGAAAAAGTGCATTTTTAGAAGGATTGCAAAATTTGTATTTGAGTGCTCTTTTCCCATTCTAACATCTTTAAAATGGACATGCCTTGCACATTTTGCAATTAAATGCAAGAATAGAGGACAACTGTTCCCACATGCATTCCCCGTGGCAATACCTTTACTAGAAAAACTTGACTTGCTGTTTTTGAATGCAAACAATTATTTGAGAACAGCTATCCTCAGATCAAGCCACCGACACAGAGAATGCAATCAGTGTTCACATGCCAACCAATATGCATCCTGTCCTAATGTGGTATAAATTGGTGTTCTCTTTGAAATTTGGCATTCTTGTGGCTGTTCTGTTGAATGGAAGACCAAAAAGATATACTGGGTCATACTGATTTAATCAGTATGGGAAACACATCAGGGTCAGATCGTTGATTAAAGGTTTGGAATAGGAGTCACCACAACAAAGATAGAAGGAAAATAGACTGACCACATGCTCTAAACTATTCGATGAACAGCTTGCAATTGACAGAAACAAGTATCCAATGCTCTCCGGCCATGGCAAAACACAAAGTAGACGTCCATGTGAATCACAAGAACGTTTGTTACCAAGACTGTGCAGAAACGATCTTTCTTCCCAACAACAATCAAACAATGGGACAAACCCTAAAGAGTGTAGTCACAGCCCAATCACGTAAGCTCTGCAAAAACCATCATTTGACTATTTCTGTTTACAAATATCAGGATGGTTGTCTCATTCAATCATGCCTGTTTTAGCTAGTATTAACAAAATAAACATGGTGGAATAGGGATCTATTGGTGCCAATACAAGTAAAGCAGAAGCAATATTTCACAATGTATGTAGTACCTGCAATACAGAAACACTTCAATGCTCTTCAATGATTTGAAGAAAGCAGCCATCATTTCCAAGATAACACATTAAGGGACATCAAAATAAAAACAGTATTCGAAATAGAAAGTCAACTAGCATCTGTGGAGAAAGGCGAAAAGTTAACATTACAGTTCAATAAACATTTGCTAAAAGGTTATTGACCCGAAGTGTGAACTGTTTCTCTGCCCAAATTTCTTATCTCACAGAGTTATGCATTTTAGTAACATGCACAACAGATTTTAAGAATATGTCTGCATTTTGGAGAAGTTTGCTAGAAATGGTGATTTTGCTGTTCAAACCTACTTATCTCACTGAGATATCCACTTCAGTAACATCTACAACAGATTTTAAGAACATTGCTAGAAGTTGAGTTTTTGATGTGCCAAGTTTCTTATCTCACTGACTTGATGCACTTTTATAGCATCTACAACTCATTTTCTCTGACATCGCCCAATCTGCTGCGTAACATTTGTTTCTATTTTGTATTTGCAGCATCCATGTACTTTCCTTCTAACGATGATCAAAAACCTAGCCAAATTGATCATTAGAAAGAACCTGAAGGGGATGCTATGGAACTACAGATATGAGATCTGTGTGATTGATGTATTTTTTTTACATTTTTTAAATATTACTTTGTGGATTGTGGATGACACTGGTTGGCCTGAATTTATTGATTAGAGTGGTGCTGGAAAAGCACAGCAGGTCAGGCAGAATCTGAGGAGCATGAAAATTGACGTTTTGGGCAAAAGCCCTTCATCAGGAATGGCTGAAGGGCTTTTGCCCAAAACATCAATTTTCCTGCTCCTCGGGTGCTGCCTGATCTGCTGTGCTTTTCCAGCACCTCTCTAATCTTGACTCTGATCTCCAGCATCTGTAGTCCTCACTTTCATCCGGCCTGAATTTATTACCTATCCTAAGTTTGAGAAGATGATAGCTGGCTGCCTTCTTGAATTACTGCCATCTGTTTGATGGAAATAGACCTAAAGTGCCATCAAGGAGGGAGTTCCAGGATTTTGACCCAGCGACACTGAAGGAACAGAGATATATTTCCAAGTCAGGATAATGAGTGGGCTTGGAACATGCAGATGGTGGTATTTCAAAGTATCTCCTGCTCTTATCCTTCCAGATGATAGTGGTCCTGGATTTGGAAGATATCTAAAAATCTTTGTTGAATTTCTGCAGTGCATCTTGTAGATAGTACACACTGCTGTTACTGAGCATTGGTGGTGGAGGAAGTGGACTTTTATGCTTTGTCCTGGATGGTGTCAAGCTTCTTGTGTGTTATTGGAACTGCACCCATCCAGGCAAGTGGAGTGTATAACCTGACTTCTGGTTAATAGATGAGAATAGGCTTTGAGGAGGCAGGAGGTGAGCTTCTTGCTACATAATTCTGATCTGATCTGCTCTTGTAACCACAGTATTTATGTGTCTGATCCAATTCAGATTCTGATCAATGGTAATCTCTACAAGGTTGATACAAGACTGACAGGGTAAACATAGGAAAGTGTACAAGAGGATGGAGTTAAAACAACAGTGAGTTTCATGAAAGATGGATGTGCTATAAATCCAGAAAATGTTAGAGAGAAGGAGGATCAAGATTCTTCCATTTCAAATCTTCATCTGTCAATGATTTCTCAATTTAAAACATACTTGTATTTTATATGTATTCTGTGACCAATGCATAAGCAATTATAATCTGATAGCAGCCACAGTACAGACAGCTTCCATCAAGAACCCAGCTGTCTTTTTTTTTTGCTTTTTTTCCTATGTGTGTGGCCTCCTAACAGCCATGAAGAATGGTTTTGAGTGGAAAGGAATAATCTGTACCAGCAACGTTTTGCACAGATGTCTTAGAAATTCAATGGGAGCAAGTAGTAAACAAAAGCTATTGACCATGAATATTTAACCTAAAGAGCCTACATATAAATATGGGTGCAATTTGATGAATTTTAAGGAGACTACTTAACTACCTAAAATTCGCCATTTGCCATGTTCAAACACAACAAGATCTGGACAATATCCAAGTCTTGGATAACAAGTGGCAAGTAATAGTCATGCTGCACAAATGCCAAGTAAAGACCATCTTCTTTAAAAGGCAACCTGATCACCATCTCTTCACATTCAATGGTGTTACCGCCACTGAAGCCCCCCACTATCAACATCCTTGGTTTACCATTGAGCCGAAACACAACTGGATTTGTCACATAAACACAGTAGCTACAACAGCAGGTCGGGGGCTAGGACTACTGAGGTGAGTAACTCACCTCCTGACTCCTCAAAGCCTGTCCACCACCTCCAAGGCACAAGTCAGGAGTGTGACAGAATACTCCTCACTTGCCCACGTGATTGGCACCACATCCACAAACATCCACTCCTTCCACCACTGATGCTCAGTATGTACTATCTACCAGATCAACTGCAGAAATTCTCCAATGATCCTTAGACAGTACCTTTCAAACCCACAACCACATCCATCTAGAAGCACAACAGCAGCAGATGCATGGGAATGCCTTCATCTGCAAGTTCCATTCACCTTCCTGACTTGGAAAAATATTACTGTTCCTTCAATGTCACTGGGGTCAAAATCCTGGAATTCCCTCTGTAATGATATTGTGGATCAATCTACAGCTCATGGACTGCAGCAGTTCAAGAAGGCACCCTGACCTTCTCAAAGGCAACTGGGGACAGCTAATAAATTCTGGCAAGCCGGTGATACTCATGTCCCATGAGTGAATATAAACCAAAACCATCTCAAACCTAACTTCCCAGTTTGTCATTTGCTGCCATAGCTAACCTACCAATTCTCTCAAAGCATCATTGTTTTCCTTGTATCTGGTGAAAATGTCTTTATCTTCAGTAATCTTTAAAGATGTACCCAGAAGAATGTTTTCAGTTAGTACATTAGCTATTTTGTTAAGAGTCTTTATTCAAGGACAAACTGTCTCTTTATATGAACAAGTATCAGGAATCAGATTAGATTAGATTACTTACAGTGTGGAAACAGGCCCTTTACCTAACACTACAGGGCAATTTAGCATGGCCAATTCACCTGACCTGCACAACTTTGGACTGTGGGAGGAAACCGGAGCACCCAGAGGAAACCCACGCAGACACGGGGAGAATGTGCAAACTCCACACAGTCAGTCGCCTGAGTCGGGAATTGAACCCGGGTCTCAGGCGCTGTGAGGCAGCAGTGCTAACCACTGTGCCACCGTGCCATCCACAACTTACAGATCCTACATATATTCTTGAAAATTGCTGCTTGAGTGGCAGAATACTTTCAGTGTCTTCAAAGAATTTATATTGCACAATCACAATATTTCTAAACTAAAGAAACTGCTTTTAAGCGCTGTTATTGTCTAATGTGGAGGATGTAGCCAATTTTCACAGAACAAGATTTCACAAGCGAAAATGAGATAAAATGATCGGGTTATTTGTTTGAGTGTTGCTGGCTAAAGAATTGTTGATGCAGGGAAAATTCTTTGTCCTCCTCAAAATAATGACATGGGAATTTTATTTTAAATTCTGCCTGAGATAGACAGGATCTCAAATGAAAACATCTTGTGTGAAGAATTGTGTCTTTAGCAATGCAGCACACCCACAGCTCTGCACTGAAGGGTGAGCTGAGATCAGCATAGCCAAATAAAACATTGACAGGCAGCACTTTGTGACATGCACAGTCATAACTTCAACCATGTGCAGTAATTTTGGCGAAAGTCCCCCACCCCATAGCTATAGAGGTACCCATTTTCTTAGCTGAAAATGTGTTGCTGGAAAAGCACAGCAGGTCAGGCAGCATCCAAGGAACAGGAAACTCGACGTTTCGGGCATAAGCCCTTCTTCAGGAAGGGCCATTCCTGATGAAGGGCTTATGCCCGAAACGTCGAGTTTCCTGTTCCTTGGATGCTGCCTGACCTGCTGCGCTTTTCCAGCAACACATTTTCAGCTCTGATACTCCAGCATCTGCAGACCTCACTTTCTCCTACCCATTTTCTTAGCAAATATCTACGCTGTTCAATAAAGAAGGAAATAAAACATGTACAGTAATCAAAAATGCTCAGTCTCTATCTTTTGTTTGACTATTTTATTAATGAATGCACATGAAGTGTGTATGAGCACATACACATGGCTATTGAACTCGTGTACAGCAGTGTGTCAAATGTATACAGAATAAGTCACAAGAGACCAGGTAAGAACCATTCACTGTGCAATTAGCGTTTAAAAATAAAATCTGGTTTTCACGAATCAATTTTCCTAAGTGGCAGCAATTAACCTCAAATTGACCTCAACATATGTTTCTATCTATAATGTACTGAATAAAAAGATCAGCGATACATTTTCGACATTCTGTGCTGTTATTCCAGTGGATTGACCTTGTTGCATATCCTGAGGTTGGTCCTTCTTCCCAATTCAATGCGGACTTCCTGCTCATATTGGTTGTGGAAGCAGCAGTGAATCTCAATCCTATCAATGACTATACCCAGAGATTAAAGGGACAGGGACACTGCATGTATATATTTAGGATTTCCAATAAATACACATTTTTCAGCCTGACAATTTATGAAAAGAAAAGAATTGGCTTGCTGAATGCAAGGAAACAGCACAGTGTCATACTTGTCAGAAGATGGCAGCTGGAGTCTACTCTGCACACACTATGAGCAACATGGTAGAAAATTTCTCAACAAAAAGAAGCTACTGAGGTAAAATCACATTGCAGTGCTATTTATCAGGCAGTCTCTGTGAATGTGCACAAAGCGTTGTCTCTCAACTTGTTTCATATTTGCTTCCAGCCAAAGCCAAGCCCTCACTCAACCATATGGACGTTCAGTTGCCAATTACACTGGAGCAGTGGCCACATTCAAACAGCAGCTTATAATTAACACCGTCAGGAGACATGCATCTTCAAAGGACTTCACAGAAATACACAGCACATCATGTAGTCTGCCTGTGATGCATTGTCAATAACTGGTATGTAGAATAATCTGCAGGAGGGCCCCACAAGGCTGACACGATAACCACTTGACTTTGGGGAATGTATCATGTTGCTGTTGGTACCCAGTTAGAAAGGAGATGGTAGTGCTGCCTATATTGGACATTGCCAGTCAATTGTTTGATACAAATAGGGCGCGCCACATTGATTAAGTCTTCAGTTGATGTACTGGACTGATAAAGGCAGAAGCAAAATCAATGAGGAACCAGTGGTCCCAGTTTTTCAGAGTTCTGCCTTTCTGCTACAGGTTGTCTGTAAATATCCTTACTGATTTCATCACAGAGAAAATAGGTGCTAAGTTAACCTTAAGCCTGAAAAGTCATGATCTCTGCCCAGTTAGTCTTCCAGGGTCAGCTTCTAGTGCCAACTGATCTCCATGGCATGCCCTGTTTCATTTTGTGCCACTTCAACCCTAAAGTTGTTGGCCAATGGAGGTTTGGTTAGCTCAGTTGACTGGACAGCTGATTTGTAATGCAGAGTGACACCAACAGTTTGGGTTCACTTCCTGTACTGGCTGAGGTTACCCTGAAGGACTCTCCTTCTCAATCCTGAGGTGTGGTGATCTCAGGTTTAATCACCATCAGTTGCCCCTCTCTAATGAGACAGCTGGTCTATGTTGGCCTTTGGAAAGTTTAACCGTGATCCCCACCAATCACTGCAACTTGCCTCTCTAACCTTGTCTCTTGAAATGCCAGATCCATGGTAAACAAGAGAGGCAAGATAGTTTAGTGTAAAGAACCCTATTCCTAACCCATCTCTCCTCCCAATGTTACGGATTCTGTAACCATGGGACAAGGATTCCACCCCTTCCAAGCCCAATTGAAAGGACCATTTTCAGATATAAAGTTAAAAGTCGCACAACACTAGGTTATAGTCCAACAGGTTTAATTGGAAGCACTAACTTTCAGAGCCCCGCTCCTTCATCAGGTGGTTCCACCTGCTGAAGGAGCAGTGGTCGGAAAGCTAGTGCTTCCAATTAAACCTGTTGGACTATAACCTGGTGTTGTGTGATTTTTAACTTTGTACACGCAAGTCCAACACCAAATCATTTTCAGGTAGGTCCTATCTGACAGTTGTAGTTCTGACACCCGCGGAAATTCACAGTTACTGTTCCTGTAAAAGGCACATTGAAAATCCGTGTTAATTTCGTCCTTGTATATCAACTGGGACTGTAAAGTTTTAGTAAAATAAAAGTGTTAGAGGAAAAACAATGTACATTTATAATGAACTATTTTTACGATTCTCTATAAAATAATTAATCTGAAGTAACACATATAAAGTTTCTTTCATATTAAGTTTTTGGTATGTTGACACCACAGAAAGAATTCATTTTCTTGGCAGTGAGAATCAACTGACAAAACCAAACTAACCCCAAATGAGACAGGTAATAAAATTGGAGGCGTTTGCATACCAAAGTGTTAAATTATATCATGAGCTGTTGCTCAGTTGTCAGATTAGGTAGTTGAGTCACAGGCTAAAGGACTGCAATTTTTCTGCCCCTTAAGGGAATGCTTTCTACTGCTGCTTATTAAAAAGAACTCTTCTGTCAACAGTATGATGCCCAACAAATGTTTGGGCTGGTGTTGCTAAATACTTTGTAGCTACTTTGAATTGTGTCATGCTTTTGTTTATACATTAAAGGTTTGTGGGCTAAGGGCTGGGGACATACAAACATATTTCACTTAAAATTATCACCGAGAGAATGAGAAGTGAGGTTAAAAAATAATTTCTTTGTGTGGGGGGTTGTTGGAGCATAATGTGCCTTGCCATAGGGAATGGTTGGGACAGAGACCATTGCATCTTTAAAGAGAAATTGGATAACTAGTTGAAGCTGAGGAAGATATATGGCTCTGGGTTGAGAGTGGGATGATGTAACTAACTTCTGATTGCTCCATAAAAGAACCAACCCATGACACAATGACCTGAGAGGCTTCCTTTGTGCATTAAACTCTGGTTACATGAAATCTCGCACGATGGAAACTCGTTATTAATTTTTCGGGAGGCAATTATGGATGGGAAAAAATGATGGTGTAACTGGGAATTAGGAAATTGGCTGGTTCAGATGGATTTCATTGCAGGTTATTGCAGGAAATAAAAGTGGACTTAGCAGAGGTTTTGGTCACAATCTTTCACTCCTGATTGAAGAGATGAATAGTGCCAGAAGACCAAAGAGTTGCTAATGGTCTACCACTATTTAATAAAGGAGTGAGAGCTAAACCAGGAAACTGCAGATAAATCAGTGGGTGGACAGGATATTGCCTGTTTAACCGCGACTTTATTTTGAAAGTGATGTGTGAACGAACAAGAGCCAACATGACTTATTAAAAGGCAAACTGGGTCCAACTACTATTTGAGGAGGTTACAGAGAAGGAGATCAAGGTCGTGCAGTGAATGCACAGAATTTCAGGAGGTCAAAAAGAAAATGTATCAAAAGGAAAGTTGTGGACTGGCTGGGTCCAACATTGGCTCAGTGACAGAACAAAGGGTCATGGTGGCTGAGAATGCTTTTCAGACGGGGAAGTGGTTCATATTGGTGTTCCCTATGGATAATGTTTCACTCTGTTGGGTTATTAACTAACCTGGACTCAGGTATCGGGAGCAACAGCACAGATTTTGCAGTTGGTAGGAGCATTGACAAAGTGGTAGACAGTGATGAGGATACCTGTAGGTTTCTGGATGACACAGTCATAAATGGGAGAATGAGCAGAAGCATAGCAGATGCAGCGAAATGAGAAGTTAGGGTTAGGAGGACCTTGGTAGGACTAATATTGAAAGACAGCAAACTATAAGTAGCACAATGTTAAAATGTAGATAACGAGAGAGATCTAAATGGCCATATATATAAATCCTTAAAGGTATCATGGCAAATTGATAAGATGGTTGAAAAAGCACTTCTGTGTTTCTGGGTTTAAAGTCAGAGGAATAGAACATAAACACCACAAGGTCAATGGTGAGGTTGAGCAAGTGTCAATGTTTGGATCATGGGTGTTGCTAAAGATTCTTTTGCTCCTTCAACTGGATGCAAGAAGTTTCCTCTCTCAAGTTAACTCACCCAGCGTCATGCATTAAATGCTCAAATATACTGTGTTGGGTGAGACATGTGGTTTGTATCCTGCCACCAGACTCTCAAAGCAACCTTTGTACTCAGAATTGGGTTACAGCCACAGAGTCCCAGGAGGTAATGGAAATGGGTTAGAGGCACTCTCAAAGCACTCCGGAAGAGGTCAAACACTGTGGCTGACCAAAACAGATCTGCTAGGGCATAAATCATTGAGAGACTTTGTCAGCAAGCTGCAGAGTGAACTTGAGGCATTGGATTGAGCACGCAAGCCTCCAAACAACTCATCGAGCCAATCCTGCCCCAAACAGTTCCTCATGTGGCAGCATCTGCTGAGCATGCTTTGGACTTCCCAGCCATCTCAGAGCCCATTGCACTGGAGTAGAAGTGAGTCAACGTCAATCCCAAAAGACTCTCTGAGAGAAAGGGAGCAGCATTTCTAAGACAGTACAAAATAAAAACAGAACTATATGTTTAAAATGCCCTTTGAAAGCTAGCAGTAAGTGCTGCAGATACCTTAAAAGTTTGATTGCTTAAAATTGCCAAATCCAGACTGCCTTCACAGTACATTTCATTCACTTTCTCAATAAGTGCCTCCAGTTAAATCATAGCCATACACTCCATCCACAGATTATTCATTACTAACTACACATTGATTCATTCACGGTTAGCTAATTAAATTCTTTTTGATAGGTTTCGTGATGGGGAGCCTATGTACAGACCTGCTGACCTCCTACACACATCGTCAGGGTGCAGCCATGACTCAGCTTCCCACCAATGGTGCTTTTGTGGGAATGACATTCCAGTGTGGGATAACGCACATGTCCTCTGTGGGACTCGCCTGGCCCTTCCCATGAGAACATGTGTCAAGAATTCCAGAGCATGTTTAAACCTATTCTGCATGTGCGGAATGCTATTAGGCACTGTGGAGAGTTGAACAAGGGATTCTTCCTGAATGTGTCATCAAATGGAACAAAAAACAAGTTTATCTTTGAGCAATGTAATGCTGAGGGCAACAATTCAGGACTTTGAACGATTAGCAGGACTGTGCAAATGTCAGTAGTCATTCAGAAAGGCTTCTTAAGTTTTGCTTTTTATTAAAAAGAAACAAAAGACTCTGAAAGTAAGGGTTGCATGTTTAAATTAAGTATCAGAGGTGTACTATCACTTTTATAGAATACTTTTTGTTAGGTTAAAATAAATGGAATGAGAGGTCCCAATAAGTTCACTATCTCTTATCAACCTCAAACCTGGTCTTGGATATGTTCATAAACCTGGCCCCGACTCAGAGGAAAGAACTTATATTTCTATGCCACCTTTCATATCGAGCAGGCAGATGAGACTAGCTTAGCCTGGGATTATAGGTATAAGTGAGGGCTGCAGATGCTGGAGATCAGAGTCTAGATTAGAGTGGTGCTGGAAAAGCACAGCAGGTCAGGCAGCATCCGAGGAGCAGGAAAATCGACGTTTTGAGCAAAGGCCCTTCATTAGTCTGGGATTATGTTCAGCATGGACTACTTGGACCAAAGAGTTTGTTTCTGTGCTCTATGAAGTAAAAACAATGACTGCAGACGCTGGATACCAGATTCTGGATTAGAGTGGTGCTGGAAAAGCACAGCAGTTCAGGTAGCATCCGAGGAGCGGGAAAAGCCCTTTATCAGGAATACAGGCATGATTCCTGTACTTGGTCAGATCCACGCCCCCAACAACCCACCCTCCCATCCTGGCACCTTCCCCTGCCACTGCAGGAATTGCAAAACCTGCCCCCACATCTCCTCCCCCCTCCCTCACCTCCATCCAAAGCCCTAAAGGAGCCTTCCACATCCATCAAAATTTTACTTGCACATCCACCAATATCATTTATTGTATCGTTGCTCCAGATGCCGTCTCCTCTACATTGGGGAGACTGGACGCCTCCTAGCAGAGCGCTTTAGGGAACATCTCTGGGATACCCGCACTAATCAACCAAACCGCCCTGTGGCCCAACATTCCAACTCCCCCTCCCACTCTGCCGAGGACATGGAGGTCCTGGGCCTCCTTCACCGTCGCTCCCTCACCACCTTAGAACACTTCAACTCGAGGGTATCAATGTGGACTTCATTTTCCTTCCCCCACCTCACCCCAGTTCCAAACTTCCAGCTCAGTGCTGTCCCCATGGCTTGTCCTACCTGCCTATCTTCCTTTCCACCTATCCACTCCACCCTCCTCTCTGACCTATCACCTTCATCCCACCTCCATCCACCCATTGTATTCTTTGCTACTCTCTCCCACCCCCGCCCTCCTCTCATTTATCTCTCCACCCTTCAGGCACTCTGCCTGTATTCCTGTTGAAGGGCTTTTGTCCGAAACGTCAATTTTCCTGCTCCTCGGATACTACCTGAACTGTTGTGCTTTTCCAGCACCACTCTAATCCAGAATCTGTGCTCTATGATTCAATGACTCTACAACGCTATGAGAAGCACAGTCACTGTTGGTGTGGAGATAAATGCAACAGGTAGTTTTCACGCAAAGATTATATCTTCAAGGTGGCACCTAGGAACATTGGTGCAGAAGCTGGGATCTTCAATCCCACCCCTCCCCCGGCTGTTTAGTTTGACATGGGTGGACCCTTAACAAAGCGCTCTGCATCATGGGACCACCTTTCTATATTGAAAGGTTTAGTTTGTCGCTATCCTTTTTAGTATTGAACTGGTTGCTGTGCTAATCTGGATGTAGTCTAATGAAGGCATTTCCAACTCTTTATTAATGCCATATATACTGCTCCATTCTAATACAGACTGCTGCTTTCACATCAATCTCCATCTCAAATTCTCTCTCTGAGTGTTTTCTCTTTCTCTCAAACAATTACATCCCATCAATCACATCAATGTCTGATTTACATTAACCCTTTGCTCTTCTTTCCAGCAAACTATTAGGAAGGCGAATGGGTCGGTAGCCTTTAACCCTAACCCTGCCGCAGCCTTTATTGAAAGTGGATTTGAGTACAGGAGTAGTGAAGCCTTGCTTCTTGTATGGGAGCTTGGTTAGATCGCACCTGGAATACTTTTTGGTCTTGTTTCAGGAAAGAAATTGTCAAGAAAGAGTGGAATGAAGGTTCACCAGATTGGTTCCCTGGATGGTGGGACTGTCCTATAAGGAGACATTGAGCAAACTGGGCCTGAATTCTCTCGAGTTTTGAAGAAGAAGAGGTGATCTCATTGACACTTACAAAATACTTAAAGGGTTAGTCTGGGTAAATGTAGATAAGATTTCCTCCCCCTCTTGGGGAAAATGTCAGTGGACACAATTTGAAGTAAGTGGGATGCAACTTTCTTCCGAAGATGAGGGATATTTTGGAAATTCTCTACCACAGAGGACTGTGAAAATTCAGTCTTTGAGTATGTTTTAAATAGGGATTGACAGATTTCTGATTATCAATGGCACCCAGGGTTATGGGGACAGAGTGGGTAAAAGCTATTGAAGTAATCAATCATCCATGGCAGTATTGAATGGAGGAGCAGACTCCATAGGCTGAGTGGCCTACCCCTGTAACTATGTTCCTATTCCCACTGCAGTTTATTTAATCAGTCAATTGGATCAGAGCTGTTTGTATTCCAGATCCACCTAACCTCTTTAGTTCCATTTTCCCATTTAACACAAATATGCTCAAACCTTGCCTTAAAATTTTCAGCTGATTTAGCATCCTTGGCTAGTTCTGGGTGAGGGATCTAGATCTCCACTAGCCTTTGAGTAGTAAGTTCTTCTTGACTTCACTCTTGAATGGCCTGAAACTCGTTATGGGATCAAAGATGGCAAATCCAATGGCAGAATTCACTTATTTATCTCAAAATAGATAAAATGGGATGCCTAGAAAAAGCAGACAAGCCTTCACTTCGACATCTCTCCTGAACGAAGACACTCCCTTCTGCACTGAATTGTCAATCTAATTATAGGCTGAAATCTTCAGAGTGGGGCTTGTTAACCTGACCTTCTGATTCAGACTCACCACTGAGACAAAGCTGACACCTCAGAAACATGTTTGGACAGCTCAAGAGTTTTACAATGTGTGTTGAGCACTGCATGTGCCATGTAAAGTAACACTCAGTCAAGAATGGAAAAATGACTTTGTTTTCCCAAGTGAAAGCTGACTCTGAAACAATCCCCTATTGTTGACTTTTCTGAGTAAAGTAAATGTCAGGATCCCTTTTGCTGCATTCATGATTTTCCACATTCTGACCCACATCATGCCCAGTAGTGTCTCCATTTCACTTGCTTCTCTTTTGGGTACTGTTACTTGTTTCCCTCTGCCTCTTGCTTGACTACGATGTGGAAATACTGCATTGAAAGAGGTGCCATGGTTCAGTTGGGATATTAAAGCAGTCTGTCTTCTCAGTGAACACCAGGAGTGTTCTCCCCAAGAGCCTGGCCAGTGTCTATTATTCCATCATTATCATTAACAAGATGACCCAAAAAAAAAAGAAAATGAACTTTGATGGCAAACTAGCAAGTAATTTAATACAGACAATAATGGTTTCCACAAGGTTTGTGAAGGTTTGTAGCTCAGGTTGAGGTTTAGGGTGTAGGTTTGCTCGCTGAGTTGTAAGTTTGATATCCAGACGTTTCATTACCTGGCTAGGTAACATCAGCAGTGGCGACCTCCAAGTGAAACGAAGCTGTTGTCTCCTGCTTTCTATTTATATCTTTCTCCTGGATGGGGTTCCTGGGGTTTGTGGTGATGTCATTTCCAGTTCGTTTTCTGAAGGGTTGATAGATGGCATCTAGATCTATGTGTTTGTTTATGGCATTGTGGTTGGAGTGCCAGGCCTCTAGGAATTCTCTGGCATGTCTTTGCTTAGCCTGTCCCAGGATAGATGTGTTGTGCCAGTCGAAATGGTGGGTTTTTTTTCATCCGTGTATAGGGCTATGAGGGAGAGGGGTTCGTGTCTTTTTGTGGCTAGCTGGTGTTCGTGTATCCTGGTGGCTAACTTTCTTCCTGTTTGTCCTGCGTAGTGTTTGTGGCAGTCCTTGCATGGAATTTTGTAGATGACATTGGTTTTGTCCATGGGTTGTACTGGGTCTTTTAAGTTTGTTAGTTTTTGTTTGAGAGTGTTGGTGGGTTTGTGTGCTACTAGGATTCCGAGGGGTCTCAGTAGTCAGGCTGTCATTTCTGAAACTTCTTTGATATATGGTAAGGTGGTTAGGTTTCTGGCTGTGTTTCGTCAAAGACATGCCAGAGAATTCATAGAGACCTAGCACTCCAACCACAATGCCATAAACAAGCACATAGATCTCGATGCCATCTATTAACCCCTCAGAAAATGAACAGGAAATGACATCACCACAAACCCCAGGAACCCCATCCAGGAGAAAGATATAAATAGAAAGCAGGAGACAACAGCTTCGCTTCACTTGGAGGTCGCCACTGATGATGTTACCTAGCCAGGTAATGAAACGTCTGGATATCAAACTTGCAACTCAGCGAGCAAAACTACACCCTAAGCAACGGTTTCTTTAAAATAGGAAGAGAGGTCACATTGAACATTGACCTCTCGTATAGGAGGCTGAGGAACCTCAGTAATGGGTAACCAGATAGATGAATTGAATAAATACTTAATGTCTTCACAATGGAAGGCACATTCCAAAAATAATACATAATCTGGGCAAAAGAGATGGAAATAAATACTGTAATGCTCACTGGAAAAAAAAACTAACAAACTAATAGTTCTGAAGGTGGTGAGTGTCCTAGACTTGATGGGTTACATCTGAGGATAATAAAGGAAATAGCTGTAGAGGTAATGGATGGGGGTAATATTCAAAGGAAGTCATGGAGGATTGTAAACCTGTCAGTGTAATACCCTCATCGAAAAGACTAGTTTTTTTGGTCAGTTGTCTTAACAGTTGTCATTGGGAAAATGTTAGTCTCTAATAAAAAGGATGAAAGTGGCAGACTATTTGGAAATGCACAATCTAATCAGGCAGATTTATGAAGGAGAAGCCCAACATGACATTCATGACAATTACTGTATCGGACATCGCACAGAGCTGTGGTAATAGGGGACTCCATAGTGAGAGGGACTGACCGGGGTTTTTGTGGCAGCAGGCGGGACTTAAGGATGGTGTGTTGCCTTCCTGGTGCCAGGATCAAGGACATCGCAGACAGAGTGCAGGAAATCTTCAAGGACAAAGGTGAAGAGCCAGAGGTGGTGGTACATGTAGGCACAAATGATGTCGGGAAGAAGAAGAGGAACATACTACAGCGGGACTTTGGAGAACTAGGAAGAAGGTTGAAAAGCAGGATGTCCAGGGTGGTTACTTCCGGTTTGTTTTCAGTTCCTTGGGCTGGTGAGGCCAGAAACAGGGAGATAATGAACTTGAACGTGTGGCTGGGGAACTGGTGCAGGAAGCAAGGATTTAAATTCTTGGATCACTGGGTATGTTTTGTGGTAAGCATAAATTATATAAGAGAGACGGTTTGCACCTTAGTAGGTTAGGGACCAGCATTCTGGCAGGCAGGTTTGCTACTGCAACACAGCTACGTTTAAACTAAATAGCGGGGGAGGGGACAAACTGGACGTTTAAGAAGGAAATTGAAGGGAATGTTAGAACAAGGGAAGTCAAGAAAGACAACTGTATCAATGAGGCAGAAAGCTCAAAAAAGGATCATGCTGTAAAATAGGATTTGATGGGAAGGGTGAGGGCAGTAACAAATTAAAAATACTATACATGAATGCATGAAGCATTAGAAATAAGATGGATGAGCTTGAGGCTCTTTTGGAAATTAGCAGATATGATATTGTGGGGATAACTGAGACGTGGCTTCAAGTGGACAGGGCCTGGGAAATGAATATTCAAGGCTACACGTGCTTTCGTAAGGACAGACTGACAGGCAGAGGGGGTGGGGTGGCCATGTTGGTAAGGTATGATATTCAGTCCCTTGCGTGGGGGGACCTAGAATCAGGGGATGTAGAGTTAGTGTGGATAGAGTTGAGAAATTCTAAGGGTAAAAAGACCCTCTTGGGAGTTATCTACAGATCCCCAAACAGTAGTCTGGATGTCGGATGTAAGTTGAATCAGGAGCTGAAATTGGCTTGTTGCAAAGATGTTACTACAGTTATTATGGGGGATTTCAACATGCACGTAGACTGGGAGAATCAGGATGGTATTGGACCTCAAGAAAGAGACTTTGTGGAGTGCTACTGAGATGGATTCTTAGAACAGCTGGTGCTGGAGCCTACCAGGGAGAAGGCAATTCTGGATCTGGTATTGTGCAACGAACCAGAATTGATCAGGGACCTCGAAGTGAAGGAGCCATTGGGAAGTAGTGACCTTAATATAATAAGCTTCAATCTGCAATTTGAGAGGGAGAGGGTACAATTGGAAGTGACAATATTTCTGTTGAATAAAGGGAACTATGGAGCTATGAGGGAGGAGCTGGCCAAAGTTCAATGGTGCAATATCTTAGCAGGGACGACAGTGGAGGAACAATGGCGGATATTTCTGTGTATAATGCAGAAGATGCAGGATCAGTTCATTCCAAAAAGGAAGAAAGATCCTAGGAGGAGGCATGGGATGCCGTGGCTAATGAGGGAAGTTAAGAAAAATATAAAGTTAAAAGAGAAAAAATATAACATAGCAAAGATAAGTGGGAAAACAGAGGACTGGGAAGCTTTTAAAGAACAACAGAGGATTACTAAGAAGGAAATACGCAGAGAAAAAAAATGAGGTACGAAGGTAAACTGGCCAAAAATTATAAAGGAGAATAGTAAAAGCTTTTTTAGGTATGTGAAAGGCAAAAAAATGGTTAAGACTAAAATTGTGCCCTTGAAGACAGAAACAGGGGAATATATTATGGGGAACAAAGAAATGGCAGAAGAATTGAATTGGTACTTCAGATCTGTGTTCACTGGGGAAGACACAAGCAATCTCCCTCAGGTAACAGTGGCTGAAGGACCTGCACTTAAGGGAATTTATATTTGCCAGGAATTGGTGTTGGAGAGACTGTTAGGTCTGAAGGTTGATAAGTCCCTGAGGCCTGATGGTCTACATCCCAGGGTACTGAAGAAGGTGGCTCGAGAAATCGTGGATGCATTGATGATTATTTTCCAGAGTTCGATAGATTCGGGATCAGTTCCTGCGGATTGGAGGGTGGCTAATGTTGTACCACTTTTTAAGAAAGGTGGGAGAGAGAAAGCAGGAAATTATAGACCAGTTAGTCTGACCTCAGTGGTGGGAAAGATGCTGGAGTCTATTATAAAGGATGAAATTACGACACATCTGGACAGTAGTAACAGGATAAGTCAGAGTCAGCATGGATTTATGAAGGGGAAATCATGCTTGACTAATCTTCTGGAATTTTTTGAGGATGTAACTCTGAAGATGGACGAGGGAGAGCCAGTAGATGTAGTGTACCTGGACTTTCAGAAAGCTTTTGATAAAGTCCCACATAGGAGGTTAGTGAGCAAAATTAGGGCACATGGTATTGGGGGCAACGTACTAACTTGGATTGAAAGTTGGTTGGCTGATAGGAAACAAAGAGTAGTGATAAACGGCTCCATTTTGGAATGGCAGGCAGTGACCAATGGGGTACCGCAGGGATCAGTGCTGGGACCGCAGCTTTTAACGATATATGTTAATGATATAGAAGATGGTATTAGTAATAATATTAGCAAATTTGCTGATGATACAAAGCTGGGTGGCAGGGTGAAATGTGAGGAGGATGTTAGGAGATTACAGGGTGACCTGGACAGGTTAGGTGAGTGGTCAGATGCATGGCAGATGCAGTTTAATGTGGATAAATGTATGGTTATCCACTTTGGTGGCAAGAACAGGAAGGCAGATTACTACCTAAATGGAGTCAAGTTAGGTAAAGGGGCAGTACAAAGAGATCTGGGTGTTCTTGTGCACCAGTCAATGAAGGTAAGCATGCAGGTACAGAAGGTAGTGAAGAAGGCTAATAACATGCTAGCCTTCATAACAAGAGGGATTGAGTATAGAAGCGAAGAGGTTCTTCTGCAGATGTACAGGGTCCTGGTGAAACCACATCTGGAGTACTGTGTGCAGTTCTGGTCTCCAAATTTGAGGAAAGACATCCTGGCTATTGAGGGAGTGCAGCGTAGATTCACGAGGTCAATTCCTGGAATGGCGAGACTACCTTACGCTGAAAGACTGGAGCGACTGGGCTTGTATACCCTTGAGTTTAGAAGACTGAGAGGGCATCTGATTGACACATATAAGATTATTAAAGGATTGGACACTCTGGAGGCTGGAAACATGTTTCCGCTGATGGGTGAGTGCCGAACCAGAGGACACAGCTTAAAAATACAGGGTAGACCATTTAGGACAGAGATGAGGAGAAACTTCTTCACCCAGAGAGTGGTGGCCGTGTGGAATGCTCTGCCCCAGAGGGCAGTGGAGGCCCAGTCTCTGGATTTATTTAAGAATGGGTTGGATAGAGCTCTCAAAGATAGTGGAATCAAGGGTTATGGAGATAAGGCAGGAACAGGATACTGATTAAGGATGATCAACCATGATCATATTGAATGGTGGTGCGGGCTCGAAGGGCTGAATGGCCTACTCCTGCACCTATTGTCTATTGTCTATTTATGGAGTTAACAAGCAGGCTAGTTTGAGGGGAACCAGTTAATGGAATACATATAGATTGCCAAAAGGTGTTCAATGAGGTTCCACACATAAGGTTACTTAATAAGAAAGGAGCCTTTAGTGTTTGCCATTGAATATTAGTATGGATAGAGGATTGGCTAATTAACGGAATGCAAACAAATTGAGATAAAATGGAGTATTTTCAGCATTGTAACCCATGACTAATGGAGTGCCACAGGGTTCACTGCTGGGGTTGTAATTAATTTCAACATATATTAATAATTTGGATGATGTCAAGTTTGCAGAAAACAAAAAAAAACAGATGGCAGGTAATGAGGATGATATAGAGGAATATAGACAGGTTAAGTGAATGAACAAAAACTTGGCTAGTGGAATATAATCTGGAATAATGTGAAGATATGCATTTTAGCAGGAAGAATAGAGGAGCTGAATATTATTTAAGTGTGGAAAATCTGCAGAAGGCTGCAGCACCGAGGATTTGGGGGTCCTTGTAGATAAATCTCAAAAAGCTAGCATTCAAGTCCAGTGGGTTATAGGAAAGGCAAATGGATGGTTGGTTTTTATTTCAAAGGGAAAGGAGTGTAAACATAAGGAAGTCATGCTAAAATTATACAATGCACTAGTTAGATCACACCTAGAATACCAAGAATAATTTTGGTCCTCTTATCTCAGAAAAAATGTATCGGCATTGGAAGCAATTCAGAGAAGATTGACTCAGTCGATTGCGGAGATGGAGGGATTTTCTTATGAGGACAGTTTGTGTAGGTTGGGCCTATTGTCATTGCAGTTTAGAAGAATGAGAGGCAATCTTATTAAAACATAACAGATTCGTAGGAAGCTTGATAGGGTAGATGCAGAAAAGTTGGTTGTGGGAGACTCTCGGACCAGAGGGAATAATCTGAGTGAGGAATTGCCCAGATTTAAAGTGGATGTAACATTAGAGGATAGTACATCTGTGGAATTCTTTACAACAGAGAGTTATTGAGGTTGGATCAAGAAGCATATTCAGGGTTGGGGTGGAGAGATTTTTAATCATTAAGAGTATCAGGGTTATGGGGAAAAGTCAGGCAAGTGGACTTGAGGATTTTCAGATTAGCCATGTCCTCATTGAATGGCAGTGCTGACTCAATGGGCTGAGTGGCCTACTTCTGTTCCTATATATTAGATCGAGCTTCAAAGGAAGGAAAAGATCAACTTCATTAGAAGAACTCTCATAATATTGGATAGATAGAACGGCGAGAGAGAACTGAATGAGAGAACAATTACCTTATAGCCAGTAAATGAGACTCCAGCTGACCTGCTACATTTTGTATCCTTGAACAATGCAGCTTCTTGCTGTGAAGTCCCAGGAGAAGGTTCTGTCTAATTGCCCGCATCTCACAGCTGGAGTCTGTTCAATGTTTCATTCCACTTTATCTCTCGGTGCTTTTACTCCTTGAGCAAAGACATAGTGGAAAAAATTCTATATTGTACCAAACGTAAGTATTTAAATCATTATTATGTCCTTTCCAATCTTTTACAAGCTCAGAATCATGGGTTTCCTTCAGCCACTAGGTGCTGCTATTGCTTCAGAAACACATCAGGCAATTAAAAAGATAGGTTTTGCAATATAAATCCATTAGAACAGCCAATTATATGGCCACATGTAGAGAGGTAATGGCTCTTATTATTTATTCTGCAGAGAACTTTTTGTTCTGATGTGTAATCTATTTGGATTGTATTGAAGAAAAATTCAGTTGCTTTTTATACCTCTTAAGTTCTGGTGCAGCCAGTAACTTAAGACCTAGTTTTTCTGAGGAGGGGTTAAACTGAGACCTTGTTTGCCAGTTCAGCTGAATGTAAAAGATCCACACTACCATTCAGATCAGAAGGGCTCTCCCATCTACTGTGACCAGTATTGATCCTGCAGACACGAATAAATTATTACCCACTTGCCTCATTTGCAGCACATGGGAGCTTTCTGTGAACAAATTGGCTGCTGGGCTTGTCCGCATTGCAACATGGATGACACTTTTAAAAGCAACTGGCTGTGAAGCTCTTTGAAGGATGTGGCAGGTGCTATGTCAATACAAGTCTTACTTTCGTTAACATGTGAAATATAGTGCTCACATTGTACGTGTGGTTAAATGCAATTAAAATTCTTGTCTCATAAGATATTTAGTTATCTTGTGTGTTTTATATTATATTATTTGACATATTATATCAATTTATGTGGTGTGTACATAGGTTAAAGCTTGCAGAAGGCAGTGTTGCACAGTGCTAGTGATATCCCTCCCATCTCTGTGACAGAAGGTTATTTGTTTTCTATTTTGTCTGCCGATCCGGCTGACTTTTTTATCCTGAGCAAATGCTGCATTATCAAAGGCTCTGTCACTTGACTGAATCTTTGTCTGTTTGCTCTGAGAGGTGTAAAAGATTCTTTGACACTAGATAGAGTCATAAAGGCATCGAGTTATATAGCACAGAAACAGACGCATTGGTCCAACTTGTCCACGCTGACCAAATATCCGAACTTAATCTTCTCCCATTTGCCAGCATTTGGCCCATATCCCCCAAACTCTTTCTATTCAGGTACCCATCCAGATGCCTTTTAAATGTTTTAATTTTACCTTCCTCCACCACCTCCTCTGGCAGCTCGTTCCTTGCATGTACTACCCTCTGCATGGAAAAGTTCCCCCTCAGGTCCTTTTTAAATCTTTTCCCTCTCACTTTAAAACTATGCCGTCTAGTTTTGGACTCCTCTACCCTGGGAAAAAAGACCTTTGCTAGTCACCCTGTCCATGTAGGATTGGTTGATGGTGTTTAACTTGGATGTGAGGTACTACATTTGGTAAAGCAAACCAGGGCAGGACTTTTACACATAATGGGGAGGCCCTGAAGAGTATTGCTGAACAAAGAGGCCTAGGGATGCAGGTCTATAGCTCCTTGAAAATGGAGCCACACGTGGACAGGGTGGTGATGAAAGCGTTTGGTATGCTTACCTTCATGGGCAGAACATTGAATATAGGTGTTTATGCGTTATGTTGCAACCGTACAGGACATTGGTGAGGCCATTTTTAGAATATAGAATACAATTCCAGTCTCCCTGCTATAGGAAAGACAATAGGGTTCAGAAAATATTTGCATGGATGCTGCCAGGATTGAAGGATGATTAGAGGCTGAATTGACTGAAGTTTCCCTGGCATGTCAGAGCCTGAGTGGCGACCTCATATATGGAAACACAGGATGTTAATCTATTTATTTGTCCTCACCAAATAGAATGATTTTACAGTTTTTCTTTGCTAGTTACGAGATCTTACTGCACACAATTTGGCTGCTATAACAAAGTGACGACAAATACGGTTTAGAATAGTTAGGGGCTTGTTTTAGAAACAGATTTGATAGGTTGAAGGGCCTTTTTTATGCTATAGGTTCTCTGACGTCATTGGCTGCGAAGTGTTTTGGGATGTCCTGAGGATGTGAAAGGTGCTACAGAACATCAGGTTCTTCCATCTGTCAGCCCTTTCTCTCACTTGTGGGACCAAGTATCATCTGTTAGACCTTCACAAGCTGCCCCACAGTGTGCCAAGCACACAGGTCAACACTCCTCAAACCGCTACTGCACCACCTATGGACTGACACTAAGTGGCGCTCTATCTTCATTCTACCCACCTTGAGAGTTGCATTCATTACAGGGTACTTGAATGTCCCTGTTTTGGGAACCATGAATACTTATCAAATAAACTAATTTGAAAATGGGAAGAGACCCAAAGCGCACAACAATAAATTAAATATAAAAATATTGAGAAATTTCCAAATAAATTTAACAGGGAATAAGACCAAGTAGGAATAATGAACTCTACTGGACAATCAGGCACCAGATTATGGGCTTGAATCAGTCATCACAGCAGAGATTCCCTGGCAGTGCTATATGGGGATGACCCAAGTTTGGAGATCCCAGGGATCCAGCATGGGATCTGGTCAGTAGTGTCTGATTTCTGAGGGGCAGCTGTCATGATTGAGGTACCAAGAGTGTGGCGCTGGAAAAGCACAGCCAGTCAGGCAGTATCCAAGGAGCAGGAAAATTGAGGAGTTGAGCAAAAGTCTTTCGTGAGGAATGAGGCCTCATTCCTGATAAAAGGGCTTTTGCCATCCTGCTCCTTGGATGCTGCCTGACTGGCTGGGCTTTTCCAGCACCAAACTATTAGCTCTGATCTCTAGCACCTGCAGTACTCACTTTCACCTGATTGAGGTGCTGTTTGCTCCAAGAGTTGCCAGCCAATCAGAGAGACCACAGAGGTTTCTGGGAGGTCGACACTTGGGATAGAGAGTGCCAGGAATGGACATTGCCATCACAGTGAAGTAAGTGGAGGGCCTGGCTAGGTCACCCATACTAGTGAGGAGGGCACTCCCAAAGGGCCAGAGCTAACCTGGGTGCTTAGTGGGCGGAGCCCTTTGGCTCTGGGCGGGGAAGCCATTTGCAAAGTTCCCTCTTCCTGACAAGACAGTACGATGGTGAGATAATGACATGAACCTTCTGCCCTATTTTAGGGCTGCCATGCTGTCCCAATTCATCCTCAGATTAATGTTAAAGCCGAGTCCTCTATTACAGAAGGGGAGGATTCTTGTGGTGCAGTGGTAGTGTACTTACCTCTGAGTCAGGAAGCATAGTTTCAAGTTCCTGATGATGTGTCATAACATCTCTGAACAGATTGATTAAAAAGGAATCTAATTTATGCCAGGGCTAATGTCATAGCTTATTAAGGAGCGCTTGGTGGTGCTGTGGTAGTGTCCCTACCTCTGAATTGGGAGACCAAGGTTCAGTTCCCAACTGCTCACAAGGTGTATAATAACATCTCTCAACTGATTGTTAGAAACTATCTTTCTTACAGAAGCAGCATATTTGCTATCCATCTGGAAGGCGCACGGGTAAGATCACCCACATTTATTACCATTCCTTTGTTTGCATTTTTGGTGGCATCTCAAAGTTTGAAAGGGCCTTACAAGTCACCCATAATGGAGAGTTCCTGGCATCACAGATAGACCAGATGAGGTTCACATTTAGCTTCTTGAATGACGTTCATTAAACATAGCAGCTGTTGACAATAGTCCAGTAGTCTGCCTTGGCAATTGGCTGGTGCCACATCACAGTGCAATAGAAATACATTTCACAAACTGCATTTGTACCTCGTGTTTGCTTCGGTTGCTGTATTAACTATTCCATTACCAAACTCTGGGCTTGTCAGTACAGAGGTCTGGACTTCCCTGTGCACTGTAGCTGAGAAGATGCTGCTGTCAATACTAGCAGCCAAACGTCATGCAACGCAGCTCCATGTGTTACTTTAAAGGAGGCAGTAACCCTGAGAGGACATGCATGCTAATACCTGAGTTGAAAAGGTAGAAGAAGTGCAATTTAATCTCATAAATTTAATGCAAAGGTGAATGAATTCTGAGTAAGCGGCCAATGTTAGAAAGGAAAGGATTGATTGATACATTAGGTTTTGTTATTCTGGTAAGACCATGCTGATTATAAATCTCCAATAAATCTCCAATCCTCTCTTCATGGCTGCTGTTACCATTTCAGAGGGCATTAAGAGTCAAGCACTTACTATGGCCTGGCGTTATGTATCAGTATATACCTCTATGAAGGATATGAATAAACCAATTGTTTCTTTTGCTGACAATCAATAGCTGTCATAGTTATTACTTTGTAATTCTGGCCAACAAATTGCTGAATTAATTAATTTAATTGCATAATTTCCCATGGTAGGATGTAAACTCCTGACCTTTAGATTACTCGTCTAGTTAGTGTCACATTTCACAGAACTACCGCGGCAACATAAAGGGCAATCCATGCCTCCCTCTGATTGAATCTGTTACTGTGTCTAATTTGTTTATTATTTAATACAATGCTATTTTCTAAATGGCTGTACTTCAGCACCAAATTGCCAGAGCAACGAGGCCTCGTGCTAAGCGGTAGAAAATTGGTCCAGAGTAGGTAGGCAAGATGGTCCAAAGGACATTATTCCATGCTGTAATACTGACTCCATGCCAGACTGGTTGTCTATTATCGAGTACTGGATGAGTAGAAATTGCCCCCAACTCAATAAACGCCATTCCCTAGCTACTGGCTTCAATCC
Organism: Hemiscyllium ocellatum; assembly: GCF_020745735.1. Taxonomy (NCBI): domain Eukaryota; kingdom Metazoa; phylum Chordata; class Chondrichthyes; order Orectolobiformes; family Hemiscylliidae; genus Hemiscyllium; species Hemiscyllium ocellatum. The sequence continues at coordinate 34,064,942 of NC_083436.1, read as the reverse complement.
CTCTCTTTGGCAATTATCTGAGGCCTAACTAGACTGTTTGGAAGTTCGGTGTCCATATTTGATGGCAGGATAAGTTTCTGTCCACATATCTGCACCACTACAAAGGTCGCCTGTTTTGGCTTCTTTACCATTGTCTGACTCTATCTCTATGTCAGTCCATCTGCTGCTGAAGGCCTGTATCATACTTTTGTTGCGTCTAAACTTGACTTTTCCTAAGTTGACTCCTGAAAGGTATCACTCCAAGTTTTAGACCAGGCCATCTAGTCCTTGACTTCCTAGCCAGCGGAAATAGTTTCTTACTATTGACCCTGTCTGTTCCTGAGGTTCAGAAAATCACCCTTTACCTTTTTAATTGCAGGAAAGACAACTTGATTAGTACAACCTCTGATTGGAGGTAAACCCTTGTATCCTGCTGGCCTATCTTTCAGAACATGGGTATGCTCCTACACTGCAGTTCCCTGAACTGCTCAGAGTACTCCAGCTGTGGTTTAACAAGGACTTTGTATAACTCAAGCATGAATTCTACTTTCTCCTAATTACTCCTCTAGGTTTTAAAAAAAACTCTTTTGATTACCTTTTGAGATTTTATACCTTAGCAGGAGGGCTGAGGTAATGTCACTAGGCCAGTTATCCAACAACCTCAGGCTAAATGCCCTTTTTTTTAATTCGCTCTTGTGATGTGGGTATCTCTGGCTGGCCAGCATTTATTGTTCACCTTTGAACTGTGTGGCTTGCGAGGCCATTTCAGAGGGCGATCAAGAGTCAACCACATTGCTGAGGTTCTGGAGTCACACATAGGCCAGGCCTGGTGAGAATGGCAGATTCCTACACTGAAGGACATTTGTGAGTAAGCTAGGTCCTTCCTGACAATCAACAATGGCTTCATGGTTCATAATTACAGATTAATTTGATGGTTTCTTAATTCCAGATTTTTTGTTTTGGAGTGCACATTCCACCATCTGCTGTGACAGGATTTGAACCCTGGTCCAGGACATTAGCTGAGTTTCTGGATTAATATTCCAGTGAAAATATCACTTGGCCATCTCCTTTGCTTCTGGGATGTGACTTCAAGTCCCATCTTTTCAGGTAATGAATTCAATAAAAAGCTATCCTAATGGTAACTATGCAGCCACTTTTGATGGTTGGAAGGGCCCATCTGGTTATTAATGTCCTTTAGGGAAGGCAATCTGCCGTCTTTATCTGGTCTGGTCTACGCGTGATTCCAGCAATATGGTTCACTCTTAACTGCTCTGGGGGCTATTAGGGATGGATAATAAATGCTGACATTGCCAGTGATGCCCACATCTCATGAATGAATATTTTTTTTTAAAATGTAAGGATCCCTTTGGTCACCTATTGTCACTAAATTTCACTCTGTTCTGTCCTTCTAAATTGAAAGTAGAGAATCTTACTTTTACCTACTCTGAAGTCTATTTACAGAATCTGTGGAGAGAGAAACAGAGTAAACAATCCCAGTCTGATATAACTAATCTGCTGAAACTAACCTATTCATCTTTTCAATTTTATCTGTACTGATTCCGAAGCTGCCTATTTTTATGTCATTGGCAAACATGGCCTTCCATTACATCATCTAAGTTGTTAATAAACATGGTGAATAGTTAAGATCCCAACACAGATTCTGTGGGACAAGACTAATCATGTCCCAGGGAATAGAGCACCTACCAGGCATCCCTCTGTCTCTCTGAGGTTCAATCCATTTCTGAACGGGTCAGCAATTTGCCTTCAACTTCTTCCAATTTTCTTCAACAGTTTCTTATAAGAGGCATTATTAACTGCCTTCTGTAAGTTACCTCTTGACTACATCATCTCTTTTAAAAAGAAATCTCAAGTTTATCAGACATGACTTACCCTTTCTCGCCCCACTCTGATCAGTTGAAACTTTCCAAGCTGCTCCCTCATGCTCTTCATTACAGACCCAGTAATTTCCTAATCTGATGCTAACTGGCCTATGGGTCTATGACTTCCTAGCTTCTCTGAATCCGTAAAGGAACAATTGAAACCTCATCAAAGACTTTGAAGTGATGCCCTAACTTGTAGCAAAAAATCAGAGACAATGTGAAGAAAGTAGAAAGCTACTTGTTGCAGTCTGTGTGCATTAGCTGAAAGGATACTGGATGCAGATTCAAGAGCAAATTTGAGGAAGAATAAGATAAATATTTGAAAAGTAAGAAAATACGTCCTGGTCTCTGAAGAAAAGACTAGTGCAGTAGGAATGAATTGAATAGTGCTACAAAGAGCTAGCCCAGACACACTGCTCCCACCGCTTGCTAGTCTCTGCTCAAAAAACACTTCAATTTTAAAATGTCCACCCTTGTTTACCCTCCCTCTATGGGCTATTCCTTTCCTGTAACCTCACTCATTGCTACAACTCTCAGATCTCTGGACTCTATTCTGGTCTCTTGGTCATCCTTTATTTTTATCATTCCAGCCTTGGCCAACATGGATTTCAGTTTCTGAGGCCCTAAACTCAAGAATTCTCCCTCTGTGAATGCCTCGGCTTGAATACTCTGCTTTCCTTCTGTGAGGTGCTTCTTAAAACCTACTGCTTTAACCAAGATTTTGATCATGGGACTTGGTGCCAAATTTTGTTTCAGAACAATTCTGAGAAGCACATTTGTGACATTTTATTATGTTTAAAATCCCAATGTGAAGCTGTTATTGTATTTTAAGTTCAAGTTGTTGTTAAACCTGTTATTGTTGTTTATACTAACAACAATCTCTGACATAGAAATACAAACAGGGCATGTTCAATACACAATATTGATTGAGCTATACAGTACGTTAGTTAAATTATAACCATGGTATGAGGATATGAAGGGAGGTCTTGTGATAGAATAGGAAGTGTTCCTCCCTCTGAGTCAAAATCTCCAGATTTAAATCCCTCTCCAGGATGTAATGGCCATGGAAGGTGTGTTTATAATGAGGCCTAACAGGTTGGTATCAGCCTGTCTGTCTTCCCAAAATGCCTATGGCAAGCAGTAGGAGTGTACAAATCATGTGATCAGTTGTACCTGATTGGGAGCAATTAGAATAGTTACCATGCAATGAGGCTGAACAAAAGATAGAAACTGAAGATAAATAATTGGAATAATCAAGAGTACCTGCCTGCTGGAAGATTTACTTATTACACAATAGTTTGTAGTTGCAAATCCAACTGTAAAATCACACCCTATTAAACACTGCAACAGATCACTCTGAGTCGCAAAAAGGAAGAGCAATTACATTCCCAAGAAGCTTGTTAAAGACAAAACCTTACATTCGAAGGAAGCCAAGGGAACATCCCTTGAGACAAGAGGGCAGAGGTAATGTAGAAAATCTACACTGGTCATGTAGCTATTTAAAGATACCTTCATGAAGTCAGAAGGTCATGGGCTGGCTTGCCATGAATACTGAAATCGTAGACTTGAAGGTTGAGTCTTGGTGTATGCCGTTAGTGTATGCAATGTCTGAGGCAAAGTCCAAAGAATTTTTGAGTGGGCACAATGTAAGCAGTGTTTGAGATACCTAGGCTTTATGATGTGAGTTCATTTAAAGTTTTCAGTAACCATTCAAAACTGGCTATTGCTGAAGATAAGAATGGGTGAATGTATTTATAAATTCCATTAGCATTAGAGTTCATTATCACTTTCATCAATTAGTTCTGTGGTAATTAGTCTCCTGCTGGATGTATGCTCAAATCCTTTTGATTGAACAGGTTTGAGGTCTTACATGATGACATAGCACATGAGGAGGCCATTTGGTCCATTATGTCTGGGATAGCTCTTTGTAGCACTATTCAATTCATTCCTACTGCACTAGTCTTTTCTTCAGAGACCAGGATGTATTTTCTTACTTTTCAAATATTTATCTTATTCCTCCTTCAAATTTGCTCTTGAATCTGCATCCAGTATCCTTTCAGTTCATGCACACAGACTGCAACAAGTAGCTTTCTACTTTCTACTTTCTTCATGTTGACTGATTTTTTTGACAGTTACCATAAGCTGGTTTCCCCTGAAGCAACATTGTTTTCAAACCTCTGCCACTGTGAAAGACAACAGGAACACATTCCATCCATTACAGTGTCCCTGTTCTCATAAAACATCCAGTGGGATTGTTAATTGGCTGGAGGTGGGAGTTCTGCCCCTCATTCAGGGGCAGGTTCCACGTTTGGGAGCTTCTTACCCAATTCCAATTGGCTGACAGCTCTGTTGTCCCAGCAGTAGCCACTGGGAGTGTGGTGGCCAATTTGAGCAAACCCATCTGTCTGACTGCCAGAGTCTGCAGCATCAGTTAAGTCTGCAGTCTCACGGTGGGGGATAAGAGGGTAGACCTTGGCCGAGGGGCGGGGACAGTGGGAAGTGAGCAAAGAGAGAGGGAATCATGACAGCAAAGTCAGATGATCACAAGTCTTCAGCAGAGGGCAACCTGTATGGTAAAAGTATAATAGATCCTCATAGAGTCAGAGATGTACAGCACTGAAACAGATCATTTGGTCCAACTTGTCCATGCCGACCAGATATCCCAACCCAATCTCGTCCCACCTGCCAGTACCCGGCCCATATCCCTCCAAGCCCTTCCTATTCATATACCCATCCAAATGCCTTTTAAATGTTGCAATTATACCAGCCTCCACCACTTCCTCTGGCAACTCATTCCATACACGTACCACCCTCTGTGTGAAAAAGTTGCCCCTTAGGTCTCTTTTATATCTTTCCCCTCTCACCCTAAACCTATGCCCTCTAGTTCTGGACTCCCCGACCCCAGGGAAAAGACTTTGTCTATTTATCCTATCCATGCCCCACGTGATTTTATAAGCCTCTATAAGGTCACCCCTCAGCCTCTGAGGCTCCAGGGAAAACAGCCCCAGCCTATTCAACCTCTCCCTATAGCTTAAATCCTCCAACACTGGCAACATCCCTGTAAATCTCTGCTGAACCCTTTCAAGTTTCACAACATCTTTCCATTAGGAAGGAGATGAGAATTGCACGCAATATTCCAACAGTGGCCTAACTAATGTCCTATACAACCAATGACCTCCCAACTCCTGACCAATAAAGGAAGCACACCAAATGCCTTCTTCACTATCCTATCTTCCTGCGACTCCACTTTCAAGGAGCTATGAACCTGCACTCCAAGATCTCTTTGTTCAGCAACACTCCCTAGGACCTTACCATTAAGTGTATAAGTCCTGCTAAGATTTGCTTTCCCAAAATGCAGCACGTCACATTTATCTAAATTGAACTCCATCTGACATTCCTCAGCCCATTGGCCCATCTGATCAAGATCCTGTTGTAATCGGAGGTAACCTTCTTTGCTGTCCACTACACCTCCAATTTTGGTGTCATCAGCAAACTTACTAACTATACCTTTTATGTTCACATCCAAATAATTTATATAAATGATGAAAAGTAGTGGACCCAGCACCTATCCTTGGCTGGCACTCCACTGGTCACAGGCCTCCAGTCTGAAAAACAATCCTCCACCACCACCGTCTGTCTTCTACCTTTCAGGCAGTTCTGTATCCAACTGGTTAGTTCTCCCTGTATTCCATGAGATCTAACCTTGCTAACTAGTCTCCCATGGGGAACCTTGTCAAATGCCTTACTGAAGTTCATATAGATTATGTTCACCGATCTGCCCTCATCAATCCTCTTTGTTACTTCTTCAGAAAAACCCAATCAAGTTTGTGAGACATGATTTCCCACGCACAAAGCCTTGCTGACTATCCCTAATCAATCCTTGCCTTTCCAAATACATGTACATCCTGTCCCTCAGGATTCCCTCCAACAACTTGCCCACCATCAACGTCAGGCTCACTGGTCTATAGTTCCCAGGCTTGTCCTTACCACATTTCTTAAACAGTGACACCACGTTAGCCAACCTTCAGTACCCTGGCACCTCACCTGTGACTCAGATAATCAAACGCAGAACAACACGGGCAGCACGGTGGCACAGTGGTTAGCACTGCTGCCTCACAGCGCCAGAGACCCGGGTTCAATTCCCGCCTCAGGCAACTGACTGTGTGGAGTTTACACATTCTCCCCGTGTCAGCGTGGGTTTCCTCCGGGTGCTCTGGTTTCCTCCCACAGTCCAAAAATGTGCAGGTCAGGTGAATTGGCCACGTTGGATTGTCCGTAGTGTTAGGTGAAGGGGTAAATGTAGGGGAATGGGTCCGGGTGGGTTGCGCTTCGGCGGGTCGGTCTGGACTTGCTGGGCTGAAGGGCCTGTTTCCACACTGTAAGTAATCTAATCAACTGAGTACTGCATGGAGGAAATTACACCTGAACACAAGTGTCCCAATTGCAACCCCTGCCCAAGCCTGGTCTAAGGGTAGTTCAAGCCAGGAATACAGCCAGTACTTCTGCAAGGCAACAAGGTTTGCAACGAAGGTTTGCATTTACTAACCACTGCCAAACATGGGAGCAATTCGAAAAGTAGCCAAAAAGCATGGCAGTCATTCTCTCTAAGAGACTGCAAAGGTTTTGTGAACCTATTTCTAACTGTTGTCACTTATTAAAAGTTGGGATGATTACAAGCTTCTCTCTCTGTTTACTCCTCTGATTTATATTGTGCATCATCAGTAAAACAAAGTAATAAAGAATGAAAAGAGAGGAAAAAAATTGATGGGATGGCTGGAGCTCAAGTTTTAAGACAAGCTGACTTTTTTGGCACTCACCTTACACTCGTAACAAGTTTAATGCTCTATTTTGAATTTGATTGATGTGAATGTTTTAAATGATGCACTTCTGCAGGAGACTCCCGGCACATAATTGAACTATTCCTTCAGTGTGATTTACTTCACAGAACAAGTGCAGTTTGTCAAGCTAGCATCGCTATTGCATTTCAATATGGAGATCAAAGTGATTGTTCATTAATTGAGAATGATCTCCCAATAATAGTCTTGGAGGGAAGCGGGATTGGGAAGTATGAAAGGAGCAGTAATGTGGGAGAGGGAGAGAGATGACAGGGTGGATGTGCAAGGAGAGAGGATGAAGGAGTGAGAAGGATGGAGGGTGATATGGGAGGTGGATGGACAACAAATGAGGGATGAGATGGCAAAGAAAACAAAGGAAGCAGAGAGATATTGAGAAGGTGGGGAAAGGTTAGACAGCAGGGAATGGGGAGGGGAAATGAGAGTGGAAAGGATGAAGAAATGAGGAGGAGTAAGGAGGAAAAATAGAGGGGGAAATAGGAGGAATGGAAGAGTAGATAAATAATGCATAAACGCTGCAACAACTTGTTTAGAATTTGAAGGCTTTGTGGTTTCTGGTTTTTTGTAAAACACTGTGCTGCTGACCATTTGACTTGAGCCTAGTCATTGTATCAATCATTTTTTTCTCCCTGTTAATACAATGTTTTAGCTTTTCTCTTGGATGGTGAATCAGTTGCTTTTGGGCTCAGCATGCTATTAAATTCTGTTCTCCTGTTTACCAACAATGCTTTGGTTAAATGTTTTCCTTTATCATCTGTTCAGCAATGTAACTGTTATTTTATATTGGCGAAATTTGTTCCAAAAGTCTTTACAGTAACTTCCGTGCATTGTATTTTGAACAAAGTATTTCAACTGATGCAATGTTCCAAAATATATTGTTGCCATTTTTTTTTCTTTTTTTGATTACACTATTGATCCAAGAGGGTTCTGAATCTTGTGTCTCACATCACCTCTCACTGGAAATTAAAATGAGTCAAGTTATAGCCCTCTCCAGGCTATTTAAGCTGAGGTCATATAAACATCATTCACCCCTTTGCTCTCTTTGGTGGAGAACACAATTAATATACATTATCAGACGTGGAAGACTTGAGTTCCCACAGCACAGCATGGCTTCCCAAAGTGTTTTTCAGCCAATGCAGGACTTCTGAAGTCTGTAATGTAGGAAATACAGTAGTAAATTGCACACAGCAAAGTCTCATAAATAGCAATGGGATAATGACAAGATAATCAAATTGGTTGTGTGGGCTGAGGAATACATATTGGTCATGTTACCCGGAGCTTAGCAGACTCAAGTAACAAACAGCTGACGCTGCAGATCTGACATAGAAACAGAAATTGATGGTGAAACTCACCAGGTCTAGTAGCACGTGTGAGAAGAAAACAGAGTTAATGTTTCAAGTCTGGCGACTCTTCATCAGATGTTACTTTGTTCCCACAGATACTGCCTGACCTGTTGAATTTTGCGAGCTATTTCTGGTTATGTAATAACACACTTTGCGGAGTGTCATGGAGCTTTTTTCTATCCTCGAGAGAGCAAAGTGGGCCTTGGTATATGATCTCATCTCAAACTAAACAGCACTTCCCTCATTATGTGACTTTCTCAGTCCTGCACTGAAGCATTAGCAGCATGTCAGATGTGATTCAATGGATAGCCTTGCACCCTGTGGCTTGAAGTCAAATTCCAGCACATTACTGAGGGAGTGCTGCAATGCTGTCTATGGGTTGAGTGTTTAATCAAAGGCCCATTTACCTTCTCAGGCATATGTAACAATCCCACACGATAATTCCAGGAATAGTGGCAATGTTCTCCCTAGTATCTTGGTCAATATTTATTTCACAATGAACACTCCCAGAATAAATTACCAGGTCATTATCATGTTGCTGTTGTGGTCATAATTCCTAAACTACATCAATAGCAATATATCTGATATGTTCAACAGAAGCTCATTCTTTGATGAGATACTTTATAACCTTCTGGACTCAATATTGATTTCAATAATTTCAAATTGTAGTTACTACTCTCACTGTTTCAAACAGCTCATTCTGGTAATAATTCTGCTGTTGCCATTTACAATTCAATTAGATCAATTTTTTATCTCTTTACTGGTTCCGCACTCACCTTCCATTATTATCATTATCACTTTTGGCTGCTTAGTCAATTTGCCTTACCACAGATTTTTGATATGTTTTATCTTCCACCTTCCTCTGTACATCCTTAAAACATATTAACTTGCTGGTCCATTCCAGTTCTGACAACTTTCCACAGTTGCTGCCTAACCTATTAGGTATTTTCAGCATTTTCTGTTTTTACTTCAAGAGAATTTTACTTGGTGCAAAGCATTATAAAATGTCTTCAGGTTGTGGAAGGAACTGTATTAATGCAAAGTCGAGAGTCTGGCCTGGGGAAGCACAGCAGTTCAGGCAGCATCCGAGGAGCAGGAGAATCGACGTTTCGGGCAAAAGCCCTTCATCAGGAATGAGGCTGGGAGCCTCGGGGATGAAGAGATAAATGGGGGGGGGGGGGGGGGGGGGGAGCTGGGGGGAGCTGGGGGAAGGTAGCTGAAAGTACAGTAGGTGGATGGTGATAGGTCGGAGGGGAGGGTGGAGCAGATAGGTGAGAAGGAAGATGGACAGATGGGACAGGTCATGAGGGCAGTGCTGAGTTGGAAGGTTGGAACTGGGGTAAGGTGGGGGGAGGGGAAATGAGGAAACTGGTGAATCCACATTGATGCCATGGGGTTGGAGGGTCCTCAGGCAGAAGATGAGGCGTTCTTCCTCCAGCATCAGGTGCTAAGGGGGTGGCGATGGTGGAGGCCCAGGACCTGCATGTCCTCAGTGGAGTGGGAGGGGGAGTTGAAGTGTTCAGCCACAGGATGGTGGAATTGGTTGGTGCGGATGTTCTGAAGATGTTCTCTGAAGCACTCTGTGAGTAGACATCCTTCTCCCCAATGTAGAGGAGACTGCATCGGGAGCAACAGATACAGTAAATGACGTGTGTGGAAGTGCAGGTGAAACTTTGATGGAGGTCAAAGGCCCTTTTGGGGTCTTGGACAGAGGTGAGGGGGGAGGTGTGGGCACAGGTTTTGCAATCCTTGCAGTGGCAGGGGAAGGTGCTGGGAGGGGAGAATGGGTTGTTGGTGGGCATGGACTTGATGATGTAATTGCAGAGGGAACAGTCTTTGCAGAAATCAGATAAGGGAGGGGAGGGAAATGTATCTCTGGTGTTGGGGTCCATTTTTGGGTGTCGGAAATGGCGGAGGATGATGCGATGTATATGGAGGTTGGTGGGATGGAAGGTGAGGTTCTGTCCTTGCTGCGTTTGGAGGGGTGGAGTTCAAGCGCGGAGGAGTGGGAAGTAGATGAGATGTGCTGGAGGGCATCAGCAACCACGTGGGAGGGGAAATTGCGGTCTTTAAAGAAGGAGGCCGTCTGGTGTGTTCTGTGGTGGAATTGGTCCTCCTGGGAGCAGATGTGGCAGAGGCAGAGGAATTGGGAATAAGGAATAGCATTTTTACAGGAGGCAGGGTGGGAGGAGGTGTATTAATGCAAAACCTTTTGTGTTCATTATTGAATAATTGGTAAATGCTATCAGAGCTTTGATGCTTGCCTTCAATGGGATGGGATGGTTATTGCTCAGTACCAAGTAATCATAAAGGCGAATAGAATGTTATGTTTTATTGTGAGGGGAATTGAATGCAAATATAGGGAGGTTATGCTTCAGTTATATAGGGCATTGGTGAGACCACATCTGGAGTATTGTATACAATATGGTTACTGTACTTATGGAAGGCTGTTTATACATTGGAAGCAGTTCCGAGAAGGTTTACCAGAGTAATATCTGGAATGAGCAGATTGCCTTATGAGGACAGGCTAGATAGCCTAAACCTGTATACTCACGAGTTAGAACAGGCAGACGTGGCTTAACTGAATCACATGAGATCCTGAGAGGACTTGACCAGATTGATGTTGAAAGGATCATTCCTCATGCAGAAGAAGTCAGAACTAGGAGTCAGAGTTTAAAAGTATGAGGTTGCCTATTTAAGGTTAAAAATCACACAACACCATGTTATAGTCCAACAGGTTTAATTGGAAGCACTAGCTTTCGAAGCACCGCTCCTTCATCAGGTGGCTGTGATCATCCTCCAGTCCAATACCGGCATCTCCAAGTCATACCTATTTAAGACAGTGATACGAAACACTTTTTTTCTCTCAGAGAGTATATGAGTCTTCAGAATTCTCTTCCTTCAAAGGCAATGGACGCAAAATCTTTAAATATTTTAAGACAAAGGTGGATAGATTATTGATTACCAAAGGAATGAAAGGTTATCAGGGATCAGGTTGTAAGTTTACTTGCTGAGTTGGTAGGTGTGTTCTCATTTTTCTTTGAGAACAAACCTACCAGGTTAGTGAACAAGCATAGAACCTGAACCTCAACCTGTGCTACAAATCTTCTCAAAAATCGCACTATCAGGGATATGCAGGAATGTAGTGTTGAGCTAAAATTAGATCAGCCATGATCTTAATAAATGCTGGAGCAGGTGTGAAGGGCTGAATGGCCTACTCCTGTTCCTTATTCACACACTCATATGTTCTTAACCTGGCAGCACTGATTTGTTACTTATTACCTTGCATATGGCTCACACTGTATTCCACCTGCAAATCAATAAGAGACAATGCGTTGGGAAGGTGCAGATCAATATCTGTCTGCACATCCTTGTCTCCCCTCACTTTAGCCTGTGATTGCTTTGGTGACAGGAGCTGTAAAAGAGAACAATTCTGGCCAGCAAATGTTCAAAGGTTTCTTATGATTGTGTACAACTTCAGGCAACTCAGGAGAATCACAATGCTTGTAAAGGAAGGATACGTTTTTGAATGATATTTGATGCGATAGTGATTGAGAGTGAATCTCATATTTACACAAAAAGAAATTTCATCAATAGCAAAATTAATGTCATCCCTTGCATCAATGCCTTGCTTTGCAATTCTACCACAAAATTTTAATGACTGAAATCGTTTGATGTTGATTATAATTATTTATAATTTACATTCATACATTGTGACCATGTGACTGATCAAATTTGCTACATTTTGAATGATGTCATTAGTTGGGTGTGAAAAGTGTCACTTTTCTGCAATCTCATCGATTCTAAGCCACATCAATGTTGGTTGACAACATCTTGGTTCAAAGACAATCAAACATTGATTTCTGATTTTACAGATTTGATTGTAAAATTGACATAAGTTAAACTGCAATCGAAAACCTCTCCCCGCAAACACCAGGATAAACTGAAACCAGAGAGTCTTCCTACATTCGACCCACCTTCAATGTTCTCGCTAAGCTGTGGGCACACAGCCCACACACACAGTAGGCAGCTGCTCCAGATGCCCATGCACATGGTGATCGGTATCATCATCATCATGAGAATAGTGGCATTAACTTGCAGTTCCAGAAGTTGCGGCTATGCATGGAGCTCAAAGATCTGAGAAGGAAATTCGAGGGAATCCTGCCCATCTTCATACTGACATACCCTTTCCAAGGCTGTCCTAAAACTGACCTCCAGATTAATTATTGCTCATTTACCATTTCTTCTTTGATCTGACTAAATAAAAAAATGTTTACAACTTTTCAGAATTTATTGAATCATTTTAAACTAATTTAGCTCTAACTGCCTTAACAAAGCATCACTCTTGAATGCCATTATTGTAAAGAGTGTGGATATTATACCTAAGTAAGCCCACAAACTATTTTCTGATCTTACCTTTCTAGTTGCTAACCTCTTAAGACACCAAGGCCCCAACTTTTTAAGTACAATCCCATTTTCTACAGTTAAATGTTAATTCCTAAAACTAAAAGATATATACCAAACCGCATGAACCACAATATAGACATTCACAACAACAGTTACAATGGAAACCAATTATATAAATGCTAAATATGGTGATTTCTAATTTGTCTAAGGTGTCATTCTAGGCCTCCAACCACAGGAGGCACTAATATATCGCCCAGTTCCTCAACCTTCTGCCCTGTTTCTTTACCAACTCTCATATCTTCGTCCCACTTCCTTTGGTTTCAGTCCAGCTTTTTCTGGAGCCTACAGGCTTAGTGTGGCCAGTATTCCTGCTTATTAACATCCTGTCCACGCAAGTCATTTCCTCCCTTGGGGTCTGCTGTTTGAACAGGATTACCCAGATAGGGGATCCCATGACCTGTGCAAAGGCCTGCTATTTCATTGCATTTACAGTTTAACAAGGGTTTCCCTCATATGGACACTCTTTTTATTGTAAGTGCCCTGGCTCTTCAAAAGTTGGAACTGTTCAAATTGATAATCCCCAAAGAAAGTGGGTGGCACGGTGGCACAGTGGTTAGCACTGCTGCCTCACAGTGCCAGAGACCTGGGTTCAATTCCTGACTCAGGCGACTGACTGTGTGGAGTTTGCATGTTCTCCCCGTGTCTGCGTGGGTTTCCTCCGGGTGCTCCGGTTTCCTCCCACAATCCAAAGATGTGCGGGCCAGGTGAATTGGCCATGCTAAATTGCCCATAATGTTAGGTAAGGGGTATGGGTGGGTTGCGCTTCGGCAGGTTGGTATGGACTTGTTGAGCCGAAGGGCCTGTTTCCACACTGAAAGTAATCTAATCTAGTAAAAGCAAATGTACTGTTGTCATTTATCTCAAGAGGGTTGGAATGTAAAAGCAGTGATGTGCTTCTGAGACTTTATAAAGCTCTGGTTAGGCTCCATTTAGAATATTGTGTCCAATTTTGGGCCCCACACCTCAGGAAGGACATACTGGCACTGGAGCGTGTCTAGCGGAGATTCACACGGATGATCCCTGGAATGGTAGGCCTAGCATATGATGATTGGCTGAGGATCCTGGGATTGTATTCACTAGAGTTTAGAAGGTTGAAGTGAGATCTAATAGAAACTTACAAATAATGCATGGCTTAGAAAGGGTGGACGCTGGGAAGTTGTTTCCAATAGGCAGGGAGACCTGGACCCGTGGACATAGCCTTAAAATTTGAGGGGGTCAATTTAGAATGGAAATGAGGAGACATTTCTTCAGCCAGAGAGTGGTGGGCCTGTGGAATTCATTGCCATGGAGTGCAGTGGTGGCCAGGAGATTGGGTGTCTTCAAGGCAGAGATTGATAAATTCTTGATCTCGCAAGGAATTAAGGGAAACGGGGAGAGTGCGGGTAAGTGGAATTGAAACACCCATCAGCCATGATTAACTGGTGGAGTGGACTCGATGGGCCGAATGGCCTTGCTTCCACTCTTATTTCTTATGGTCTTATGGTCTAAGTTCAGTCACCAAGTTTCAAGCAGGGAATTGTTCTTAAGATTGAAGCCTACAAATCTCTCACTAAAACAGATTAATTTTGCATGAGAAATGAGCATTTAATCTGCATCCCAAGCAGATTTGGGTTTCTATCCCAAATGCCTCCCCTTAGCAGTTTTCTAACACTAGTATCCATACACACGGACAACGAGGGACACCAGTTTGACTGGGGCAATACATCCATCCTGAAACAGGCTCAACAAAGACATGCATGGGAATTCCTAGAGACCTGGCATTCAAACTGGAACTCCATTAACAAACTTGTTGATTTGGGCCCCATTTACCCACCTCTCAGAAAAGGAACTGGAAGTGATATCACCCACCGTAACGGACCAAGACACAAAAAATAGCAAACGGGACAGAACACCAACGCTTCATCGGAGGCTCACTGATGATGTTACCTAGCATGGCGATGAAACGTCTGAGAACAAACCTACCAGGTCAGTGAACAAACTTACAACCTGAGCTACAAACCTTCTCAAAATCGCAGTTTTCTATTGCCTTTGATAATGAGCACTTGTACCTTCCTGTTACAAAGCCCTCTCATCTCCTTTTCAGCCACATCGCACTCAAAAATCTCTATCCCTCGATCTTCCCTCTCCCTTCACCAAATCTCACCTTTGGACACATCCCACTTCACGTGTCTTAGAATGTTCGCTCACTTATCTACCCTCCAAAGCTACAGGAGATACCTTTTCCTCTTGCGTGAGTTTCAGTGATGTGGCTTACATTTATTTCCCATCCCTATTTTCCTGTGAACTGAATGACGTGTTCAGCCATTTCAGAGGGCAGTTAAAAGTCAATGACTTGCTGTGGACCTGAATTTACAAGGATAGCAGATTTCCTTTAAAGGGAGATCAGTGAACCAGATGAGTTTTGATGTTTACCAACTTTACATTCCTGATTTATTAATTATTCTAATTTGAATTGTTGGGATTTGAATCTCTGTTCTCAAGCATTAGCCTGAGCCCCTGGCTCAATGATATTGCCACTACACCCATTCTCTCCCTTTTCTTGGTTGTCCATCAGCATTGCTCATTTGGGCTCATCTCCCTCTGTTCTTTGTCCTTCCCCATCTCCTTGCTGCCCCCTACCCTTGCCACCATTTACACTTACCATTTCCTTCCTCTCGCCTCTCTTTTGCACACAGCAGCAACTCAAGATCTATGAGCACGAGACCCATGTTCCCACCTCTCCAAAGCTCCAAATGGAAGAGACAGAGGAGACAACGTAAAGACAAAAATGTCGACAAAATTGTTAAAAACTGATCAACTGTGCAAAATGCTTCTTAGCAAACTTACCATATATACTTGTTTATAGGTTGATTCCGTGTATAAGTCAACCCCTTACTTTGGCCAAAAACTCTTGTATTTTCCATATATCTCATGTATAAGTCGACCCTAGTATATTGCATTAAATTACATTCATTCATACTGGTAACTCTATTCATCGGTCTTGGTTTACTATATTGCATCTCTATTCATTCATTTATAACTCTACTTAACACACTTACTTTACTGTAGCACGTTTTGATTGATTGATTCATTCATTAAGTCTATCGGTATTTACTACACTTTGCTCACTAAACATCCAAAAGTTAATATCGTTAAAAAGTCAATCATTTTAATTTCAGCCCCTCAAAACTTGTGCCCCGTGTATTAGTCAACTCCCTAATTTCAGCTTTAAAAAAACCTTCAAAATTCGACCTATATACAAGTATATATGGTATTTTCTGCATCATATTATTGAACGAATGCTTTTGATGACACGCATTGCCTGTTAAATGTTTGAAAAGAAGGAGTGGTGGGCAGGCAGGGTATAATGCAGGTCACTGTTTCATCAACCGAATTAATGAGGAGGGGGCGATGTCTCATAGAGATCTATACAATTCTAACTGGAGTAAACAGGGTTAATGCAGCCAGGATGTTCCCAATGAGCGGGGAGTTCTGCGTTGGGGGTCATAATCGAAGGATAAGGGATAGGCCTTTTAGGACTGAGATGAGGAAGGGATTGCTTCACCCAGAGTGTGGTGAGACCTTGTGCCACAGAAAGTGGTTGAGGCCAAAACATTGTCTTTTTTTCCAGGAGGAGTTAGATATAATTCTCAGGGTTAAAAGGATAGAAAAGGGGGACAGTACACTAAGTTGGATGATCAGCCATGATCATATTGAATCTTAGAGTGGGCTCGAAGGGCCGAACGGCCTACTCCAGCTCCTATTTTGAATGTTTAAACCAGTCGAAATGCTTTTCTTGAAAATGTAGCCATTTCTAGTTTTCCTCCATCGCGAGAAAAAAACATAAAACAAAGTAAGAATTTCAAAAGGAAATAGAGACTTTGCCTTTGTCCACTTTTAAAACCAACAGCAACATTTTTGCCTCAAAGGCTTCAGGTTGTTCCAAAGTCCAAGGTTGTATGAAGGCTGTGTGCAGTCCTCCAGGATGCCCCAGTGATGTCTGGATTGCTGAATGACACAGAGTATCTCTCAGTTTCTGTTGGCGTGTTGAGCATCATATTTTGTCTGTTGACCCTAACTGATCCTGGAGGTCGACAGAGTTTTCAGAAACTGAGCTGGAAGACCTCATTGCTTATGTCTGTGTTCCCACTGGCCCGTAGTGCCGACTGCAGCGTGGAAATTTCCGTTGGTGATCCAGCATTTCTCTGCCACGTCTGCAACATCTCCAGGATCTGAAAACAGGGAAATCGGTCTCATTGTGAGCAGAGCTGTGAGGAATTTTGTTTTCACTCCAAGACACCCGTGATGATGCTTCACCCCTCACTCACCCCACTGTGTGCTTATGGCATCAGCTTTATCACAAGCTTGAGAAAGATTAGATTAGATTAGATTACTTACAGTGTGGAAACAGGCCCTTTGGCCCAACAAGTCCACACCGACCCGCCAAAGCGCAACCCACCCATACCCCTACATTTACCCCTTACCTAACATTACGGGCAATTTAGCATGGCCAATTCACCTGACCCGCACATTTTTGGACTGTGGGAGGAAACCCACGCAGACACGGGGAAAACGTGCAAACTCCACACAGTCAGTCGCCTGAGTCGGGAATTGAACCCGGGTCTCAGGCGCTGTGAGACATCAGTGCTAACCACTGTGTCACCGTGCCGCCCACGAAAGCTTGAAACTAAAACCAGAGGAGGGGCAGGCAACTGGTCAGTGGAGAGGAGTGGAAGCCCAGAATCAATCTGCATCACTGCTAAAACCAGGAAGTTGAACAAAATGCCTTACTATTAACGAACGGATAGATTTGTGAGGCCTTGCGACAGTGAGGCAATCTGCCTGGCAAGCTATCATCACATAAATGGACTGACAATTGCAAGCTGTACTGTACGTGCTAATGGCAAAGGAAGCGACTCGCAGTGGGTATATCTTGACAAAATAAATACACGTTATTTCTGGCAGAGCCTCACAGGACTGTTATAATTTAAGGTTTTGTTTTTCAAGACAAGGGGACATAATTTAAAGGTGAAAGAGAGAGATTTAAAAAAGACATGGGGGCAATTTTTTTAAAAGAGAGGGTGGTTCATGTTTGGAGTGAACCTCCAGAGGAAGTGGTGGGTGTGGGCACAGTTTAAAAGACATTTGGATAGTCCATGAATAAAATGTTTGGAGGGAAATGGGCCAAGTGCAGGCAGGTGGGACTAATTTAGTTTGGGATTACAATTGGCATGGACTGGTTGGACCAAAGGGTCTGTTTCCATACTCTATAACTCGAATTAAACATTTTGCAATATGTCAAGGGACCCGTAAAGGGCTAACAACTAGATGTATGTAGATGCATAATTATTCAAAGTGTTGGAAGGGGAAAAAGAAAGACTGAAACTGAAAAATACCCTTTGGTTACCTGCTGATTCACCTCTGGATGTCTGCCTTCAAAAGCATGGCTTTCATTCTCTAGGAAGCCCAAGTTATTGGCTAGAAGCTTCCAGTCTCTCTTTCGAGCTGACATCTCAGTGGCAACCCTAAGAAGCTGTTCATCTGTCACTGTCAAAGTCCCCCATCGAGCCGCACCATTCTGTGGGACAACAAAAAAAATGAACGTGGGTTAATTGCTGACCCACAATTTCTTATTTCACTGCCACCCTGCCGTGTGAAAGCCCCAACTCTGCCTGAACACAGCCCAAATAAAGAATTTGTGTGTACAACAGCTCAAAAAAGACTTTGTATATCCACAGGGTATCTTCAAATATTCCACAACCCACGTTAGAAATATCATCCAAAATGAACAAACATAGCAGCCAATTTACACTGAGTTATATGAACAAATAGCTTGCTGAAGAAGTCATATATTCAAAAAGGTACCTCACAAAAGGTTAAGTCCCAAGATAAGAGCTCACGGTGTCAGAGCTGGTATGTTGGCATGGATGGATAGTTGGCTCATGGGCAGGAACCAGTCAATGGGGCCAAGGGGTACTTTTTCAGGTTGGTGACCTGTGACCAGTGGGGTTCCACAGGGGCCAGTGCTGGGACCTCTCACAATATACATGGATGACTTGAAGGAAGAAAATGATTGTATTGTAGCCAGATTTGCACCCAACACTAAAATAGGTGGAAAAGCGAGTTGCAAGAAGGATATAAATATTGATATAAGGATATAAATATTGATAGGTTAAGTAAGGGGGAAAAAATTGGCAAATGGAGTATAAAGTGGGAAAATGTAAAGTTTACATTTGTAAGGGAGAACAAAAGAATAGTATTATTAAATGGTGAAAAATTGCAGACCACTATAACATAAAGGCACTTGGGGGTACTTGTGTATGAAATACCGAAAGCTAGCACAGACGGCTAATGGAATGTTGGCTGAAAATGTGTTGCTGGAAAAGCGCAGCAGGTCAGGCAGCATCAAAGGAGCAGGAGAATCGACGTTTCGGGCATAAGCCCTTCATCAGGAATCCTTCCTGATGAAGGGCTTATGCCCGAAACGTCGAATTTCCTGTTCCTTGGATGCTGCCTGACCTGCTGCGCTTTTCCAGCAACACATTTTCAGCTCTGATCTCCAGCATCTGCAGACCTCACTTTCTCCTAATGGAATGTTGGCCCTGATTTGAAGGAGGTTGGAGTATAAGAGTAGGGAAGCCGTACCGCAACTGTCCAAGGTGCTGGAGAGACCACTTCTGGAGTGCTGTGAACGTATTTGATCCCCTTGTTTAACAAAAGACATGATTTTGTTGGAAGCAGTTCAGAGAAGGTTCATTAGGATGATCCCTGTATGGAGGGATTGTCTTATTAGCAAAGGCTAAACAGGTTGGGACTCTCCTCACTGGCATTTAGAAGAATGAGAAACATGTTAGATTCTTAAGGGGTTTGACAGGATAAAAACTGAGAGATGTTTCCCCCTCATGGAAGAGTCTAGGACCAGAGGTCATAGACTCAGAATGAAGAGGTGCTGATTTAAGACTGAGATGAGGAGGACTTCCTTCTCTCAGATGGTTGTGTGACTTTAGAATATCTTGCCACAGGGAGCTGTGGGGTAGAGTCCTTGTGTATATTTAAGGCTGGGTAGGGGAAGCAAGAGTTATGGGGAAAGGGCAGGAAACTAGGGGCTAGGAATGTTAGATTAGCTAGGATCCTATTGATTTGCAGAGAAAGGTCGAGGGGCTGAATGGCCTACTCCTTTTCCTTGTTATTACGGTCTTATCCGGACTCGAACCGTTAACTCTCTCTCTCTCTCCCTCCCCTACAGATGCTGCCAGACCTGCTGAGTTTCTCCAGCATTTTCTGTGTTTGTTTCAGATTTCCAGCCTCTGCAGTATTTTGCCTTTATATGAACAAGCTGTTTTGTGTCTGAGGAAGGGTCACTCAACCTGAATTCTCTCCACAGATGCTGCCAGATCTGCTGAGCTTTTCTAGCAATTTCTGTTTTTGTTTCTGATTTACAGCAAATGCAGTTCTTTTGGTTTTTACTTAAGCTGTTTTGTGTGTGTTTTAAAGGGATGTTTCTTTATTGGGACACTGGGAAATCGATCTGCTCCTCTTTGAACAGTGCCACATATATAATCTTTTAAGGTGATCTAAAAAAGGAAGTAAAGCCAGAAATTATCACCTCACTCTTCATTACTACCTTCTGTCTGATCTAAATTATACACTGAAATCTCTGAGGTGGGGCTTGAACCTCACACCCTTTGAATCAAAAACCAGTATTATGCAACTTTTATTTCATTCATACATGGGATGTGGGCATCAGAAGCTGGGGCATTTATCGCCAACCCCTAATTGCCCTTGAGAATGTGGTGCCTTCTTGAACTGCTGTAGTCCATGCGCTGTAGGATGTTGCAATGTCATTAGGGAGTGTGTTCCAGGACTTTGACCCAGTGACAGTGAAGGAACAGCAATTTCTTTCCAAGTGAGGATGGTGAATGGCTCAAAGGACAACATATAGGATGTGGTGTTCCCATGTTTCTGCTGCTCTTGACCTTCTAGAGGGAAGTGGTCATGGGTATGGAAGGTGTTGTCTGTGGATTTTTGGTGAAGTTTTGGAATGCATCGTGCAGGTAGCACACACTGCTGCTTCTGAGCGTCAGTGTGGAGAAAGTGGATGTTTGTGTATGTGGTACCATTCAAATGCATTGCTTTCTCCTGGATTGTGTTAAGTTTCTTGAGTGTTGTTAGAACTGCACCCATCCAGGCAATGGGGAGTATTCCATCACACTCCTGATTTGCACCTGAAGGTCAGGCTTTGGGGAGTCACGTGGTGAGTTCCTCACTGCAGTATTCCTAGCTTCTGACCTGCTCTTGTAGCTACAGTTCAATGACTAGTCTAGTTCAAACTTTGGTCATCGGTAACCCTCAGGATGCTGATTGGGTGGGGGGTGGGGGGGGGGGAGGTGGGGTGGGGGTGGGGGGTTGTTGGGTGGAGTGGGAGAAATCAGCGATGCTAACACCATTGAATGTCAAGGGATGATGGCTAGATTGTCTCTCATTGGAGATAGTTATTGTCAGGCATTTGTGTGGCCTGAATGTTACTTGTCACTTTTCAACCCAAGGAAGAGAAAGCGAGGACTGCAGATGCTGGACATCAGAGTCGAATCCTTCCTGATGAAGGGCTCATGCCTGAAACATTGATTCTCCTGCTCCTTGGATGCCTGACCTGCTGTGGTTTTCCAGCACTGCACTCTCAACACTTTTCAACTCAAGCCTGGATATTGTCCAGGTCTTGCTGCAATCGGATGTGGACTGGGTCAGTATTGGAGGTTGATGTTACTACAGTCACACAGAGTGTGTACCACCTCAAGATGAGCCAAAGGCATCATCTGCCTTACTGCCATTCAGTCTGTGAAAAAACAGTTACCAGTAGCAAGGGGCAGCTGAATGTACCAAAGTTTCTCAAGAGTTCAAGGTTTGTGCGAAGATTTGTAGCTCGGGTGCTCATTGTTGTGGTTCTGTTCGCCGAGCTGGAAGTTTTTGTTGCAAACGTTTCGTCCCCTGGCTAGGAGACATCATCAGTGCTCTGGAGCCTCCTGCGAAGCGCTTCTTTGATGTTTCTTCCGGTATTTATAGTGGTCTGTCCTTGCCGCTTCCGGGTGTCAGTTTCAGCTGTCCGCTGTAGTGGTTGGTATATTGGGTCCAGATCGATGTGTTTGTTGATGGAGTTTGTGGATGAATGCCATGCCTCTAGGAATTCCCTGGCTGTTCTCTGTCTGGCTTGCCCTATGATAGTAGTGTTTTCCCAGTCGAATTCATGTTGCTTGTTGTCTGAGTGTGTGGCTACTAGGGATATCCGAACTGACACCCGGAAGCGGCAAGGACAGACCAATATAAATACCGGAAGAAACATCAAAGAAGCGCTTCGCAGGAGGCTCCAGAGCACTGATGATGTCTCCTAGCCAGGGGACGAAACGTTTGCAACAAAAACTTCCAGCTCGGCGAACAGAACCACAACGTCTCTCAAGAGTGGCTGTTTGGTGCTGGGTAAGAGTTATTCATCACTCTCTCTTACAGTTTTGTTCATGATATTCCTCTGAATGTAGGTCCACATGGATTGGAGTGCTTCGAAAGAGGCTCTCAACATTCTATTTGTCATGCATGTCATACATGTTATAGTTGCCGTGCATGTTAAATGATGCTGCTGTCACTGGTTTGATCCAGTGAAACCTCTGCTCATTCCCTGTCTGCCAGCAGACATAGCTTCAATGACATCAGACTCCATGCACCTTTTGCAGATTGCTCAGCTAGGACAGTCCAATTTGGAAACATACTGATGTTAGATTGGAGCAGTGAACTTAATAATAAGAAACAAAACTAGAAGTTGCTGGAAAAGCTCAGTAGGTTCGGCAGCAGATGTGAAGAGAAATCAGAGTTCACAGTCTGGTGACCCTTTCCTCACAGAGTCACAGAATCAGAATCATACAGCATGGAAACAGACCCTTCAGTCCAACCAGTCCATGCTGACCATAATCCCAAACTAAACTAGTCCCACCTGCCTGTGCTTGGCCCATATCCCTCTAGACATTTCTTATTCGTGTACTTACCCAAATGTCTTTTAAACATTGTAACTGTATCTGCATCCACCACTTCCTCTGGAAGTTTGTTCCACACTCTCTGGAAAAGAATCGCCCTTCATGTCTTTCTTTAATCTTTCTCCTCTCACCTTAAAAATGTGCCCCCTCTATTGAAATCCCCCACTTTAAGGAAAAGATACCTGCCATTTACATTATCTTTACCCCTCAAGATTTTATAAATCTCTATAAGGTCATCTCTCAAGCTCCTGTGCTCTAATGGAAAAGTCCCAGCCTATCCAGCCTCTCCTTATAACTTATATACTCCATTCCCAGCAACAGCCTAATGAATCTCTTCTGAGCCCTCTCCAGTTTAATAATATCCTTCCTATAACTGGGTGACCAGAACTGGACACAGTATTCCAGAAAGGGCTGCACCAATGTCATTACAACCTTAACATGACTTCCCAACTGCGATACTCAAAGGATAGAGCAATGAAGACAAGAATGCTCAACACCTTCTTGACCTTGTCTACCTGTGGTGCAAATGTCAAAGAATTATGTACCTGAACCCCTCGGTCTCTCTGTTTTACAAGACTATCCAAGGCCCTACTTTTAATTGTATTAGTCCTGCTCTTGTTATCTTTTACCAAAATATAATATCTCTTTTATAAGTTCTGGTCATAAGTGAGTATTGTAAATGTCACCAAATACCTGAGCTTTACAATGTCGGACATTTAATTGGAGGAACATAGGACAAGAAATGTCATTTGAATAGCTTGCATTGATGTGCACGTCATAGAGATGTACAGCATGGAAACAGACCCTTCGGTCCAACTCGTCCACGCCGACCAGATAACCCAACCCTTTCTAGCCCCACCTGCCAGCACCCGACCCATATCCCTCCAAACCCTTCCTATTCATATACCCATCCAGATGCCTTTTAAATGTTGCAATTGTACCAGCCTCCACCACTTTCTCTGGCAGCTTGGTCCATACATGTACCATCCTCTGAGTGAAAAATTTGCTTCTTAGGTTTCTTTTATATCTTTCCCCTCTCACTCTAAACCTATATCCTCTAGTTTTGGACTCCCCAATCACAGAGAATAGACTTTGTTTATTTATCCTATCCATGCCCTTCATGATTTTATAAACCTCTATAAGGTCACCCCTCAGCCTCCAACACTCCAGGGAAAACAGCCCTAGCTTATTCAACCTCTCCCTATATATAGCTCAAATCCTCCAACCCTAGCAACATCCTTGTAAATTTTTTCTGAACCCTTTCAAGTTTTACAACATCTTTCTGATAGAAAGGAGACCAGAATTGCAGCAATATTCCAACAGTGGCCTAACCAATGTCCTGTACAGCTGCAACATGACCTCCCAACTCCTGTACTCAATACTCTGACCAATAAAGGAAAGCATACCAAATGACTTCTTTACTATCCTGTCTACCTGTGACACCACTTTCAAGGAGCTATGAACCTGCACTCCAAGGTCTCTTTGTTCAGCAACACTCCCTAGGACCTTACCATTACGTGTTTACGTCCTGCTTAGATTTGCTTTCCCAAAATGCAGCACCTCACATTTGTCTAAATTGAACTCCATCTGCCACTTCTCAGCCCATTGGCCCATCTGGTCAAGATCCCGTTGTAATCTGAGGTAACCTTCTTCGCTGTTCACTACACCTTCAATTTTGGTGTCATCAGCAAACTTATTAACTATGTCTCTTATGCTCATACCCAAATCATTTATATAAATTATTAAAAGTAGTGGACCCAGCACTGATCCTTGTGGTGGTCCACTGGTCACAGGCCTCCAGTCTGAAAAACAACCCTCCACCACAACCTTCTGTCTTCAACCTTTGAGCCAGTTCTCTATCCAAGTGGTGAGTTCTCTTTGTATTCCATAAGATCTAACCTTGCTCACCGGTCTCCCATGGGGAACCTTGTTGAACGCCTTACTGAAGTCCATATAGATCACATCTACTGCTCTGCCCTCATCAATCTTCTTTGTTACTTCCTCAAAAAACTCAATCAAGTTTGCGAGACATGATTTCCCATGCACAAAGCCATGTTGACTATCCATAATCAGTCCTTGTCTTTCCAAATACATGTACATCCTGTCCCTCAGGATTCCCTCCAACAACTTGCCCACCACTGAGGTCAGGCTCACTGATCTATAGTTCCCTGGCTTGTCCTTGCCACGTTCGCCAACCTCCAGCCTCCTGGCACCTCACCTGTGACTATCAATGATATAAATATCTCAGTAAGAGGCCCAGCAATCACCTCCCTAGCTTCCCACAGTGTTGTAGGTTACAGCTGATCAGGTCCTGGGGATTTATCCACTTTTATGCATTTTAAGACAGAATATTTCCAATAATGTGGTTTGAGGATTAAACAGGAAAAGCTTTTCAGTGTTAGCCAGGTACATACGAATAATTAATTAGAAAGACAAAGAGAAATGATTAAACACTTGCACGAAAATAATTGATGAAGAAAAAAGTAAACTCATATTTTTGCCAATCCAGCTAACCTGCACAGTGGAAGCCCAAATTGACACACAGAGAGTATACAAACTCCACACAGACAGTTGGCTGAGATTGAACCCAGACCCCTAGCACTATGAGGTAGCAGTGCTAACCACTCAGCCATCTGTACTGTGTTGAGTATAGTAATCTCTCAGTAACAGCAATGTGATAATGACCAGGATGTAGGTTTGTTCACTGAGCTGGAAGGTTCATTTTCAGATGTTTCATCACCCTACTAGGTAACATTATCAGTGAGTCTCTGGATGAAGCACTGGTGGCATGGCCCGCTTTCTATTTATATGTTTAGGTTTCCTTGGGTTGGTGACATTTTCTGCTCTTTTGCTCAGGAGGTGGTAAATGGGATCCAAGTCAATATGTTTGTTGATAG
The DNA here is from genome assembly GCF_020745735.1 of Hemiscyllium ocellatum. Taxonomy (NCBI): domain Eukaryota; kingdom Metazoa; phylum Chordata; class Chondrichthyes; order Orectolobiformes; family Hemiscylliidae; genus Hemiscyllium; species Hemiscyllium ocellatum. The sequence continues at coordinate 34,039,525 of NC_083436.1, read as the reverse complement.
AGTTCCAGTTGGAATGCCATGTTTCCAGGAATTCCCGTGCATGTCTCTGTTTGGCTTGTCCTAGGATGGATGTGTTGTTCCAGTCAAAGTGATGTCCTTCCTCATCTGTATGTGAGGATACTAGTGAGAGCGGGTCATGTCTTTTTGTGGCTAGTTGATGTTCATGTATCCTGGTGGCAAGTTTTCTGCCTATTTGTCCAATGTAGTGTTTGTTACAGTTCTTGCAAGGTATTTTGTGAATGACATTGGTTTTCTTGTTGTGCGTGTAGGGTCTTTCAAGTTCATTAGCTGCTGTCTAAGTGTGTTGGTGGGTTTGTGGGCTACCATGATGCCAAGAGGTCTGAGTAATCTGGCAGTTATTTCCAAGTTGTCTTGATGTAGGAAAGAGTAGCTAGGGTTTCTGGACGTGTATTGTCTTCTTGTTAGGATTTGTTGCTGAGAAATCGGCGGACTGTTCATTGAGTATCCATTCTTTTTGAATACACGGTATAGGTGATTTTTCCTCTGTCCTGTGTAGTTCCTCTGTGCTGCAGTGTGTGGTGGTTCATTGATAATGACCAGATAGTCTGTTATTATGAGATGAGTTAGGAGTGATACTGGAGATAAATCTTTGTCCTTCATTATAATACATCAACAGGGACTTTTACATGACGCCTGGCCAGCAGTATCCACTCAGTACTACACTGGTGTTTCAGCTTTTATTTTTGTGCTCAGGTTAGGATTAGTGGGACTTGAACCCATACATCTAATTCTGTGACGTGAATGCTACCAGCGGAGCCTCGTCTGACATGCAGCGGGTTCATGTAATGGCATGAATGGATGTTTTTCAATGGGTTTCAGTGGCAATATTCTCTTGCCCTGGAAAGCAGCATTAATGAAAGCGACTGTGATGTGCAGTACACATCTCATCATTATTTACTAGACTGCATTACCTATTGCATTCCAAAACACGTTTTAATGAACACTCTGTGGAGCACTGTATTGTTCAAAGGAGTCCTTTGCTCTGAAAATAATGCCAATCATGTCAACCAAGGTTTGTGAGTTGTCTGAACTTGTGAGATAATTCTGATAACACAATGCCACTTGGGTGAGATGCTATTGTTATTCACACAGATGTTCAATTCTGTTCCTTTCATGTTGTTCTGCTGTCTGTCTTCATTTCCGAATGTCTCAGTCCCAATAAATTCAGGCTGAGTTCTCCACTGAAGTTGCAATCCAGCAACTGATCTTCAATTAAATCACATCTAACAAGAATGCAGTGCAATACATGGTTTTGTCTGTCTGAATTTATACCACTGAGTCAGAACAATACATAGAACTAACCTTCGAACATAAGCCATCTTTTCTAGAGGGATGCAAAGAAATTTTAATCCCCCTCTCAACATTTTCCTTACAAATGAATGAATGATCCTTTTTATTGACATGTGAATTCTACAATGAGAAAAGCAGTAAAATACAGTGAAAAGCTTTTCCACTGTTGCCACAATCCAGCACCATTTTGAATAGCTTGAGAACAAGAACAAAAAGTAGAAAGATAAGGTTTAAAGAGAGTCCATCGGTCCTGAGCAAGCTCATCATCAGAACCATAAGACATATGAGCAGAAATTAGGCCATTCAGCCCATCGCATCTGCTCCACTATTCAGTCATGGCTGATAGGTTTCCCATTCTCCCGCTTTCTCCCTGTAACCCTTGATCCCCTTGACGATCAAGAAACTATCTATCTCAGCCTTAAATATACTTAAGGACCTGGCCTCCACAGCCTTCTGTGGCAACGCATTCCATAGATTCACCATTCTCGGGCTGACAATGCCTGCATGGTTACCCTCCTCCAACACTTTGCTGCTGTTTACAACAGACAAAACCAACACTGAAGTTACCCATTCTTGAGGTGCCATTTTTCGCCACTGGGCTGATTCTCCTCCACCACTGCCCCATCACCATCTGGACTGGACCCACCAACCTCAGAGTCACATCCCTCGCACCTGGTCAATGCTGCTGTGATGCCCTTTCACCACAGCTTCACTGCTGCAAGTGCCAGACCCAAACAATGATCAAGTCTCCGATCCTTAGGCGCCAACTTTCGCTGCTGGGCCTATTTCCCTGATGTTGTGTCCACTGATTCCGAAAGCAGGTCCCGTGCTCGCCCCAGAAACATAAATAGGGGACACACTCACCGCTGCCAAGTGATCCACACTGGACCAACTTGAGTCTGCGCTACGTTCACTCATCACTGCCAATGTCATCTGAGCTCAGGGCAAGAGGTTAGTAAAGGAAAGTACGTAAGCAAGTAAAGTAAGGAAAAGACAAGAATAGAAAAGCAGTGGGAGTGGAGAGCACCCTCCCCCCGCCCCCCTGGCACAGGAGCCACACTCTGCCACCATCTTGATCTAGATAAACAACAAACTAGGCAACCTAACTCTAAGCCTACAGCATTCTAAAGAAAGGATTTACATTTGTTGAGTGCCTTTCCCTATCACAAAGTATTCCAAAGCATTTTAGATCCAGTGAAGTATCTTTACATTTTAAAAATAAAATCAGGGAATGTCATCTGTACTGGATGAGCCAGCATTTATTGTCACCTGATGAAGGAGCAGCGCTCTGAAAGCTAGTGCTTCCAAATAAACCTGTTGGACTATAACCTGGTGTTGTGTGATTTTTAATGTTGTTCTGAGTGTTGGTGTTGGAGGACTGAGGATTTGTGAATGTGGTGCCAATAAAATGGACAGCTTTTTCCTGGATGCTGTCATCTTTCTTGAGTATTATTGGAGCTGCTCCCATCCAGGCAAGTGGGGAGTATTCCATCTCACTCCTGACTTGTACCCTGTGCATGGCATATAGACTTTGGGGAGTCAGGATGTGACTTACTCATTGCAGTATTCCTAGGCTCTGTCCTGCTTTTGTGTTCACAGTAATTAATAGCCAGTCCAGCTCAGTTTCTGACCAATGATAATCCCCCAAGTTGCTGATAGTATGAGACGCAGCAACGGGAATGGCTAATAGGTGTCAACCTCAGTGGAGCTACAATATGGGATGCCAAACAGCGAAAGCAGCAAGTGATAGAAGAAGCTAAGATTTCCTACAACCAATAGGTTAGAACTAAGCTTTGCAGTCCTGCCATACTCCTATCATGAATAGTGTTGGATGATTAAACAACTCACTGGATGAGGAGGCTCCACAAGTATCCCTATCCTGAATGAGCCCAGCACATCAGCCTAAAAGTTAAGGTTGAAGCATTTATAACAAACTTCAGCCAGAACCTGACGAGTGGATGATCCATCTTGGCATCCTCCGAAGGTCCCAAATATCACAGATACTAATCTTCAGCCAATTCAGAAAAATCAGTTCTTTAGTGAGGCTTGTTGTGGGATAAATATTGGTGCAGGCTCTAGGGGTAACTCTCCTCATCTACTTCAAACACACTGATACCAGGAGACCTTTTATGGCCATCAGAAAGGGACAATACGTCTTCATTTTCGCATTTCGTGCAGAAAATCACACCTCTGATTACACAAACCACACTCATGACTACACTAAAGCCTTTGCATCATTGTGCCACTTTCCTTGAAATCCTCTCTAGCTTATCCCCATGCAGCTGGAACTATGCAGGGAAACATTTATTGGATGGTGTGTTTTGATTCTCGATTTAACTATCATTGCTATGAAATACTAATAAGATGCAGTGGAGAGATATAGGATTTCTTTAGTGAATTTTGTTATGTGATACACAATATATAAATGGCTTAGCTGTACAGAACAACCTCAGTTGTCTGAACATCAATTATCCGAATTTTGGATTATCCAAACAAGATCTCAAGGTGACGTAAAAACATTATCTATTATCCAAACAAAATACTCCCCACCTATCTCGTTTGAATAATTGAGGTTGTTTTGTAGTTAGTGACTGCTGGATCTTGTGCAGTTTGAGGAATTTGGACTTACAGATGAATTATAAGTTTGGTCTTTACTTGCTGCAGTAACCTCCTGTGGTATTATAGGGAAGTGTAGAATTGACTCCACAGAATCTGGAGGCAGCCTCTGTATCCATTCGACAAACTGGTCCTCATCAATATAGCCTGAGTGGTGTGAGAAACAAAGTCATTCACATTACAGCACATCACCTCACAAAATGCACTGTTCACTGCAGCAAAAGCTTATAAATAGCAGGTTGAGGAGTTTTTCTCAACTCTACTGAAGGGCTAATTGAGGCAAACATTTAGATACAACTTTGTGGTGGAGCAGAATGTCCAGTTGATTGAAAATAGCTCCAATGTGGCTGACACATGTTGAAAGCCAACAGATTTAAATAGTCTGGGCAATTGCCTCTTAATTTCCATTCAGTTCTGAAGCTTTGCTGGTCTCCTCAGAGGGAAGGGGTCTATTATTACACATGGTGAAGGGGCACTGTTTACATTGATGGTTCACTAGCTAGCGTGTTCCCCCTGATTAAATCCATGTGGGAGGTGACACTGGGGGAAAGCATGAATCAAATGCTGGGGGTCACCTCACGGGAGGTGGAGGATGCCTGGTGGGTCATCAACGTTGCTGCACTGATGCACTACCAAGGGGCACAGGGCTCTTTGCTTTGTGCTGTCATGTAAGGCAATGAAAGGAAAGTTACAAAGTAAGTTTCTGTTGAATTGATGAGATCAAAGAAGACCCTTGATTCATGCAACTAAATTGAGTTTAGGATTTATCAAGAGAAATTGGCAGGAATATGTCCAGACTTGCCTTGGTAGTCATCTAACAGAGTTTGTCCATTATTGGTAAGTACCTTACCACCGAGTCATTCTGTTACTCAGAGATCCTTTCCCTTGCAGTTTTATTTAACAGTCATAGTAAATTATAGTAAAACGTAAATATTAAACTCAAGTAATTGGAATGGAATGAGTCAACCACAGATTATTGATTGATACAACAGTGAACACGAGATTTTTAATTGCCAAAATCTGTAAGATGTTATTGATTAAAATCGAATATTGAATATTAACTGAGTTGACAAGAAACTACTGAATCCTGACATGATTGGATTATTGAAATTACATGAGATTATTGACAACTGATTTCATCAATAAAAGACAACTAATTTCTGAAATGGTACTAAGAGTTATATGGTTAATCAAAGAACAATTGATAAATAATTGTCCATCGGTAAACAATTATTAGGTATCATTAATTATGTTAATAAGAATACACATTTCTCAATGCAAGTTGCGTTGTTACTGAAAGGGTTACATGAATGGACAATTAAGATGTTAATCAATTAAGATTTAAGTGATTAACATCTTCACTGTCTGCACAAAAGACCTCACAGTGCTGAAACGGTTAATACATTTATGACTGAAGCACTCACAACTCAAATTCTCTAATGTTACCATGTTTAACCACAACAGAAATATTTTGACATCCTATGAACAAGCAATGTGAAGTATTTGGAATAATGGATGATGTATTACATTACCAGGCATTCAATACTGTGATAAAACAGTCTTGAGCTGAAGGAAACCCAATGAGAGTAACAGTCTGCTGGCATTTCTGCCTTTGGCTAGTGTGGATAATGGGTAGTGTCCTGCCTCTATTCCAGACTTTGACTGCTGTGGAATTTGGGTTCATTACACAGCCAAAAGATTTTATCATCAACCCTCAAATCCTGCCACCACACCAATGGCAGATGGTAACAGGGAAAATAATACATTAGTGAACTATATTATCCAAAACACCTTCTACCATGGTGCAACCATGTTGGCACTACTGGGCTTTGAGTGGACTGTACTCTTGATAGTGCAATGATTATGACTGAAGTTTGAATTACCGAATTGACTTTGAAGACTGCAGCTGCTTCAAAACAGAACATGTCTCTTTCTCTCTCGCTGTCTCTGTCACAGTGAAAATTTGCTAAAGGCAGCTGTTGAGAATTTTTCAGCTAACAGATGTTCTTGACGGTAGAAATATTAAATTGAAATAATCATGAAGTTCCAGAAATTGGGCTCAAAGCATACATAGTAAAGACAGAATTCTGGCTGCTTTTCAGAACAAATAATTTGAACTTGTGTCCATCAACATGTGCCAATCATAATACTTATGATAGACTTCACGTTTTTGTCTCAGACTAGTGAATCTTATTAGATGCACCTATGGTGATGGTAGGGGGATAAATTTATTAAAAGCTTAAAAGTTTATTAAGAAGTTTCGTTGGCATTGAATTTGAAATTTAAAGTTTTTTAGATTAGATTAGATTACTTACAGTGTGGAAACAGGCCCTTCGGCCCAACAAGTCCACACCGACCCGCCGAAGCGCAACCCACCCATACCCCTACATATACCCCTTACCTAACACTACAGGCAATTTAGTGTGGCCAATTCACCTGACCCGCACATCTTTGGACTGTGGGAGGAAACCGGAGCACCCGGAGGAAACCCACGCAGACACGGGGAGAACGTGCAAACTCCACACAGTCAGTCGCCTGAGGCGGGAATTGAACCCGGGTCTCTGGCGCTGTGAGGCAGCAGTGCTAACCACTGTGCCACCGTGCTGCCCACTATCCAGTTCAAGTCTATTTATCCGTGTGGGGACTGCAATTTTATTCAATTATAGAAGCTAAAAGAATCTTAGAACAAATAAAAACTTCACAAGTCATAAGTCAAGGAATTAAATTTAATGAGTTTTGATAGTGGAATGAAACTAAGGAGAAATCAAAAGTAACTGACTAAGTGTTGGAATATGTTTTGTTAAAGTAGCACAATGCCACAGAAGATCAAAACCATGTGGGAAATATTGTTATCCTCACTTTGTTAATGCGTTATTTTTGGTACAGGATCATGCCGTTTGAGGAGGTCACTGATGTTGTGAAGGAAATTGAGAGCATGAAGTAAGGGTTACATCAGTGGAGCTTGGTGAAATTAGATGAAGAGGTGAAGTAGCAACCGTGATGTGGAGGTGCTTGTGGGAGCTCAAGAGGTTATTTACCAACACTTCGATACAGGAAGTTTCATTTCATCCAGGTCAGCACCGAATATCCCATTGGGGAGGCTAGAAACAGAAGTTTAGAGAATTGAATTGAGGATCATCAGCATACATTACACATAGTAAGAGTGTAGAATATAAATGATGAAGAAGAGAAGGCTAAATACACACCTCTGGCTATAGCAGAGATGTAATGGGAGCATTAGGAGAAATATAAAGGCTAAACATTTTGCACCAGGTTTCACTCTGATGCTCTAATGAGGTCGTATCTTGCCTACGGGAAAGGATCCAAGCTGAAAGATTTTGGGCTGTAGTTTACAGATGTAGGCAACTGTGGTGTTGGTAAGAAGACTACTGAATAGCAATGAGATATGGATAATAATACGAGGCAAATGTTTTGCTGCTTAGGATGGTCTGGGTGAAAGTTTTAATCGTCCACATAATGAGGCTGATGTTAGTTCCGTAACTCAGGGCTTAATCATAACCGTGATGTGAAGGTGCTTGTGGGAGCTCAAGAGGTTATTTACTAACACTTAGATACAGGAAGTTTCATTTCATCCAGGTCAGCACAGAATAGCCCATTGGGGAGGCTAGAAACAGAAGTTTAGAGAATTAAATTGAGGATCATCAGCATACATCACACATAGTAAGAGTGTAGAATATAAATGATGAAGAGGGGAAGGTTAAATACACACCTCTGGCTATAGCAGAGATGTAATGGGAGCATTGGGAGAAATATAAAGGCTAAACATTTTGCACTGGGTTTCACTCTGATGCTTCCGAAATGATGTAAAGTCTGACCTTTCAGTATTTTGAAAGGTTGGACTATCTAAATAAGTTATACAAGCTATGATCTTAACCAAGATTTCTGGAAAATTGCACAACGTTGCTGGACAAAGGTTTGAATTTCCATAGCTTTATAGGTGAAGAGCAATCGATGCAGCAAATATTATTTTTCTCGTCTTAGGCTGGTAATTTATTAAACGTGGATTGCTTTTTGGAATAGAAGAAATGGCTGACAATAAAAAAAAACAAAGAAGTCAAACCATATGTGGCATCCTTCCATGAAGCCAATGGACTTTGGAATGCAGTTCAATCTTTTGTTAACGCGGTTTCTCTGATGAAGTTGTGGAAGGCAAGTAAGGAAGGACCTGTTTGACAATTCATCCTTAGAATATGCAAAGCTGATGGTACTTCTTAAATTTACTTCTGTGACATGAAAGGAAAATATCATAGAATCTTAGAATCCTTACAGTGTAGAAACAGGCCCTTTGGCCCAAAAAGTCCATACCGACCCTCCGAAGAGTAACCCACCCAGTCCCAGTCCCTGAACCTATTACTCTACATTTACCCCTAACTAACATATCCCTGAACACTATAGGCAATTTAGCATGGTTAATTCACCTAACCTGCACATTGAGTCATAGAGTCATAGAGTCACAGAAATATACAGCACAGAAGCAGACCCTTCAGTCCATCTCATCCATGTCGACCAGATATCCCAACCCAATCATTTTTGGATTGTTTGAGGGAACCAGAGCACCCGACGGAAAATCAAGGCCCCTCATCCTGAATCGCACATACAGTCAGTTGATTTAAAAGCTGAAGAGTACTTGAGTTTCAAAGCTTCTTCAATGCCTCGTGAGCAACACAACCCTTGGCAGGTGATCGGGTCGGTGTAGGTGAATCTAAAAGAAGACAGAAATCAACTGGGTAGGACCAGGCCCCTGGTGCCCAGATCGTCCTTCAGGCAGAAATAATGGAGATTAGAAATAAAGCCTGGATTCTTTTGGGATTACAACACCATCTGTATTAATTTTGACAAAAGACAAAAAAGAATAAAAAAGATGTTTCTCCTGAGACACTTTCTCATGCAACCGTAGCATATGCAACACCTGCCCATTTATTTCTTCCATCACACTATCTGCGATCCGAAACGTATTTTCCACATCAGTGAGTTGCATCCATTCTATTACACTTCATTTGCTTCTTTCTGCATCATTGTCTGTACTGGGAAGATGAAACTTGGATTTACTGATGTTGCCAACCATTGCCAATCTGTTTGTTAGATGTTTTGTTTATTTTACTCTTTCATAGAATGCAGCCTTTGCCTGTGAGCCCAGTCTTTGTTGCTTGCCCTTGAGAAGGTAGTGGTGAGAGCGAGCTGCTTTCCTGAACTGTTGCATTTTGATATGATCTTGGGCTGTGTCTAGCTCCCGTCTCAACACGCTACTCTCACTCCTAACTTTGCCCAGCTAAATGCAACACAAACCTTTTCCATTCACTTTTGCCTCTCTAATGCCATTCCACAGCTTGACTGAATCATAGAATCTCTACAGTGAAGATAGAGGCCATTTGGTCCATCAGGTACGCACTGACTTTCTGAAGAACATCCTACCCTATCCCTGTAACCCAATTTCGCATGGCTAATCCAACTAGCCGACATATCCCTAGGCACTACGAGGCAATTTAGACTGGCCAATCCACCTAATCTGCACAAAGTTGGACTGTGAAAGGAAACTGGAGGACCCAGAAGAAACCCACGCAGACACAGCGAGAATGGCAGACTCTACACAGACAGTTGCCCGATGCTGGAATCAAACCTGGGTCCCTGGCGCACTGTAAGGCAGCAGTGCTAACCACTGAGCTACAATGTCACCTAATGATTGCTATTTATTGTCTTGAGCTTATTACCTTTTGCACGTTAATTATCCACTAAACCTTTTGACTAGCAACTTGTTTCTGTTGCTTTTCCTCCCGTCCCTCTTAGTCTCAGTAAAATTGGCAGGAAGCAAGTTGGGAACGGGTTAAAATGTAAAAATACTGACTCAAAAAAAAGCAGGGCGATGGAATGGAGACAGAAGGTTCAATTTGGTCTTTGAGAAAAAGATTCTACTTTTACTCTCTGGAATTTGATCATGTCCATATATGGTACAGTCTAGTTCAAACTTTGGTGAGACTTAATTACAGAAAGCTCTGGAGACCTCAGGAAAAGGAGGACAAGCGAAACCCGCTTACTTTAATTTGCATGAGGATGGTTGAAGGTTGAATCAATTTCACCCATTATCAAAGAGCCACTGCAATATGCACATGATAAGTAGCAGCTCAGAATTATAAATTTGGATGTAATTCAGACATGATTTGGGTCTGCTGGATCAGTCAGGAAAGGGCATTTTGATACAACATTTGTGAAGAACTCAGATATTCAAAGCACTGTCTTGTAATGTGAATTTATTTCTGAGGGTTGTACTGGCGTGATCAACCATAAGGAGGTCAAGCTCAAAATGTCAACAACAGCGCTCAACAAAATAACTGCCTAATCTGTGTCAAAAGAGAACCTACTGTCAGGGGTATAGGAATTTATTTCAGGCGGGCCACTGAAATGTTCAACATGTTATTGAACAATTGTGACATTTCTACAATTACACTGAGTTCTGTAGTTAGCCTTACTTCATAAGTCTACCTGCTTACTCTAAATAAACAGGTGATTGGTTTCTCTTATTGCCAGTTGTTGTGTAAAATGTTTGATCTAATTTGCCTCCAATCCCTTTAAAGCTGGACGTGGGACTTATGACATTGTTTGCATCACTTCCCATTGCAATGCAGCTGATGAACCAATTTTGAAGATTGTAGATATGTCTCCATTCTGAAAATTGATTGTTCCAGATTGGTGTCTGCCCCTTTCTTTTAATAGATGGTTCAGAATTTGGAACCCATTCAAAGTGATGGTGTCCAGTGACTATGAACATCCCAATCTGCCTCAGTCAGCCATCAGTCTAGTCAGTGATATGCCACTACTTTTTGACTTCATCTGCCATTATGTGGTGACCTTTTGTCTTCAGCAGGGTATTAGTAACTGATGTGGCAGTACTTACGTTATCTCCTATATCTATGAACTGCATAAGGATAACTTAGTACTGAGAGATTTAACAGACATTTATTTTAGCTCCTGATACAGCCAAGGCAGTGGCTCCACGATTGACTCTGCTGCACAGCAAGAGAGGTAAGAGACTAGGAAAGCTTCAGTGGTGGGAGGCTTATTGTAAGGAACAGGCAGGCGGTTCTGTGGCAGCAAACAAGACTCTCGAATGGGATGTTATCTCACTGAAGCCAGGGCCGGGGATATCTCAGAGTGGCGACGAGGCATTCTGAAGGGGGAGGGTGAACAGCCAACAGTTGCAGTACATGTTGATACCAATGGTATGGATAGCAAGAGAAATATAGTCCTGTAGTGGGATTTGAAAGAGTTCAGTCAGCAATTAAACAGTAAGATTACTAAGGTTGTAATCTTGGGATTACTTCCAGTGCCATGTGCTACTGAGTACAGGAAGATAGGGCAGATTAATGCATGACTTAAGGGATGGTGTAGGAAAGAGGGCTTTAGATTTTTGGATCATTTGGGACAGCTTCTGAGGTAGCTAGGGCCTGACCAAGGCAGATGGGTTACACCTGAACTGGAATGGGCGGCACGGTGGCACAGTGGTTAGCACTGCTGCCTCACAGCGCCTGAAGACCCGGGTTCAATTCCCGACTCAGGCGACTGACTGTGTGGAGTTTGCACGTTCTCCCCGTGTCTGCGTGGGTTTCCTCCGGGTGCTCCGGTTTCCTCCCACAGTCCAAAGATGTGCTGGTCAGGTGAATTGGCCATGCTAAATTGCCCATAGTGTTAGGTAAGGGGTAATGTAGGGGTATGGGTGGGTTTCGCTTCGGCGGGTCGGTGTGGACTTGTTGGGCCGAAGGGCCTGTTTCCACACTGTAAGTCTAATCTAATCCTTGCTGGGAGATTTGCTCGAGTTGTTGGGGAGGTTTTCAACTGATTTGGCAGGGGGATGGGGCGCAGAGCAGTTGTAAGGATGGGAGCAAGGCCCAAACTACGTAGAAGGAATACCCCCAGGATATACAGTAGGTGGAGAAAACATGGGCAGAGTAAAGCACATGGGAGGTTTGGAAAGCGGAGCTGTATTTTAATGCTAGGAGCCTGACTGGTAAAGCAGATAAAGTTACAGCATTGATCAGCACTTGGGAATATGATGTTATTGCAATTGCTGAGACATGGTTGAAGAAAGGGCTGGACTGGCAGCTTAACATTTGATAGTTGAGAAGTTTCAGGCGTATATGGGGGATGTGAGATGGGACACTGCATTACTGATTAAAAGAAACATCATGCAATAATGAGGGAGGACAAGGTAGAAGAGTCCTCAAATGAGGCCATCTGGGTAGAGCTTAGAAATAAAAAAGGAGCAACTACATTGCTGGGATTATACTAAGGCCTCCTAACAGTTAGACGAACATATATGTAGGAAAATCGCAGAGAGGTGTGAGAGAAACAGGGTTATAGTGTAAGGGGTTTCAACTTTGCGAACAGTAACTGGGACAGTAACCTTAGTGTGAAAGGATTGATGGAGTGAAAATTTTTAAAGTGCATCTAGGAAAGCTTTTTGTGCTGGCATGTGGATAGTCTGACGACAGATGAGGCAATGCTCGCCCAAATCCTGGGGAATGAGACTTCCCTGCTCCTAGATTCTACATCCTGGATAATGAAGGCAAATATTCCTTATACCTTCCTCACTACCCTGTCTCCCTGTGCTGACACCTTCAGGGATGTATGGACTTATACACCGAGGCCCCTTTGTTCCTCAGTACTCCCAAGGGACCTACATTCATTGTGGAAATCCTTCCCTTATTAGACCTCCCACAATGCCTCACCTTGCACTTATCAGGATTAAATTTTATTTGCCATTGCTCTGCCTAATTTACCAGCTGCTCACTATCAGAATGTAGCCTGAGAACATCTTCCATTATGACCCCTAGACTGGCCGAGGTTACCATGAAGATCCCCCCTGCTGAAAATGTGTTGCTGGAAAAGCGCAGCAGGTCAGGCAGCATCCAAGGAGCAGGAGATTCGACGTTTCGGGCATAAGCCCTTCATCAGGAATGAGGAATGCATTTCCTTAGTCCAGATGAAGGGCTTATGCCCGAAACGTCGAATCTCCTGCTCCTTGGATGCTGCCTGACCTGCTGCGCTTTTCCAGCAACACATTTTCAGCTCTGATCTCCAGCCTCTGCAGACCTCACTTTCTCCATGAAGATCCCCCCTCTCAACCTCATCGCTTGCCTGAGGCCTGGTGACCTTCAATTAAACTCACCGCTAATGAGAGAGCAGCTTGATGGTCTTCTGGAACTATGGCGACTTTGCCCTTTATTGGAAGACAAATATTGAAGAGACATATCTCCCCAATACCTGTCTGTAGGAAACATCCAATACTTAACACACACTTTGCTTGGGGTAGACTAGAGATACAGGCTGGCAGACAATGATCTGAAAGCAACTACATCTCCAAGGATATTGGCGGTGGTGGGATCTGACAGCCCATCTCTTCACGCAGTAATGAAATACTCACTGGAGAAAACCTTATATTCCAGCTCTTATATGAGTCACTACATGCAATATCCTGAAAATGCAGTGGGCAGCAAGCCAGGCTGCAATCAAATATTTCAGGAGGGAATCTTATTAAGAACAGAACCAGATGCTGGTCATTTAATCTCTGATGGGTGTATAAAGCATGCCTGTGGAAACCGGAGCATTGTCAGTAACCCAAGATCATGTTGGATGGGCTGCGGTGCTTTATTAGCAGAGTGACATATTTAGTTTTGAATAGAAAATGACTTATATTCAAATTCATTGTCAATGTTGAGATGTGAAAATGTGCCCTGAGGTTAATCAAATATGTTCCAAAGTAAGACAAATCTCAATAACATCTACAAATTAAAACGTTATCATATCTAAGGCATTACTTGGAGCTAATGGGCCTGTGTCCTTGGATTGACAGTTTCTATCTTTGGTAAAGGTGAGACCCTTTTTGAAATTCTTTTTTTAAAAACTTCTCTTGACTTTTTTCTTGGCATCTCACACTGAGCATTGTCTGGAGCTCAGGAAAGGTAACCTTGGTGCAGAGATTCTGCTTGGAGTCACTCCGTCTGGCCTCTCAGGAGGCTATAGAGTGACTAAAGGATAGCTCCTTACAAATTTCCCTTTCTCCCTATGCTGCACACAGCAAGTGACTGCCTGGTGCACTTGCCAAATCAGCGCCAATGACTTGCCCAGTTTTCCTGCTGGCCCCATACAAATAAGGTGCCCAATAGAATAGGGTATCACACCTAATCTAATCCTGCTTCTCTGCTCAATTACTCTATCATGGACATGTCTATCCGACAGGTGAATGTATCAGTTCCGTGGCACTGTTTCGAATCACAGCATTGGACCCAGCCGTGGTGCCCAGGCCAATACTTAGCCCTCGATCAGTATCACAAACACAGATTATCTGGTAATTATTGTGTAGCTATTTCTGGGAACTTCCTGTGTACAAACAGGCTGCCGGGTTTCCTGCATGAGAACGGCCACGTTTCAAATATACATCTTTTGCTATCAAACTCTTTCTTGATGTTCAATGGCTGTGAAAGTCATAATGTAAATGCAAATCTTTCCCTTTCTATATTTCTAATTTAATCTTGTTTTCATGCTCATCCAAATCTAATCCAATTCTCCTAGTTGGTCTCCATATTCCATAATATTCCACCATCACGTCTAAACAAAGCTCACTCTCTGACTTGCTCCCCGTACACTAGAATCAAATAGTTTACAAAGGAACATTTTAGGGCATCTTGTAAATTCTTTCTGCAATTCTTCATACTTGTATTCTCTTGTTATTATCTCACCGATCTACGAAAACAATCTATTTCTGGCAGACCACTGAAATATTAACAATTGCATTGCATTCTAGAGGGAGTCTTAATTCATGAGTCTGTCTGGTTACTCCATGCAAACAGGTGTTTGGTTAAAGATCCATAAGAGATCATTATTTGAGAATCTGTATTAAATGACTGGCATCAGTGGTACTCTGATGGTAGGCTGTGGAGTCTGGTAAGATTCCAGCAATTGTACTGAAGACATGTGCTCTAGAACTTTCATTCCTGGCAAAACTGTTCCAGTTCAGCTTTAACATTGGCATCTACCCGACAATATAGAAAATTCATCCGGAATTGTCCTGCAGACAAAAAGCAGGACAAATACAACTGAGTCAATTACCATTACGTCTCTTGATCATCAGTAAAACGATGGAAAGGGTAATCAACAGTGCTATCAAGCAGCACTTGTTTAACAATAAGCTGCTCACTGATACACAACTGAGGTTTCACAGTTCACTCAGTTCCTAACCTCATTGCAAGCTTGATTCAGATATGGACTAACTTGCTTCTGACTCCACAAAGCCTGTCCACCAACTCCAAGATACAAGTCAGGAGTGTGATGGAATGCTCTCCACTTGCCTGAATGGGTGCAGCTCCAACAACACTCAGGAAGCTTGACACCATCCAGGACAACGCAGCCCATTTGATTTGCACCACATTTACAACCATTGAGTCCATCCAACATGGACAGATGCTCAGAAACAGCAGTGTGTACCAGCTATAAGATGCAGTGCAGAAATTCACTCAGGCTGTTCAGACTACAACTTCCAAACCTACAGCCACTATTATTGAGAAGGACAAAGGCAGTGTAATATGTGGGAGCACCACCACTTGCAAACTCCCCTCCATGACACTCACCAAACTGACTTGAAAATATATTGCTGGCCTTTCAGGGTTGCTGGATGAAAGTACTGGAACTCCCTCCCTAACTGGATTGTGGGTCTACCCACACTGAATGGATTGCAATGGTTCAAGAAGGGGAACTACAGATGGGAAATAAATGCTGCCTCACTGGCAATGCTCAGATTCCCTGAAAGTATAAAAATAATTGATCATTACTCTTTATTTAGCTTAGATTTATAGGAGGTTGCATGTGTGCACATAAATGTGAATAATGTCACGATTCCAAGAGTTCTGTTATTCTCAATCTTTCCTCTAAAAAATACCCTTCGACGATGCACACACCAGAGAGAAAAGTTGGAATAAACAGATGTGATAAATTTCAGTTTAATTCATTAACATTTTGCTAAAAACCTTATTAGTCATTAATCTATAAAATTTCTTTGCCTCAGATAGCAATGGATGGGTCACTGAATGTATTAAGACTGAACTGAGCAGATTCTTGCCTGGAAAAGGGTTTGGGATTGTTGACGAGTGTACGGCTAGATGGTGGAATAGACTTCAGAGACCGAATAGTCTACAGCAGCTCGTAATGTACACGCTCCTGTGTTATTCTGTATGCCCATTGTAACTTTGGTTGTTGGCACGAACAATATAATCATAGAAACATACAGTAGAGAAGAGGTCCTTCAAGGCTGGACCGAACTACCTTGAAAAATTTGGTAAACAATTTACATATATTTTACACTATTTCTAGAACTATTCACGGATAAATGCTAGAGCCATTGCAGAAATTCACCCTCAAAGAATAGTGGAGAGCTGTGATGTGTTTACTCACACAGATATATGGCTTTATGCCACTGGGCTGCGTTGGAGATTTGGGTGAGTTTTTTATGAGTCAGTGAGGTGGTAGGCTTGGAGGGTTGTGGTTGGTTGAGTTGCTTACAGTAAAAAATGAGGTCTGCAGATGCTGGAGATCACAGCTGCAAATGTGTTGCTGGTCAAAGCACAGCAGGTTAGGCAGCATCTCAGGAATAGAGAATTCGACGTTTCGAGCATCAGGAATAAGCCTGATGAAGGGCTTATGCTCGAAACGTCGAATTCTCTATTCCTGAGATGCTGCCTAACCTGCTGTGCTTTGACCAGCAACACATTTGCAGCTGAGTTGCTTACAGTGTGAGCAATTTATCACCAACTAATAGCACACAGTTTTCACCCATTCAGATTAGCCATTGGTAAAGCCGATGTTTATTATTGGGATATCAGATGCCTTTTTTAATTCACTCATAGCATATGGCCATCAGTGGCTGAGCCAGCATTTATTGCCTGTCCCTAATTGCCCTTGCGAAGGTGATGGTAAGCTTTCACCTTGAACCACTGTAGTCTATAAGCTGCAGCTACACCCACGATGCCGTTAGAGAAGGAATTCCAGGATTCTGACCAATGAACAAACTAAAAAATATTTCCAAGTCAGGATGGCGAGTGTCCTGAAGGAGAACTCACAGATGGCGATGGTCGCATGTATCTGCTGCCCTTGTCCTTTCGAGATGGAAGTGTTAGTGGGGTTGGAAGGTGCTGTCTGATGTGGTGAACCTATTTGGTGAATTTCTGCAGTGCATTTTGTTCATTCTCTCTATTGGCCATGGAGTCGTGGTACACTGAGCCCTTCCCTATGTGCTCTGAGTGAGTGCAAGCCTTTCTAGACACCTGAGGCACTGCTTCACATAGAATCATAGAATCCCTACAGTGTGGAAGCAGGCCTTTCAGCCCATCCAGTCCACAATGACACTCCAAACCCATTCCACTCACCCCTGATCCCCGACCCCATCCTTGCGCCTCTGCATATATTGTGGCCAACCCAGCTAGCTTGCACACCCCTGTTCACTGTGGACAATTTAATATGGCCAATCAACCTAACCTGCACATCTTTGGACTGTAGGAAACTGGAATACCCAGAGGAAACCCACACAGATATAGGGAGAATGTGCAAACTCCACACAGACAGACACCTGAGTGTGGGTCCCCAGTGCTATGAGGCAGCAGTACTAACCACTGAGTCACCGTGCCGCCCCATAGGTTTCATAATTACTTTCCGATATGCATTTATGTAAGGCAAACTGAATTTGGAATTTCCATTTCGATTCTGCTGCCCACTGAGTGAATGAGTAAATTAATACTGGTGCGAGCATTGTCAGTGGTGATTTCTCAGGCAGTCTGCAGAACTCCCAGATGATTAGAGCAGAAAATGTGCAGCCCGGCTTGTTATGTTGATATTGGGATTGCAATGATTTGGGGTTGTTATTGGATTCTCCTCCTCACTGCTGCGTGTGAACCATAAGGCAAAAACAGAAGCAGTTTTACATTTTAATCCAACTGGTCTCAAGGTACAGGTGTAATGTGTTCATATTGCATAAGATCGAGGGATTTCACAGCTTTTTATTGTATCATCCCTATTGCAACGAGGAAACACCAATAGAATCTTAAAAAGAATGAAATAACTATTGAGATTATTTGGCCCAGATATCGGTTGAGGGATAAGCATTGGTCTGGATCCTTGGAGAACATCTGTACACGTCTGTGTATGAGATACTGCCATAGGATGTTTTGCAGCCACTGGAGGGGGCAGGAGGAGTGTCACTTTAAACGCTCATTGACAAGATAGCACTTCAAACAGTGCAACACTCCCTCAGTGCACCACCCCCGAACTGAAAACCCCCTCAGTGCATTGCCCCATTAGCGCAAACACTTCCTCAGTGCAAACCTCCCCTCAGTGCAACACCCCCTCAGTACAACGCAGCCTCAGTGTAACATCCCCTCAGTGCAAACACCTCTCAGTACATCACACCCTCAGTGTAGCACCCCCTCAGTACATAGCCCCCTCAGTGAAGTGCCCCCTCAGTGCAAACCCCCCTTTGTGCAGCACCCCCACAGAGCATTGCCCTTCCAGTGCAGCACCCCCTCAGTGAAGGATCCCTCTCAGTTGAAACCCCCCCTCAGTGCAGCACCCTCACAGTGCAAAACCCCCTCAGTGCAAACCCTCCTCAGTTCAAACACCTCTCAGTACAGCACCACCTCAGTGCATC
This sequence comes from Hemiscyllium ocellatum, assembly GCF_020745735.1. Lineage (NCBI taxonomy): Eukaryota > Metazoa > Chordata > Chondrichthyes > Orectolobiformes > Hemiscylliidae > Hemiscyllium > Hemiscyllium ocellatum. Next base: position 34,020,894 of record NC_083436.1, on the reverse strand, counting down.
ACCCCCCTCACCCCAGTGCAACACCCCCACAGTGCAAACCCCCCTCACTGCAAACCCCTCTCAGTGGAAACTCCTTCAGTGCAAACTGTCTCAGTGCATCACCCCCTCGGTGCAGCATCCCCTCGGTGCAGCATCCCCTCGGTGCAGCACCCCCTCAGTGCATCACCCCCTCAGTGCTAAATCAATACTGATCCACCTTGTTATCATTCTTGTATAAGTGCTCAGATCTCTGAAGTGGGGGTTAAAATCTTAAATTTTGACTCGAGGCAACAGTGTTACTTTTAGAAGTGATATAGTTAACAATGTATATGGATTTTGTATCAAGTTGTTTACTGGTCTCAGTGCTCATGCTTGGATCTGCTGGACAAAATGACCTACATTTCTGTGTTTTCTGTATTATATAAATATCCAACTGTTATGCCATTGACATGTTCGAGAGAAGAAACTGATACAAAATCATAATTTCCTATCTTTATGTAAGGCATTACTTTGATGCTTGTAGGAATTTAGGCTCAGTATTGCTAAAAGTCAAAAGATGATGTGTCCAAACACCATTTGAACATGGTTTATGCCGTGAATCAATGTTTAGTGAGTGATGCACTGATGCAATTCCACCAGTTGGAGGAAGCTAGTGTGCTTCCAATTAAACCTGTTGGACTATAACCTGGTGTTGTGTGATTTTTAACTTTGCACCACTTGGAGGAAGCACTGATACCCAGTTTGTTCACTCAGGTAGACAGAAAGATTAAGAGCAATGACTAGAGTTGCCTGTCGACCAGCTCAGGTAAAGTTACCTGATGCTTTTTCTGAATGGACTAGTGGACTCTTAATGTATTTTGCCAGTCTTGGGGTCATTTACGCTGTTGCCAAATCATGGGAACTGGTGTTCCAACAAGGAACACCCCTTTACCATGGATACAGGGATACTTTGCAAAAAGCGATAAGGATAAAATAATGATCTTCTCAAAAAATATTGTTCTGTTTTATAATTTTAGGTTACAAGACTCTAGAATTGGATAGTGTACCACCCCACTCTCGACATAGGCTTGCAGGCACTTAGAACTGCAGAAGGTACACAGAGGGTTAAGCAGCCTGTGTTGATATTACAGTGGCGACAAAGAAGAAATAACAGCTGTTCTCTGAGTAATGGCACAAGATTTGTTAGCAGTACAACCTTTGTATTATCTGGATGTCATTAATCATGAGAAGCCGGGTTCAGTCTTCTCTGTATTGTCTGCATAATGATGTGTGTAAAGTTGTCTGCTAGGGACTCGTTGTCTTCAGTTTGGTGACATTGTTGTGATTTATCCCCTTGTTTTCGATGGTGGAGCTGTCAGTCAATGACAGTGACTGTTGGTTTCTTATTAAATTATGTGGAATCAATAAGTGTCCCTCCCCTCATCCTGCTCACAGCCGAATCTATCACAGTTTGTATTTGGCCAACTCTGGAGCAAGTTGCTTTATCAAGTCAGGACTTGAGTAAGAACGAAGGCATGGACTGGGAATCTCTGTGCAGGTGTCACAAAGAACTTGACACCGGCATCCTGTCCAAGTTCACAAATGGGATAGGGCAGAGGTCACACAGTGTGTATGGCTTTGGCTGGTCGGGGTCAAGAGTGTGGTGCTGGAAAAGCACAACAGGTCAGGCGGCATCCAAGGAGCAGGGCAATCGACGTTTTGGGCATAAGCCCTTTATCAGGAGTAAGCTCTCATTTCTGATGAGGGCCTCATGCCCGAGACGTCGATTCTCCTGCTCCTCAGATGCCGCTTGACCTGCTGTGCTTTTCCAGCACCCCACTCTTGACTCTGATCTCCAGCATCTGCAGTCCTCACTTTCTCCTTTGGCTGGTTGTGGTAGCATTGGGGCGGGGTAATGGAAAGCCAATATTCTCACTCCCCTCCCCCCTAATTTGCTTCCTGTCTCCCTTGGACTGTGTGGGTCCCATGGACTCAAGCCTGCATTGTTCTGACCTCATGGATTTTACTGACCAAGAGGATGGATTTTGGGCATTTTTATCTACTGCCACGGCTGTTCCTCCTCTGCTGCATCTCTATTCTTATCTAACAGTCACTGTTGGCTGACTCTCAGTTGGACCTGCAACTCTTTATTTACATTCCAATATACAGAATACTGATTACAACTCTCGAGTAGTTTTCCCCTGTTCTTCCCGTAGAATTTTAATACCGGGACATTCATTTTGATAGGTATATCATCATGATAAACAACTCATTCCCATTATAGTATAAGTCCCATCATCGCCCTTGGAGACTCTGGCAATACAGATGGAAGAAAGTATTGAAGATAAAGCATAAATTTGAATTATCATCTCAATAAAGCTAAGTCCAAAATTAGCATATTGGAAGAAACATTTTTTAAAAATTCATTCACAGGAATGAGGACATCACTGGCTAGACCAGTATTTAATGCCCATCCCTAATTGCCCAGAGGGCAGTTAAGAGTCAACCACATTGTTGTGGGTCTGGAGTTATATGTAGGCCAGACCTGATAAAAACATTAGTGAGCTAGATGGGTTTTTCCTCACAATCTACAATGGATTTGTGGTCATCATTAGACCTTTAATTGAATTCAAATTCCACTATCTGCCATGGCAGGATTTGAACCCAGGTCTCCAAAACATTACTAGGGTCTCTGGATTAACAGTCCCACTAGGCCATCCTCTCCCCAGTAGAACAGAAAAATGGAATGGAGACTGATAAACAACAGGAAGAGACTGAGGTTTCAGAGAGTCTTTCTCCAAACCCAGCAGACAGATATCCAAAATAACACCAAGTCCTATTTAGTCATCACCACTATGTTCATTGACCTATATTCACTCATAGTTTAGCAACACTGATTTTAGAATTTTCATTCTCATTTTCTATTTCCTCCATTAGTCTTACCTCTCCCTACCTTTCTTATCACATCCAACCGTATAACCCTTAAGGATTTCTGCACTTCTACAATTCTGGCCGCTTAAACATTCTCAATTTTATACACCCCAGAAGATATTCTTTCCAAGACAGAAGACATTGTTAAAAATGTGAGTTTTTATCAGGTGGTTATGTTTTAAACTCTCTCCTCTAACTCAATGGGCTAATGGAGAAGGAGAAGTGACCTCCTGGTAGTTCTGCCCAGTAATAAAGCTATGTGTCTGCTGACTATGTGGACTGGAGCACAAATAAGCCCTACTCAAACAAAGAAGTTAATTTTTATTATGTTATGATAAATGGTCTTACAGCTTGACTGACTGAAAGACCTGAAACAGAAAGAGAGAGAATAGGTTCCAGACAGAGAGAGAAAACAAAACAGCAACTACTGTAAACATCAGTTAGCAGAAAAAACTTGCTTTCTGTTCTCCATCAGGAAGGATGCTAGTGGGTGTTCATCCTCTCAGTGGAGAAATGGGATTTGTAGAGATTTAAGGGCACTGGGGGATTTTCATTGGTCAGTGGCCTGGATAAAGAATTACTGGAACAGGCCTTGCTACTAGAAGTCGGTTTGGGGATTCTCAGAAGACCGAAGATTGAAGGAAATTACTGTCAATGGATGTTGGATGTTGCAACTCAGCAGTACATGGGGAAGTGAGCTTGTTGGAGTTGGAAATAATTTGGGGATGATTCTTATAAGTACCACAATTCTAAGGAAAATGGTGTGAATTGCATAAACATAATTTAGCAATTTGGTTGAATTAGGAAGTTAAAGAGGATATCTGTTGTTTAGTGGTGGATTAGTTGTGTACTAAGTAATGTTTAATCAAAGTTGATTTTAGTTTGTTTGTTACAGTACAAGTCTTAAAATGGATAACGTTGAATGGTCATTGGAATCATTCACTACAAAGTCATGTTCCTTCTTAAAAGCTATCAATCTCTGTGTGGATCACAGTAACCATTCCAATCAAGATTTGACTCATATTTAGCACACTTTTCAGTAATAACCCTCTCAAAGTATAACCTTGTGCCTGGCTTGCCTTTGATCTGTGGAATAGCTTTTCATGATTGATGTATTTGCATTCTGAGATCTTTGTTCCTCTATCCCCAATTGATCCCAAATCAAATAAAGAAGTATAAGACTAGATACAAAACCTTTTCATGATAGTTCATCTCTTTACAGAACGCAGTATTCCACACCTTCTACATCTGATGGCCCAGCACATAATTCAACAATGTCCTTCAGTTGTGTATCTGACCATCAATACTGGACTGGATATCTCTACAACTGCATGAGACAATATGGTATTCACTTTAGGGACAGATTCTATTATTCTCTCTATGATGCTGCACAGTGTCCCTGAGAAAAACTGACAGACTTTTACATGTTATTTTTGCAGATACTGCAGAGTAGGAAGCTTGGAGCAGCCAGTGGTAAGGACAGGAGCAGGCAGCCTGGGGCGGGGACAAGCTTGAGGCTAGAGCGAGTGATCTAGCCCTTGTGAGGAGTGCAAGCCCAGCATGGTCAGGCATTTATGGACTGTGGTGTTGAACTGTTAACTATTTTTCTTTGTTTATCTGCTTTTGAGTAGGGAGGACTGTAATATTTAACTCTTCAAACCTGTGTTTTTATTTTTCTGCTTTGTACCTAGGATTCTGTATTTAGGTCCCTTTGTACTGAAGATGGTGTTGTAAATGGTGACTTGTAACCTTTTCACTGCACTCGTGTGAGCACATGTGACAATAAACCTAATTCTAATTCTCCACGGATGAATCCCGCAGTTCAACATCAATGTTCAGCTGAATAGAGTCACAGAGATGTTTGAGAGAGTTGGCAGGACAGCATTTCTGGAGGAGTTGGGTAGGAGACCAGAGGCGGATGAGAATGAATGTCGATGATTGCTGTTCTGATTGGGATGTGTGGAGGTGGCTGGAGAGGCAGGGAATCTCTCTGAGGAGTGATGTGCAGGGGAAGGCTACTGCTGAGGTTAGAGTGAGGGGACAAGGCAGGTGAATGTGGAATACTACTTACCTAGCTCATCCTGATCAGTCATTGAACCTTTCTCAGCCTGAGACTGTCAGCAAGGTACCACACTCTTTCTGATGACTTCCTGAGTCGCCCCTAGCCATGTGTGCTTTGGGAGGTTGGCCTCTTTCTCCCACCTTGAGAATTTTTCTGTGGCTCTTACAGTCCATGGCATGATGTCCATGAGGCCACAGATAACTTGAGGGAAGACTTTGTCAATGCAATTGCTCTCGGTGTCCTGATGATTCGATAGTAGATCCATTTTGGTCAGTGCTGTGGTTGCTTTAAACAGAAAGCCTTTAAGAGTTTGTCATCACGCCTGCTCTTGTGTTAGTCAGGAAACCCAGAGTCACAAAGTTAACATGATGGCTGAATAATTACCACAGCAGAGTCTGCGCCAATCACTGTCAGATTCCTCAGCTGCTGCTGGCCTCCCTACCTCTAGACTCATCTAAATGGTCCAACGCTGCCCGTTGATAGACTTTACCATAGTTGGCACAGCAACAATCTTTCTTTTTTGGGATTAGCAACTTTGATGATCAGAGGAATTTGGGTTTTCTCATACAGGAAACGAACTGATTTCCAGGTACATAAAGCAATTAGGAAATCGAATGGCATACTGGCCTTCATTGCAAAGGTTTGGTATACAGGAAAAAGGAAGTCTTGTTACAATCATACAGGGTTTCAGTGAGACTGTATGTGGAATGCCGTTTGTAATTTTGATCCTCATATTTAAAGGAAAGATACACTTGAATTGAATTTAGTAGAGCAAGGGCTCACTCAATTAGTTCATGTGACGAGAGGGTCATCCTATGAGGAGAGACTTAGTAGTTTCAGGTTATATTCACTGGAGTTTAGAGGAATGGGAAGTAACCTTATTGAAACAAGATTATGAAGGGTATGTGGTAGACATTGGGGGATCTAGAACAGGAGCATTCTCAGTACAAGAGGATGATCATTTAGCAATGCAGGAGGAGAATTTTCTTCACTTAAAGGATGTGAACATTTTAGAATTCCCTAACCCAGAGCATTGTGGATTCTCCATGATGGTATATTTTCAAAGCTGGAATTTTGGTCTGTCAGCAAATTGTGGGATATGGGGAATAGATGGGAAAGTGAAGCTGAAGATCATTAAATGGTACAGCAGGTCAGAGGGCTGAATCGTCCATTCCTGATTCTACTTCTCATGTTAACAAACAGCTTCAGTGGCAATGCTTCAGAAATTCTAAAATTAGGATAATTATGCTTTTCTTGCTTTTTAATAAAAAACTGGTACACAATGAGAGGGGGAGATTATTACAGTACTTATTCACTGGGTGTCTCTTTGCCTCAGCTGGTATTGTTGAGGGTCAGAACATTGTGTGTTGAACCCTATTATCTTTAAAAACCTTTCCAGGTCTTGTGTGTGCAATTTATCAGATGGGCTAATGAAGGGATATAGACTTGGTTGATCCTCCAGATCAGGTCCTGTCTCAGATGTCATCAGAAGGATGGCCCGGAAGATTCCAATTAAATGTTAAAATGCAATTTCCCCCCCGAAAGTAATGGATTCATTAATCTCTCTTATATTTGGACTGTGTTTGCTCAGTAGCTGTCATTGCAATCTCGGAATAATTAACTGTGTGAAACATTTGGCAACGTAATAAGACCCTATGTAGAGAATGAGGTATAGTTGTGAGCACTATATCTCAACAAAGAAATATTGCTCATGGAAGAGATATAGTGCAGATTCAGCTGAATGATACTGAGAATTAGATAATAAACTATAAGAATGTATCACATAAACTCGGTTTGAGTACCCTCTCACTGTTAGAGAAGTTTGAGAGATAATCTAATTAAGGTGGTTAAAATCATGAAGGGATTTGATAGACTGGCCATACTAAAACTCTGAGGCAGCTGTTGCTGATGAGCCAATTGAAGATTTCAATCAGTGGCAATCAGGATTGTGAGCAAAAATGGGTCAATGGCATTGGAGTACAAATCAGTCATGCTCTGTTTGCATGAGGAAATGAGATGCTGAATGAGCTATTCTTGCTCATACATTTTTAGGAACACAAATATTTCATTTCCTGCTTTAACCTGCTAAGGACCCACCTCCGGAATTCCTTCTCATGGTGAAATGACCCAGGATGTCACTGGACTGAAAACCAATAGGTTGAGACTGGCATTTTTCTATTTTTGAAAAAGGTATAAGGCCATAACAGAATTAGGCCATTCTGCCCATTCAGTCTGCTCTGTCATGGCTGATTTGTTTCTTAAGCTCATTCTTCTGTCTTCTCCCCATAACCATTGATCCTCTTACCAATCAAGAACCTATCTATCTATCTCTGTCTTAAGTGCGTTCAATGACTTGACCTCTATTTCCTTCCGTGACAATGAGTTGCATAGATTAACCTCTCTCTGGCCGAAGAAGTTCCTCCTCATCTCCGTTCTGAAGGTCATCTCTTTACTCCGAGGCTGTGCCCTCAGATCCCAGTCTCTCCTACTAGTTGAAACATCTTCTCCTCACCCAGTTTACCCAGGCCACTAAGTGTTCTACATAAGTTTCAAAGTGATCCCCCTCTCATCTTTCTAAACTCCGTTGGGTACAGACCCAGGGTCCTCAGCTGCTCCTTCATGAGAAGCTATGAGCATCTAACAAAGCAGTCATTTTAATGTTAATTTTCCAAAGCTTAACTTGGGAAAGAAGTTTCCAAAGATTGTGGAAAGACTCTATCAGACTCCTCAATTTAAGATAGGAGGCAGGCAGAATGAAGGAATCTACAGGAAAGTTAGTTTGAAGTTTGTCTTGGGGAAGGTGTTACAATCCATCATTAAGGAGGTTAAAGCTGGATTTTAATCATGACTTCCCTTTCACAAAACCTTGTTTTTTTCTAAGTGTCCAGCTTTAAACTTAAAACTAGTCTCAGTAATGGTGATCTACCATTGTCATTAAAAAAAAATATCAGGTTGACTAATGTCCTTAAGGGAATGAAATCTTTACCTGGTCTGGCTTATGTGTGACTCCAGACTCCCAGGGATATGATTGACTCTTAACTGCCTTGTGAAGTGGCCTAACAACATTCAATTCAAGAGCAATTAGGGCTAGGCTACAAATACTGGACTTGCCTGTGATACCCATATGCCTTGAAAGAATAAATATAAGGTACGAGCAATATATTGCAAATTGCAGTGACAGCACAACTTCTGAAGAACCTCTCTACTATAAAGATTTGGCCTCACTTCGGTTGAGCTAATTTCCCTGTTAAGCAGGCACCAGGCTGGAGATGAACTTCCCTGCACTGACTGGCAACTTGCTGCATGCACTCTCATTTAAATCCAGAAGAGGAGAACCCCATAAGGAAATTCATCCCCAAAGAAGGTTGGTGGGAGGTGACATCAATGACCTCATACAAATTCATTCTGTTCCTCTGATTTACATGAGGAAGCAAGCAAGAAGAAACATTGTCCATTAAAAATGGGATTCCTTTACTGTACAGTCAGTTCTTCTATAATGCAATGTTTGCGTTCTTGTGCAACCCCGCATTATAGAATAATTGCACTTTAGCAACAGTGATGAAAGTAATCGTGTTACGGTCAAAAGTTTTAAAAGTCCACAGATTCATCGACCGTGTTATAGTGAATTCACGTTGACAAGACACATGTTATAGCAGAACGACATGTATATTTGATATCCCAATCAGATAGGTTATGAATTTTTGTCTAAACATTTACTCTACATTTAAATTTATTCTATACAAAGTGCAGTGAGTATAATGATTCTAAGTAACCACTAGTGAGTTTTGGTAACAGCTAGTTAAAGACTGACTGCCAGTTGTGGAGAATAAAATTCTAATCAAGATTGAGCTAGGCCAATCATGATACTTGGAACCAACCTTAAACCATTCTCCATCATTCGCTACCCCACCCCACCACCCAACTTGACCTCAGCTGGATTTGGAAATAAGGGTTGTAACTGTAGGCTTGAGCTACCAATAGTATCAGGCCTGTCATTTGGCAGACATTGTGCTTGTAACTGAGGCAGCTATGGCCGCCAGCTGATTTCAAAACACAAGGCACAAAGTTCTTGAAAACCTGACATCCAAGAGGAGACAGGAGTAAAGGACACTCCTGTTTTCCCAGCTACTGTCTGCTCTTCTCAGTCCCCTGATCTAGAACGTGGAAGAGGATGGGTCCAAATATCAAGCCTCACTGTGAATCAACTGGGGCAGGTTGAGACTCAGGGAAACGATGCATGAAGTTTGGAAACATCACTCCCACCTTATTGACATAGCCTTCAGCTATCCCCATCAGAAAACTTTCAATCTAACAATCGGGTTCATGAGAAGTGATTGGCATCTATTTAAACCATTTTAGCCTGACGTATATTTTGTTTACCTCAATGTTACAGACAAGGTGCATCTTGCAAAAAAACCTAGAATGACTTCTAATTACAGAGAAAATTGGCACTAAATCGCAATGTACTAAGCATACAATGAAAAACATCCACCATAGAAATAATTTTTTATGTTTAATGATTGCAATCTACGAAATAAAAACATCCATCAACATTTAGCAATAGGTCGGTTAATTGGAAAAAAATGAAAGAAATGGTTTCCCCAAATTCATTATGAGTCATAATGAGGGTGAATCACTGATCAGGAATTTCACCTCTTGTATTCTTATCACACACTGAAGCCATTGCTGGAAATCTCCACACCCTATGGTTTTCTGGGATTTAATTTTAAATATTGCCTGGGGTGTAACCTCCTAATTGGTGCTCCTGCCTGAAATTCCCAGTCTGTAAATGGAAACAAAGCACCGAACTTTCTAACTCAAGCACATTCAATTAATGATTGTATCATGGATGTATTGTTTTTTTACCCTTTGAGTGTTTTGCGTCCCAATTCAACAATAAGCTTGGAAAGAAAAGGTTATTTTCCCCACATATACCCCAAGTTAACAAGACCCTACACCCCAATCTCTCTTTCTCTCTCTCACTCACACACACATTTTGCACTTTTAGAGATTGCAGTTAATTCAGTCTCTCATTTTACAAATTCAAACTAAAAGTTAATAATCTTACATGCCTGCACTGAGCACATTGGTCATCATAACTATATTTTTTAATGAACACTGCCCTGTCATATTCTTTCCCTTGTCACTATTTTAATCTTTTCTCCCTTAGACTTGCCTGTGCTATTCTTTGACCCGATTCCTAGCAGCTTGCCCTTGCTGATTTGTGACCCAAACACTATGAGATAAGGAAGATCAGGTTAGGATCTCTTCTCTTCCAATTTCTTTCCCTGTGGGAGAGCACCTGGCTTCTGCTCACCATCTGTTTCTGACAGCAGACCAAAGTCATGAAAGCGATGTTGATGTTTTAAACTTATATTAGACACAAGCAAACTGAATCACCAGCTTTAACTCAGTGGTAGCATTCTTAAATCTGATTCAGACAGTTATAGGTTCAAACTCTGCTCCAGCACTTTGGTGTGTAATCTCAGACAGCATCTTAGTGTAAGAGTATTTCACTGCCAGAGAAACTGTCTTTTGGAAGACATGTTAATCTGAGGCTCTGCTTAATATGATATTAACTATACTGGTAAGGTTAAGTATGAACAGGTCAGGAGTATTAATTTATAAAGCATTTTGAACAGCTATGAAAAGGGACTTGCAGCTTGATGTCCTTGGTGAGGGAGCATGTGGTGTCTGCTTTTCTGATTGGGACTTCTGTGACAGTTAGCACAGTGGGGCTGAAATGTATTATCTCTCCCGGCAATGACATTTCATTTCAATTAGAACGTTTCATTTGAATGTTTGACTTTGTTATATTGCCCCTTTAAGTGGATTGCTAACTTTTAATTTAGTTTAATTTAAATTTGGTTTCCAAAAGTGTATAAAAAGGCATTCTAGGTAGACACTGTGGGCTTTGGGGTGTGTTATCTATCGTTGTAATTCCATTTTAATTTAATGCCTTTACTTGCTTCCTATCCTGCTATTATTCTTGCTGCTGCTGCTCTGCCCCTAGTGGGTAGTTAATTGTTTAATTTGTCAATGGGCTACTTTGTGGTTGAACCTCCAAAACAAAAATGAAAAAGCCTTTTTGTTTTAAAGCCTTCTGTGACTGGCAGGTAAGACAGGAGCTGGTCTCCTCTGTCCCACGTGACATTTTAATGTTTATTTCATTTGAGGATTTGACTTTTGTTACAGGGCCCCTTTAAATGGCTGTTCCTTGTTTCGTTTAATTTGTTTTAAATAATTGTTCAAGACAGAATAAAAAGAGACTCCAATGGTGGAAATTTGAATAAAGATTCGTACTCCTTGTGTCTTTCACTGTGTCTCACACCTGCGCACACCACAACATGGGTGCTGGGAGAAAAATAAGCACTACCGCAGTTAGGCGGCAGTATGGGGTAAAATTGGGAAAAAATTTGTTAAAAATAAGCACTACAAAAAAAAAACGAACAGTAGTTCTGTTTTAAAAAAAACAGGAGTGTCAGACATCCTGTTCATTCTGAGAGCTGGAAGAGAAAAAAGTAAAAAGGGACTCCACTACCACAATTAGGCGGTAGAGTGGTAGAAAAAAAACATAAAAATGCTTGGGGCTTTCCATGATCGATGGGCACCACAAGGGCTGTTGTGTCATCAACATTTAATTTGAATCTGAGTTTCCTTTGTTTTTGTTACAGTGCCTCTTAAGATGCTGTCGTTTGTTTATTTAGTTGCTTTGTTTCTTTTCTTGGTGAGCAAAAATCCCATTTTCGAGGTGCAGGAGGCAGAAAGGTGTCAGAGGAACACCTTAGTCAGAGTTTCAAGTTTGATATGAATAGGGAGGGTGACCTCTCTACTGACTTTGCTAACTCTGTTGACAGATGACTGGGTAAAGATGGCCGATTCCCTTCACTGAAGGAAATTAGTGAGCCAGATGGTTTTTATGGCTATTTACAAAGTTGCATGGTCACAGCAGTGTATTGGGAATGCAGTTTTTATTGAGATGATGATGATCTAACTCTGACAACAGCAGTCACATGCTAGAGAGACTCTGAAGAGAGGATGGGAAGACTCTACTCGGGAGCTATAACACACAACCAGCTAGTCTGTATACTGATGTGCAAATGAGAGTTGTTGTGTCTCCTGAGAGTCAGACAATCGTGACTGTTAGATAAGGACTGCAGTAGTTTAAGAAGGCAAATCACCACCATCTTCACAAGAGCAACTAAGGGAAACAATAAATACTGGCCAGCCAGAATATCAAAAAAAAAGGCGGTGAAAGAGATTCAGCAGACTTCGGACAGGGAGCCTAATCAAAGAAAGCAGCCTCTAAGTTGCAGGACTGAACCTAGACACCTAGATATCAAGGGAGGCAAAATCCATGAGGACTTAACAACACTGAGTGGGGTCATGGATTAACTCAGGCCAGTCACTATCACTAGGCACTGCATTCAATTCCAGATATGATTCATTGAACTGTACTGAATTCAAACAAATTGAGTTTGAGCTTGGACACACATGCCTCTTGAGTATTAGTCTCACGATATTCCGACCACCCCACCATTTCCCGGTATAACAGGTGGAATTTTAGAATAATTGTTTTTATGACTTGGCCCACCCTCTGTTTAAGAGTATGCTATTCAGCCTCCCAACCAAGTTCCATTGCTATTCTGACTGCTCTGCATCTCAGCTCCATTTATTTGCTGCTCTAAACCTCTCTTCTCCTGCAATGACATCTTCAGAAAATTCATGCTTCACGCCAGCTTTATCGAAAAAAAAACAAGGGTTAGGATTTATGAGGAAAGGCAACCAAAAGCTTGGAGGAAGAGGTATAGGTTTTAGGCAGAACCTTGGAGGAGGGAGAGGGGATTCTGGATCCAGGTAGCTTCAAATTAATCACAAGTAAAGCAATAGTCACGTTTCTAGCATTAATCTGTGTTTTTCCCCTGAGGATGTGCACCTCCAGCATATTTTCTCTTCGCTTCACATTTTTTAGCTGTGATGGATTTTCTTTATAACCCAACAATGACGGCAGTAAATTGTGGATTTGTTTTGACGTAGGCTGATATCATTTGAGAGACAGATTGATAGCTCAGTGACTTCACTTGACCCCATCAAAAGTGGCTTGGACTGAAATCAACTTTACTTCCCAGAAAGAGTGACTGATAATGTGAGGTCCCCTTGCTCTAGACGATTAACCTTGATTGCTTCTCCCCAGTGAAATATTACTGGTTCAGCTTTAGCACTGGGACTATTACTGCTGAAAAGGGAATCACCTTACCTTGACGCTTCCTATCAACTTCGCTCAATAAAAGCTGTGAGAGCTGTGAGATGGTCTCTGAAGGCTCACTGGGGTAGACATCCTGCAGAAGTGGTTGGAGTGCGTCTTGGTTAAGTGGGCTTTTGAAAGTCAATGTCTGGTGGAGTGCTGCACAAAGAAACATCATAATGTTAGCAGAATGGAAATTTGTTATGGTTACCCTTGTAGGACTGTTAACCCCCTGTGAAGTTTAGAAGAGTTTGGGGTGGAATATGAAAGAAACGTATAAAATTCTAAGAGGACTAGACACGGTAATCGCAGAAAAGATGTCCTCCAATGATTGGGGAGTCCAAACAGGAGTCACGGTTTAGGAATATGGGATATCAGAATGGCTCCGATTTTCAATGTTTTTATGTTGACCCAAAATTTGCCCTCCGGCCTCATAACATTTGCTGCAACATTACGATTGTAGTTTAACTCAATACGCTGTTTCCACTTTCTCCCCATATCCTTTGATCCCTTAAGCCCTATGAATTTTATCTAACTCATTCTTGAAAACAAAAACAGAAATTGCTGGAAAAGCTCAGCAGGTCTGGCAGCATCTGTGGAGAGAAATCAGAGTTAACATTTTGGGGCAAGTGACGCTTCCTCCCACAGTCCAAAGAGGTACAGGTTAGGTGAATTGGCTAAAGTGCATTGTAGCATCCAGAGATGTGTGGACTAGGTGGATTAGCCATGGAAAATGCAGGGTTACAGGGGTAGTTCTGGTTGGAATACTCTTTGGAGGGTCAGTGTAGACTCAATGGGCCAAATGGCCTGCTCTTACACTATAGAGAACTTATTATTCTATGAGACCCTCCATGTGGAGCAGTAACAAACAGCATTTCAAAGCACCGGTCATGTGCATCTCTCGTCTATGGACATTGGCATCTGATCTTTGCCACTCCTCATGACCAGCACGATATCTGACTGCTCCACTGGCAGACCATCTAGGAAGCAGTGACTTGTGTACAAGGGCCCACCAGCAACTAGCATTGAAAGGCTCCTGCAGTTTGCATCTAGTAACAGACACCCAGCTTACAAATTAGAGCAGGCTGCATGTCACAATTCCTCTCTTAGTGCTTGCTCATTGGTGTGCCTGTACTGTAAGTGCCGTGTGGTACCAGAGAAAGAAGTAGGCAACTTTCCTTGCTGGTTAGCAATCCCCAGATGGGGCAGCACATTGGCTCAGTGGTTAGCACTGCTGCCTCACAGCACCAGGGTCCCAGGTTCGATTCCAGCCTTGGGCGACTGTCTGTGTGAATTTGCACACGGGGAGTTTGCACATTCTCCCCGTGTCAGCGTGGGTTTCCTCTGGGTGCTCTGGTTTCTTCCCAAAGTCCAAAAATGTGCAGGTCAGGTGAATTGGCCATGCTAAACTTGCCTATAGTGCTAGGTGCATCATTCAGAGGGAAATGGGTTTGGGTGGGTTGCTTTTTGGAGGGTCGGTGTGGACTGGTTGGCCAAAGGGCCTGTTTCCACACTGTAGGGAATCTAATCTAAGAAAAAGGGGACGTAGATATTGCTGTAGTGCGCCATGTCAATCTCAGTCTTGCATCACAAGCCAACAACGTATGTGGTGAACACGCTGCCTATGCCTCTGCAGCCCAGAGAATGGGCCACATCCAGTCCTGTGCATCCACAATTGCACCTCCAATTATCATCAAATGCCTCACAGTGTAATTTTCAGAGCGCCCTCTGGAGAGCTGAGAATGGGATCCAGCCTGACTCTCTGGTACTGTAAGGAGGAAAGGTTGTGGAGGTACCACTATTAAGGTGAGACATCATACTGAGATACAGCCATAGCGTTATAGAGATATACAGCACAAACACAGACCCTTCGGTCCAACTCATCCACGCCAACCAGATATCCGAAACTAATCTCATCCCATTTGTCATCACTTGGTCCATATCCCTCTAAACCCTTCCTATTCATGTATCCATCCAGATGCCTTTGCAATGCTGTAATTGTATCAGCCTCCTCTACTTCCTCTATTTGCACTACCCTCTGTGTGAAAATGTTGCCCCTAAGGTCCCTTTTAAATATTTCTCCTCTCACCCTAAACCTATGCCTTCTAGTTCTGGACTCCCCCAATGCAGGGAAAGACCATGTCTATTTACCCTACCCATGCCCCTCATGATTTTATACATCTCTATAAGGTCACCCCTCAGCATCCGATGCTCCAGGGAAAACAGCCCCAGCCTATTCAGCCTCTCCCTATAGCTCAAACCCTCCAACCCTGGCAACATCCTTGTAAATCTTTTCAGAACCCTTTCATGTTTCATAAAATCCTTCCTATGGGAGGGAGACCAGAATTGCACACAATATTCCAACAGTGAGCTAAACAATGTTCTGTTCAGCCGCAACATGACTTCCCAACTCCTATACGCTGAATGCACTGACCAATAAAGGCAAGTGTACCAAATGCCACCTTCTCTATCCTATCTACCTACAACTCCACTTTCAAGGAACAGTGAACTGCACTCCAATGTCTCAAATGATGTCCATGTTCCCATGGCACTATCTCTATGAAGAGAAGGTGAATCCTCACAGGTATCCTGGTCAACATTTTATCCCTAATGCAACATCACAAAAAGCACAGGTTGCTGGTCATTTATCTCACAGCTGTTTTTGTGAGGTCTTGCTATTTGCAAACTGGCTGCAATGACTCACTTCATTGCAACAGTGACTTCATTCCAAAAATAAATAAAATGCCACAAAGCATGCTGTAGAGTCATGAAAGGGACTAAATAAGTAAAACTTATTATTTTCCATTCTCTTCCATTTTTCTTTCTGCTCATCTTTGCCTTCCGCAGTCCGGTTCTTTGCTCTTATTCATTGATTTAGCCCCTGTTTAAGTTCTTGTTACCTGTCTTCCTTCTGCCCTTGTTCTGTAAGAAAACTAGCAAGAGATTTCCTGTTAAATCAGTCTTTGTGACCTTGCTGCAATCTGTTAGCGTTGCTATGGTGACACTAGTGAGTGATGCTGCAAAAGGCTTTTATTCCCCAGAAATTCAAATGAAACCACAAATGGGACTTTAACTGGTCTTATTCCCAAACACTTTCCCTCAGTTGTGAAGGGAGTTTGCTGCTACTTTCTGGAGCATGTTGTGTGTGTCTCTCTCTCTTGCTTTTGTTTTCTGTCTTGTGGAATAAAAGCTCTTGTTTGCTGACAGAGTGACATAGATTATTTGAAAGAAAGTGACTGTCTTCATTCCCCAAAATCACCAGAATATCTTTTAGAGTGGTGTATTCTAATAAAAAATGCTGATCAGCTAGAGATGTGGCCTTGATATCACCTCTTTAAACAGATCCATTAACCCTTAAACCCATCTACTCGATTTCAGGTAAATATACTTCATGAATACTGAACACATATCTACTGCCAAGTAGAAACTGAGAGAGTTACTCACAACTCACTCCCATTCAGGACACTCAAAATACTTAGCTTGTTGATAAAAGGGCAAGTCATAAAGCAAAGAAATGTTCAAGTTCATATACATAAAATAAGGACAAATACCTAAATATCGTTTATTTTAACTTATTGATCAGCAACGGAATCTGGTAGCCTCATGTGGTTGATGTCTAGTACCTTAGATAACATAGCTCTTGAGTTAACAAACTTATTTCTTTTCCTTAATCTGTGTACTCCAACTGAGGGCCAGTTAGTTCAGTTGGGTAGACAGCTGGCACTTGGTTCAGAATGATGCCAACAGCATGGGTCTGTCCTGCTAGAGGTACACCTGGCAGCTAGCCTTGTCCCTGAGAGCAGAAGGTGATGGCAAGTCACCACTGGCCAAAGTTGCCTTTTATTGCGGCTCAGGACGATGTATCAACAGACAATGAGTCAAAGACTCGCCTTTAACTGGAGCACTGATAGAACGATCGGGGCCTTATTCTCTTTATAGGTAGGATTGCCAAGAACATTTGGCCCTTATTTCTCCTGTAATAAGAAAACTCACAGAATTTGACATTGCATTCTCTGAGTTGCTGATGTACCTTCAAAGTCCTGAAAAATCGAGCTCCAAAATCCTTCTATCCATTCACAACATCAAGTTGGCTCCCATTCAGAATAATCACTTCTAAGAGTTTGTTTCCCAAATACATAATTTCACGCTACCAGATATTAGAATTAGAATATAATGCACTCCTCATCACTAAAGGCACTGTTCCTTTTCTGACACCAGTGACCTTTTTGCACACATTATTAGCATTATTATTCACTGTTCTCAAATGTGTCCTATTTACCTCAAAAATACATTTCTGAAAGTACATCCATACCATCACTCTGATTATTCATTTTCATCTTTGTAACACTGTCCCAGTCTCAGCTCATCTGCTGGAATCCTTAGTCAAGCCTTTATTGCTTTCACACTTGTCGATTCCATTACACTCTTGGCTGGTCTCTCACAGTCCACCTCTATAAACCTGAGCTTATTCAAAACTCTATCCCCAGTTCCTCCAAGCACTGACCCCCATTCATCAAGACTCCTCTGCTTGCTGATCAGCACTGATTTCCCACTGGGCAAAACTTTGATTTTACAACTGTCATATACTGCAATTCGGATACCCCAAAATCTCTCTTGTGCTGAACTTCTCGGACACTCCAGCTGGCAGAATTGGAAATCAAATAGAAGGAAGCCCGCGATAATCTGAAACTCCAGACTGGTAACTCCTGACAAGTCAAACCAGTTTGAGGTTGTCATGTGATGTGTCAATCAATCAGAGCCAACTCTGGCAATGCCGGAGTGTGAAATTACCAGCAAGCTTCCAGTGACAATGTCACAATGCTCTCTTCCCACGTCCTGAAAGAGCATTCCCCAAGAAACATTTTTAGTGTGGATGAAGTCAGACTGTTTTGCTGTCTCTTACCAGATCAATCCTCAATGTTTACAGGTGGAACTTGTAACGGAGAAAATTGAAGCAAGGAATGGGTCACTGGTTATTGTTTGCACCAACTGATGTTTGCCCTCGACATCATGGCTGCACCAATAGGTCATGCCAAAACCCGAGACAATGGAAATGGGGAGGCAAAGGCCTCGTGATATTATTGCTTAGACCACTAATCCAGAATTGCAGCTAATGTGTCAAGGGTGCTCATTATGGCAGATCATGGAATCTGAATCAATAAAGAATCTGGAATTAAGTCTCTAATGACTACCGTGAAACCATTGTCGATTGTTGAGGAACATCCCAACAATGTCTTTTAGGGAAGGAAATCTGTCATCTTTACCCTATATTGGTCAGTGCATTGAGCATAGGAATTGGGAGGCTATGTTGTGGCTGTACAGGATATTGGTTAGGCCACTTTTACAATCTTGCCTTCAATTCTGGTCTCCCTGCTATAGGAAAGATGCTGTTAAACTTGAGAAGATGCAGAAAAGATTTACAAAGATATTGCCACGAGTGGAGAGTTTGAACTAGAGGGATAGGCTATTTACTCTGGAGCATTGGAGGCTGAGAGGTGACCTTATAGAGGTTTATAAAATCCTGATGGATAGGGTGAATAGCTAACTTTGTTTCCCTAGGGTAGGGAAGTCCAAAACCTGACAGCATAGGTTTAAGGTGAGAGGGGAAAGATTTAAAAGGGACCTGAGGGGCAACGTTTTCATGCAAAATGTAGTGTGTACATGGAATGAGTTGCCAGAGGTAGTGATGGAGGCTGGAACAATTATGGCATTTAAGAGGCATCTGGATGAGTAAATGAATAGGAATATGGGCCAAAGGATATGGGACTAAATTCACTTAGGATGTCTGATCTGTATCGATGAATTGGACTGAAGCATCTGTTTCCGTGCTGTATAACTGTATGGTCTGGTCTACACGTGACTCCAGATCCATAGCAATTTGGTAGTCTCTCCACTGCCCTCTTGGCAATTAGGGACGAGCAATAAATGCTGGCTTAGTCAGAGACACCCACATCCTGTGAGTGAATTATAAAAAAAAATCGGGGGAAAGCATTCAACTGGCTGGAGTCATACCTGGCAGAAAGGAGAATGATTGTGATTGTTAGAGGTAAGTCATGTCCACTCTAAAGCATTGACAAAGGAGTCCTCCATGGAAGGGTTCTCTGTCCAGCCAACTTCAGCTGCATCATCAATGATCATCCCTCCATCATAAGATCAGAAGTGTGACTGTTTACTGATGATTGCACAATGTTCAGCACAAATGGTGACTCCTCCTTTACTGAAGCAGTCCATAGCCGAATGGAGCCCCACCCACCTGCACCAGGTCCAAGTTCAGGGTGTGGAGTGCCAAGTAATATTCATGCCACACAAATGCCAGGCAATGACCAATTCCAACAAGAGAAAATCTAAGCATTGCCTCTTCAGATTCAACAGCATTATCATCACTGAATACCTCACAATCAACATCCTGGGCTTCAGAAACTGAACTGGTTGATTCATATAAATAATGCAGCCACAAAAGCAGGTCAGAGAAGAGGAATTCTGCAGTGGGTAACTATTGGTCCCAAATCCATTTACTTTCTACAAGGCACAAGTCAGGAGTGCTTATCCACTTGCCTGGATAAGCAGCAGCAACAGCACTCTAGAAGTTTGACACCAACTAGGACAACGCAATAAGCTTGCCTGGCACCACATCCACCAACATCTACTTCCTCCATCACTGACACTCAGTAGCAGCAGTGTGTACCAGCCTCAAGATGCAGTGAAGAAATTCACCAATGCTCCTCAGCAGCTCCTTTATCATCTCTGGTTACTGCCATCCAGAAGGAGAAGGGTAGCAGATACATGAAAACACCACCACCTGCAAGTTTCCCTCCAAGCCACTCATCATCTTGACTTGGAAGTATATCGCCGTTCCTTCATTGTCACTGAGTCAAAATCCTGAACTCCTTCCCTAGTAGCATAGAGAGTGTCCCTCCATCCAATGGACTGCAGTGGTTTCACAAAGCAGTTCCCCACCATCTTGTCAGGGACAACTAAGGATGGGCAAAACTCTTGTGCCAGCCAGTGATGCCCACATCCCATGAGTGAAGCACGAATGGCACTGAAAAGTCAACACTCCCTGTGTAAAGAAAGGTGAAGAAGCCACGATGATTTGTAAATGTGATGATTGAACCCATGCAGTAATGACAATCCCTCAGCAATTTTGAGACTTAAAAAGCTGGACAAAATTATCAATGAAAGAATATGAGACTAGGTTAACCAATCAATCATAGAATCCCTACAGTGTGGAAGCAGGCCATTCGGCCCATCAAATCCACACTGAAGTGCATTCCACCAACACCCACCCTGTACACCCCATTAATAATCCACACATCCCTGGGCACTGTAGGGCAATTTTAACATGACCAATCCACCTAATCTGCACATCTTTGAGCTGTGGGAGGAAACCAGCACATCTGGCAGAAACCCACGCAGACACGGGGAGAATGTGCAAACACCACACAGACAGTCACCTGAAGGTGGAACTGAGTCCAGGTTCCTGCTGTTGCCCCCCTACATTGCTAACTCGCTATATCATCGGTTTCCCTGGCTGCAGCCACAAAAGCTGTAGACATGACATGGGTCTTCACATTGCAGTGAGGAATGATGGGAAAAATGTTTGAACATACCAATGAAATGGCAGACTTGTGCAAAGACAGCGAGCTAAGCAGGAAGAGATTACTGAGCGTTTTTCAGAGTTAACTCCCAACATTTTTCAATGTTGAGCCATCGGAAAGTAAGGAGACTTTTCACATATTCACTGCTTTTTAAAAAATTCATTCACCTGACGAGGCCGACATTTCTTGCTCATCCGAGGGAGAAGTTAAGAGTCAACCACTTTGCTGTGGGTCTGGAGTCACATGTAGGCCAGACCAGGTAAGTTGGCAGTTCCCACCTCGAAAGGACATCAGTGAACTGGATGGGGTTTTCATGACAATTGATTTAATGGTTACCATTAGACTCTTAATTCAGATTTTTATTGAATTTAAATTCCACCATCTGCCATAGCAGGATTCAAACCTGGCTCCCTGGAACATTAGTTCAGCGATAATGCCACTAGGCCATCACCTCTCCAAAGTGTGTCAGCGAATTGGATTAAACTGGGGCTTTCTTCGCTACAACTTAACCTGAATTTGTGAGTGGGTCCCCTGTGAATCGAGTTATGGTAGTTGTTTTCAAGTTCCTCCCCACAATCTCCGGCAGCCTCAGAGGCCTCCATGCTATCTGCACTCATGTAATTCAGACCTTTTCAGTTTCCCCACTTATAATCATTCCAACTCTATGGCTGTGCCTTCAGCTGGTCAGGTGCTTGTCACTGGAACACACACCCTTAACCTCTCAGCCACACCACCGCTTCCTTCATTTAACTCACTCCCTTTCATTCACCTCTTTGAACATCTGGCCTAAAAGAAGCTTATGCAGCCTGGTGTGCAATAATATTTATAACGCTGTGAAGACCTTTGGAAATGTTTTATTCTGTAAAATGTTTGATATAAATGCAAGTTGTTGACGGATCACATTACTAAATTGTTTATTGGGATTCCATGGAAGATTTTAATCGGACAAGAGTTTGTTTTATACACACACTTCTCTATAATTAGTTTTATTTTACGTACTTGTGTGTCTCTAACTATATTATTAAAGCAAGTCTTCCTTTTATTGAGTACAATGGAATATAAATGCAATGTCGTTTAGCATAATCAATTTCTACCAGTCACTGTTGCTCACACAGCTCTTACCTATTTGACTGTTCTCTAATCTGACTTCAGGCAATCGATTAAAATCTTGAGTGACAAAGCATTATCTTTCCTTTCAGGCAGTGCAGCTGCTCTGGGTGTTTCACTCATTCAATAGCATTGTTTACTTAGACCAGAAAATAAAGGCAATTGGTTTACATTAATTAGCTGCACTCCACTATCCTGAGAGGATCATCTGCTGCAGGTTTACACAATCAGGACCTTTGTTAAGAACAGGGCACAGTAGTAGTGTCCTAGCTTTTAGACAGGAGACTCAGGTTCAAGCCCCACCTCCTCCAGAGGTATGTTGCAACAGGTTGTTTGAAAATATCTACCTGTCAGATCACAGCTACAAGGCAAATGCAGCATGGTGGGATTTGATGGAGACCTGTGTCCTTACCTTTGAACCAGAAGCCTAGGTTCAACTCCTATCCAAAACAGGAGGCAATAGCCAAGTGGTATTATTACTAGACTATCAATCCAGATCCCCAGGTAATGTTCTGGGCAGCTGGGTCAAATCCCATGATGGCAGATGGTGATATTTGAATCCAATGAATATCTGGAATTAAGAATCTGATAATGATCGTGAATCAAAATCCCATCTGGTTCACTAATGTCCTGGAGGGAAGGAAACTGCCATCCTTACTTGGTCTGGCCTACATATGACTCCAGACCCACAGTAATGTGGTTGAATCTGCCCTCTGGGATTTTGGGAGGGGCAATAAGTGCTGGCTTAGCCAACAACATCCACATTCTGTGAATGAATAAAAATAAACCTGTCCTGAAGGTCCACACGAAGAACTCTGAACAGGTTGATGAGAAAAGACCTACATCACTGGCTGCCTGTGATTCACCTGACCTAAGAAGTGGTTGATTCTTACAACAGCTCGTGTGTTCCATTCCTGCTGGAGGTCAGTTAGCTCAGTTGGCTGGATGGCTGACTTGTGATGCTAACTGCATAGGTTCAATTCTTGCACTAAATGAGGTCACCATGAAGGTCCCACCTTCTCAACCTCTTCTCCTTTGCCTGTAGTGTGCTGACCTTAGGGTGGCACGGTGGCACAGTGTTTAGCACTGTTTCCTCACAGAGCCAGAGACCTGGGTTCAATTCCCGCCTCGGGCAACTGTCTGTGTGGAGTTTGCACATTCTACCAGTGTCTGCGTGGGTTTCCTCCCACAGTCCAAACCTGTGTCATTCAGATGAATTGGCCATGCTAAATTGTCTGTAGTGTTAGGTGTTGGGGAATGGGTTGGTGTGGACTTGTTGGGCCCAAGGACCTGTTTCCCCACTGTAAGTAATCTAATTTCAAACTTACCTCCAGTCATCTCTCTCTCTCTGTCAGGAGAGAGCAGCTTTCTGGGATGATGGTTACTTTTAAAATATCTCACCTTCATGATCCAAATAAAAAACATGTAAAATACTTTGCTTGAAAAAAAGACCTTGATGACATGCCAGATCAATTACACACTTGAAAGTTTGTCTCGGTAGCAAGTACTCCTTAACGTGCGCCAATCACAATCATTTTCCAGTTGGATTTGAGGTGACAGACACACACCACCTCATCACATTTTTATCCACTTTGCTTTTGTCTGCTTTTCAAGTTCTGCTTATTGCCTTTAATCATTTTCCTGCATGATTGGGAAAGCCTTTTTGTCACGTGCACTGGGATCGATGTCCAGGCAGTGACCAGCTGGTGTCACAAACCAAGTGAGTAAAGAAGGCAAATTGGAAGTTTAGTTATTGATGCTAGGGATTGGGAGTTTAAAAATGGGGAAGTCTTGTTCTGACTGATAGGTTACTGGTGAGGACACAATGGAGTACTGTGGGCGGCACAGTAGTTAGCACTGCTGCCTCACAGTGCCAGAGACCCGCGTTCAATTCCCGCCTCATGCAACTATCTGTGTGGAGTTTGGACATTTTTCCCGTGTCTGCGTGGGTTTCCCCCGGGTGCTCCGGTTTCCTCCCACAGTCCAAAAATGTGCAAATTGCCCCAAGTGTTAGGTGATGGGGTAAATGTAGGGGAATGGGTCTGGGTGGGTTGCTCTTCAGAGGGTCGGTCTGGACATGTTGGGCCGAAGGGCCTGTTTCCACACTGTAAGTGATCTAATCTAGTCTTGGTCCCTGTGTTTATGAAACGATATATTGCCATCAGTGGCTCTTCAAAAGTGATTCACTAGGCATGAAGAAGTTGACATTGAGAATGGCTAAATAGATTTAGCCTTTGTTCATTCAATTTTCATAAAAACTAGGAATAGGAGTAGGCCATTCCGCCCTTCGAGCCTGCTCTGCTATTTAATATGATCACGGCTGATCCTCTATCTCACTGCCATCATCTCACTTCCTCCCCATTCCACTTGATGCCTTTAAAATCTAAAAATAATCTGTCTTTCTTAAATACACTCAATGACTTGGCCTTCCATGATGAAAAATTCCACAGGTTCACTACAATTTAATTAAAATGACATTTCCTCATGAACTGCCTGAGGAAATATTCGATGCAGGTGTGGTTATATTATTTAAAGGACATTTGGACAGTTATACGAATAGAGGGATATGGGCCAAATGTAGGCAGATGGGACTACAGGTAGTTTAGTTTGGGAAACTTGGCCGGCATGGACGAATTGGACCGAAGGGTCTGTTTCCGTGCTGTATGACTCTATGATTCTTAGCTCAGTCCTAGATGGTTTATCTCATATCCTGAGACTGTGTTCTCTGGTTCTCTACTCCCAACTAGGATAAATAAGATGACCAAACTTACATAAACTCATGTGATTTGGGTCTAAGTAACACCCTTCTGCCTCAGACAGGTGACACTGAGTTGGTGTGATAGAAACAGAGTAAGTTTGGAAGCCTCACTGCTTCTTTTGCCTTTGATTGAGCTCAAATTCTAGCTCTGACCATGAATCTCCTTCGGAGACAAACAGGAGACTGGAAGAACACAGCAAGCCAGTCAGCATGAGGAGATGGAGAAGTCAATGTTTCGGGTGTATACCTTATTTACGGCTAGATGTGCGGGTAGGGTGAGCTACAGATAAAGGGGAGTGGTGCGGGGGGGAGTGGGGTGGGGACAGTGGCAGAATGGTGAGGTAGTGTTCATTTGTTTTTAACTAATTCACTTCATGCCATAATTGTAACCTCTTGAAATATTACCATGCAGAAACTGACACTTCTCAGATTTATTTCAATTTGCTAGCCCCTCTCTTCCAAGTTTCCATCTCTCTTTTCAGACCCATTCTCTCTATTAGATTGGATATTCTCTGTGGTCTAAGTACAGAATGGTAACCAGGTGGGCACATCATTCTCCCAGAGATTCATGAGAGAATATTTGCTCAAATCCCAACATGGAAGCTGGTGAATTTATATTCAATTCATAAATAAATTAACTTAATTAATAAAAATTTGACTTTGAATGCTAGTCTCAGAAATGGTACCGTGAATCCATCATCAATTTGTCTTAAAAACACAACTGGTTCACTAATGCCCTTTAGGGAAGGAAATCTACCAACGTTACATAGGTCTGGCCTACATGCAATTATGCTCTAAAATAACCTATCAAGCCACTCAATTCAAGGATAATTGGGATGGCAATAACATCCACAACTAGTGAAAGAATTAATTCTGGCAGAAGGAGCACACAGTTTGAATGTAGATTAGATTAGATTAGATTACTTAGCTTTTATTGTGATTGGTCCATATCTGGTTAAGTTACAGGTGGCTGAGATAGGAAAAGCAGTGAAGGCAAACATCAACCACATGCAAGTCAATCCAATCAAAGTGTAGAGAATTCTATTGAATATAAAGCTTTGACAATAAAATCCTTATGGGTCAATAAATGTCTGAAGACAAACTTCTTTCCATTTGCTTTTCCTATCTCAGCCACCTGTAACTTAACCAGATATGGACCAATCACAATAAAAGCTAAGTAATCTAATCTAATCTAATCTATATTCAAACTGTGTGCTCCTTCTGCCAGAATTAATTCTTTCACTAGTTGTGGATGTTATTGCCATCCCAATTATCCTTGAATTGAGTGTCTTGATAGGTTATTTTAGAGCATAATTGCATGTAGGCCAGACCTATGTAACATTGGTAGATTTCCTTCCCTAAAGGGCATTAGTGAACCAGTTGTGTTTTTAAGACAAATTGATGATGGATTCACGGTACCATTTCTGAGACTAGCATTCAAAGTCAAATTTTTATTAATTAAGTTAATTTATTTATGAATTGAATATAAATTCACCAGCTTCCATGTTGGGATTTGAGCAAATATTCTCTCATGAATCTCTGGATTACAAACTATCATCATCTCACTGATACTCCCAACATATGAGAGGGTGCAGACCCTCTTCCACCCCGTGATGGAGGCCTTGTTCCCAGTTTTCATTATCTGTCACCTTGTGTGAGACCTGTTGGTGAAACTGCTCCTTGGTCTGGCCAAAGTGTCCAACCAGAAGTCTGGGCAGGGCTTGGGTAATGAGTTATGCAGCCAGGCTGGCTGCCATGGTTACTGTGCTATATCCTCATGTGGAATGTAGTTAGGCTTAAGGCCTTCCACAAACCGGAGGGGCTGTCATGGACAGGTGACAGCAGGATTGTGTTTTAATTCTATAAGTGTCCTTTTGTTTCATTCATAAATTTGAGTTTATTGATTTGTGCCCCTTTAAAGAGGGAGAAGTTTTGTTAATTTAATTTTGACTGATGACAACTGTGTCATTCTAATTGGTATTTTGTAAGAGTCAGACAGAGTTGCTAAGCAACGGATGGTGCAGCAGGGAAAGACTATTCTATGCTGTTTGAACAACTTAAATCTCATACAACTAAGCATGATCTTGCTGGATCAAGAATACCATAAGTCTTGGAATTGTGATGTTCTTTCAGAGCAAGGTGTTGGCATTTGAAATATGTCTATTTTTCCTTATGTGTAAAAATAGGTCAAATGTAACTAAATTTGTGCTAGTTTAGAAATATTTAGGTTTCTACCATACTGACTGTGGGAATGGATAACATTCCCTGTTCTGTATTTAATCAGAAAAAAATCTATTATAAAGCTTTAATTCAAAATTGGAAGAACTATGTAAAACATACCAATATATTTTAGGTATTTCCAACAATGATTAAGAGTTTTTTTTCATTGAGAATGGAATTATAGATGCACTTTTAATTTTTTTTTATTATTTCATAAACTCATATGTTACTACTGATTAAAGAGTGCTATTGGAATTATTAAATAGGTTAACGAAGGAATGAAGTCAATAGAAGTCACTGAGGATCCAACATTTTTTGGGTTTTCTTTACCCTGTTTCTGAGCAAGCTGGTACATGCCTGAAGGTTAGGGTTTTGGTCTCCTGTCTGTGCCAGTTTTGCGGAGGTTGGTTTCGACGGAAGGGCTGGTGAAGCTATGTGCCAAAGTGATGTGTAACCACCTGCTTGGCTGCAGGAGTAACCACAAGACTATCCTGAAAAGGGGTCCTACCCACCTCCTTGCCTTCAACCCCACATCTCCCTCCCAAACATCAAAGCTGCATGAACATTTCACAGTGGCCTAATATTAAGATCCCACCTATCCCATATGGCAGGATGCAATGAAGAGCACGTGGATTTTGCCAATGTCCTGGTCAATGTTAGCTCTGCAATACAATGGGTTAACTGGTCATTTATCTCATACAACAGGCACCAGAGTGAGTTCCTCCCTTTGTCTAAAAAAAGTGACTGGGATCTTTCACCTCTACCTCAGAGGGCAGGTGGGACCCTGATTTGAAAGGCAGTACCACTGATGTGAAATGCTAGCTTGAACTATAGTCTCAAATCTCCTGTCTTCTGAGATAGACTCAATACCAAACGTTTGAAATATTTTGAGCAGAGAGTGTAATAGATCATAAAACCCACAAAACATAGGAGCAGAAATAGGCCACTCAGCCCATCTAGACTGCTCCACCATTCGATAAGATCATGGTTGATCTCCACTTTCCTGCCTTTTCCCCATCATCCTTGATTCCCCATAAACCTCAGACATATTCTATCCGGAACTCTGTGACTAAGGGCAAGGTTGCAAAGATTTTAACTTTACAGACCATAGTGAAAGTGAGGACTGCAGATGCTGGAGATTAGAGTCAAGAGTCTGGTGCTGGAAAAACACAGCAGGTCAGGCAGCATCCGAAGAGCAGGACAATCAATGTTTCGGTTCCTGATGAAGGGCTTTTGACCGAAATGTCAACTTTCCTCCTCTTACAGAACATAGCATCAAACTAGGAGAAAGTGAGGACTGCAGATGCTGGAGATCAGAGTTGAAAAATGTGTTGCTGGAAAAGCGCAGTAGGTCAGGCAGCATCCAAGGAGCAGGAGAAGCCCTAAAGAAGGGCTTTTCCAGCAACACATTTTTCAGCATAGCATCTAAGTATACAACAGTATTCAATCTTTGTACAGGACAAATATCCACACTTAGCTAATTTCCTTTCATGCTAAGTCCAACAACAGAAAAATGTCATGATGCCTGAGAACATGTATCCTTAGACCATGGGTTTATTCCACCCTTCTGCACAAGTGATGAGTACTGACCAGAGGAATAATCGGGAGGGGGAGGGTCTGAGGGTCCTCTCAAAATGAGGGGCAGGATTTTTCCTGTGAGCTTCTGATACCTGCTGCTTTTGCCTGACATGTGGGTCAGAAACCAGGAGTGAAGGGTTAACAATCACTCATTGTGATTTTCACTGGGGCCTCCATTTGCGGCCAAAGGGTAGCTCACCGTCCGAACTGGGTCAAAGAGAGTCGCTCTTTAAGCTGGAGGGCCAGGCAGAAGCTTTACATCTTGGAAGTAGCACCAGACTGCAGTGATGTGGGGAAGTGGGCACTGAAAGGGAAGATGCACTCTCTCCAGCTTTCTTGAATTTTAACTACAACATAACTTTTGAAGTCAGGTCACAATTGTGAGAGAGGGGTTGGGGGTGTTGTATATTGGTTCAGAGAGATTACTGAGTCACTGTGCATTCAAACAAAAACTGGTTTATTAGCTATTAGGAACTAGATATGAATTTCTGCTACTCCGATGAAACCATATTCACTCTCCCCTTTCAGGTTTCTCAATCATGTGTAACATGAGACTTTAAGCACATGGACAGCCTGAAGATCATGAAGCAGGGACTCATTGTTTCACCAAATATTAAGGGAAATTAAGGTTAAGACAGGAAAACAGAGTAATTAGATAGAATTGAATCTGGTATCATATCTGTCTAAGGAAATCTAAATTTTTCTCTCTCTCTCTCTCCCCATGAGGACTCTCCTAGACAAATGCACCTTCTTGTCCAGAGAGAGTCTGCTCAAGCTCCCCTGCTCGGCGCCTTCCCTCACTGTCAATCCCTGCTGATGGAGGTCTCAACTATGGCAGATATAAAATTCAGAGGAACCTCGATTATCCGGCATTCGATTATCCGAATATCGGATTATCCGGCAAAATCACAATGTCCCGATGCTCAGCCAAACTATGTTATCTGGCATTCGATCATCCGGAATTCAAGTAACCGAACAAAATACTCCCTGCCCGTGTCCTATGGATAATCGAGGTTCCGCTGTACACAGGCCCAGACATCACATTAACTCATAAGCCTTAATGCTGAGTGGCTTGCTTGGCTGTTTTAGAGAGAAGTTATGAGTCAATCGCATCATGCCATGCAGATTAGACCAGGCAAGGATGGTAGGTTTCCTCCTTTAAAGGACATGAGTGAATAAGATGGGTTTGCTACATGGTCACCAAAAGGCTATCTTTTAATTCCAAATTTTATTGAACTTAAGTTTCTGATGTAGGCAAATCCTCCTCCACTGCCTTCCCCTTCTTCTGTGTGTTTATCTAGTTACATGGATCGACATTAACTTGTCTGAACGGGCACAATGAGGACCAATTTGCATCCTCCTACCAAAGATGCCAAACACTGTTTTACTTATTACAGGTACACACTCCTTTATCCGAAATTCTGAAATCTGAAAAGCTCCGAAATCCAAAGTTTATTTCATGAAGTTTTTTTCTGTATAATAAGGTTGTTTGGCGTGCGAACAGGTGACCCAGCTTCACACCCACTCGACCCACGTCACTCAGATGTGATGTGATGTGACGGTGTGGCCCAGCACTGGCGAGTGTCAATCGTGTCTCAGCGCTCGTACAAGTCACACGCAGGTCTGCTGTTCAGTAAGATTCTTTTCATTTCACTGTGAAATGTCATTTATTCTGAAATCTGAAAAATTCCAAAATCCAAAAAACAACTGGCCTCAAGGATTTTGGATAAAGGACTGTGTACCTGTACTTGCTTGTTGACACAATCTTTTCTCCTGCCTTTCAGTGCGTTAAATATCTGTTTTAGTTTGAATCAAAGTAAAGGTGTTTTATTTTCTTCCATGCTTCCACCCAGCCCCATTCTCTAGCCCACCCAGACTCTGAGACTATTCTTCAAAGCACTGTCAGGAAAGACACCAGGAACCTACTAATAGAACGCTCTCCCATCAAAGGTCATCCTCACTTAACTGGATCAGCTGGTCAGCTCATATGCTTCTTGTCCTTTGCACACTTGCCCAGGAGCCACGTGGTGGGCCTTACCTCGGAGTTTGGTCTCGACACTGGCCTTGGAGAACCATGACACAGCATTGCAAAATGTCTGGAAAGTCATCAGGCCATCCGGTGTGAGAGGCATCTGCTCGAGCAACTGTCACGGCAGTGAAGACATATGGAGAAAGGACAAGCGATCAGTACTACGGCTGCTCCCTCCCAGATCCCCACACAGCCATTGCATTACAAATAGACAGGCCTGGCCACATCTCTGGAAGTCAGCACTGGTGCACAGTACCAGAGGAACTATGTCTTTATTGAGATATATTGTGACAGTTTTCTTTCTATGTTCTAATTAGTAAATGTGAGGTAGCAGAGCAAGCAATTCCCTGGTTGTTCAGTGGGAACATTTGCTTTGCTTAAGGTGGAAATTAATCCAGCAAATCCACCATTGGCTCTTCAACAAAGAAACTCAATTTCTTTCACTGGTTCCTCGGGTGACTCAAAGCAAAATGAAACCTGAAGTCGTCTCGAAGATCAATCATCATTTCTTGAGTGAGATGTAATTGTGAAGAAGAAATAAACTGCTCTCCCCGTTTAGTCTAATCTAAATGATTTTAATGAAAAACACATCTGCTTTTGTGATTGAGGGAAAACCTTTCAGGTACGAAAGCAGATTGTTAGAATGCATTATAAAGTCATTCGCAAGAAGAGAATGTTCTGTCACTGCTGCTGAACAGTTATCATTTCTCTAGAAGGGTAGCACTGCTGACTCAGCGCCAGGGACCTAGGTTCGATTCAAGGTGTGAGTGACTCTCCGTGTGTGTGGAGTTTGCATGTTCTCCCTGGGATTGTGTGGGCTTCCTTTGTGTGCCCTGGTTTCCTCTCACTGTCAACTGATGTGCAGCTTAGGTGGATTGGCCATGCTTTAAAAGGGAAGAAACAAAATGCCCATTGTGTCCAGGCTAAATTGGTTAGCCATGGGAAATACGGGGACAGGGTGGGATGCTCTTTGGAGTGTCGGTGCAGAGGTAAAAACAATGACTGCAGATGCTGGAAACCAGATTCTGGATCAGTGGTGCTGGAAGAACACAGCAGTTCAGGCAGCATCCAACGAGCAGCGAAATCGACGTTTCGGGCAAAAGCCCTTCATCAGGAATAAAGATGAAGGGCTTTTGCCCGAAACGTCGATTTCGCTGCACTTTGGATGCTGCCTGAACTGCTGTGCTCTTCCAGCACCACTAATCCAGTGTCGGTGCAGACTCAATGGGCCAAATGGTCTCTTTCCATACCGTAGGAATTCTATAATTCTAGATTCTGATTGCTGTGCTATC
The DNA here is from genome assembly GCF_020745735.1 of Hemiscyllium ocellatum. NCBI lineage: Eukaryota > Metazoa > Chordata > Chondrichthyes > Orectolobiformes > Hemiscylliidae > Hemiscyllium > Hemiscyllium ocellatum. The sequence continues at coordinate 33,989,116 of NC_083436.1, read as the reverse complement.
CTGCCTCAGTGCTCCGACCCTGTTTCAGAATGGGTTGCTAACTCTAGTTGGGCACATTCATGGAGGGTCACTATACCATCTCCTGACTGCACCAACCTCACCCCCATCCTACCAACATGTCTTCATGAATAACTTATCACCTTCCTCCACCAACCAAAAAGTCAACGGACTCTGCATTCCCAAATTGATGTCTTACTGTGTACCAGTTGTACAGCCCCATTTTGCTTCCCAACACACTACATTTACAATGAATAAATGCAAATGTAGAGAAGAGTTATTTCTGTAAATGAAATGGTTTATAACTTTCCCACCATGTAAAATTCAAGTTTTAGTTTTAGTTAACGACAAAGTGGAAGCTTGCAATCGAGGGGCCATTTAAACTGATCCAGAAGCTGACTAGTTCCATTATGAAAGGTCTTTGGATTGCGATTTTCCTACTCTTCCTCTCTTCCACAGGTGGGAATTCCACAAGCTGAATGGAAATATTCTGGGATTGCGTGACCCTGGATCATTGACTGCATCAGGAGAGTTAGTCATTGGTAAGTGCAGCCTGTGCTTGCAGCTTCCCTACAGGCTTTGGCTGGAGAACATAATTTTGGCTACATTCTGGAGTCACCAAATAGATAAACAAAGTTCCCCATCACATGCACAATTTAGAACATATTACAAAAGGAAATTTCCTGCTGCACCTCATTTCTCCTCTGACACAAGGGCAGAAATGGGAGCAGTGGTGGAAAATCAAAGTTCAGAAACATTTTAAAGTCCCGAACCTGACTCCTGAGCGAACATTCAGACTTTGATATTTTAGAAACATAGAAAATAGGAGCATGAGTAGGCCATTCGGCCATTTCAGCTTGTTCAATATGATCATAACTAATCAAACAACTCGGTCCCCTGCTCCCACTCTCTCCGCATACCCTTTGATCCATTTAGCCTTAAGAACACAGCACCAGGGTCCCAGGTTCGATTCTGGCCTTGGGCGATTGTCTGTGTGGGTTTCTCCCCGTGTCCCCCATGTCTGTGTGGGTTTCCTCCGGGTGCTCCGGTTTCCTCCCACAGTCCATAGATGTGCAGTACAGGTGAATTGGCCATGCTAAATTGCCCATAAAGTTAGGTGCATTACTCAGAGGGAAATGGGTCTGGATGGGTTACTCTTCGGAGGCTCGGTGTGGACTTGTTGGGCCGAAGGGTCTGTCTCCACGCTGTAGGGAATCTAATCTAATCTAATCTAAATCTGTATGGTAGACAGGTTAGTAAGGTTAGATCACATGGAATCTAAGGAGAGCTAGCTAACTTGGATACAAAACTGGCTTGAAGGTCGGAGACAGAGCTGGTGGAGGATTGTTTTTCAGACTGGAAGCCTGAATGTGCCACAAGGATCGGTGCTGAGTCCACTGTTGTTTGCCATTTATATAAATGATTTGGATGAGAAGGTAGGAAGCATGGTTTGTAAGTTTGCAGATGACACCAAAATTGGTGGTGTAGTGGACAGTGAAGAAGGTAATATAAAGGTTCAACAGGATCTTGATCAACTAGGCCAGTGGGTGAGGAATGGAAGGTGGAGTTTAATTCAGATAAATGAGGGATGTTGCATTTTGATTAGACAAATCAAGACAGGACTTAGACAGCTAATGGTTGGGCCCCAGGGAGTGTTATCGAACTGAGAACCTTGGGGTGGTAGTGTGTTTTTCCTTGAAAGTGGCATCACAGGTAGACTGAGCAGTGAAGAAGGCAGTAGCACACTTGCCCTCATTGGTCAGAGAAATGAGTACAGGACTGGGGACATCATGTTACAGCTGGATAAGACATTAGTAAGGTCACATTTGGAATACTGCATAAAATTCTAGTTGCCCTGCTATAGAAAGGATGTTATTTAACTGGAAAGGATGCAAAAAAGATTGTTACTGAGCTTGGAAGGTTTGACTTATAAGGAAAGGCTGGATAGACTGCGACTTTTTTCCCTAGAGTGTAAGAGGCTCAGGGGTGACCTTATAGAGGTTTATAAAATCATGAGGGGCTTAAGTAAGGTCAATAGCCATTGGACAGGTTTTAGGTGAGAGTAAAAAGATTTAGAAGAGACCTAAGGGCAACGTTTTCATGCAGAGGGTGGGCACAGATAAAACGAGTTGCCAGGGGGATTGGTAGATGCATGTGCAATTGCAACATTTAAAAGACATCTGAATGATGATATGAACAGAAAGGGTTTAGAGGGATATGAGCCAAATGCAAGCAAATGGGACCAGCAAACCTGGCTAGGATGGACAAATTGGGCCAAATAGTCTGTCTTCCTTTGTCTGTATGACTCTATGATTCTATAACGTGGAGATGTGCTCTCAACAACCTTTTAAAGCTTCAATTCAAAAAAGCAGCAATGCCACCACTGTGGGAGTAGTGGTGGGGGTGAAGTAGGGATGGTGAGGTGGTAGTAAGGTTGGGGTGGTAAGCGGGGGGAGAGTGGTAAGGTGGAGGTGGTGAGGTTGGGGTGGCAAGTGGGAGGGGGTTGGTAAGGTGTTGGTGAGGTTGGGGTGGTGAGTGGGAGGGAGTTGGTAAGGTGTTGGTGAGGTTGGGGTGGTAAGTGGGAGGGGGTTGGTAAGGTGTTGGTGAGGTTGGGGTGGTAAGTGAGGGGAGAGTGGTAAAGTGGAAGTGGTGAGGTTGGGGTGGTAAGTGAGGGGGTTGGTAAGGTGTTGGTGAGGTAGGGGAGGTAAGTGGGTGGGGGAGTGGAAAGGTGATGGTGGTGATGTGGTAATTGTGGGGGAGTGGAACCAGTCTACAGTTTTCCTGTACCCCTCATCTTGGAAGGAGGGAGGGAATGTGCCTAGAGCACAGTCCAGAGTTGATATATATCCACCCCAACCCCTGGCTCTGAACAGTCCTAGATGCCCCTTGGCTGGATGGGTTGGTACCGCTGCTAACTGTGAAACCACCTTCTCTCAAACAGCTGGCATAGGGGAATGCAGAGGGTCCACCAGTGCCAACATTACCTCAATCCTACCTGTCACTTTAACATTAGTTATTCCTAGCTCTGTAAAATTGTCCATTCTCATTTCCCACATCACTGAAATCATTAGCCACAATCCATGCAAGAGACGTTTAACTACCTTTTTCACATGGCAAGTTAGCCATCCAGTGTAGAAACTTCTAAAACTTTCATTTCTAACCGCTATTGCTCTCCTTTCTTCAGTCTCCTTTAAAACATTTTGACTCAGAGCAACCACACTGTTCAGGGCTTGGGGAAAAGTCAGAAGTTATTGCTATGCAATCTTCAGCACGAGTCAAAAAGTGTGGTGCTGGAAAAGCAGGAGTGGGGGGCCCAAGGGGGCTGACCGATAAACGGATGGGGATATCTCTCAGCCCCTTGCCCCCCCTCCACATTCCTGAAGAAGAGCTTATGCTCGAAAAGTCAAATCTCCTGCTCCTCGGATGCTGCCTGATCGGCTGTGCTTTTCCAGCGCCACCCTTTCTGATCTCCAGCATCTGCACTCCTCACTTTCCCCCAGCCTCCAGGATGGGGAGCCTTCAAATTTCAGTCTGTTTGTCCAGCAAGTAAAGTCATAAAACAATCTCATATCTCTCTTTTAAAAATTTTTCTCCCAAAGTCACTTGAGTTTTTGTAAACAATGGACAATCCTTAATTTTTTGGCTTTCGTGTGTCAAAAAGTTATGTGATCAATCCTTTGCAACTCAGGAATGATCCAAATCTTCTGCTTTCTAATTCTCATATTCCACAAGTATGTATTCTCAATGCAGGATGAATGGTCCCTTAAATTGGTAGAAAGAAGGCTCTAGAAGCTTGGTATAGAGAAGCATTGAAAGGAGCAACGTGTCAGACTGCATGTTACTTTGTATACCCATCGGCTACTTAACAGTTTTCTCCAAAGGGTCAACTGTGAAGACATGAAATGAAGACCATGCTGTAAGTGTTATGACAGGGAAAATTACACCTATCAATGTTAATTCACAAACCATTTTCCTCAGTGTAATTAAAGTTTTAGTTACGTTTATCTATTGTTGTATGCAGACTTGCAGGGGAAGGAGATAATAGGCTCATTGGAAGAAATCCAGAGCAGCAAAATGTTGAATTGTATGAGAGGAGCTGCAGGTACCAACAATAAAAGGGAAGATTGAAAAGACAGAGGAAGAGAAATGAAATGAAGTCAGAATCTAAAATAGAGTATGATGGGATCAGAGAGAGAGAAAAACTCCATTAAAAATCTGACTGGACACACTGAGATGCCAAGGGGATTAGAATTATCCCCGAGAAAGGAAGAGAATATTGAGAGTGAGAGATGAATGAATCAATGTCAGGGGTCATTGTTTTGCTGTAACAAACATCTCCACTTCACATTAGTTCCTTGTTTTATTTTTTGCTCGCTCCTGTTAAGCTTTCTTTTGCCAAACAGCACAGCCAGTAGCCTCTTGCTCTCTGCTTCCCTTTATGTTTCATTCTCAGTCTAACACAGCAACTGTTTTGACAAGGAAAGATCATTTTAAGAACTAATTTTTCCCTCAATGGCATGCTCTGTGTTTATTGCCCATCCGTCATTGCTAATGATAAGGTGATGGTATACCTTTCTATTGAATTGTGGCTGTCCTGTGCGATGAAAGTGCTTCTACAATGTTGTCAGATAATAGAGAATTCCAAGATTTTGACCTAATGAAAATGAAGAATTGGTATTATCTGTCCAAGTTGGGATGTTGTGTGAATTGGAGGTAATTTGAGGGTGGTGGTGATCCAATAAATCTGCTGCCTTTGTCCTTCCTATTGTGCATGTGTTTTCTCTTCAAGAGAATTCACCTCAACAAACTTCAACTGCTGTGCCTACACAATGCTGTGACTTTGCCCGCCAGCTACCAACAGAAATGGTTCACTGCTTCATAACTTACAATGCATTTTACTGTTTCAAACAGTTAAACTCATGGAGTTAATCAAATCCAGACAGACAGTTGATTAGTAGGCTATTATCACTAACCTGACACTCCTAGTTTGCAAGTTTTAGGGAATATTGTTGAAGAAGGCTTGAAGAGTTACCATGAAGGTATTCTACTAGTTTACCTGCATATGGTCGGGTGAGGTTCAAGGGGTGACGGTGGGCAAATTTCACTGGACTTGCAATCCTTGGCTAACGTTATGGGTTTGTGGATTTAAATTCCACCAAAACAGGCTTTAATTCAATTGCTAAAATGTGGAATTGAAAACTGATCTCGGTCATGTTGACCGTTGGAAGTATCATCAATTGCCATTAAAAAATGACCTTCAGGGAAGCAAACCTGCTATCCTACTCTGGCCTAATTGTGACCTAGACCCGGTAAGGAATCTAGAGCCACATCAGTGAGATTGAATCTTAACCACTGTCCAAAGTGACTTAGCAATCCATTCAGTTCAAGAACAAATAAGGATGGGCAACAAACTCTAGCCTTGCCAGTAATGCCAACATCCCATCAAAGAAAAATAATTCCTGGATAGATAGCTTTGCTGGCACCTCAGCCATCTAATGTCCAGCATCGGCAGCTTGTAAATTATGTTATTGGACCATGGTCCAAACATTTCTGGATGTGCAAGGGAACCTGCCTTCATTAAATACGTTGCAACAGGCCATGGTGACCCTGGGTCTTAGGTACTGGAGCATGGGCTGCAGACCACATTTACTCTTGGCCTCTTGCACTGTGCCACCAACTCCATTGAGTTTTTGTGCAGGTGGCTAATGTTAACCCTGGTGTGTGCCACAAGGCCAACGTTTACAGCACATTGACCTTGAAAGGAGGAAACTGCTTGAGAAGATAGCACAGACCACAGAGTTCGCAAGAGATGCAGGTACAGTTCGTACGGACATCATTGTGAGTAATAATGACCCTTTTACACATTCAAATCATTCTTGATTTCACTTGATCATGGTTCAGATGATGCTGGACCACCACAGAAGATCTCCTAATTTGGAGCCACAATACTCTTACCTCCTGAGAGTCTGTTGTATCACTACTATCTAAAGGATTTCTGACAGACCAAGAGGTCACTATGGTTGTTAATGTCAGTCATAAACCCTTCCCCACAACCTCTCTCCAGCTACCACCATGGCACCACAAACATCAGACAGCGTAAGTATACAATGAATAGGTTCCTCCTGGATTCATCTAGATTAAAGCAGCACTTCCAGTCTCTAGAGAGGTGGGATACACCCTACGACTGCAAGAAGGTATCCTGAATTGTTTATTTATAACTCGTGCTGCATAAGCACCTCTTAAGGAGCAACTGGGCATTGCCAGGAAGGTTTGGGAACAAGAATTAATTAGAGGGCAAGAACATATGAACACAGAACAAGTGGAGGCCATTCAGCCTATTGAGCTTGTTCCATCATTCAATAATCGGAGTTTAACCTCAACTCTACATTCCTGCATGTCGCCGACAATCTTCCATTCCCTCAGTAATGAAGAATCTCTTTGTCTATGCCTTCAAAATGTTTATGGATTCTTCATCCACTGCTTTCTGAAGAAGGGATTTACAAAAACTCACAGCCCTCTGAGAAACAAACAAAAGGGAATTACCTGAGAGTTAGCCACTGACTACCAGACTCATCCCTCAAGGAGCAGGACTTTCAGTCAAAGCTACCCCGAGGCTCTCCAACAACCATCAGTACATCCTTCCTGCTGTGCACTATCAGTGTGCGACAACCTGAACTTATAGAACCTATCACTATCTCTACACATTGACGTTCAACATCAACATTAATATTTCCCTTCAGTCTGGAAACAAACTTCTGCGATATTCTAAAGGCAATTTCCGGATTTCACTTCCGGGTTCCATGTGTGCTCACGGATCATCGGGAAAAAGGTGTACGTTGCTGTGAGGTCCATTCTCTGCCAGAGGATTTGGGTGGAGGGAAGGAAGTACTGATTTCAACTGGGAGACAACAAGTCTAAATGAGTCCAGGAGAGGAGAGTCTCCCTCAACATTGTTGCAATTTTCTGCTTGTTTGGACAGTGAGTGTGGGTGCGTGGGAGGTAATACAGGTGAAGTGGAAGTTGGCATAGTCCCAAAGGACCACAGGCTGTGCTCTCATTAGACAGTAAGATCAATGATGTTGAATTGAACATGGAGTCACCATGTCTCAGACAAAGAGTGATGTGACAAAGGTGGACAATTGTCATCACTCTGCATTACATACAGCTCACCAACTGCTAAGGGATGGTTGTTGGTTGACACAGGGTGTTGTGGGGGGGGGGTGGGGAGAGGGTTGCAGTGTAATGGGGCAATGGTGGGGCAGCTGTATGTGCAACGCTTATTGTAGTACTATGGATTAATTTCCTTATTCAATTACATACTATCCTTTCACCCTGCCTCACCTAAAGGCTAGGATTGGATGCCTAGAATAATCTAAACCACCCAAAGGGAAGTAGACAGGACTGAATCAGCTGCAACATCCGGTCCCTCAAAGATCCAGATATCCCACTCCTCTGATGTCTTCTGTCCACCCATGGCTGCTTTTCATAGTATCTAACATTCACATTGACTATTATTGTGGATCTTCATGGGCCCCTCTTTAACCCGCAGATCTTGGAGCAGGACCTCCCACGAACCAGAATGGAGGATTTGCTTCCTTTACAGCCATCATCATTAAAGTGTACAGAGTCAGAGCACAAAGCTGTTTGATTGATACGTTGTCAGCATTTTGAACAACTGGCAAAAAACTCCTTCCAAACATTAATCTAAACGCAGCTGTGCTTCAATACATATTTTTCTGGGTAGCATGATGGCTCAGTAGTTAGCGTTGTTGCCTCATGTTGCCAGAGACCTGGGTTCAATTCCAACCTCAGGTGACTCTGTGTGTACAGTTTACACATTCTCCCTGTATCTGTGTGCGATTCCTCCCACTAACCAAAGATATGCAGGTTAGTTGAATTGGCCATGCTAAATTGCCCAGGGTGTGTAAGTTAGTAGACTAGTTGTGGAAAATGCAGTTTTATAGGACAGGGAGTGAGTCTAAGTGAAGCAGTATGACTCAATGGGCTGAATGGCCTACTTCCGCATTGCAGGGATTCTAATGTTTTCTATGTATTTTCACGGAACACTGTTCATTTGAAATTTGACAAAACAGGAGCTAATTTACGCTGTGCCTAAGGCACTCTGAGCACAACTTACACCTCACCAACTTTACACTCTAACCAACCCATTAAACAATCAGACAGTCTGATATCACCATCAATGTCGATGTACATATGAAGCATGTGCCTTCAAAAATGATGGATGATTCACAGTATTTACCCTGTACAAAAAATACTGGTGTCTTTTTGTACACATATCAGACAATTATTGTACTCACCATCTGTGAAGTCATTTACATTTCATTTTTCATACGTGTCACTGGGGTGAATTCTGCTTTTCTGGTTGTTAATTTGTCATACAGACAAAGGTTATTTACAGCTTTTGAGAGTGGTGTGTTTTATTTCTCTCTTTAATTATAAAGATAGGCAGCCGCTCTATTCTAGCCATTGTGTCTGGCTATAACCTATAACATGCTAACCATAAAAAATCTGCAGTGTTTTTTGTTATAAAGCTATGATTTAAAAATCGTGCCCAAATGTCATACATCTATGTCTTAGAGTGAACTGCTAACTGACTAAAGCAAGAGTAGGTAGAGATGCATACACTGCCAGGTAAAAGTCTTTTCCATCTGTACTGCTAATGGGCTTGTGAAAATTTCAATCCACCATCTCCAGGCCACAGTTCACAACAGAAAAATGCCTCCAATTCCTCATGCAAGAATACTCTATCGCTGTTTATTCACCTTATGTTAGATTTAGTTTAACTCCAGTCTGCCGTGTGACAGGTAATTTAAAACAAAATGCATCTCATTAAAACAAGCATATTATTAGCTTCTTACTCTTTGAGGTGTTTTGTAGAGCACAGAGAACCTTGTCCAAACAAAATCACTGTCTGCTTGACACAGTCCCTGCCCTCAATGTATATCATCATCTGCTGAGAGTAAAGGTGGTACCATTACCTCGGCAGAGTCAACCATGAAACTGATCTGCACCTTGAAAAAACTGAGGAAGGTTATCTGAAGACCACACCTTGTTGTATGCTCCTATACCTAACTCATTGTGCCCTTTTTTGAATACAGCAACTCAACAAAATACACTGTATTACAAAACTAACACCCCCTTAGAGTAAACAGCAACAATGCAAATTAACATGTGTTAATTAACATGGAGTGTCAGTGAGGCATGGGGAGTGGTGGCAGGATGGTGGTTAAAGCAGAAATGCTAACAGTTTGCAGTGAAGGTATACATTTATGCCTTTCTGCTACTGTCTGATCTATCTGGCCCCCCATTCCTGTAGGTCATTGTTATTTGTATTTCTTCATGATGTGTCAAGAAAGGTCATTTACCCCTCTAATTAACAAATCAAATTCAAATGTCTTTACTGGTGGTGAGGATGTGTTCCAACCCCTTGCTGACTCCGCTGATGAGGGAAGTCTCCGCTGTTCCAGAGGACACAGTATGCTCACTTTCCGAATACACCAGAAGAGAGGCAAGCAGTCAGCTCAGAGGACCCTCTCAGTCACCCATTTGCAACCAACTTTACCTCGATTAAGACAAGCCCCATGAATATCTGTCCTCCAGCCTCTGTGCTCTGGTCACCAAAATTCAGGGGCATAAGGCCGGAGTGTGTTCAAACCTTGAGGAGCAGCCCTTGCAAATGAAGGGCTGCTGCTTCCTCACACACATATACATGTACAGACAACACAGGCTTCTCAAAACCACAGAAATGATTGGTAGCCTGGGAGTCAGTGTCACAAGTTCAGCTCCTGGGACTGCTGTGCGCGACACCCTTCACCTCAGATTTTGCGTGGAATGAGGGAAGACTTCTACCGAGATAGTTTCTCATCAGGAGCCTCCCCACTGTTCTGAAGGAGCAGTTTCGTTAAGGATCAAGCACCATCTGGCATTCACTAGGATTTGACCCAAGTGTTTGGTTAGCTACATTCGTGTTGTGAATACTCTAGGGTTACTATAACTTCCGAACGAAATCTCTGTGCTACACATTGTGACTTCACTGAATGCATTCATCAAGATGCCCATCTGCTGATGTCGTTACTGCAATAGTGAACCACAGGCTCATTGGGATTTTCAGAACTTGCAAGGTCCCCTTTGGCAAAAGTAAAATCTCCACAAGTGTGTTGCTATTGATACTTTCATGCTGGTGTTGCTCGTTGAATTATGGTTTGATTCCAGAGGTAACCAATTCTTCCAGAAATAATGAAATGCCTTGAGATGGAATAACCAACTTATAAATTGCTTTGAAGAAGTTGAGGTAGGTTATATGCTTCTAGTTAGGTTAGTGCTGAGTCCTAATGATCCTTCTATCATCTGGGATATCTCTGGTGCTCCGACTTGAGAAGAAATCAGTTGAAGGGCTACAGGGTAGGAATGGGAGAATGGGAATAACTGGATATCACTGTCACAAAGTACTCACATATGTAGCCTTCATTCAATGCTCTAAGTTTCTAGACTTCAAAGGTTAGAAAGTCCTTATCTCCAGTGACAGGGCATTTGACCCTCACAGTATTGAGGTCTATAATCCCAGGTCCACCAATAATCCAATTTCTTGGAGAAATGGAACAAATTCAATGAGTTTCCTGACACATTATTGGATAGAGAGCCTTGTTTGAAGAGAATCTTTTAGCCAACAGCTTCACTTGTCTACTGTTTCCATCAGGCTCTATTACCTCATATTGAACATTTTTATAACTAATAAATGACAGTGTTCAATGAAAATGAAAAATGATAGTCAAAAAGCACAGCAGGTCAGGCAACATCCAAGGAGCAGGTGAGTCGAAGTTTGGGGCATCAGCCCTGCATTAGGAATGTGGGTTGGTCTAGGAGAAAAATAAGGAGGGTAGGGGTGGGGCTGAGGGAAAAGTAGCTTGGAAGGTGATAGGTAGATGCAGTTGGGGGTGATGGTGATAGGTTGGAGCAGAGGGTGGAGCGAATAGGTAGGAAGGAGAATGGACAATAGGGCAGTTCAAGAGGGCGGTGCTGAGTTGGAGGGTTGTACCTGGGATAAGATGGGGGCAGGGGAGATGAAGAAACTTGTGAAATCAACATTGATGCTGAAAAATAATGGACCTACAATGTTTCTCCGAGCCTGGAAATCAAATGGCCATACCTGGAGATCCCAGAACAGTCTGGGAGAGGCAAATGACCTTTCTTGACACATAATGAGCAAATACAAATAAGAATGACCTCCAGAAAAAGGGAGCCAGATAGATCAGACGGTAGCAGAGAGGCATAAATGTATATCATCACTGCTAACCATTAGCATTTCTGCTTTAACCACCATCTTGCCACCACTCCCCATGCCTCACTGACACTCCACCATATCCTTTGCCTCTATCTCAGCTCATCTGCTGCAGAAACTGCTTCCATATCTGTTTTCTCTCTACACTCGATTACTCCAATGCACCCCTGGCCGGTAACTTACATGCTGTTGACTTGAGATTATCCAAAACCTCGCTGTCCACATCTTTACTTGCAGCAAGATCCATTCACCTATCAATCCTCTTCTTGCTGATGTCCCCTGGCTAACAGTCAAGCAAGGTCATAATTTTAAAATACTTATTTTCAATTCCCTCAACAAGTCTTACCTGTTTGTATCAATCTTATCACCTCTAACCCCACAACCCTGTGAAATATTTGGCCTCTTGTGTATTCCAACTGTATTTTTTTTGTTTACACAAAGGATGAGGGCATCGCTCGCTAGGCCAACAGTTATTGCTCACCCAAGAGGGCAGTTAAGAGTCAACCACATTGCTGTGGGTTTGGAGTCACATGTAGTCCACACCTGGTAAGGACAACACTTTCTTTTCTTCAAGGACATTAATAAACCTGATTTTTTTTTTTCAACAACTCACCATGGATTCATGGCCATCATTAGGCTCTTAATTCAGGATTTTTATTGAAGTCAAATTCCACTATCCACTGTGGCAGGATTCGAACCCAGGTCCCTAGAACATTACCTGGTCTCCGGATTGACAGCCCAGTAATAACACTATTGGGACATCACACCTCCTTGCTTTCACGGGTTGTGGATGCCACTGGAAATGCCAGCATTTATTGCGCATCCCTAATGGCCATAGAACTTTCTCTTTGCTCCACCCTTGTTGACTGTGCCTTAAGTTACCTCGGCTTCTAGGTTCCTTACACCTCTTCTGTTCTACAGTGTTGTCATTCTCTACAATTCTTCTTAAAACCTTGCCCTTTGATCAAGGTTTTGGGTATTTAACCTAATATTGCTTTTTGTTGCTTGGTGTCTTTTTCTTTTATAATGCTCCCGGGAAGCACCTTGGATCTCTTTGTTATTTAGTAATATATAACTAATATATATTAAATAGAAGTTGATCTTGCTTTCTTACAGATATCCGAGCTTGGTAGCTAACATCCTACAATAGGTTTATCACAGAAAGCAGTGGTCGAAGCTGCTTCACCACTCAATTGGATTTCAGCTGAGCTCTACCTGGAACTTATTTGCCTGCCTTTGTTCCATATTCTTTGAATCCTTTTCCTAACAAAACTCCAAAAACCTACAGTTGTTGCAGATTCACAACATTTTGCCTAACAAAGTTCTCATTGCATAGTAGTACCCTTTGCATAGAGAAGCAATTCCTGATTTAGCTCCTGACCGGCCTAGCATTAATTTTATAATTTCACTCTCTTTTCTTACCAGAGAATATAGTTTGTTCAGATCAGGCAAGAATCAAGTTAATCACTCTTGATACCACAGTATGCAAGGGAATACAGTGCTCATAAGCAACTGGATTAAACTGGTACTGGCTTTGCTGTCTTTGGATTTATCGTCAATGCTCTGTGGAGAAACAAGGTTGTACTTAGACATCACAAACTCTTCCTTTTCATTCGATTATCATTATGGTCTGGGCTCTGCACTTAGAAAAGATGTGAAGACAATTAGGGGTGAGTGCAGAGAAGATTCATGAGAATAGCTCCAGGGATGAGAAATTTCAGTGATGAAGGTTGGTTGGAGATAACTGTTCTGTCTCCCTCAGAGAAGAGGAGACTGAGTGGAGATGATAATAGTATTCAAAATCATGCTCGAGACACTGGTGAATTGCCCATTCAAAGACCAATACAGACACGATGGACTGAATGGCTCCAAGTGTGATGTAACAATTGTGTGCAACTTCATAGATCAGATGGTCTTTATGACAGGTTAGAACATACAAAGGAAAAGTGGGAAGTCTGAGATGTTGATGGCAATTTGCAGCTTCATGCTTCCCAGTTTTTAAGTGAGATCAATTTCCCAGAATGTTGTAATTGACCCCCACTGAGAGAACCTATTCAATTACTTCATCAAATATTAGCTTGAGGTTCTGTTGGCAGTCTCTCAGTGTAATCAGCTTATACTTGACATAAACAGCTCCCTACTTATGTGTAGCAAATTAATTGTAACCACATGATTGGTTAATGCTATTCTTTTACGATCATTACTTCATGCTCTTTTTTTTATTTTAAGAAAGCTCATAGTAGAGGCAATGAATGTAAATGCGCCTGCATCTTAAGTTATCACATGTTGTGGTTCGTAAACAGTCATCCATTGTAGGATGCCTGTTGCACTATTTCACTTCTTCCTATAATGTATAGACTTTTTTGTGTCGCTTTCTATATCTACCCCAGATTTTTCCCCTTTCTGCTCTTCCCCTTTGAGCGATTTGCCAAAAACGATTTACCAGGATGTTGCTCAGAATGGAGGGTTTGAGTTATAAGGAGAGGCTGGATAGGATGGGACAATTTTATTGGAGCACAGGAGGTTGAGAAGTGACCTTAGAGAGGCTCATAAAATAATGAGGGGTATAGATAAGGTGAATGGCAGACGTCTTTTTCCTCGGGTGAGGGATTTCAATACTAGGGGGCATTGTATTAACATGAGAGAAGAAAGATTTTAAAGAAGATATGAGGGGCAATTTGTATACACAGAGAGTGGTTCATGTGTGGAATTCCAGAGAAAGTGGTGGATGCGGGTACAGTTACAACACTTAAAAATCATTTAAATAAGTTCATGAATAAGAAATGTTTGGAGAGATATCAACCAAGAGCAGGCAGGTGGGACTAGTTTAGTTTGGTAACATGGTCAGCATGGACTGGTTGGACCGAAGGGTCTATTTCCCTGCTGTATGACCCTCTGTATCTAATTGTGTTGATAGGCAGTCATTTCAGTTCTATTTCTATTCCAGTTTGCAACCAGTCATAAAAAATCTTTCAACAGAGACAGTACCAAGCTTTCCACATTAGATGGCCTTTCCAGAATGGGGGGATTTTGCTAGTTTAGCAAATGCTGATTAGAAGGTTCATGCCCCTGGATGCTCAATAATCTAATGAGGTCCCCATCTAAATCCATGGGTCTTATTAACAGGCTTGTAACAGGAGATCACTCATTCATCACTCTGCAGCTCCTGGGTTTCCTGTATTTGTGCTGCTGTCAAGGTTCCTGCTCCATTTGACATTGCTGTGAGGTAGTTCAATAGCATATTATAAGCCAGAATTTCATCAACTCCATAAGTTACTGTTAACAGAAGGCCAATTTTCAACTTGTCGTTTGTTGTTAAGATTAAACCTGCACTGTGGAGATGAGTTTCCTGTGTATTTCAATATGGTAGTAGATGCATTAGCTGGAAGGGATATCTTCCCAGGCTCCTGAAATTCTTCTAGATACGAATCCAGTTTAATGCCACAAATCTGGGCTTGTTATGTGGCTGTGGAAGAAGTTGAAGACCATTAATCAAAGGTGAATACAAGGATGATAATCCATGACTACTCACCCTCTCTCCCTGACTCCTCCATCCTTATCTCCAACAATAAGGATTTCTTTGTCATTAACAGATCTCCAGTCAGCAGACTTTGCAGCATTCCGCCCTTATTCTAGCGCATTGTGAGAAACCTCCGTTCAGGCTCTTCATAGGTCTAGACCCGAACCTGTACCTTTTCTTTATCACCCCTCTTTTTATCCATTAGACCCACCTTCTGCCTCCTCGACCCTGTTTCCAATCAATAATAAAATTAAGCTCAATTGCATTTCTGCTGCGTTTTAAGACGGTTTTCACACTGCAACTGCTGAGACTGAAGAGTGTTGGTGCTAGTGACCTGTTAGCACAATGACCAGCTGCCAGAGAAGAAGTACGTAAAAATTCACCTAGCATCCACAAATGAGTAAAGCCAATTTTGTACAAGGCATGATTCAGGAAGAATGGTAATCAGCTGAAAATGTGTTGCTGGTCAAAGCACAGCAGGCCAGGCAGCATCTCAGGGATAGAGAATTCGACGTTTCGAGCATAAGCCCTTCATCAGGAAACTCGAAACGTCGAATTCTCTATTCCTGAGATGCTGCCTGGCCAGCTGTGCTTTGACCAGCAACACATTTTCAGCTGTGATCTCCAGCATCTGCAGACCTCATTTTTTACTCGAAGAATGGTAATCAGACTGTTAATCACCAGTTGAATTTGGAAATACCACTGATGTATCCCATCTTGGAGCAACAGGTGAAGAGGTTCCTAGCCCTTGCCTGTTCAGCTAACTGGCTGAACGTTGCAATATTAAATGCAGTAAATTGTAAGAAAGGGAATTTGAAGATTTGCAGTTCAACACTTTGCCCTTTCGAAGTGTTTTGCTCAATTTAATTCATTTACCCTTCAGCCACCTGTTGTAAAGGCCGTTACAAAGAAATAAAGCGAAACGCACCTTTCAAATTCTCCTGATTATATTTTAACATGGTAGAACAGACTTCTCTGGTTTTGTTGAAGTCAGACAGGTAAAGATGTTCTTAAACAGACAGACTTTTATGGGTCTGCATAAGTCATAACGAACGATCAGAGTCTCTGTCGGTTTTGCCAGATAGATTGACCGTAATGCGCATTGAGGTGCATTCTAATTAAAAAACGATAGTTAGGTCGCAACTTTCATGGCATGCATCAATGCAGCAAGAATGTCAGCATCAAATGGAAGCAATGATTCTGCTCTTTCAAGCCTCGCAGTTGTAGGCTGCATGTCTAAGTCTCACCAAGGTGACTCAGTCATCACATGGAGAAGGATGAAGGGAAGCACTGTAAAGATGGTCAGGGAGATCGGAGATTGCAAGAAACAGTGACTTTCTGGACATCCCAAAGCACCTTTAGAAGCAATTCTGTGCTTCTCAGGTGTAAGCATTGGTGCATTCTTGCCAACAGAGCAGTGAGATTCTCACAAAAAGCAATCTGAGAAAGATCGGGTGGTTTGTTTTGGTTTGAAGGACAAATGTATCTGCTCTTCTTCAAAAAGAGCTGTGAAATCTTTTATATCCACCTGTGAGGGCAGATGGAATCTGGGTTTAATCTTCCATCCAAAGGGTTCTGACAATCCATTGCTCCCTCAGTCCTGCACTGGACTGACCCCTCAGATTGTAGATTGCAGTCAAACCTGAGGCCACAACCTTCTGACTCTGATGTGTGAGTGCCACTCACTGAGTTTAGACTGAAGTTGATCTGAAGCATGATACCAGACCCACTTGGTTACATAGAAAACTGAGCTCAATTAATTAGCTTCACAGAGGATTAATCTAAGAAGTGGCTTCAGGTGAGACCATCAAATACTGGTTGTCTATTTCTGACTTGAGAAAATGAGTGACCCACAGGTTGGAAGTTTGCTGTGGAGGCCTTGTGAATGCCTTTGCCCATTAGAATCACTTTTTGGACAATCTATGGAATTCCCACTCCAAATCATGGGACATATTCAAAGACAGTAACCGACTTTTGGATGCCAATGGCTTCAACAGATGTGGGCATAATCTGAGAAAGTGTCATTGCGTTAGATGATCAGCCATTATCCAAGTCAATAGTAGAGAAGACTTGATGGACTGAATGGCCAACTCTTATCCCAACGTTCTCAAAAGCAACAGCAAAATGATCATATCGAGTAACATTCACCGATCCTCACATGTTTCAGTTGATGGTGCCTTATGTGTGATCCTACACTAATTGAAAGGGATGATCTTAGGGTGATGGTGGTATAGTGGTGAGCATAGCTACCTTCCAAGCAGTTGACCTGGGTTCGATTACCAGCCATCACAGTGTTGGGGGTTCTAAACTGAGTTTTACATTTCCTGCCTCAGGCGACTGACTGTGTGGGGTTTGCACATTCTCCCCGTGTCTGCGTGGGTTTCCTCTGGGTGCTCCGGTTTCCTCCCACACTCCAAAGATGTGCAGGTCAGGTGAATTGACCATGCTAAATTGTCCGTAGTGTTGGGTGTAGGGGTATGGATGGGTTGTGTGTCGGTGTGGACTTGTTGGGCCGAAGGGCCTGTTTTCACACCATAAGTGATCTAAAAAAAATCTTCTGATCATTTGTACTTGACTGAACAGATATACAAGAAGATCTTTGTACCTAATTTTTCTCTACATAATGCACAATTAATTTTCCTTTCAAACAAATTTGAATCTGCAAAAATCTATTAATTTCCTGACTGGATGTTATACCGACGTCAATTTACAATCTAACATGAATCATTTTAAACCTTTTTGCTTAGATGTTCACATGGCTGCCCGATGTTTATGCCTGCCTGGTGCTCACTCACATACCTGGCCATATCAAACCAGTGTCAAGGGCTGTCAAACTGTGCTGGTTAAAGATGTCTGTCTTGCGAGTGCTAAAGCAAGATTTAAAAGGAACACTTAGAAGCTATTACCGAACCTTTCAGTCTAATTTTTCATGTGTCTACATCTTTGGCCACAGATAAGTATCACATATTCTGCCACTGCCATTTATTTCGGGAGACCCATTATGTTGTGTGCATACAAATTCAAAAGCAGAGGAGGCCATTCAGCTCTGTCAGATTGCTCTGCATTCAATAAGGTTATGGCCAATCTGTTTGTGTTTTGAATTTAATATTCTAATCCACCTTGACCACCTTCAATTTCCCTGCCTAATATACATTCATCCTCCTCTGCCTTAAATGTATTTCATGAACCTGTTACCACCGCCTTCTGAGGTAGAGAGTACCGAAATCACACAGTCCTCTGAGAGAGAAAAACATTTTGCTAATCTCTGTCCTAAAAACATGACCCTTAATTTTCAAACAGTGACTGCCTTGTTCTGGACTCACCGACAAGAAGAAACATCATTTCCACATATACCCTGTCAAGCCTATTCAGGATCTTATATACTTTAATTGGTGAAAGAGTTCAGAAAAGATTTACGAGGATGTTGTCATGGTTGGAGGGTTTGAGCAACAGGGAGAGGCTCTATAGGCTTCAGCTATTTTCCCTGGAGCATCAGTGGCTGAGGGGTGACCTTGTGGAAGTTTATAAAATCATGAGGGGCATGGATAGTGTGAATAGTCAAGGTCTTTTCCCTAGGGTAGTGGAGTCCATAATTAGAGGGCATAGGTTTAGGGTGAGAGGGGAAAGATTTAAAATGGACTGAAGGGGCAACATTTTCATGCAGAGGCTGGTGCGTGTATGGAATGAGTTGCCAGAGGAAGTGGTGGAGGCTGCTATAATTACAACATTTAAAAGGTATCTGGATGGGTACATGAATAGGAAGGGTTTAGAGGGATATGGGCCAAGTGCAGACAAACAGGACTAGATTAATTTAGGATATCTGGTCGGCATGGACAAGTTGGACAAAGTATCTGTCTATGTGCTGTACGATTCTATGATTCTAAAAGAAAAGAGAATGTTAAGATATTTAGGAAGACAATTCCTAGTCTTAGGCAGAAGACATGGCACCAATAAAGGATGAAGAAGGGTAGGAGGAACATCGCTAAAGGAAGGCACATCAGCTACCAGAAAGCTACTGTGACCTTCAGTCGAAAAAAAGGATACTTTTTAAACTTGCCACGAAACAAAATCAATGGATCTCATGAATATTGTGAGTGGAATACCTCAAAACAAATAGAGGCATTTTACTTTTTTAGCAGTGACAAAAATTGTACTGTATTATTTTATGGTAATTCTATGTCACCTATTTCATATTAGGAAGAGAAAAGAAATTGGTTTGTCAGCATATTTGACCTTGAATGTCAGTGATACATCAACTGAGTAGTTGTCAGCCCTGGCCTGAAGCTGTATGGGCTAAAATTGAAAGTCATCTTCAGGTGAAATCAAAAGCTTTATCATGTCAATACAACCAACCCTTTACGGATTTTTAAATGTCTATCTTTTTTCTGATGTGCAGTACAAATCTTGATTTAGCATTGGATCTTAAAAAAGAGATTGATTTTTCTAACAATGTGCTCCAGTTGGGGAGACTCTGTTATCAAGGGCAAAGATTCAAAATTACTGAACAAGCTGTATTGCGAACATTTATCTTAAAGAGCTGAAAAATAAGTTGAGAATTAGTAACAATGCCTGATCGCAAATTGCTCATCACCTCAAACACCTCAATGAGAATTTTCCACAATGTTCTCATTGAGGTGTTTATGCGACCTGCCCTAATCATATGACCTTCTTCCACACTGTTGGACCAGCATCCTCAAGTGTAGAAAGGTTAGAGGAAAGGTGAGAGATTTATTTCTATTGGGAGCCCCTGCCTGAAAGGTTGGTGGAAACTACCAACACATGTAAAAAAAATGCTCAGAGGTTCACCTGAAAAGCTCTGACATGAAAGGTTCTGAACTGGAAGCAAATAGGCGGGAATAAGCTGGGTAGCTCTTCTTCAACTCGCACGGACACAATTGGCTGAATGGGCTCCTTTAGTGTCATAAATGTTCTGTGATTTTCTATGATTTCATTCCAACCATCTTGTGATAGATAAAAGCTAATGTTCCATGAACAGTTTTGATTAGTTTCCCCCATAAGCTGTTATTGGCATGTGTGTACATGAAAGCTGAAATCCTTTTTGTTCCCCACTGCCAACTTATTCTCCTCTTTAAGAAAATATTCCAATTTTGTCTTTCTGGGATACGAATTCATACTTGCTTCTGCACATTTCATTTCATCTGTCTTTGTTTTGTTCATGTCTCTTTTCAGATGCCATTTGCACTGCTCATAGTACCTTGTAACTGCAGAGCCAGCAACAACGTGGAACAAAAAGCCTACTCCTTCATGCATGTCTGGTATAATTGTGAAAAGCCATGTATCAATACTTGGTTACATTTCAGCAATCAGTGAACTTCCCGTCCATCTTTATTCCCAGCCAACTGCCAAGCCACATCACAAGGTTACCTCCAGTTTCACATATTTTCATTTTTGATCACCTTTTCTGCAAAATGTTTTTAATGCCTTCAATAAATCTGAGTAGACATCACCAGAGTCACTCCACTAGCCACAATGTAAGTGACAAAATGTGATGAGCTTAATCAGACATGAGAAAAAAGTGAGGACTACAGATCAGAGTCGAGAGTGTGGTGCTAGAAAAGCACAGCAGGACAGGCAGCATCCGAGCAGCAAGAGAATCGACATTTTGGGCATAAGCCCTTCATTCCTCATTCTTGATGAAGGACTTATGCCCGAAACATTGATTATCCTGCTCCTCGGATGCTGCCTGTCCTGCTATGCTTTTCCAGTACCACACTCTTGACCTTAATCAGATATGACCTATCTTTTACGATTATGTCCTGACCCACTGTCCAATTCACACTTCTCAAAGTGTTCAGTCATTCTATTCTGATGTGTTTCCAGTGACTTATCCATAAATGATGTTAAACTGTCAGGTGTATTCAACAAAAGACCAATTCTTTCCACCTTAATTTTTCTATCTCTACCAAATTAATCTTTCTGGTGATACGTTCATTTTCCTTTCGTGAAATAAGTCAAAAGATCAGCAACACCGGTGAAGTCCAAAAGATTTAAGTGTGAGTCTTTCATTCCATGGCCCCAGGAAGATTGTTCCCAACCCTAGTAATGCAACTCTTGGATGGAAGGAATTGTGGGTGTTTGCAGCTAGTGAAGAAACACAACCAGTAATACTGACCCGAATGACGTACGTTAAGACTTACCCCAAAACCAGTAAACCAAAATCAGACAGGAGTTTATCTTTATATGTTCAGGGATGTAAATCGTTGTGCATCCTTTCAGAAGCTGATGGACAGCTAACTTCTTGAAATGCCATTTGGGAGGGGTACGCCGACATTGACGTTAGGGAGAGAAAACTTTCCTGCTGGGCAGGATCATCTGTCTTATCGTTTTTGGAGACGACCATCTTTTTAACTTTTGACAGTGGGTGGATTTAGGGAACTATGGAGAGCCTGTATTACTTTGAAAGAGATGAACTTCACAATCTGAAGCTGAGTATCACTCGAAACTCAGTAGAGCTCCTTCTGATTTAATTTGGCCCAGGCTAATGCATACCATTTGGGATTTGCGGCACATCCTTAATATGTTTAACTGGGCTTTCATGGCCACCTGTGCTTAGCCATATGTGCTTTGGTGCAGTTCGGAGCAGCCAGATTAAGAATTCAGTTTCACTCGAGACAACCATTAAGATATCGCAGTCTCCCATTTCTAGATGACAGCCCCAGGAAGTGGGGTGGGAGGAAGCCAGTGTTTCAGTCTTGTAGCAGCTGGTCTAATGCATAACTGTTGCATTTAATAACCCAAGGAAGTTGAGTCTCAAATTTGCACAGTGTAAAATTCAGCAAGGAGCAGGTTGCAATCTCACCATTGGATGGATGTGTGATACCAGGAACAGGAAACATTAAAGAGGGAAAAAAACCCTGAATAACAAGCCCATACAAGTTGTGACATTCCAATCCATGAAGTGAGCGCACTCCAAACTCGTGGAAGAGTTTTATTGTTGGTTGCTTCAGTGAATAATTCTAGTTGAGATCTGCAACAGGTACACAGCCTGTCACCTTGTGCCCCAGTCATACTATTGTAAGCCTCAGGAATGCCAGATTTTATTCTTTCAGCACTGAACCAACAACCTGAGGCAGTTCACTGTTTGAGGAGACTGGAGACCATATGCAGGTAGTCCCCAGGTTGCAAATGGGTTTCGTTCTTGAGTACAAATGTAAGTTGATTTTTATACAAGTTGGAACATAATACAGGACAATGCAGAACAGGCGCTCATAAGTACAAGGAAACATTTGCATGTTGGATCTTTAAAATTACTTTTAATTCATTCCTATATGAGACCTGGGTTGTGAGTCAGACTTTCATAAATCAGGGGCCCTCCTACTGGCTTTGGCATGAGGGAAGGGATAATGTTGAGGGAGTGGGGGAAAGGATAAAACTCTGAGAGAGTATGGGATTCATTTTTGCTTCTGCACACCCCCACCCAACAAGAAACTGTTACAAATATTCATGGGCAGTTACTTGAACAGGTTCCAGTAGCCCCATTGAAGATTGGTGGGGAGACTCAAATAGAGCATGTTCCAATTGTTAGTTGGTGAAAAGTGCAATTGGGTAGCAGTGGCATAGTGGTGATATCACTGGGCTATATTCTAGAACTCCATAACTCTCTGAAGACTGAGGCCAAGAAGGTCAGGCTTGGGAATTGGAGGCTACAGGCTCTAGGCAGAAAGACAGCACAATTGTGACGGCCAGGGGTTGGGGGAGGAGTTGGGGGTGGGGGGAGATGGAGCTAAGATAGATAATTTTTGAACAGTAAAGGGATTAAGGGTTATGGTGAGAGGGCATGTAAGTCGAGCTAAGACCATGAAAAGATCGTTAAAATCCTATAGAATGGCGGAGGAGGCTCGAAGGGCCAGATGGCCTACTCCTACTCCTAGTTCTTATGTTGACAAAGGTTCGAATCCTACTATGACAGATAGTGAAATTTGAATTCAGTAAAAATTTGGCATTGAAAGCTAGCCTAATGGTGACCATATAACATTCACTGATCGTTACAAATAAAAACAATCTAGTTCTCTAATTCCCTTTAACGATGGGAAATCTGTTATCCTTGCTTGGTCTAGTCTACATATAGCTCCAGAAACACAGCAATATGGTTGATTCTGGGCTGGGAAAGCCATATCAAACCACTGCAAGGCCGACAGAAATGCCAGCAGCAAACATAGCCCCATGGACACTGCAAAGTTTTCCTTACTGAGATCTGGAGTTTCTGTCAAAATTCAGATATTTAATTCACAGACATTGCCTGATATTGTCATGCACATGGAATCATAGTTTATAGATAATGTCTCAGGCATCACAATCATCATCTTGTATGTCCTGTTAGGAAGGAGTTGCTCTGGGAGTCCTCAACATTGACTCTGGTCATCATGAAGTCTTGTGGTACCAGGTCAATCATGGTCATTGAAACCTCCTGCTGATTACCTGCAGACTCTCAGCTGATGAAATTAGCAAACCCCCACCCCCAATAGCTAGAGGAAGCACTGAGGGTGGCAAGGGCACAGAAGGTATAGAATGTGGGGAATTACAGTGTTCATCACCAATAGTGGCAGCACACTTGATCGAACAGAGTGAGTCAGCTGTTAGTCAGGTTCTGCTGCTGGTGATGCAGGATCCAACAAGAGGAATAAAATACCCCTGGCCTTTCCTCGCCAAAATGCCTGTTGCTGATACATCTATCCATGTCAGCATCAGTAGAATTGACTTCTATACATTCCTTACAGAGATAATGTCCTGTCTTCACATAAAAGGTCAACTAGGCGGAAGTGGGTATTACAGATGCTGGAGATTAGAGTCAAGGTTAGAGTGGTGCTGGAAAAGTACAGCAGTTCAGGCAGCATCTGAGGAGCAGGAAAGTTGACGTTTCAGGCAAAAGCCCTTCATCAGGAATGAGGCTGGAAGCCTCAGGAGTGGAGTGATAAATAGGATGGGGGGGTGGGGCTGGGGGGAAGTAGCTGAGAGTGCAACAGGTGGATAGAGGTGGGGGGGGTAAAGGTGATTGTTCTGAGATGAGGGTGGAGCGGATAGGTGAGAAGAAGGATTGACAAGTGGGACAGGTCATGAAGACGGTGCTGAGCTATATGGTTAGAACTGGGGTAAGGTGGGGTGGAGGAGAAATGAGGAAACTGGTGAAGTCCACATTGATGCCCTGGGGTTGAAGGGTCCTGCGGCGGAAGATGAGGCGTTCATCCTCTAGGCATCGTGTGGTGAGGGACTGGCAATGGAGGAGGCTCAGGACCTGCATGTCCTCGGCCGAGTGGGAGCAGGAGTTGAAATGTTCAGCCACTGGGTGGTGGGGTTGATTGGCGCGGGTGTCCTGGAGATGTTCTCTAATCTTCACATTAAAGATACCCTCCATAATGTTATATCACTATCATGATGCTAAATGGGACAGACTGAGTATTGGGTACCTCACAAAGTGCTGTGAACCATTAGCAGCAGCTGAATTGTACCCGAACACAAATCATAACCTCATGGCCCAGTATATCACAGAACAGAACAGGCCCTTCGGCCTTTGATGTTGTGCCAACCTTTTATCCTAGCCTAAGGTCAAACTAACCTACATATCCCATATTTTACAATCATTCATGTGCCTTCCCAAGAATTACTTAAATGTCCATAATGTATCTGACTCTTTACCACTGCTGGCAGTGGATTCCATGAACTCACTACTCTGAGTAAAGAATCTACCTCTGATATCTCCCTTAAACCTCTCTCCAATCTCCTTAAAATGATGCCCCCTCATGATGGACATTTCCACCCTGAAAAAATGTCTCTGGCTATGCACTCTATCTATGCCTCTCATCGTCTTGTACACCTCTATCAAATCACCTCTCACGCTTCTTTGCTCTAATGAGAAAAGCCCTAGCTCCCTCAAATTTTCTTCATAAGACATGCCCTCCAGTCCAGGCAGGACCCTGGTAAATCTCCTCTGCACTCTCTCGAAAACTTTCACATCTTTCCCGTAATGAGGCGACCAGAACTGGACACAATATTCCAAGTGTGGTGTAAGCAGGGCTTTATAGAGCTGCAGCATAACCTTGTAGCTCTTAAACTCAAACCCCCTGCAAATGAAAGCCAACACACCACATGCCTTCTTAACATATTTCGTCTACTCTACCAAGCTGGAAGACCAGCACTGGTTCAATCTTGAGTGCAGGAGGGCAGGCCAGGAACAGCAATAGGCAGACCTAAAAATGAGGTGTCAACTCAGTGAAACTATAACACAACACTACTCGGAGGCAAACCAGTGGAAGCAGCATGCAATATAGAATGTTAAGTGATTGCACAATCAACTAAGCTCTGCTGTCCTGCCCTATCGGGTCATGAATGGTCATGAACAATTAAACAATTCAATGGGAGTGGAGGAGGCTCAGCAAACTGCCCATTCTCAAAGACAGAGGAGTCCAGCACAGTTTTAGTGCAAAAGATAAAAGTGAAGCATTGCATCCATCAGTCAGATGTATCAAGTAGATGATCCGGAGGTCTCCTGCATCACAGAATTCAGACCCCTCCACGCGACATCAAGAAACAGCTGAAGGCATTGAATACTGCAAAGGTTACAGATCCTGACAACATTATGCCAATTATACTGAAAACTTGCGCTCCAGAATTAGCCATGCCCTGAACTAAGCTGTTTCTGCAGATCTTCAACACTGGCATCCATGTGGCATTTCTCAGGTATGTCCTCTCAAAATAAGCAGGATGTATCTAACCCAGTAAATAATATCTTATCAGCATCAGCCAAGAGATGGAAGGAGTGTTAATAATGCCATTAAGCAGTATTTGCATATGAATAACCTGCTCACAGACACTTGGTTTGGGTTCTTGGTCTCTGAGCTCCTGGTCTCATTCCAGTCTAGCTCCAAACATGGCCAAAAGAGCTGAACTCCAGAGGCAAAGAGAGAATAATTGCCCTTGACGTCAAGACAAAAAACTTCAGATGCTGGAGTCCAAAGTAGACAAGCAGGAGGCTGGAAGAACACAGCAAGCCAGGCAGCATCAGGAGGTGGAGACGTCATCATTTTGGCGAATAACCTGAAGAAGGGTTACACCCGATATGTCAACTTCTCCATTTCCTGAAGCTGTCAGTGACAAAATGTGGGTGCTGGAAAAGCACAGCTGGTAAGGCAGCATCCAAGGAGCAGGAGAGTGCTCCACATTCCTGATGGAGGACTTATGTTCGAAAGACCAGATGTGCACCATTTCTGACTCCTCAGTTACTGTACATGTCTGTATGCAGTAAGACTGGGTCACAGGTAGATAGGATAGTGAAGAAGGCATTTGGTATGCTTTCCTTTATTGGTCAGACTATTAAGTATACGAGTTAGGAAGTCATGATGTGGCTGTATGTTGGTTGGGCCACTTTTGGAATATTGCATGCAGTTCTGGTCTCTTTCCTATTGGAAGGATGTTGTGAAACTTGAAAGGGTTCAGAAAAGATTTACAAGGATGTTGCCAGGGTTGGAGAGTTTAAGCTACAGGGAGAGGCTGAATAGGCTAGGGCTGTTTTCCCTGGAACATTGGAGGATGAGGGGTGACCTTATAGAGGTGTATAAAATCATGAGAAGCATGGATAGAGTAAATAGACAGGTCTTTTCCTTGGGGTGGGGCAGTCCAATTCTATAGGGCATAGGTTGAGGGTGAGAGGGTAAAGATTTAAATGGGACCTAAAGGGCAACTTTTTCAGGCAGAGGGTGGTGCATGTATGGAATGAGCTGCCAGAGGAGGTGGTGGAGGTTGCTACAATTACAACATTAAAAAGGTATCTGGGGAGTATATGAATAGGAAGGGTTTGGAGGGACATGGGCTGGGTGCTGGCAAATGGGACTAGGTTAATTTAGGATATCTGGTTGGCATGGATGAGTTGGACTGAAAGGTCTGTTTCCGTGCTGTATATCTCTATGACTATGACCTGGACAACATCCAGGCTTCTGATAGTAAGTGGAAATGCAAATTACTACCATAAAAATATCAGGCAATGACCATCTGTAATGAAAGAGAACATAAAGCAATGCTTCCTGACATTTAATGTCTTTATGATCGCTGAATCCCCACTATCAACATCCTGGGGATTACTACTGACCAGAAACTGAACTAGACTAGTGAAATAAACACAAGAAAAGGTCAGTGACTGGGAATTCTGTGGCGAGTCATTTACCTCCTGACTCTTCAAACCCTGTCCACTAACTGCAAAGGACAAGTCAGGAGTGCGGTGGAATGCTCCTCACTTGCCTGTGAATGAATGCAGCTGCAAAGAGACTCAAGAAACTTCACACCATTTAGGATAAAGCAGCTGGCTTGAACAAAATCCTATTTGCTAGTTTCATATTCACGTCCTGCAGCAGTGACACCCTGTGACAGCTGCATGGTCTATCGATGAGATGCACAGCAGTAACTCACTGAAGGTCCTTCTAAATTGCACCTTCCAAACCTTCAACCTTTACCAGCTAGAGGGAATAGTACAGCAGATACAGGGTAATATCACCACATTTATGTTGCCTCCAAAGCTCACACCATCCTGATTTGGAAATATATTTTGCTTCCTTCACTGTTTTTGGATCATACTCTTGGAACTCACTCGCATCAATGCTATGGGTGTCCCTACACCCCAAGGACTGCAGCAGTTTAAATATAAAACAGCACATTGCCTTGTGTTGGATCAGCTTGGTGTTCCAGACCCGACCAAAGTGGCATTGGTCTGAAAGCTAGTGGATGCCATATTCAGACAGTCCTCATCCCACCTCCTCTGGTCTGAGGCCCCCTTAAGGGAAAAATAGCTCTCACCCACCCTCTACAACTTGGATCTTGCTGTGCTCAGAAGTGTTTTCCAGGCCAGAGTTAGTGATTGCGGGGATGCTGACAGACTGACGGATCTGATATTGGGTGTGTGAGGTGGAACAGAGGTGAGTAGATGGAGTTGAGGCCCAGATCATCCATGAGCTAATTCACCAGCGCAAATACTGCAGAAGGGAGGAATAGGCAGTTTCTGGTCATCTTTGCTTTGGATATGTTGCAGATATCTGGAGGCCAGAAGTCCCCTTTAAAAAAACCCAAATGTATACAACAGAGCCATCTGTGCATAATCAGCTACAGTGTCTTTCTGAGGTACATTGCTGTATTAACACAGTTAACTGCACTTCATATAAAACACATCTGCTTAAAGAATCTCATTAGGGCAAATCAGGCATGAATTATTTGTTTAGATTAATGTTTTAGCTTTATTTTTCTTCTCCGAAGGATCATTAAGTGTGATGTGACCTCAGTAGAAATCTGTACTCTCCTTCTCGTGGTACGGCTTTAAAACTGTCTTACCTCTCTTTGTTCACAATAGATGAATAACAATTTCTTAGCTCCCAGGAGTCAACATTGATGAAGAAGTTTTCTTTATAATAGCTGCCTGACTGGGCTTAGAAGTCTAGCAGGAATTTGAACCAGAACTGTGACATTAAATTACAGCCCGGTGCAAAAAATGACTCAGCATCTACAACATATGCTGTGTCATTAATCGACCCAAAACCATGCAGTCAATTCCATCCAACTCCAGCCCTTCACAGATAAGTCATTCTGTCTTTCAATCTAAACCAGGTTATCTCATTAGGTGGCCTCTTGCTGTCACAGACGCCTAACACCACACGGATCAAACTAATTGCTTTTTAGGCTGCATTGTCCTGGATTTTAGCTTCTGGGCGATTTTATAAAAATTGTGTAAGAGTGCTTAAGGCACATGAATTTCCCACTGTGATCTTAAAATGAAATATTTTTGTACGACCTCTAAAAAAGGATAATCTTGGAATGTTATTAGCTACAGGAGAAAGCAACAGTTTGATATTTTACTGGGTTAATAATGCAGAGATTCTGATCCCATGTCAGGGTAGAAATTGGTCCACACAATGTTACAGTTGAAGATTACAGTTAATGAACCATTTATTGCCATGCAGCTAGAGATCTCACAAACTTGTCTTCCTGATTGTGACACTAGTCTAAGAATGTCCAGCACTCCGAGCTGCCTGAACCCTTAGGAAGGAACCACAGAGAGCACAGCCAGCCTGCTGCTCTTAATGACAAATCTCCTCCTTTCAAAAGGAAGCTGCACTGAAATCGACAGAGGCTGGACTGGAATACCAGCCCTGCGGTTCTACACAGGGATAATGAAATGCCAGTGCAGCAAGGCAAACCCTGTGTTCACTGACCTGATACTAGTGGTGGAGATGAACTGGAGATGAGAAGCAGTGTTACTCCTGGGCATGACATGACACTACCAGCGGGGAGGCTTTTAGCGTGTGCAGGGAAAACCCAAGAGAGTGCCCCTCTCAGACGGCAAGTCATGGAGGCACAGCCAGAACTGGCCAATGGTGCAAGATGCTCTATGCAAAGGGCATCCACTGGCACTCTGCATTCATACTATATGCCTATTGATTCATAACTGCCCCCTGAAGGGGGTTAGTAAAACACTTCGTTATTCTTTTACCTCAGGTTCGTTAGAGATGGGAAATAAACGGCTACATCCTGAAAATTAATGCTTAAAAATGGACCGTACTGAAAGGTCACAGATTCCTTTAATTAAATCAGCACTGCTGAACTCTGAAAACTATTGTCCTAGCTGTGAATTGATACAATGATTTTAAACTATCTTAGTACCATAGAACTGAAAATGTGTTGCTGGAAAAGCGCAGCAGGTCAGGCAGCATCCAAGGAACAGGAAATTCGACGTTTCAGGCATAAGCCCTTCATCAGGAATCCCGAAACGTCGAATTTCCTGTCCCTTGGATGCTGCCTGACCTGCTGCGCTTTTCCAGCAACACATTTTCAGCTCTGATACTCCAGCATCTGCAGACCTCACTTTCTCCTCGA
Source organism: Hemiscyllium ocellatum (assembly GCF_020745735.1). Lineage (NCBI taxonomy): Eukaryota > Metazoa > Chordata > Chondrichthyes > Orectolobiformes > Hemiscylliidae > Hemiscyllium > Hemiscyllium ocellatum. The sequence goes on along the minus strand of NC_083436.1, from coordinate 33,959,432 downwards.
AGATAGTACCATAGAACACATGGCTAATAGTCTTTTAGAGTCAATACGTGATATCTTTGACTGTAATCTCTAATGCTACACTTAAGATCCCAGTTTGTCGAAGGAGAATTTCTCTTGAATAAATTGCAATAACATAGCAGAAAGGACTGAATGGCTTCCTTGTGTGTTGAAGGTCTTCCATAATTGACTTTTTGAAGTAGCTCTTTGTAAACGCTAACTTGCTGCAGAGTGCAGAGAAAATAATGTTTCATCAAGAAGCAGCAGGGAGTTTGGATGGAGTCGCACAGAATTGACAGAGAATGTTCAGAGAGGGGTCACATGGCTTAGCTTAGGGATGGAATAAGACTATTGCGTTCCTGTACTCAATGCGAGGCAACAACACCTGCCTGAGAAGTAACAATCCATTGCTTTCTTTCACTGTGATGAGAACTCTGTACAGCAAAATGAAAACACCTCAGATGTCATCTTTGCCACTTGTACTTTGGAGAAGATTTGTTGAAATCTACCACCACCATCTCCAGGAAAGAGAGTTCAACCAGCCACAACAGCTCCAGTGTAACATGCCAGTGTCAACAGCTTGTGTGTGCAGAACAGCTTTTGACACAGCACACCATTTGTGACAATCCACAACTTATATTTTTTTCTTGAGTTTAACTATTTTAAAGTTTCAAGTAGTTTAAAGTTAGCACTCTGCAGAGATTTCATTTTTCTTTATTTCTCCCCAGAATTGTGAATGTTTGTGTTTGTGTGTAGTAGATTTTTAAAGGAGTAAGTATATGTATTTTAAGAAAGCATAATCCAAACTCCTTGGCAATAATCTTTAAATAAGTTTAATTTTGGTAATACACTCGCTATCTATTGTTGATGAAAGAAACCTGGCTGATTTGTACTTATTATAGAATCTGATTCAGTCAGAGACAATTGGCCATATCACCAAGTTGGTTATGTTTATTGTTTGTGTAATCAGTGGAGGAGTGGGATTAGAAAAGGAAACTGTGACCCCTCCAATCTCAACTGTGACAAAGTGTTAATCAGGTTTATATTAGATTCCCTAGAGTGTGGAAACAGGCCCTTTGGCCCAGCCAGCCCTCTGAAGAGTAACCCACCCAGACCCATTTCCCTCTGACTCATGCACCTAGCACTATGGGCAGTTTAGATTAGATTACCTACGGTGTGGAAACAGGCCCTTCGGCCCAACAGGTCCACACCCATCCTCCAAAGAGCAACCCCCAGACCCCATTCCTCTACATCTACCCCCTCATCTTACACTACAGGCAATTTAGTATAGCCATTTCACCTGAACTGCACATCTTTGGACTATGGGAGGAAACCGGAGCACCTGGAGAAAGCCCACACAGTCATGGGGAGAATGTGCAAACGCCACACAGACAGTTACTAGAGGCTGGAATTGAACTTGCGACTCTGGTGCTGTGAGGCAATAGTGCTAACCGCTGAGCTACTGTGCCACCCTAAGGTTCATCATGACCCTAGCTATCACTTGTGTTATTTGATCTTTAGCTTTTATTTGTGATTTTTCTCTTTTTCAAGGTGTTAAAAAGAATCTTTTAGTTCAGGAGGCCATTCAGCCCATCAGGCCTATTTCAGCTCTTTGAAAGAGCTGTCCAATTCAGTCCCCTCCTCCAGCTGCGTTTGGCTGAGTCTGGACAGAGAGTGTGTTAATTGTGATTCTTCACATGGTAGGCCAGCTGGTCGTTTTCTCTGACATTTTTATAACTTACAGTACGCAGAATAATTTACTCATTTCCTAATGAAATGAAATAGTTTCCTAATGTCTTTAGCACAACACGAATCAGTACCTGGTGGCTAAATATTTCCTTGGTGAGGAAGCGATTGAGTGGAACGTTCCCGTCTCTGTCAGGCTGCAGGAGGACAAAGCGATCCCAGTACCTCTGCACCTCTGGAATGGTCACTGGAAGAGCAAACATCAGGCAAATGAGGGATGCTTTCACTTTATATTTTCTTCACACCCAACGCCTCTCAGATAATTCCCCTCTCGTGCATTATGCACGCTGCAACCTCGGCTTTAATGAGCCTTGTATAACATTAGCACAAGAGAACTTCCACTGCACGAATGTATTAGTTTGTTCTGGGAATGCAGCAAGAAGTGAGCGTTTGCCTTTAGCAGTGTCATTCCTGCCTGTCAAACAAAAACTGCAGGATTTGAAGCCCCAATTCAGACAGTTCTGGCTTGAACCAATACATGAGCACTTCCACACCCTCCCTCCCTCTAAACTTATTATACTGGTTGTGGAGGCGATAGAATTCTCACAGGGGTGTTGGACTAACCATCATGCAGGCTTGTAAGGTAATGATTAGACAGAGGGAAAGAGTGTGCCACATCAAGCACATATTATGCCTGCCCTCAACTGATGTATATTTTAAGAGCACTGCAACCTGACAGGGTATTAATCAGGCCTTCAGCACTCCTCTCCAAGGGTATAGTTGCAAAGATGTGAAACAATAACAAGGCTGCGTGCAAATGTTTCTTTTTGATAGTCTGCCTACCACACTGAAGGAAGTAGAAATTGGTTTGGTTTTAACAGTTTCTCAGGTGCATCACTGGGATAGCCCAATTAAGCCTTTAAGTAGCCAATTAATGGCAACGTAAAGGCCTCACCCCTTGAGCCATCCGTCCGACTGCTATTTTACTTATGTCATGGGAGGTCCTTGCAATGTGGAAACCTTTTAGCATTTACGAGGGGCTGCTCTGAGTGTGTGTTCCCTCAAGCTTGAAGTGGTCTCAGATAAGTAAGGACATCCACCTTCTCAGTCTAACTAAACAAGTCTTGTTGAGTAAACAATATGATGCAGGGATGGAAAACCTCCTTCCCTACCGTGGCCTGTCAAATCCAGTCTACAAACCCTCCTCACCCACCTCAGTAGGACCTGCAAACCTCACCCTTACAAATCCCCATGCTTACTATGAATCCGAGCTCCTTTTCATTGGAATGTCCCGTAATTCCAGAAATGGCCACCACTTCTGTATGGCGCTGTTGGGATGACAAAGTTGCTAACTGGCAGCCCTTTCAGCTCGGACTTCATCCTGAGATAGGGGCCAAAGTTACACCTTGAAACAATAAATACTGCTTGTATGTGGGTCCGGAAGGGTTAATATTTGATTTAGAGCAGTGAGCACCATCCACTGTGATAACATCACAGGGACTTGGTCAGAGTACAGGAGACAGACCCAGGGCTAGTTTGTAATATGTGAATAGTTGCAGCAATACAATGTCACCTGTTTACTTAGTAAGATTCATTTAAGTTAGATCCAAAAGATGGATATCCTCATCTATCAGAGACCGCTTCAGGCTTGAGGGAACACATACTCAGAGCAGCTCCGTGTCAAATTGTTGAGGGTAAGTACGGTGGGTCAGCTTGCCACTTAGAGCTGAGTTTTGGGATGATATAAAATCCAGGAAACCTGCGAGAGAACCAATTTAGCATGGTTTTAATAATGTGCTGAAACTTACGAGTTTGATGTTTTGTTCCAATCTACTGCAGAAACCTTCCTACTTTCCAACAGTGTATTTTTAACACCATTGCAACCTGTTTTTTGACCTTTGATAGTTTCTGAATAATTTACATCTTATCTCATTTTCAATTGCTTTAACTTCCCACTTTTATTTTTTCTTTCTATATGAGAGTTACAGAGTCACAGAGTCATGCAGCAAGGAAACAGACCCTCTGGTCCAATTACTCCGCGCTGACCATGTTTCCAAACTAAGCTGGTTCCACCCCTCTGCATTTGGCCCATATCCCTCCAAACCCTTCCTAATCATGTCCTCATCCAAATGTCTTTTAAATGTTGTAACTGTACCTGCATCCATCACTTCCTCGGGCAGTTCATTCCACACATGAACTGTTCTCCACGTAAAAAGACTTCCCCTCATGCCCTTTTTTTAATCTTTCCCCACTCCCCTAAAAATATGTCCTTTGAATTTGAATTCCCCCACCCCTGGGAAAAGACCTTGGCTATTCACCTTATCCATGCCCCTCATGATTTTATAAATCTCTATAAGGTCACCCCTCAACCTTCTACGCTCCAAAAACTTTCCATTTTTGGCAACATCCAGGTGAACCTTTTCTGAACCTTCTCCAATTTAATAATTGATTTGAATGGAGTTGATTTGCCATCTGTATGTTTCTGATCTTCATCGCTCAAGATTGGTGGCTGTACCTTCATTTGCATAGGCACTGTGCTCTTTCCTTAATGCCCTCCTTTTTGAAGGAGAAAATGCTCCTTAAAACCTTTCTTTTTGACTAAGCTTTTGGTATCCTGTGCAAATATCTCCTGATGTGCCTCAAGGTCACATTTCATTTGGTATTGCTCTTGTGGAGCACTGCAATTAAAGGTTATACATGAATGAAGGTTGGTGTTGTGACCTCCTTGGCTCCACGCAATGAGTTCATGCAGCACCGCACCAAATCAAGTGCACGGGGATCAAGATGGCTCTCACCATAACCTTCTGAAGAGCAACCAGGAATTGGCGATGAATGCCAGTCCAGCCAGCCAAGCCCACATCCCATGAATAAAGTTTGAAATATGAAGAAGTTTTCAATCATATCTGAATCATATTAAGAGATTGATTGATAGGAAGAGCCAGTACACCAACACTGGTCACCAGTTGGTGTGATGAGAGGGGATTTAGTAGGCTCACCTATGCTATCAGTGAGAGAAGAATTCAGCTTTCCTTGCTCTAAGCTTAATACACTTTTGTGAAGGTTACAGAATACAGAGAAATCTACAATCTTGGGATTAATACCATGTCATTCCACACTCTCTCACACATTCACAAGGCAGCCAAGACAAACTTTTACCTGAATAAAGTTTTTGTGAAATTTTTCACCCAGCCTTTCCTCAATACTTCAGGAAGACATCTCAGCAGGTAGTTTGAGAATTTAAATAAATTATTTCAATCGAGCTGACTGAGCATTGGCTGATTGTGCTTTGAGGAAAATTGTATGCCAAGTCCAAGCCTTTTGGAAAAGGCTGAGGTATTCATTTAAAATCCTTAATGAATGTGTGGATAGCACAAAGGACAATTACAATTGATAAATTAGATGAAAGAACGACTTTTATGTATTTTGCACAACTCCAAGATTTCTAACTTTTGAAGGGAACTTCCTGGTGAAAAAAAAGCAGGAAACAAGCCAGCCAGTATGAGCACAGCACGCTCCAAGAGACAGTAACATATAGAACATTAAAGCGCAGTACAGGCCCTTTGGCTCTCGATGTTATGCCAACCTGTGAAACCAATCTGAAGCTCAACTAACCTACACTATTCCATTCTCATCCATATGCCTATCTAATGTCTGTAAAGTTGGCGAGACTACAACAGTTGCAAGCAGTGTGCTCCCCACCCCTACTACACTGAGTAAAGAAACTACCTTTGACGTCTGTCTTCTACCTATCACTCCTCAATTTGAAGCTATGCCCCCTCATGCTAACCATCACCATCCGAGGAAAAAGGCTCTCACCGTTCTAACCGATCTAATCCTCTCATTATTTTGTTACGTCTTAACTAAGTCACCTCTCGACATTCTTCTCTCTAAAGGAAACAGCCTCAAATCTCTCAGCCTTTCTTCATAAGACTTTCCCTCCATACCAGGCAACATCCTAGCAAATCTCCTCTGAACCCTTTCCAAAGCTTCCACATCCTTACTATAATGCGGTGACCAGAACTGTACCCAATATTCCAAGTGTGGCCACACCAGAGTTTTGTAGAGCTGCAACATGACCTCATGGTTCCAAAACTCAATCCCTCTACCAATAAAAGCTAACACACCGTAAGCCTTCTTAACAGCCCTATCAACCTGGGTGACAATTTTGAGGGATATATCTACACGGACGCTGAGATCTCTCTGCTCATCTACACTACCAAGAATCTTACCATTCACCCTGTACTCTGAATTCCTGTTACTCCTTCCAAAGTGAATCACCTCACATTTTTCTGCATTAAACTCCATTTGCCAGCTCTCAGCTCAGCTCTGCAGCTTATCTATGTCACTCTGTAATCGACAACATCCTTCACCGCTATCCACAACTGTACCTACCTTAGTGTCATCCACAAATTTACTAACCCATCCTTCTACACCCTCATCCAGGTCATTTATAAAGATGACAAACAGCAGTTGATCCAAAACAGATCCTTGCAGTACCCCTGTAGTAACTGAACTCCAGGATAAATATTTCCCATCAATTACCACCCTGAGCCTTCTTTCAGTTTGCCAATTTCCAATCTAAACTGCTAAATTGCCCTCAATCCCATGCATTCATATTTTGTGTAGTAGACTACCATGGGGAGCCTGATCAAACACCTTACTGAAATCCATATACATCACATCAACAGGTTTATCCTCATCCACCTGTTTGATCACCTTCTCAAAGAACTCAATAAGGTTTGTGAAGTACGACCCATCCTTCACAAAACCATGTTGACTATCTTTAATCAACTTATATCTTTCTAGATGATAATAAATCCTATCTCTTATTACCCTTTCCAACACTTGACCCACAATTGACGTAAGATTCAATGGTCTATAATTATCAGGGTTGTCTCTACTCCTCTTCTTGGACAAGGGAACACCATTCACTCTCTTCCAGTCTTCTGGCACTACTCCCATAGACAATGATGACACAAAGATCATAACCAAAGACTCGCAACCTCCTCCCTGGCTTCCAAAAGAATCCTAGGATAAATCCCATCCGAGTCAGGGGATTTGGCTATTTGCATACTTTCCAGAATTTCTAACACGTCCTCCTTGTGAACCTCAAACCCATCTAGCCACACAGCCTGTTTCTCAGTATTCTCCTCGACAATTCTTGTGATTATGCTTCAAGGATAAATATTGGCCAAAATGCAAGAGACAACTCGCGCTGTTTTTCAAACTAGTGTCACTAAAACCAGCTCAGAGCACAAGCAAAATCTTGATTTAACTTTTCATTTGGAAGACTGCATCTCTGATGAAGCAGGACTGCCACATATTGCATTAAATTGTCAAAATAAATTTGTGTCTAAATTTCTGGAGTGGGACTTAAATCCATAATCTCAGAGGTAATCATGTTATCAATTCAGTTATGGGCATTATTAAATGTGGCTTTGATCTTGTGAAAGGTATAACTTGAATTTTGTGTTAAAATTCTTATATGGACATGAGAAATTTCAATTCCTGAAATAGCAGTGGAGGATGTTTTTGTTCTGAGCGTGAAGTCATGTGATGGAAAAATTTAAACTATGAGTACCTCCTAAACTGTTGAGGTTTTATATGACAGCAAGGTACATGAAATAACTACACTGAGGCTGGTATCTCAGCACCAAGTCACCCTTTATGTACTAGTCATGAGTGTGATGCTGGAAAAGCACAGCAGGTCTGTTAGCCTCCGAGGAGCAGGAGAATTGATATTTCAGGCAGAAGCCCTTTATCACTATTTTAAAAAAGAATTATACCTGTTCCCTGAGCTAATATTTATTCTTCACTCAAATTCGCTGAAGCAGATTAATGGCTATTACTGCACTTGTGTTTAGCTTGCTAGATGAAACCTGACAGTTTTGTAATCTACATTGCAACAGCAAAAAAGTACAGCACACTTCTGCTGACATGCCCCCTGCAGATCCCACTGTCACCATCCCCAACCCTCCAGAACCCTAAGGGGAACACCACCCCTGCTCATGACTCCACCCCAATTCTCCCCCCACCACACCCACTCAAGTTACGGGCTCCTCCCCTACTCCCAGCTCCACACCCTCACCAGATTCCAGCTCCCAGCCCTGCCGAGTTTTCACCATTCCCCCAGACCTCCCCCTCACTGAGGACGAACGATCAGTCCTCAGCAAAGAACCCACCTTCATCCCCCTCCATCCACGCGTCAATGAATTTAATACACGTCGTGACGTCGAACACTTCTTCCACCACCTCTGAGCTTACTTTCACAATCAGGACTCCCGCCCACCTTCCGAGGACCCCTTCGCCCACCTCCAACACACTGCATCCACCTGGACACCCCGCGCTGGCCTATTACCTGCCCCCGACCTCTTCATTTCCAACTGCCACGGGGACATTAACCACCTCAACCTGTCTACCCCCCTTCCCCCACTCTAACCTCTCACCCTCACATCGCGCAGCCCTCCAATCCCTCTGCTCCAATCCTGACCTCACCATCAAGCCAGCAGATAAAGGGGGCGCAGTGATAGTCTGGCGCACTGACCTCTACACCACTGAAGCAAGATGCCAACTCGAGGACACCTTCTCCTACCACCCCCTTGATCATGACCTCACCCCCCCATCACCAAAGCATCATCTCCCAGACCATACAGGACCTCATCACCTCAGGAGATCTCCCACCCACAGCTTCCAACCTCATAGTCCGGGAACCCCGCACTGCCCAGTTCTACCTCCTTCCCAAGATCCACAAGCCTGACCACCCCGGCTGACCCATTGTCTCAGCATGTTCCTGCCCCACTGAACTCATCTCTACCTTGATACTGTCCTATCCCCACTAGTCCAGGAACTCCCCACATATGTTTGAGACACCACCCACGCCCTCCACCTCCTCCATGACTTCCGTTTCCCCGGCCCCCAATGCCTCACCTTCACCATGGATATCCAATCCCTCTACACCTCCATCCACCATGACCAGGGCCTCCAAGCCCTCCATTTTTTCTTCTCCAGATGTCCCCAACAGTACCCTTCCACCGACACTCTCATTCATTTGGCCGAACTGGTCCTCACCCTTAACAATTTCTCCTTCGAGTCCTCCCACTTCCTCCAGACCAAAGGGGTAGCCATGGGCACACATATGGGCCCCAGCTATGCCTGTCTCTTTGTTGGCTATGTAGAACAGTCCATCTTCCGTAATTACACTGGCACCACTCCCCACCTCTTCCTCCGCTACATTGATGACTGCATTGGCGCCACCTCGTGCTCCTGCGAGGAGGTTGAGCAGTTCATCAACTTCACCAACACATTCCACCCTGACCTTAAATTTACCTGGACCATCTCTGACACCTCCCTCCCCTTCCTGGACCTCTCCATCTCCATTAATGACGACCGACTTGACACCGACATTTTTTACAAACCCACCGACTCCCACAGCTACCTGGATTACACCTCTTCCCACCCTACCTCCTGCAAAAATGCCATCCCATATTCCCAATTCCTCCGCCTCGGCGGGAGACCTGTTCCACCACAGAACACACCAGATGGCCTCCTTCTTTAGAGATCACAATTTCCCTTCCCACATGGTTAAAGATGCCCTCCAATGCATCTCATCCACATCCCGCATCTCCGCCCTCAGACCCCACCCCTCCAACCGTAACAAGGACAGAACTCCCCGGAGCTCACCTTCCACCCTACCAACCTTCGCATAAACCAAATCATCCGCCAACATTTCCACCACCTCCAAATGGACCCCACCACCAGGGATATATTTCCATCCCCACCCCTTTCCGCCTTCCGCAAAGACCACTCCCTCTGTGACTATCTGGTCAGGTCCATACCCCCCAACAACCTACCCTCCCATCCTGAAACCCTCCCCTGCCACCGCACCTCCTCCCTCACCTCCATCCAAGGCCCTAAAAGAGCCTTCCACATCCATCAAAGCTTTACCTGCACATCCACCAATACCATTTATTGTATCTATTGCTCCCAATGCAGTCTCCCTGATATTGGGGAGACTGGACGCCTCCTAGCAGAGCGCATTAGGGAACTCAGCCTCCCACTCTGCCGAGGACATGGAGGTCCTGGGCCTCCTTCACCGCCGCTCCCTCACCACCCGACGCCTGGAGGAAGAACGCTTCATCTTCTCCCTCGGAACACTTCAACCCCAGGGCATCAATGTGGACTTCACCAATTACCTAATTTCCCCTTCCCCCACCTCACCCCAGTTCCAAACTTCCAGCTCAGCATCATCCCCATGACCTGTCCTACCTGCCTATCTTCCTTTCCACCTATCCACTCCACCCTCCTCTCTGACCTATCACCTTCATCCCACCCCCATCCACCCATTGTACTCTTTGCTACCGACCACCACCCTCCTCCCTGACCTATCACCTTCATCCCCACCCCCATTCACCTATTGTACTCGTTGCTACTTTCTCCCCACCCCCACCCTCCTCTCACTTACCTCTCCACCCTTCAGGCACTCTGCCTGTATTCCTGATGAAGGGCTTTTGCCCGAAACGTCGATTCTCCTGTTCCTCAGATGCTGCCTGAACTGCTGTGCTTTTCCAGCACCACTCTACTCCAGAATCCGGTTTCCAGAATCTGCAGTCATTGTTTTTACCTAGCACACTGAAATGGCCTGAAAGACTCTAAATAAATGTGTGACTTTCTTCCTATTGTGGCTACTGAGTGGAATTACAGGTACGTGTTAACTAAAATGTAAACCTTTTAAAACAGGACTTGAACAATATTCACACATTGCATTTGTATATCATCTTCAATGTAATAAGCCAACCCAAGGTACTGGTTTCCAGTTGGATTCATTCCATGTGAATGACTTGCTTTAGGCTGTAAGCCAACTGAAGAGGCTCCTTGCACAACACAGATGTCCATAAAAACAAGGTGAACATCACTGACAAGCTTGCCAGAATGTTTTCTTAAATATTAAGTTAATTTTCACTTCTTCTTTGAGGCTGCTTCCTTCACGATGCTTTAATGGACAAATGAGTAAATCTTATCCTGATTTTTATCCAACTACTTCTGTTTGCTGGCAAAAACCAAGCACAGGACAGGCTTAACTTTTGATGCTCTCAAATTAACTTGCCAAGTTCTTGTCAAGGCTCATTTCCAAGTGTTGAAGCAAAAGTGCATTTGATGTCTGTTTTTGGAACTGTCTCCCTCACAAGCTGCCATTGTTTAGAGCAACAGGATCTGAATGTATATCAGTTTTAAAGTTCATTCCTTTAACTGTCGACATTTTGGTATGTGGTTCTCCAATGGTTACCTTCTTGACTGAATCCTGCCTGGATATGTCGACACAAAATGGATTCACTCAAAATTTCACAGTGAGTCCTATCAAAGTTGGAATCCAAAATAGTATATGCATCAGAACTGTCTTTCTTTTTTTGTCTTTGAGTGGCATTGGTTTGATGTACTTTGTACTTCTCAATTAAAAGCTAACATAGATCTTGATAATGTCCTGGTGAATAGTATGCATTGTTTCTGCATTATTCTGTGAGTCTTTGATAACTTCTCCCTATGTTTTCCTGTTTACATTCAAAAATAATTGATACAATGAAGCTGCTTTGGTAATTAAATATGTTTTGCGATGTGAGTAATGCTTTTAAAATGTCACAAGACTTCAGATTCAAGAGTTAGGTTGCAGGTCTTTTGGAACTGAAGAAAACACAGCAAATGTCTCTCACCCACTGCCTTCTGAAATAGAGGACTATCTCTGGTAAAATCACCACAAAAATCAAGATGTCAAAGCTCTGGAGAGGTTGTTGAAGAGATTCACTAGATTGATAATTAGGGAAAAGGGATTTCAGTTATGTAAAGAGACTAGAGAAGCTGGTGTTCTTCTCCTTGGAGGAGAGAAGGTTAAATTTCATAGAGAACTCAAAAATGATGATGAAGTTTGATCAAGTAAATAAGGAAAACTGTTTCTGTTGGATGGCAAAAAGGAGCATTGATTTAAACTAGTTAGCACATGAGAAAATGCACATTTTCTTTAGTAATTTCAAAAGAGAGTTTAAAGAAGAAAAACAAATAAAAACAAAGATCCTCAGACAACACCTTCCAAATTCATAACCACTTCTATCTAGAAGGACAAGGGCAGCAGATACTGGAAACACCACCTCTTTTAAGTTTCCCTCCAAGCTGCTCACTGTTCTGTCTTGGAAATGTATTGTTATTCCTTCATTGCCGCTGGTCAAAATCTGGAATTCTCTCCCTAAGGGCATTGTACACCATATGGGCTGCATTAGTTTAAGAAGGGCAGCTCACTACCACCTTCTTAGGGGCATCTAGAGACGAGTAATAAACGTTGGCCAGCCAGCAATGCACATATTTCATATGTAAATTGAAACGGTGCAGTGGGAAATGAGCATGAGAATTTGACAATTGGATAGTCTTTTCAAAGAGCCGGCACAGGATTGATGGCCCGAAGGGCCTGTGTTGTAAGATGCTATGACTCAACAATCACCTGCATGGAAAACCACTTGTCCATAATAGCTGCTTTCTGGTAATCCCAACAGTGCATTACTGATCGACTCATATAGGAAATAATTGCCACATTCTGTCTGTAAGTTTAATCAGACACCGCAAGGACAAGCTTCCTTTCTAGACTCTGGTCTTGCATTTATAATACTTCTCTCCAGAATGGCTAGGAGACCAGTTCCCAGGATAACTGATTGATCATTCTGTGCCTTTTGTTAGTGGACAGCACATGTTCTCAGAAGTCCTGCCTGTCTCCAAAAGCCATTCCAAGTCAAAGGGCATTGTTTGGAGCTCATTAAGTTGCTTATTAGGACACTGATCTTAGTGAGAGATTCCTTTTGGCAGGAAGTATTTTTTCTTATCATAGACTTTATTCAGGCCGACAGGCATTTTTTATATTGGTGTTCAAATGCGTCCAAACTTTGGCAGTTAAGTCAGTTCTTCAAGTTTTCCATCAGTTTATGAGACAGATTTTAAGTGCACTTATTAGCTAATTGTAGTCAGCATTAATAACCTATAGACCCACTCTGTACTTTAATCAACTTGCTTGCGTTTTGGACCAGATGTTGTGCGTGCACCAGAAAAACATTATCAGCAGTAGAATGGTTTCCTAGTGGTTCATCAACCCCCCCCCAATACAGATTCATGATGTTGAGGATGCAGATGTTTTCCAGATGTTGGTGCTTTTATTCAGGAGTCTTTGTTCAGCCAACTGAGAACTTCAAATGCTTTGTCTAAAATCTACTGCTTTTCATAAGCACATTGACAATGTCTTCCAAACTCTGATCCCTATTATCTGCAAAGGAGGAAAATGCATAGGGACACTACCACCACCAAGTTCCCCACTACAGCATGTTGCATTCTCACATTCTCACTTTGAACTGTATTGCCATTCCTTCACTGCTGCTGGATCAGAATTCTGGAATATCCTCCCAATGACAGCGTTGTGGGTGTTTTAGTCTCCGTTTCTGAGGAAGAATGCTCTCTCTCTCGAGGGAGTGCAGCGAAGGTTTCCCAGGCTGATTACGGGGATGGTGGGACTGACATATGAGGAGAGATTGACTAGGTTAGGATTGTTTTCACTGGGATTCAGATGAGTGAGGGGGGATCTCATAGAGACTTATAATATTCTAACAGGACTATACAGGGTAGATGCAGGAAGGATGTTCCCAATGGGGGGTGTGTCCAGAACCAGGAGTCACAGTCTGTGGATTTGGAATGGATCATTTAGGGTGAAGATGAGGAGACATATCTTCACCCAAAAGTGGTGAGCCTGTGGAATTCATTACCACAGGAAGAAGCTGATGACAAAACATGGAATGTATTCAAGAGGTGGCAAATGGGATCAAAGATTAGGGGGAGAAATAGGATTAGGCTATTGAGTTGGACAGTCAGTTGTGATCGCGATGAATGGCAGAGTATGCTCAAAGGGCCGAATGGCCTCCTCCGACTCCTATCTTCTATGTTTCTATGCCTCTAAAATGCATCAATTCAAGAAGCTGATCACCATCACCTTCATAAGGGTACTTAGAGATGGACAATAAATGCTGCTTTACTCAGTGCTGCCCACACTCTGGGAAAAGATAAAGTAAATAATATGTTCCTACATTTTTACGATGCTGGTCATCTCTAGTTTTGCACTTTTTGGCTTCTTGGGCTATTTGTTCAGCATAGCAGTAAGTGTTAGAGTGATTGGCCAGTTTTACCAGCTGCAATGCCCAAAGATTGTTTAAAAATCAGCTCTTACAATCAATAACTTTAATGCAGAAATGGCCATAAACACGCTTTCTCACTCACACTTACTTTGGGGAATTACTTGGAATTAAAAATGGAGTGCAGAAAGGTAAAAAAACAAAAATGCATTTATGGATATTTTCTAGTCGACCTGTTCAAAGATGCTATTACACACTTCAGGAAGTGGTGGGAGTTGAACAGTGGCCTCCGAGCCCAATGTATGGACACTACCACTGCACCACAAGGGCTTCATAAAAACCTGGCTTTATATGATGCCTCTCGTAACCTCAGGATGGTCCAAAACACACTATAGCTAACGAAGGTTTGAAGTCTGGTCATAGTTTTAATTTAAGAAGCAGTGTGGGTACAGCAAGCAGCAGTACACACAAAGTAGACAATGACCAGATAATCTGTCTTAGTCATGTTGGTGGAGGAATTAATATTCTGAAGAAGAGTCACAACAAACTTGAAACGTTAACTCTCCTTCCTTCTCCTCAGGTGCCATATCTGCTGAAATTCTCCACCATCCCTTGTGTTTCTTTCAGATTTCCAGCCTCTGCAGTATTTTGCCTTGACTCGAGTGGTTAATATCAGCCAGGACCTCAAGAATGCCATGGGATAATTTGGTGTTCACTTGAGAGAGGGCAGTTAGAACGTCAGTTTGATGATGTCAACTAAAGAGCAGTACCTTGATCCCTTAGGAGTGCACTGGCGAATAGCCTGGATGTCTGTTGAACTTGGACCCAAAATCTGAGCGACAAATATTGTTGTGTAGGCTTATATGAACATTTCAATTTCTAATCCGCAAGATCAAGCTCAAACTTCAAATGCCAACTGTACACCTGACCAGAAGTAGAGGGTAGATGAAAATTAAATTCTTCCAAGTTTCTGACCTTTAACGTTTCACTAGTCCCCAAATCAGGTAATGAAGAGGATAATTAATGTTGGTCCCAATGAGCTATTAGGAAAGCAAGCATATCTCATGCTATCAGAATCTACTTTGTTTGCCATATACAGCAAACTTTTGATTTTTAAAAAAATGAACAATAGAGAGAGCAAACCCTTAAATGCACAGGTTAATGGAATTCAGGCTGAAAGGACACAAGAACACATGCCAAACTGTTCTAGACTGGAATGTCAGTGTTAAGCACTTGAAGGGATTGATCCCATGTGTGTACTTAGCATAATTTATTGTGTAAGATATTAAATTGCTAATTAACTTCATTAAGGAAAAAGAGCTTGAGGACAGAAGCAGTGAAAAATAAAATTTGTTTAACGGATCCAGAGTGAAAATAAGGCGAGTGACATGGCCAAGATTTGTTCACATTTGCTGCAAAACCAAAACACACATTTGAATCTGTAATTGTTATGACATATAGTGTTGGCTAATTCTGTTTTTTTATTCAAGGGAAGAGGGCATTGCTGGTTAGGCCTGCATTTATTGCCTGGGGGCAGTTGAGAGTCAACCCCATTGCTGTTGGGTGTGGAGTCACATGTAGGCCAGACCATGTGAAGCTGGCAGTTTCAGTCCCTAACGGACATTCGTGAACCAGATGGGATTTTCTGACAATCAATTCATGGTCATCATTAGATTGTATAATTTTAGATATGTATTGAATTTAAATTCCACAATCCATCGTGGCGGGATGGGTCCCCAGGACATTATCTGGATCTCTGGGTTAAGAGTCCGGTGATAATGACACTCGGCCATCACCTCCCCACTAATGACACCAAAATAAGCCATAGGAACCATAACAAACAGAAACAGCAGTAGGCTGTTCATTCCCTGAGCCTCTTCCGTCATTCAATAGGATCATGGCTAATCTGACATTCCTTGTGTCCACTTTCCTGCCTTTTCCCCCATAACCCTTGATCAAGAACCTATCTATCTCAGCCTTAAATATTCACAAGGACTCTGCCCCACAGTTCTCTGCAGTAAGGAGTTCCAAAGACTCACAACCCTCTAAAAGAAGAAATTCCTCCTCATCACAGTCTTAAATTGGCACCCCTTTATTCTGTCCTGGACTCTCCCATGAGGGAAACATCCTCCCAGCATTTACCCTGTGTACCCCTTAAAAATCATTATGTTTCAATGAGGTCACCTCTTATTCTTCTAAACTCCAGTGAGTAGAGTCCCAATATGTTTAATTTTTACTCATAAGACAATCCCTCCATATCAGGAAATCATCTTTTCTGAACTGCCTCCAATGAAACAATATCTTTCCTTAAATAGTTTTCCTTAGCACTGCTGCCTCACAGCGCCAGAGACCTGGGTTCAATTCCCACCTCAGGCGACTGACTGTGTGGAGTTTGCACGTTCTCCCCGTGTCTGCGTGGGTTTCCTCTGGGTGCTCCGGTTTCCTCCCACAGTCCAAAAATGTGCGGGTCAGGTGAATTGGCCATGCTAAATTGCCTGTAGTGTTAGGTAAGGGGTAAATGTAGGGTTATGGGTGGGTTGCGCTTCGGCGGGTCGGTATGGACTTGTTGGGCCGAAAGGCCTGTTTCCACACTGTAAGTAATCTAAATAACAGGGCCAAGATTGCCCACAGTGACCCACATGGCTCTCACCACAACCACCTTATGCATTTGCAGTCAGACTTCCCTACTCTTATACACCACATTTCTTGAAATTAGGCCCAACGTTCCAGTAGCCTTCCTGATTACCTGCTGCACCTATCTATTAGCTTTCAGTATTGTGTTCAAGTACCCCCGAGTACCTTTGTGTTGCAGCTTTATGCAGTATTTCATCTATTTAAATAATACTGTTCTCCCTTCCAAAATGTACAATGTCACATTTTCCCACATTATACTCCATTATAATCAAGTAATGCACCAACAAAATCCGACAGTGAAGCTCGCTGAGGAGAATTCGTTTCTGACTAACTCGCAATGTCTCGCCAATTGAAGTGATTTTAAAATGGCAAAATCTCTGGTCGTGCTGTAGACTCCAGGAAGTCCTGGGATTCCACTTACTTTGACACGCCTCTGCGTGTGAGGTGATCCAGTTTGCCTGGGATGGGTCAGTGAACTCCAGGAGTAACTGTCCTCCACTCTGATGGAAAGTACTTGAATAGATGCCCATGGTCAGAGAAAGGGATTCAGTTATGAAAGATTGTGTGACAATAAGAAATTCTGCATGTTGAAATTAAAGGAAAAGTACAGAGTTATTAAACAGTTGTGTATTTTATGAATTCCAACCAACCCCCTGCTCCAACCCAAAGCTTCAGAAAGCCACATTCTCAACTGACTAATTACGACAATCATTTCAAGCCTTTCCTTTCACTAGCTTATATCATCTGACACATTAATCGTTCTTTTCCTTTGATCTGATTTATTTACATGGTTCATTAATTTAAGGTGTACTTGAGTTTATCACTTCTGGAGTGCATAGTGTAGAAGAAAACCATTTGGCCCATCATTTCTGCGATAAATTAATAAAGCAACTGGAAATGAAGTCCTCCCTGCTCGTATCCCCGTGTCATCGAATTTTGATCCATTTTTACTTTAAAGTAGATAATGGTCTCTCTTTCACCATAGACCCTTCACTCCTATGTTGATCAAAAATCTGCCTCGCTCAACTTTGAACAATGACCCAACCCCCACTGTGCTCCAGGGAAGAGAATTTGACAGACTAGTGATCTCCTGAGAGAGAAAAAAAAATTCTCCTCATCTCCATCCTCAAAACAAGATGCCTAATATTTTTTAAAATGTGGAAACGTCCTCTCAGCAAGTCCCCTTAGAATCTTACTTGAATCAGAACATGGGATGTGGACATAGTTGGCAAGGCTCACATTTAGTTGCTGATTCCAAATTACCTTTGAATTGAATGGCTTGCTGTGCCATTTCATAGGGTAATCAAGACAGAGCTGCAGTGTAAGTGTAGGCCGGACTGGTTCAGGATGACAGATATCATTCCCTGAGGACATTTATGAACGAGGTGGGTTTTAATGACGATTGCTTCATGGTTACCATAACTGAGGCTAGCTTTCAATTCCAGATTGCATTAATTGAACTTAAAATTCAACAACTGCCAAGGAGGGATATGAACACATGCCCCAGTACATCAGCCAGGGGCCTCTAGATCACCAGTCCCCAGTACATCGGCTAGGGACCTCTAGATCACCAGTCCCCAGTACATCGGCTAGGGGCCTCTAGATTTTGGGCGGCACGGTGGCACAGTGGTTAGCACTGCTGCCTCACAGCGCCAGGGACCTGGGTTCAATTCCCGCCTCAGGCGGCTGACTGTGTGGAGTTTGCACGTTCTCCCCGTGTCTGCGTGGGTTTCCTCCGGGTGCTCCAGTTTCCTCCCACAATCCAAAGATGTGCAGGTCAGGTGAACTGGCCATGCTAAATTGCCCATAGTGTTACGTGCATTAGTCAGAGGGAAATGGGTCTGGGTGGGTTAATCTTCGGAGGATTGGTGTGGACTTATTGGGCCAAAGGGCCTGTTTCCACACTGTAGATAATCTAACCGAATCATGGTGAAGTAGTGATACTGACATTGGACTGGTGATCTAGAGGTCCCTAGCCGATGTACTGGGGACTGGTGATTAGATTAGATTACTTACAGTGTGGAAACAGGCCCTTCGGCCCAACAAGTCCACACCGACCCGCCGAAGCGCAACCCACCCATACATATACCCCTTCCCTAACACTACGGGCAATTTAGCATGGCCAATTCACCTAACCCGCACATCTTTGGACTGTGGGAGGAAACCGGAGCACCCGGAGGAAACCCACGCAGACACGGGGAGAACGTGCAAACTCCACACAGATAGTCACCCGAGGTGGGAAATCGAAGCCAAGTCACTGCCGCTGTGAGGCAGCAGCGCTAACCACTGAGCCACCATGCCACCCATCTACCCAAGGTGGCATCCTTTATCCTGACATCAGTCAAACAAAACTTCTCTTAACTGTTTCTAATGCAGTTATATCACTTGTTAGGTAAGAAGACCAAAACTGTGCACCATACTACAGATGCGGTTTCACAAAGGTCCTGCACACCTGTGACAACTACTTTGAGACTTGATTTCCTGCGCAGTAAACACCAGCATTACTGTTGCCTGAATCACTTGCCATAGATGCATCCTGGCCACTCACTGCATAAAGAAGCTTTCCCTGAATCACTGAATGAATTTCAGCGTGATTCTGGGCGAATTTATTAGTGGGCCTGGTTTTGGACTGACCTACACATCTCCACGCCCATCTACCCACAAACCCCTTCATGTTTTTGATGGTCTACAGTGAGTCACTCCAGTCTTTCCCATAGCTGAGTGTCCTTCTGTTAGTTTTCAATTCTAATTCTCTTTTGCAAATCCTTTTCGCACCCTCTCCAGTGCCGTCACACTTTCAGGCAGCAGAACTACACACCCCACGCATACAAATCCTTTGGTTTATAATAAATGTCTCTCCAGCCACTGCACAGTAACAACAACAAAAAGCAAATCCTTGTCAAAGTTAAGGTGAAATAACATAAATTGAATGGGAAGCAGTGTAGTTCAACTTTAGCCTGTCACACTGGGGTTTGAGGAAGGTTGAGGGAGGGTCGAGATAACTAATGTTTCTGAGCGTTCAAACCAAGAACCGTGACTCCCCCACCAGCACCGAGACACAGCCCCACAATCGCTCACCCAGCTCTACCGCCGGCTCTTTCAGGAACAGCAACTCCATGCAGCGTCTTGTCACCATGGAGACGGTCAACATAACTCCGTTGCCTTCCCGAAAAAAAAAGACACTCAAACCAACCCACTGGATTCATTCCAGAGAGCCACATCTCTCCTGCAGGTACCGTCTTCATCGCACAGTGCCTCTTTGCCTCTCTCACCCTCTCCCAACCTCTGTCTCGCCTCGTTCAGATACCGCTTTCCTTATCACATCGCCCCAGCGCCTCAGAAAGAGACCATTCGGCCCATTGTTGGGTGCACCTGTTCCATTACCCAGTCTCCTGCCTTTCCCCTAAATTCTTGCACATCATTACTATCCAGGTAAGCATCCAGTGCCATCTCACAGCTCCTTTCCACCAAGGTCCAGGCACCCTGTGTCATTGATTTGGTTTTGGAAATCCTTTTCCTTGACATATAACCCCTAACATACCATACTGGCCCCTACACTGGTGGAAGCACATCAGCATCCTCCTTAAGCATTTCTCCCTCAGAGGGGAGGCTAGATTGACACCTGAAACCAGGAAAGGTTAGACAATCTGGGTTTTCTTACCTCTGGAGTTTATAATCGTGATGCTGACTTGACCTCCTTCCACCTATCGTATTCCCAACACCCCTCCCCCAAGTCCCTCCTCCCTACCTTTTATCTTAGCCTGGGTGGCACACCCTCCTCATTCCTGAAGAAGGGCTTATGCCTGAAACGTTGATTCTCCTGCCCCTTGATGCTGCCTGACCTGCTGTGCTTTTCCAGCAACACATTTTTCAGCTCTTGACTGAAGCGTGTAAGATCTGGAATGGTCTTGGCCAGGTGGACATGGAAATGATGTTTCATCTTGTGGGTGGATCCAGAACTAGGGTGATACTGTTTCAAAATTTGAGGTCACCCATTTAGGATGGAAATGGGAGGGGGAATGGTATGCCTCAGACAGTTGGGCAACTTTGGAAATCTTTGCTTCAGAAAGTGGCAGAGGTAGGGGTCATTGAATATTTTTCTGATGGAGATGGATTCTTATTGGTGAAGGGAATGCAACATTATTGGGGGTAAATGGGACTGAAACCTAAACAGATCAGATATGATCTATTGGAACGGACTAAAGGACCTGAATGGCCTATTCATATGTTTTTCATGCTTCCCCATGCCTGATCTACTGCCTCCCAGTTAGATTGTGAAAACGTTAATTGGATGGGGGAATTGGTTAGGCCACTTTTGGAATACTGTGCACAATTCTAGTCTCTCATAGGAAAGATGTTGTTAAACTTGAAAGGTTTCAAAAAGGATTTACAAGGATGTTGCCAGGTTTGGAGGGTTTGAGCAATAGGGAGAGGCTGGATAGGCTAGGGCTAAGGGGTGACCTTATAGAGGTTTATAAAATCATGAGAGGCACAGATAGGGTGAATAGCCAAGATCTTTTTCCCAGGGTAGGGGAGTCCAAAGCTAGAAGGCATAGGTTTAAAGTGAGAAGGGGAGATATAAAAAGGACCTGAAGGGCAACAATTTCATGCAGAGGGTACTGTTTGTATGGAATGAGTTGCCATGAGGAAGTATTGAACGCTGGTACATTGCAACATTTAAAAAGCATCTGGATGGGCACATGAATAGGAAGGGTTTAGATGGATATAGACCAAGTGCTGGCAAATGAGACTAAATTAACTTAGGATATCTGGTTGGTATGGACGAATTGGACCGAAGGGTCTGTTTCCCTGCTGTACAACTCCAAACCTCGACGAGTACTGGGGGTCACAGAGTTTAGTTATGAGGAGTGTAAAAAATGAGGTCTGCAGATGCTGGAGATCACAGCTGAAAATGTGTTGCTGGTTAAAGCACAGCAGGTTAGGCAGCATCTCAGGAATAGGGAATTCGACGTTTCGAGCATAAGCCCTTCATCAGGAAGGTAGCGTAGGAGTGTAGGTTTGCTCGCTGAGCTGTAGGTTTGATATCCAGACGTTTCATTACCTGGCTAGGTAACATCATCAGTGGCGACCTCCAAGTGAAGCAAAGCTGTTGTCTCCTGCTTTCTATTTATATATTTG
Organism: Hemiscyllium ocellatum; assembly: GCF_020745735.1. Lineage (NCBI taxonomy): Eukaryota > Metazoa > Chordata > Chondrichthyes > Orectolobiformes > Hemiscylliidae > Hemiscyllium > Hemiscyllium ocellatum. Next base: position 33,937,827 of record NC_083436.1, on the reverse strand, counting down.
TCCTGGATGGGGTTTCTGGTATTTGTGGTGATGTCACTTCCTGTTCATTTTCTGAGGGGTTGATAGATGGCATCTCAATCTATGTGTTTGTTTATGGCGTTGTGGTTGGAGTGCCAGGCCTCTAGGAATTCTCTGGCATGTCTTTGCTTAGCCTGTCCCAGGATAGATGTGTTGTGCCAGTCGAAATGGCGTTTTTTTTCATCCGTGTGTAGGGCTATGAGGGAGAGGGGGTCATGTCTTTTTGTGGCTAGCTGGTGTTCGTGTATCCTGGTGGCTAACTTTCTTCCTGTTTGTCCTACGTAGTGTTTGTGGCAGTCCTTGTATGGAATTTTATAGATGACAAAACAAAGAACAATCACATCTATCCTGGGACAGGCTAAGCAAAGACATGCCAGAGAATTCCTAGAGGCCTGGCACTCCAACCACAATGCCAAATAAACAAACAAATAAATCTAGATACCATCTATCAACCCCTCAGAAAACGAACAGGAAATGACATCACCACAAACCCCAGGAACCCCATCCAGGAGAAAGATATAAATAGAAAGCAGGAGACAACAGCTTCGCTTCACTTGGAGGTCGCCACTGATGATGTTACCTAGCCAGGTAATGAAACAACTGGATATCAAACCTACAGCTCAGCGAGCAACCTTACACCCTAAACCTCAACCTGAGCTACAAACCTGGCAAAAAAATTTAGTTATGACTGACTCCATTCTCAACTACAATACAGACTGACGCCATGGAATGACTTTGCTGTGTTTCTTTTTCGCAGTCAGGATATCTAATATACACACTGTAATGTCAAAGAGCGCCTCATGATTCCAGAATAGAATCGACTGAAGTAATCTAATTTTAATACATCAATAAAATATACAGATCCAAGAACAACTTGCATTCATATAGTGCCTCTAACTAGAGAAAAAGAAAGGCTGGACAACCTTCAAAGCGGTGTATGGGAAAAAGAAACAGAAGCTTAAATTGGAATGTTTAGAAGAAGTGGTCATAAGCTCTTTTAAAGGTTTCAGAAAATTATCATTGATAATGAAGAGGAACGTTGGCTCAGTGGTTAGCCCTGCAGACTCAGGGCCCCAGGTTCAATCCCTGCCTCAGGTAAGTGTCTGCGTGGAGTTTGTATGTTTTCCCCGTGTCTGTGTGGGTTTGCTCCAGTTTCCTTCCACAGTCCAAAAGACGTGCAGGTCAGGTGAATTGGCCATTTTAAATTACCAAGTCTAGGGTAGGGGAATGGGTCTAGGTGGGTTACTCTTTAGACTTGTTGGGCTGAAGGGCCTCTTTCCACTCTGTAGTGAATCTAATCTAAAAAAAAGCGCGCGACAGAGGGATGCATTGTTTGGGGGGTCATACAGCTGGAGGAGGTCGTGGTGATATTTTAACATAAGGATGAGAAGTTAAATGTGAGGCATTGGGGGAACTAAAAGCTAATATAAGTAGGATTCATTAACAAAAACAAGAAAGCCATTTTGTGTTGTGCATACTTATAATGGCTAACAGCAGCTCTAGCCAGATTACAGCTGTGGAATGCAAATAATAAACAAAAGAGTTTGCATTTACTTTGTATCTTTTACAACCTCAAGATATCCCAAAGGGCTTCACAGCCAATTAAGTTATAATTACTTTTGAAATGTATTCACGTTGGTAAAGTATTGAATGCAAAAGCTGGACCACGTAAGACATGAATTAAGTCACAGCTGGAGTTTTATGCACAGTTTTGGTCACCACGTTACTGGAAAGGGTCTAAAGAGATTACGGAGAGGGTTTACAGGAATGTTTGTCAGGTCTCGAAAGTTGAAGATATGAGGAAAGTTTAGATTGGCTCGAGTTGTTTTCCATAGAATACAGGAGGCTGAGGTCCAATGTCCACTTTTGCCTTTTTTTTGCCCTTTAGACAATTGAACCTCGATTATCTGAATTGAGACGGGCGGGGAGTATTCTGTTCGGATAATTGATCGTTTGGATAACTGAAACAAGTTGCAATCTATGAGTGCCGGTTATCCAAACATTTCTCAGTTATCCGGCAACGCAAGCCAGAATGCCATTTAACCGATAACTGAATGCTGAGCTGCCTAATGCCATTTTCACGGGACCTTGAGATCTTATTTGGATAATCTGAAATTCGGATAATCGATGTTCAGATAATCGAGATTCTACTGTATATCTAAAGAAGCTCTTACAGTTTTCCTTTATATTTCTGGCTAGCTCACCTCATATTTAATGTTCTCCCTCCATAATTGAGGTACACACAGCAATGGGGGGCTTGGCTAATCTGGATAGGCTGAGAGGAACTGTTCCCCCTAACAGAGAGGTCAGTTACAGGGGGCGTAGATTTAAGACGATGGGTGGAAGGATTCAAGGGTAGATGAGGAAAATAATTTTCACTCAGGGTTTGGTCGGTGTCTGGAATTCACTGCCCGGTTTGGTGATACAGTTGAAAACCCAAACTCATTCACCTGATGCGCTGTAACCTGCAGGGGCTATGGACCAGGTGCTGGTAAGTGGGATCAGAATGGGCAGCTAGTTTACTGAACCAGTGCAAATATGATGGGCTGAACGGCCTCTTTCTGAGCTGTAACTTTACTTAGTTTCACTTTAGTGTAATAGGTAACATGGTAGCACATCCGTACACAACCAAGTAACAGGAATAAAAGTTACAAAGATCACAAAGTCCAGATGCTTGGCTAACCTATGTTAGACAAAGATTTAAAAGGGACCTGGGGGGCAGCTTTTTCACATTGGTAGTTTGTGTGTAGTATGAACTGCCTAAGAAAGTGGAAGATGCAGGTACAGTTACAATATTTAAAAGACATTTGGACAGGGACATGAATAAGAAACATTTCAAGAGATATGTGCCAAATGCAGGCAAATGGTTTCGTTTGGGATACTTGGTTGGCATGGATGAGTTGGATCAGAGAGTAAGATTCTTTGTTGTATGACTGTCTGAATATGACTCTATAAATCTAATTGATGTCAAACTAGATCATACTACATTGAATGGAAATTCTCAAGCAGACCAATTGGCCTGCTTCTAGGTTAGTATTCACATTCCAAGTGACCCTTGTCCCATTCCGCTGCCCAGGGCCTAGAAATGGAGAGGACAGGGTGATGTTTTATCTGAGCCCAATAACCAGCTCCAGGGGACTCTTGCTTGGGTCAGGGGTCAGACCCCAGATCATGATGAGCTGCACCAGACGTGATAGCTGTCCCAGCTCCTATATCAACTCACCGCGGCCTTTCAGCATCTTTGTCTGATTTTCTTATTCAGTTGCAAGATGTGGGCATTCTTGGTTTGGTGACGCCAGAATTTATTGCCCAACCCCTTACCAATCTTCGGACGTTAATGTCGAGCTGCTTTCTTGACCTGTTGCAGTCAACATAGTGAAGGTCCTCCTACAGTGTTAATTAAGGAGCACTAGAATTTTGATCTAGTGGCCAGGAAGGAACAGTGAAGCACATTGTTCTCTTTAATAAAGAGTTGATTTGCCTGTTGACTGAGTCAATGCAATCACCTAAATTCCTTATTAACTGGTTGTGAGTGACCATAAGGTCATAAGATAAAGCTAGTCTGCTATGCCATTGAATCATGAATGATATGTTTCACAACCCAATTCTCCTACCTTCTCCTTGTTAAGCTTGATCCCCCTACTCATTAAGAACCTATCTATCTCTGTCTTAAATACACTCAATGACTTGGCCTTCTTCAGCAATGAGTTGTTAGTTACCACCTTTGTGGTAAACTTTTGTCCCCACACATTTAAAAACAAAGGGAAGGATCTGCAATAAGAGAAGATTTAAATTAGGGAAGACTTTGATGAGGTGAATAATGAACAAAATCTATTTCCCCTTGTTGGGATTTAGTGACCGCGGGTTATGATTGAAGGGAAGATTTTTTATAATTACAAAGAGTTTTGACAGATTGAATCTCCTACCAGTTTCAAATCGTGTTTGATTGTGTGTTCAGCCGTGCTACATCGAACAAAAGAAATAATAACCGACACAATTGGAGCAAGAACATGAGTAAATTGAAAAAAAAAATCTGCTGTTGATATATTATTACGACACAATAAAATACTTTCAGGTCTGAAGCATGTTACAGGAAGATGAAATTATAGGAACATCTAACAACAGAACAAAATGGATAACCTCCAATTAGTATTTACAGCTTCAGCAGCCTCTTTCTGTTGTCACTAGATTGAATTGAAATAGAGTCCCGCTTGCCTTTCCTTTCCCTATTTTAAGATCTTGGGCAAGTTACAAATTTGTTTTCAAGTGGATGAAATCCAAACAAGGGGATATTGCTGACTGATAAGAACGTACAGTGAGCTAACATCACCACACTGGCAGAAACAAAAAACAAGCAACCCATAGTAATTCTCCTTTCACACATCCTGAGCACTTAAATTGCCTCAGTCATTGAACCAGTGTCATTGTAAAATTATTTGTTTGTTTGGTTATTGCATGAATAAATATTTTCCTCCCAAATGTGGCACAATGAATATTTTGCTAAATGTGTTCAATTGGGGGCCAAAACATGGACAATAAACTGGTCTAGAACGTGGGGTTGAGACCACAACCAGCTCAGCCATGCTCAGATTGAATGATGGACAAAGCTCAAAGATTAGATTAGATTAGATTACTTACAGTGTGGAAACAGGCCCTTCGGCCCAACAAGTCCACACCGACCCGCTGAAGCGCAACCCACCCATACCCCTACAATCACCCCTTACCTAACACTACGGGCAATTTAGCATGGCCAATTCACCTGACCCGCACATCTTTGAACTGTGGGAAGAAACCGGAGCACCCGGAGGAAACCCACGCAGACACGGGGAGAACGTGCAAACTCCACACAGTCAGTCGCCTGAGGTGGGAATTGAACCCGGGTCTCAGGCGCTATGAGGCAGCAGTGCTAACCACTGTGCCGCCGTGCCGCCCAGTGTCAAAGGGTCAAAGGCCTATTCCTGCTCTCAAGTCCTATGTTCCTGTATAAAATATGGTGATGGCTTGATCAGTTCATGAAATTCAGGGCTTCACGCTTCCCTCTATTGCTTCTCTGTGGATTGGGTGACTCTGAATATTTACCCTGAATTTCTTTGTCAACCAATATTCTTCTCTCTTGGATATATGTGCGACATGGTTGATGTCGAAATCATCAAACCTGAAAGTAAAGTGAGTGTAATCAATAAGAAGAATGAAGTTGTAAATATATATTGATAAAATTCTGGTCATTACTGACAGATGGATCCTCACCACAATCTCTTCAGGGAAAGGTACTTCAGGTAGATTGGTGTCACTGCCTTCCTTGTAGTTTGAGTGACATTGTCTGGATTGAGTGCACTTTATAAAGGAATCTTCACTTGAATAATAGACTAAATTTGCTTCACAAAGAAAGTAATGAAGAGCATTGAATGTGAGACTGCGGGTCTATTGGAATAGTGAGACATTCCTCAAAGAACCAAGATTGGAACTTCCAACCTTTGGAAAAAGTGAGGTGTGAAGTAAGGTTCAGAGTGTGTGGGACAGAGTGCGTCTTGCTAAAGTTTCCAATGTTGTGTCTGTACATTATCCATTCAAACCTCACCTGTTTCAATTCCAGTATATGCTGAATTGTGGTAGCCCAGAGAACAAGGATGTCACTTGCTTGCAATGGGGTCCTTTAAGTGGGGAGGCAGAGAGGCAGCTGCTACCACATGATACTAGCTGACCAGCAGCATCCCCCATTCTTGCCATCTTCCATAGGAAGCACAGAAGGATTTACAGCTCATCAATCAACATCTTTGGCCTCATGTTGATGCATCCTCTGTGAGCCATCGTGTCCTGAGATGAGACTTGAACCTGGTGTTTTTGGCTTTGAGGTTGGGTTGCTGCTATCTACTGCACCCTGAGATCTCCCTGGGATGGGGAGGGATGTGTGGAAATGATCGGCCTGACATCCTGACCACATTGTGGCAGTGACTACAGCAATATATGAGCAATGAGCAATTCACCTTATAACTGAACCCAGATGAACACCATTCTATCATTGAGTGTATTCTGTATTTCAAGGGCCTTCTTGTGGTGCAATGGTATTGTCCTCACCCTTGAACCAAGAGGCCTGGGTTCAGGTCCCACCTGCTCTAGAGTTGTGTAATAACTAGCATTCCTGCATAGGTTGGTTAGAAAAATTGGTTTTCTGTTATTCATTTGATGGGGCTGTTGTGGTGGAGTCTCGACCTCTGAGCTAACCGAGCTGAGTTTCAATCCCACCTGGTACAGAGCATCTCTGAGCAGGCTGATTAAAATATATATTCTTGTATTCAGTTGATTATAATCAATCACTATTCTGACTCCAGATATCCACCTTGGTGTCATATCACTTAATACCTCTGGCTCAAATCTGTTCATTCCTCATTTAAAATTAATAACTGAGCTAGCTTCCATTATGTTTTGCAGAAAAAAATCATGAGGGGCAAAGAGAGAGGATAAAGAGATAAGGTCTTTTCCCTAGAGTGGGGGAGTCCTGAACTAGGGGGCGTAGGTTTAGGGTAAGAGGAGAAAAATTTAAAAGGGACCTAAGGGGCAATTTTATCACACAGAGGGTGATGCGTGTATGGAATGAGCTGCCAGAGGAAGTGATGGAGGCTGGTACAATTACAGCATTGAAAAGTCATCTGGATGGGTTCATGAATAGGATATGGGCCAAGTGCTGGCAAATGGGACTAGATTAATTTAGGATATCTGGTCGGCCTGCTTGAGTTGGACTGAAAGGTCTGTTTCTTGTTGTATATAAATCACAGAGTAATAGAGTTTTACAGTATCGTTAAAGGTCCTTTAGCCCAATGTGGCAACACCAGTTATCCAGCACTATCTATTCTAATCCTTTGTCCAGTACCTTGCCTATACCCTTATATGCTTTGTGTTTCCTAATTTTTCTCCTGAATGGTCGCAGTCTGATTTTAAAGTTTTATTCCCTTATCCTGGACTTCACCGGCAAGTATAAAAGCTTTTCTCTATCTACCTAATCAATTTCTTTCAAAATTTTAAAGACATGTGGCCATTAGAAAGGCCAGCAGAATGTTAGCCTTCTTTGCAAGAGGATTTGTGGACAGTATTAGTGAAGTCTTGTTCTAAAGGAATTTCGTTAGATTGCACCTCGAGTTGTGTGTACAGATTTTGTCCCCTTATCTCAGGGAAGATACCATACCATGGAGAAAATACAATGAAGATTCACCATAATTGTTCCTGGGATTGTGGAATGATCTGATGGAGGGAGTTTGGGCTAAGTGGGGCTGTATTTCCTCAGAATTTCAAAGAATGAGATGATGTCATTGAAACCAACAAAATACTGAAAGGGGTAGAATGAAGTAGAAGCATTTAAAAGGTTTCCCCTTGTTGGCTAGTTTAGAATCAGGGACAAAATTTAAAATTAAAGGTTTTTTTTACTCAAGAGAGTTGTGAATCTTTGTAATTCGCTACTCAGAGGATTGTGGAAGCTCAGTTTGTGGGTATGGTTAAGTTAGAGGTTGATAGATTTCTGATTGCCAATTGTGTACGGACCTATGGGTTTGGAGTTGGTAAGAGGCATTCAAGTGTTTGATCAGCCATGGTCATATTCAATGGCAGGGCAATTTGAATGGGCTGAATGGCCTACTCCTGTCTTACCTCAGTACAAACACTCCTTAAACTTCTATATTCCAGGGAATATAACATTAGCTTTTAAATTCAATCATGGGATGTGTTAGATATCTCTAATTATCCTACCATGTTTAATTGCTACCATCATTTGGCATAGGGACATCCACAATTCTGGAGTTCCAGGATTTTGATTCTGTGACAGTGAGGGGAAGGTGATTTGGTTCCAAGTCAGGATGGTGTGTGGCTTGGAGGGAAAATTACACATGGTTGGATTCCCATATATCTACTTCCTATGTCTTTTCAGATGGTAGAGGTCACAGGTTTGGGAGGTACTATGGAGGGAGCCTGGCTGAGTTGCTGCAGTGCATCTTGTGATTGGTATCCTTTACTGCCACACTGTGTCAGTACTGAAGGGAATAAATGATGAAGGTAGTTAATAGGCTGCTTTCTTCTGGATGGTTTCGAACTTCATGAATATTGTGAGAGCTACACCACCTAGACATGGGGTGTATTTCATCACACTCCTGTCTTGTTGATGGACATTGGAGAGATAGGAGGTGAGATGCTTTCTGCAGAATTTCTAACCTCTCATTGGTTCTTGTATTGGGTTTACTAATGAAATAGAAATGTGGGTGTGCCTTGCAGTGAGAATTGCAAAGAAATCTTTACTGTTCCATGTCAGTGGTATATTTAAAACATAACCATGATGCAATTAATAATTGCAAGGCAGATTCCTTAAAATTAGCTTCTGGGTATCTTAAATATTATTGTCAAACTGTATAAATCCTCAAATGTAAAACATTCTAATTGGACTTCAAAGTCCTTTTGAAGTTAGCTTATTCACAAATTAATTTGATTACATATTATATAGTGAAGGAATAATTTTACTTCAACTGTCTGGGTGCTTCTCAAAATCATATCCCAAAGGCAAGAGGATAGACTGCTAGGTCATTCTGCTATCAATGTGTGTTAATTGAGGAAACACTCTGAAATGACACTGCATCCCTAACAGCAGAGAAAAGCTAGACGAGGTCAGATTTGCATTTGTGTTTGATGGCAAGGACAATAAGAGTATGTGTAACTTCTTGTTGAGAATTCCAGGGGTTGTGAATTGGGTTACTGAATACTTAGCCACTGATTATTCCAGCATCCTCATTTCATTCTATTAATGTACCCTGAAATTAATTGTTTCTAAACGTATGAAAACTCACTGCAGATAGTAGACCCACGTTAACTTCTGACTATGTCCCTGTTTGCCCTTTCAATTACTTTAGTCACATTTGAAGCATCCTAACCATGGTGAAGACAGAGCATCTCTCTACTTTGATTCTCACTTTAATAAATTGGAAAAATTCAATCATGTGTCAATAACCTTAAATCAATTGAAAAAATGTAGTCCCACAAGGCATCTTCGAAATCTTCATTATTGAGAGAGTGCTTCGAGGAATATAAAATGCTTCAAAAATTTCAATGAAGGTTTTGGGGGGACAGGCACTTCACATTCTGGAAATGATATGAGACAGCTCACTTATTTCAAATGAACTTGATTGGTTGATTGGCAGAAGGAACTAAAATAACATTTTGTAAATCTCAGTTAATGTTTCAGGAGCTGGGTTATTAGTTATCAATTAGACCACAAAATGGTGATGTAGCAATTTATATCACAGCAAGTCTTTATTTGAAGACTTCCACATTCACATGTTATCTGGCTGAGCCACAGATGATTTGAGCAATAATTGGAGCATTGATCCAGAAAGTACAAACTAACTGTTTGAATAGATGAGGCTAAGATGCACCCAGTATTGATCTTAAAGGTTTCAATAGCATCAAATCAATGAGCTGTAGGTACCAAATCGGTATCCCCAGGCAGCTTTCTCAACCAATAGGTTGCAAGTGCAAGGGTGTGGAGGCCACGTCATTGAGTATATTTAAGAAGGAGATAGATAGGTTCTTGATTGTCAAAGGGATCAAGGGTTATGGGGAAAAAGTGGGAGAAGGAGATTGAGAAACTTATCAGCCATGATTGAATGCAGAGCAGACTTGATGGGCTGAATGGCCTAATTTCTGCTCCTATGTCTTATGGTCTATCATAACTAGGATAGATTGTAGCACTTGAGTACATTTATTGCTGACACGTTTTCAGGTAATGGGGAAAGGTCACTGCCGAAGACCATCATACCAAGAGGCTGGAAGCTGTGTACAGGTTGCATGTCTAACATGAAATGTATATTGAAAATATCAGGAGTATCACAATTATACTGAGGAACCCAAGAGTGGACATACTGTATGGAGAAAAGTTAAAATTTTGCGTATTTTCTGCATATTTAATTTGAAATGTTTGGGAATGCACTTTTATGAATTTTATGAAAAATGTATGTTTTTGGCAAAAGCTTTCATTCACCAGCAATTTTGTGGCAAATCAACAATGGGGACAGCCTTTTAACAGGAGTCAGAAAATAAAAGATAAAATAAGAGAGAGCGAGATACTGAAATGAACTGTCTCAATGGTCTTGTCAATATTTTTACTGCTGCACCATTTGATTTAGGAACACGGAGCAAAGAAACAGGAGCACTTCATTCAATAGCTCAAGTCTACTCCGTCATTCAATTAGATCATGGCTGATCTGTATTTCAACTCCATTTATCTGCCTTTCATTCTTAATCCCATGATAGCATTACCTAACAAAAAACTATTGATCTCGGTCTTGAAAAATTAAATTGACTCAGCAATCACAACTTTTTGGGGGGAGGGAATTTCAGATTTCCACCATGCTTTGTGTGGTTAAAGTGCTTTCTGCTATCACTCCTGAATGACCTGGATCTATTTTAAGCTTGTGTCTCTTTGTTCTGGAAATCACAACCGGAGGGAATCGTTTATCTGTATCTACACTATCTCATACATTTATCTTTGATTAGATCACCTCTTAACCTTCTAAACTCATGGGGATAAAAGCCACATTTTTGCAAATTGTCCTCTTCATTTAACCCCTTAAGCCACACTATCTGCAAATTTAGTTTCTCGTATAATATCTTTTTTTATTAATAATAAATAGTCTTTAATTATGCATTTTTTTCTCTCTTGTCATCAGGATCTCTGGTTCATACAGCAAGGTGTTTTAAATTCTGTGAGGAGAAAGTGAGGTCTGCAGATGCTGGAGATCAGAGCTGAAAATGTGTTGCTGGAAAAGCGCAGCAGGTCAGGCAGCATCCAAGGAACAGGAGATTCGATGTTTCAGGCATAAGCCCTTCTTCAGGAAGGGCTTATGCCTGAAACGTCGAATCTCCTGTTCCTTGGATGCTGCCTGACCTGCTGCGCTTTTCCAACAGCATATTTTCAGCTCAGTTTTAAATTCTGTCACGGGATATGGGCATCACTGACAAAGTTAGCATTTATTGTCCATCCCTAATTGTCCTTGAGAATGTGGTGTTGGGCTGTTTGTGTACAACTGAAGAGCTCACTTGATTATTTTGGAGGCCAGTTAGGAGCTAACTACATCACTGATGGGTCTGAAATCCAGTTCAAGTAAGGAAAACTGATTTCCTTAATGAAAGAGCATCAGTAAACCAGATGGGGGTTTTACAATAATGTCGTAGCTTAGGGCCACTATTTCTAATACAACACTTTCTTTTACTCCTGATGTTCTTTAATAGATTCATGTTAAGCTTCTCACCTACCAGCAGAACCCCTGTTTCTGCATCATTTGTTCAGGTGTCTAGATCACTAACTCTGTAACAAAATTACTTTGCTGATGTATCTCAATTGCTGCTGAGAAGATGGGGATCAGGAAATGACCAAATTCCATTGATTTATTTTCAAGGGTTTGCACTACATGCTGCTTCTTGATCAGAATTCCATCTGGACTTGACTCAGTTCCAAAACCAATACTTCTGGTGATTTTTATTGATGTAAAATGACCATGAAAGGCACCAGATTGTTGGAAGAGTCAAACGAGCACATCCACATCTCTTCAGAGAGAGACATCTATCATCAAATTGCTCTTTAACTCCAGGTGTGCACTATGTGGGTGTCTTTTAATTCCCTCAGAGTATGTTTGCTTTTGGCAACAAAAATGGCTTGATCAATGTTACTCAGTTTCTAAGAACTTACTTTTTAAACATATTCTTTGGGCAGAAGATTGGTGAGAGCTCAGCTACCCAAGCTACCCTTCCTCCTGTTCGCCCTCTCTCAGATGCTGAAATAGCAACAAACAGAGCACAGTGAAGCAGAAACCACAGTTTTCCCCTCACCCTCTTTCGGAACTGTATCACTTTCACTGTTGTTCACCAGTCTACACCCAAGCGTCTGTGGAAAGTCAACACGATTCTGATCAGAACACAAGAGGGTGTGTCATTGGAAGAATGCAAAATAAGGAGGCAGGGACAGGGGCCGAGGTGCCTTGAGACTTGAGTGCAAGGGATCAGCTTTAAAAGGAAGGTTGGCATTAGCATGGAACATATGAACAGGCACCAGTGGTGGTGTCCAAGAATGAAGGGGTAGGTTGTGCTTCACCTGGAGGAGTCTAATACATATGAAGCTCAGTGACAGCACCTGAAGAGCAGCAATGTACATAAATGTGCAGCACTCTGGGTTAATCTGCAGCAGGCCACACATGTATAAGGACAATCTATCCTCTGCAGTGATGACAACAACATTTCCCATTAGAGCTTTTAGTGTGATTGCAACTGTGATTACATAGAGTAACACCCTGGGTGTTTTTATGCCTTTTTCTTCATTCAATCTCAGGATGTGGACCAGCATTTAGTTCCCTTCCCTGACTACCCTAGTGGTACTGGTGGTGGTGATCTGCCTGCTTGAGCTGCTGCTGTCATTGGTGTGCAATTACATCCACAGTGCTGTTGGGGAGGGAGCTAGAGGATTTAGTGGTGGTGAAGGAAAAGCAATGTCATTCCAAGTCGGGATGGCATGCTATTTGGAAGGGAACTTGCAGGTGGTACTGGTGCCGTGTACCTGCTTCCCTTGTCCTCCTAGGTGGTAAAGATTACAGCTCTGGGAAGCTGCTGAGGAGACTTGTTGAGTTGTTGCAGTGCGTCTTGTAGTTGGCATACACTGCTGCCACTGTGCATTGGTGGTGGAGGGGGTGAATGTTGAAGGTGTTGGATGGACTGCCATCTACTGTCTGGCAGACCCACTGTCCTGTAGAGCTCTGCCCGTATAGGGTTACTACCAAGTGGCAACAACATGTTATGTCTTTACTGTTATGTTGACTGTTGATTCTCAGCACACAAAATCATACCATCTATCTATGGTGCCGTCTAATGCATATACTTATGCATGAAGCATTGATAATGTGGGACTTGCAAAGGAGAGTAGATCCAATCAGCATCAGATCCCTTTAGAATCTCATTTCCACTTAGATTAGTGTTGCATCATATTCAATATTATTTTACACAATATCAGTGGGGATTGGTTAGCTCAGTTGGCTGGAGGGCTGGTCCAAACTGCAGACTGATGCCAACAGGGTCAATTCAATTCCCCCACTGGCAGAGATACTACAAAGGTATCATCTTTTCAACCTTGCCCCTCACCAGAGGCATGGTGACCCTCAGGTTAAACTCACCACCAGTTGCCTTTATCTCTAATGAGAGAATGGGGCTATGGATATTACTACATAATATTATTCTAAAATAATTATATATTTTGAACGCATTGTAACAATTTAATATGCAGCAAGAATTGCAACGGCAACTATTAATGCTACATATGATTTAACTTGGTGATATTAATTGCATTTGCTTAATGTCTTATCTGAAGCTTAGAGCATCCTAAACCACCTCACAAATGCTTCATAACTTTGAAATGCAGTTAATGTTTGAAAGGGAAACACCTTTGTGTGGTAAGCTGTAGTACAGTAGCAATCACACTGGTCTAGTAATTCAGGGCACCAGGCTAATCTTCCTGAGCTCTTGGTTCAAATCTCATCATGGGCAGATTGCAAATTCAATGCAAAATAAAAGTCTAGAACTGATTGGTGACCATGTAACATGTCATCAGAACCCATCTGGTTCACTAATGCTCCTTAGGGCAGAAAGTCCACTGTCTTTATCTGGTCTGGCCTTCATGTGACTCCAGCCCCAACTGTTGACTCTTACCTGAATGACCTAGAGAGCCAAAGTAGGAATTGGCAATAAATGCTAGTCATTCCAGTGACACTCATATGCCTTGAACAAATAAAAATAATCAAGTCTGCTAACCACCAAGGAGATAAGTTACCAGTTCACTTTGGTTTTGATTATATTGATGAAGGGACAACTGTAGACCAAAGCATGCAAAGCAACTAAACACTTCCTTAATCTCATGAAGCATTACTTCAGAATGTCTCAGGTTGGAGCTTGAACCTTCACACTGTTAACCTCAGAGCCAATCAACTGAACCAAGCTGTATTTTAAAGTGTAGACAGTCATCATTTCAGAGTAGGGTCATACCATTGATACTACAGAACAATCCATTAACACAATGAATTGTCAATGATACTGTGCCAATCACTTCACATTGTGTGAGCTTTCTTCCTAGGATTATGTCTATTTTTCCTTCAACTACTTTATTTATAAAAATACAAACTTCATTGGGAATGAGCCAAAGATTCAAATTCAATCATGGGAGTCCTGAACATCACTCAAAGCTATGCTCTCATGGTTTATGACATCATTTGAACAACTCCAGCCATATGCCTCTTTCCCAAGTGGATACCTTAGAGATAGGGCTGTTAGAGTGCAGTACTAGTGTCCCTACCTCTGAGCCAGAAGATCTGAGTTGAAGTCTCACCTGTCCTTGACACGGCATTACCTGAAAAGATGAAAGTAATTCCATCTCAGGGGGTCTCAAATCACTGCTGAAAATGTGTTGCTGGAAAAGAGCAGCAGGTCAGGCAGCATCCAAGGAATTCCTGATGAAGGGCTTATGCTCGAAACGTCGAATTACCTTGGATGCTGCCTGACCTGCTGCGCTTTTCCAGCAACACATTTTCAGCTCTGATACTCCAGCATCTGCAGACCTCACTTTCTCCCTGGTCTCAAATCACTGCATACTCAGCAATTCTCCACAAACTACTTTGTAATAAAATGGCATGCATTGTTTAAATTTACCTAGAAGGGAGATAATTCACAACAGGTATATGTCATTGGAAGTCTCAGATTCTTTTTCCAAATCCTTAAGCAGGGAATTTTAATTTTAATCATGTACCATCGAAGGAATATCTGTCACAGCCAGATGAGGAAGTAGGGAAATTATTCATTTGATGTTTGCACCTAATGTGGCCTCATGCTCATTACAATGACTAATTATTGTTACTGACATTAATCTGGCTAAATAAACAATCAATAAAAGCAGTGCATCAATAAGTTTGCCAAATCGATGGTCCTTTTTGATTGTTTGGTTGTTAAGTTGCTGTTCTGTTTTGCAGCAGCAGTGGGAGCAAGAGCTATCGCTGTTAGAACAGAAAACCAGCAATAGTTGGTGAAGGTTCATGTAGGATGACTAGGTTCAGTACACCTTTGAGCAGCCAAGTAATCTATGGCGACAAAAGTTGGTGAGGTGGGTGATTTTCTTTTCTTTATTAAAGTTGTAACGACTAGCATTTTAAATATTTTCAGAGTTATGTCAGGATTTTATCTGGTCCAAAAGAATATAATGATTTTAGCAGAATCCTTACATGGGGACTGAATGATATGATGTCTTTGATTGTCCTTTCTCTACTGGAACTTGAACTCCGATCCAGTTTAAGACAATTATATCTAAGCAGATTGTCCCAGATCCTGAAAGGAAATTACTGCGTTTCCAGTGGACATATATCTGCATTGATAAGTTCCTTACAGTACTAGGCTATCATTGATCAAACTGACAGCATAGGTTATCACGGTGGTTAGTGTGGTAAATGGAATATTGCAGGTGGAGATACTAACATACAGTTGCCATTGAGGTTATATTAGTGTACAGACAAAGGATTTTAACCTGGAACTGATTTGAGCTACAGCTGAGAGGCACATTCCAGTGTAATGTTGTCTTGAATCTGCACATTGAGGAACACAATAGGTATATTTTGTCTTTGTCAATGGTACGAAGTCAATGGAATTGATGTTGAATCACTGTGAGTCTATTTTACTGATGAAGACCAACTTTGCTCCCACAATTACAGTGAATAAATTATTTCCTTTCTTTTTTTCACAGCCATTCCACTACTGATTCAGGAAACAACTTTAGACAGATTTATTTTCAATAATGGTACGGTCAAAACAAGCTTATTCTAAGAAATATTTTGTGCATGAAAATAGTTTCTCTCCCCCCCACAATTTTAGAGAAATCTACGACAAATATTCTCAGAAGTGCTAGTCTTAGTTTAGTTGAGCACTCTTATCTTTGAGTTGGTTTGAGCAGAGACTCGAGCAACATATTCCATTACTGAGCTGTGTTGTGGAAGGTGCCATCTTTTTGAATGCCTTGTTAATCAAATCTCTATATAAAAAGATAAGGAATAAGTTGGCCATCCAGCTCCGCAAGTCTGCCCCACCATTCAAAACAGGTTATGACTGCTTTGCCCCAGTCCTCAACTTTTTTTCCACACAAACTCAGCATCGCTACCAACTTCCTGATATTGTAAAAATCTATCTCCTTTCTAAGTATTTTCAGTGATCTGGCCTCTACAACTCTCTGGGGGTGTGGGGGGGGGGGGGGAATTCCTTTACATTTCAGTTTTAAATGAGTGACACTTATCTTATAATTGTATCTGACAGCTTGAGATTCCCCCACTACTGCAGACATCTTCTCAACTTCCAGACTGTCAAGCCCTCTCATAAATCTTGCATGATTAAATACGATCACATATCATTCTCCTAAAAGCTAATGCATAAACTCTGCTATCTAAGTTGGATGCAAAAGATCCAGTTGTGCTTTTTGAAGAAGAGGAAGGGAATTCGCACTAACATCCTGACCAATAATGATCTTTCTACCAAGATTACAAAAGCAGACACAGAATTTAATCATAACATTCAGATAGGGAGCTTTTAACTCAGCCTTTGTAACACCATTCTCCATTTTAATCTCACTTGATTCACGCCATTGCATTGCCTATTTTCGGCTTTTACCGCCTACTTTTATGTTGCCTTTCACTCAGTTTGCTTCCCAAGAACCTGGGCTGCCTCTGAGCTCTATATCGTTCTGTCCCTCTATTTCAACCCGCACTACAGTGAATCAGTCTGTAAAGGTCTTAGTTCCAGTCATGTCAAGATGAAAGCTGTCTACCTCGTACAGGTTTCAGCTGCTACAGAACAATCCCAATACCTCAGAAATCTGACAGCTTCCTTCTTAAACCTCTTTTCTAGCTGTGTGCTTAGTCACTCTACCCTCCTTGTTCTACGCTCACTAGTACATGAGACCTAGAGTAAGTCTGAAATTACTGGAGGTCCTGCTTTTCAATCTCTTTCCTGGAACCTGATTTCAAGGCCTCATTCCGCCTCCCTACCCAAGTCATTGGTATCAGCATGGATCATGAATGCTGGCTGTTCATGCTCCCCCAGAGGAACGTTCTGTTGCTGTGCTATGACACCCGTGACCTTGGCACGAGCAAAGCAACATCCATCGCACAATGACATTTTCAGCCACAGAAACACCTGCTTGTTCTTGTGAAAAGGAATCCTCTTTAGTAATGCTCTTGTACTGTTTGTCCTCCCTTACTGCACAGCTGTGCCATCTGTTGTGCCACTGACTTGGCACTGACAGGCAAAGTGATCACCCTCACCAGTATCCAAAGTAGAAAACTGAATTGCAAGTGAAATGTTCTCAAAGGATCCCTGCACCATCTGCCTGCCTCCCTTGACTGTCTGACAGTCAGCTGTTCCTTATTCCTGAGTTGTGGTGTGATCACCTCCCTAAACATACCATTCAGCTTGTCTTCTGCCTTACAGTGACACCAGCCACCAAGCGTGTTCCAACTCCTAGAGCTCTAGCTCATGGAGACACTGGTACTTCCTGTAGAAGTGAGATGCATGGCACTATCTCACATACCCTAGGCTGTACATCCTACTCTGCGGAGCTGCTCTGACATCTTTTAACTGCATTGACTATTTATTACATGTAGAATAACTTAACAATGATTCATCTACAGCTACTTCCATCTTAGGTGGTGAGTATTGGAAATTTAAGTGAGTAAATTAAGAAAAAAACTTCCTTCACATTTCATCTAACTTACCATTAACCAAACTCACTCTGCTTCAAATCTCTTCCAGCTGCACGAGGCCTCTGTATTTATATATTCTTAGTACCTACAGTGTAGGATCCATATGGAATTGGTTTACCTAGTTAACTAAGCAGTTAATCTCTAGTAGAGCTATTTAGCCTTTCTAAAGGCTGGAAGATATTGTCTTTACTTTCTTGTCTTACCTTTATTCTTAGCCCAACAACATAGTTAAATCCTTAAGGAGAAAGTGAGGCCTGCAGATGCTGGAGATCAGAGCTGAAAATGTGTTGCTGGAAAAGCGCAGCAGGTCAGGTAGCATCCAAGGAGCAGGAGAATCGACGTTTCAGGCATAAGCCCTTATTCCTGAAGAAGGGCTTATGCCCAAAACGTCGATTTTCCTGCTCTTTGGATGCTGCCTGACCTGCTGCGCTTTTCCAGCAACACATTTTTAGTTAAATCCTTACCATGGACCACACTTGTACAAGGTTTTTACACTTGATAACTCATCAACTTGGAGCGTCAGAGGCTGAGGGGAGACCTTATAGAGGTTTATAAAATCATTAGGGGTACGGAAAGGATAAATAGCCAAAATCTTTTACCCAGGGTAGGGGAGTTCAAACCTAGAGGGCATAGGTTTAAGGTGAAAAGGGAAAGATTTAAAAGGAACCTGAGAGGTAACTTTTTCACACAGAGGATGGTGCAACTATGGAATGGCCTGTCAGAGGAGTTGGTGGAGGCTGGTACAATTATAACATTTAAAAGTCGTCTGGATGGGTATATGAATAGGAAGTGTTTAGAGGGATATGGGCCAAATTCTGGCAAATGGTACTAGATTAATTCAGGATATTTAGTCGGGACTGAAGTGTCTGTTTCCGTGCTGTACATTTCTATGACTGTATGATTTTGACTCTAAATTCACTTTGCTTAAGCTCTGAAAAATGTGGACAAAAATAATGGATATAAAGGAGACCAACGCAGAGCAAAAGTGAAAGATGAATATTATATTGTAGAGCTAAAAATGAGAGACTTTAAGAGAAGGAGGAGCAACAGACAGGGAACAGATGTTTCAGATCCGATATGATGCTTTTGAAGAAGTAACTCTCTTTCTCTCTTGAAAGATGCTGCCAGGCCTGGGGACTTTCCTCAGCATTCTCTGGTGCTTTTTCAGATTTCCAGCATTCACAGTATTTTGCCTTCATTCGAATGTTATGGGATGTATAATGGATAGTGGCCCCAACCAATGCAGTGCAACCCTGGATTTCACCCCCCCCACCAAGGTTATTGTGGGTCAACCTACAGCATGTGGACTGCCGCAGCTCACCATCACCTTCTCATGGGCAACTAGGGACGGCAATAAATGCTGGGTCCAGCCAGTGTGAGGGATGGGAGGGGGTAAGGGGGACAAGAGTGAGGGGGACGGGAGAGAGTGAGGGGGACGGGAGAGAGTGAGGGGGACGGGAGAGAGTGAGGGGATGGGAGAGTGTGAGGGGGATGGGAGAGAGTGAGGGGGATGGGAGAGTGTGAGGGGGATGGGAGAGAGTGAGGGGGATGGGAGAGAGTGAGGGTGATGGGAGAGAGTGAGGAGGATGGGAGAGAGTGAGGTTAATGGGAGAGTGAGGAGGATGGGAGAGTGAGGGGGATGGGAGAGTGTGAGGGGGATGGGAGAGTGTGAGGGGGATGGGAGAGAGTGAGGGGGATGGGAGAGAGTGAGGGGGATGGGAGAGAGTGAGGAGGATGGGAGAGAGTGAGGTTAATGGGAGAGTGAGGGGAAGGGAGTGTGAGGGGGCACAGGAGAGAGTGATGGGGCGGGGGTGTGAGGGAGATAGGAGATTGAGGGGGATGGAAGAGAGTGAAAGGGATGGGAGAGTGATGGGGAAATGGGAAAATGAGGGGGATGGGAGTGTGTGGGGGACGGGAGAGTGAGGGTGATGGGAGAGTGAGGGTGACAGGAGAGTGAGAGATGAAATGAAATGATACGCATGTGTGTCAGAGAGGAAGAAAGCTGAATGCATGTGTAAGTCAGAGAGAGAATGTGTCTGTGAGTTTGTAAAATAGGGGTGAGTGTATAAAGATTGAGAGAATTAGTGTGCAAGTGAGAGTGTGTGAGGAGACAGGTGTGTGACAGAGAGTGAGGACAAGTATGAGGGAGAGAGGGAGGACGACTGAGGGAGAGAGAGAGAGAGAGTGAGTGTGCAATAGAGGAGGGAGGATGAATGTGTGAGACAGGGAGGGGGTGGATGAGTGTGAGGGAGTGAATGATGTTGTTTGAGTGGGTAAGAGAGTGAGGGGGAGGATGAGTGTAAATGCAAGAAAAAGAGCTGAGTGGGAGTGAAGGGAGAATGCATATGAGAGGGAGGGAGGATGAGTGTGAGGGAGAGGGAGAAAGAGTGTGAGAAGGAGGAAAGATGAATGTGAGGGAGAGAAGGAAGATGAGTGTGTAAGGTAGAGGGGAGGATAAGTGTGAGGGAGAGATGGGGGAATGAGTGTGATTCAGAAAGAGGGATGTGGTTTGAGAGGGAGGATAAGTGTAAGTGTACAAAAAAGAGATGAGTGTGAGGAGGAAAGATTAGTGAGATGAGGACGTTTCATCAGTGTTCTATGCAAATGAAGCAAGCCTTTTTCACTCCTGCATTCAAATCTTTTTCTGAGAAAGATTTACTTTTCAGATACTTTCAGCACAGGCATGCTCGCTCTCAGTGACTTATGAACCAGGACACACTTTGAACATTAATGCTTTCCAAAATCTCACCATTCAAGAAATATTCTGCACCTTTGTTCCTCCCCCTCACTCTCTTACCCACTCAAACAACACCATTCACTCCCTCACACTCATCCACCCCCTCCCTGTCTCACACATTCATCCTCCCTCCTCTATTGCACACTCACTCTCTCTCTCTCTCTCCCTCAGTCGTCCTCCCTCTCTCCCTCATACTTGTCCTCACTCTCTGTCACACACCTGTCTCTTCACACACTCTGACTTGCACACTAATTCTCTCAATCTTTATACACTCACCCCTATTTTACAAACTCACAGAGACATTCTCTCTCTGACTTACACATGCGTATCATTTCATTTCATCTCTCTCACTCTCCTGTCGCCCTCACTCTCCCATCCCCCTCACTCTGCCGTCCCCCTCACACTCCCATCCCCCTCATTTTCCCATTTCCCCATCACTGTCCCATCCCGCTCACTGTCCTGAACCTCACATTTATCTCCATTATTTCCATTTGCCAAAGGGTTCCTATTGTGCAGTGGTAGTGTTTCTCTTTCAGAGCAAAGAGGCACACTAGCTCAGGAGGTGTGTAATAACATCTCTGAAAAGGTTGATTCAAAAATATCTATTCCATCTGCCATACTCTTTCTCATTCTCAGCTTGTTGAAATCTCCTTGAAGCCTTTTTACATTCTCCTCCCAATTTATATTCACACTAAGTCTTGTAAAAGCTGCAGGTTTGGACATTTTTCAGTGGTCCATGAGTCTCAATCATTGGTGTAAAGTGTTAACAGCAGGGGTGCAAGTACTGATCCTTGTGGTACCCTGCTATTTCCAGGCTCTCAACCTGAGAATATGCCATTTGTTCCTATTCTCTGTTTTCAGCCTGTTAACCAATCCTTAGTCCACACCAATAAATTACTCCAATCCAATGCACTCCAATTTTATTTACTCACTTCCTGTTTGGGATTTTATCAAAACTGTCTGTCTGTGCGTTTGCGTAGTAAGGAGAGAGTAGACAAGTGAGACAATGAGACAAAGGATGAGTGTGTGGGAAAGAGAATGGAGAGGACTGACAGAAAGAGGGAGAGTGAAGTCCAATTGTTGAGACTTCGAGATTATTTCAAAAAGCTTTCTTTTTCGTGAGTTCACGGAGAGGCTACCACAGACTCTGTTCTCCCACAGCACTCTCTCTCGAGCTGAACAGTTGGCCTACATTTATAAAATGATACAAACAACCTTGTCTACATTCCGCAATCAAGTAATGTTGAGTACAAGAATTCAAGATAAAGATAAGTACAATGCTGACTCCCTTTGGTCAACAATAGAGAGAATAAATGAGCTCAAAATACACTCCCTATATTTCATTAAATTCTAATTACACAACCGCAGTCTTTATCTCGAGCACCATTTTTTTTCCACTAAAGCTGAGAGCTAAGGTACCTTTTACCTTGGTCAAGTATCCCATCATGCAGCAGTATGCTAAGTTCTTACTACTCCCACAATTCCCTCCTTGTTGATATGGAAGATCAACACCTAAGTTTAGGATACTGGCGCATCCAAAAAAAAGATACATTTCTTTCCGGAAAAGGCGACATATTCGTACACCCTTGTTCATCTTAGGGGATCGTCATGGGGTATGGTCCGGTAGATGATCACTGGTTTTGGAGTGGAAAATGAGGTAGGATCGAACTGTGCACGGCAACTGCCTGTAGTTGTCCATATGATACAAAGCATCCGGAGGATAATAGTAAAGGTGACGAGCCCAGTGACTAAGGAGGATCCCCAGCCAGGTGACTGGTAAGCGATCACCTGGAATCAAAAGAGGAGCTCCATTGCTGTGGGCTTGTGGCGCAATGGAAGCACAGCTGACTCCAGATTAAAAGGTGGTGTGTTCAAAACACGTCAGGCTCACTGCAGCCCAAATTCTGGGGTGTATGATGGCTCAGTGGTTAGCACTGCTGCCTCTTAGCGCCAGGGTCCCAGGTTCGATTCCAGCCTCGGGTAACTGTCTGTGTGGAGTTTGCACATTCTCCCCGTATCTGCGTGTGTTTTCTCTGGGTGCTGTGGTTTCCTCCCACAGTCCAAAGATATGCAGCTCAGGTGAATTGGCTATGCTAGATTGCCCACTATGCTACATGCATTAGTCAGAGGGAAATGGATCTGGGTGGGTTACTCTTCAATGGGTCGGTGTGGACTGGTTGGGACAAAGGGCCTGTTTCCACAGTGTAGGGAATCTATTCTAATTTCTTGACTTCTGTGCAAATGTGTCACCAAATCGAAGACATTTTTAGAGTTGCCTGGCATTCCTGCTGAACAAGAGCAGAAGTGCCACCCTCCTTGGATAATAGAAAATCCAGGGCCAAGTGGTTCTGAAGGGCCACTGTTCGAACTGTGACTAGCTTGGCATTGATTTGAGTCAGGGCCTCAGTGGTATGGTCCACATGAGTGAAGGAGGTAACTACAGCCCCCCAATCCTGCTGTTGCCAGCTGAGATTGGTAAGCGTGAAAGCCTAAGCTATCTGAGGCTCAGCACAATTTAACAGAGTCTGTCCAGCCAAAGGATCATTTTCTTCCAGATGTTCTCCCAGGGATGATTCCCACGTGTCCTTATAACGGGTGATAAAATCATCTTGGGATTCCCTTTTTTTTGAAGACATCGAGTGACCTCCCCAAAGTCGCTACGTTGCTTGGCCCCATTTGAGATGGCCAGTAGAGCTCAGTTCTGGAGCCACTCGTCCAGGGGATACCTCGCTGACCCCGCTGCTCCTCTGTGGGTTCCTCTATCCAATCGCTATTTTCCCCAGCCAGGACTGAAAAGGAATCCCAAACAGCCACCTAGGAGGCGTCACATGCAACTTTGAGTAGGAGAAGGACATTCCTGGGTAAGGGGTTATAAATCTGGTAGGGTTGGACTAGCCAGTTATGGAAAGGGATTGGCTTCTTCAATGGGTTAGAGGCATCACTGGTCATGCTTCTAACCTCAAGGGGGGACCAAGGCTTCAGGACAGCTATATTGCCAACCATGAGTTGGGACAGTTGGGTAATGGGAGGGGTGGGACTAGAAGGTCTATTTGCATCAGAGGCAGAGGAGTGCATCCTAGATGCCATATCCAGGTGATTCATTTTAGTCTGACTGTGAATCTGCATTGTAGTGGGTTGGGTAGAATCAGGTGGGGCTGTCAGCAGGACTACCTGCTGGTCTTGTGGAGGTTGAAGAGGCCGGGGCTGCTGTTCTCACACAGCCGCTGTCAGGAGGAGCTTCTCCATAAATGTATCCTCCTGAGATCCAAGCCAGGGATTATAGCCCCATCGAAGCACTGGAAGGTGTCTCCTTCCATACACCAGCATCTTTCTTGGGTTTAGATTTGGGAGGTTGATGATGCTTAGCAACCTTTCACCATTTAATGAAACAATGCATCATATAACATTTGTCCCAAGTGAGATCCCCACCTCCTTCCGAGTTATTTCCTCCCAATTCTTAATTTTACTGAAGTCAAAGGAACTTCTGCCGTGCCAATGGCCCTGGGACCACCTGCAAAGATCATTACAAAAAGAAATGACGTACCTGGAATCTCGTGTTTCATGGAGCAGTGTATCTGCCGGTGATTCCAGTCGAATGATGAAGTCTCCTACCTATTGCCGTGATCTTATCACCTTACAATGTCTTTGCTTTGTTTGCTTTTCCATGTTTGGGCGTCTTCTGCGGAGAGGCAGTGACTGTGTGCTCGATTTCCCATTTCCGTGATCTACAAAGAGACATCACTCACCAAGAAAGGAAAAGAGAAAAAAAATACCCACACCAGCATGCACTAATCTACTATAAGTGCTCACCAGTTTTTCTCTTCTATCCACAAGATCTCAAAGTCTCGAGCCTATTTCAATTGGGTAGCTACCACTTTCACAGACACAATCTCTCTCACAGCCCTGGTAAGTTTAATCTTCTCCATGATCTTGCCTCAACCTTTTGGTAATCTTGGCTCAGCTGGAGTCGCAGGCCGGACACCAGATAGTCTCTACACATCCCCCCTCATGAGGAGAGCACTGGGTCCAGCCCGCCTTTCAGCTAGGACTGTCCTGTGCACTATTTCCACGATTTCCCCCTTTACTTTTCTCGGATCCTGTATTAATTGGGTTCCTGCCGACTACGCCAGATTCTGTCAAGGAAATCACCTAGTCTGAGACTTCGAGTATTGTTTCAAGAAGCTTTATTTTTCATGAATCCATGGAGAGGCTGCCACACAGCTTCCACTCTCCCACAGCACTGTCTCTGTCTCTCTCTCTCTCAAGCCAAACAGTTGGCCTATACTTATACCGTGATACAGACAATCTTGCTTGCATTTCACACTCATGTATGTTGAGTATAATAATTCAAGATAAAGATAAGCGCAGTGCCCTTTGTTCTTTGATGTTGCTCAAGGACAGAGAAGATAATGAGCTCAAGATCCACTCCCTATATTTCATCAAATTATAATTATACAACCTCAGTCTTTATCTCTAGCACTACTTTTCCACTAAAGCTGAGAGCTAAGATACTTTTACCTTGATCAAGCATCCCATCATGCAGCAGTAGGTAATTTCTTATTGCTTGCACACTAGTGAAAGAGAGACAGAGAGAGAAGAACAGTAAGTGAGTGAGGGAAGAGTGTGTGTGTGTGTGTGTGTGTGTGTGTGTGTGTGTGAGTATTTGTGAGAGGTGGAAGAGAGGGGGAGGATGCTTGAGACAGAAAAAGTGGGGACCAGGGAGTGAGAACGAGTGAGATGAGGGAGTGAGAGTGTGAAAACTAGGAAGAGACTGGGGTCATGTGAATGTGTGAGAGAGAGAGAGAGGACAAGGGAGTGCGTGAGAGAAGAGGTGACAGGATGGGGATGAGGGAGAATGAAGGGATGAGAGAGGGGGTGAGGAAGAGAGCACGAGTAGGGATTTGAGAGAGTGGGCAAGTGAAGAGAGGATGAGGGAGTGAAAAAGAGAGAACAGGGAACATGAAAGCAAGAGTGTCATGAGGGAGCAGGAATGAGTTAGAAGGAGGAGGGAGAGAGGTCATGGAAGGTGGGAGAGATGTTGAGAGAGATGGGGAATGTAGGATTTGAGAGAGTGGGGGATGGGGGAGTTGACAGAGGATGGACGGGGAGTTGAAAGGGGGCGGTCAAGTAGGGAGAGGATTTGAGACAGTGATGAGGGGATGAGAGGATTTGAGAGAGTGGGGACAAGAGAGGTGAGCATTGGAGTGACAGAGAGTGTGTGAATGACTGATGGTAGGAAGGATACAATATTGGAGAGAGGCATGATATGGGAGGGTTTGTGTGTGTGAGAGAGAGAGACAGACAGAGAGAAATAGAGAGAGAGAGAGATAGAGATATGAAACTGAGGACCGTGCAAGCAGGAGTGGGAGCTTAAAACAAAGCGGAACAGGAGCCAGGAGCTGAGGCCCAGCTCTCTCTTGCCTTGGGACAACTCCACCTCCCACATTTTCATCACCCTCCGGGTACCAGCTTGAGCTAGGATTCCCCCCACCCCTTCTCCAGGCACTGACACTCACTCACTCACTCTCTCTCTCTCTCTCTCTCTCTCACACACATACACACTGACACGCTCTCTCTCTCTCTCTCTCTCACACACTGTCTCTCTCTCACATACACACTGACATGCTCTCTCTCTCACACACACAATCTCTTTCACACACTCTCAAACACACTGACACTCTCACACACTCACTCACATACTCACACGCACACACAGACTGTCTCTCACACACTCACTCACTGACACACTCTCCCACACACTCACACTGACACACACACACTCACTCGCATACATATAGGCACTCTTTCACACACACACATACACTCTCTCACATGCACTGATACACTCTCTCATACTGACACTCTCACACTCACACAGACTCTCTCACTCACATGCACATACTGACACACACTAACTCACTCACACACACTGTCTCACACTCACACACTGACACTCTCACTCACACACACTCTGTCACTCATACACACATACTGACACACACTGACTCTCTCACACACATTGATACACGCTGACTCGCACTCACTCACACACATTGACACTCTCTCACACACACTGACACTCTCTTACACACACTGACACTCTCTCTCACACACATTCCCCTTTCTCTCATTCACACACACATTGACATACACTGTCTCACACACACATACTCTCTCTCACATGCTCACTCATACACACACACTCACTCATGCACACACACTCTCTCATGCACACACACAAACACTCACTCTCATTCACATAATCTCTCTTTCTCACTCGTGCATACTTTGACTGACACACACAGTGGCACACTCTCTCCCACACGCACACATGCTCACTCACACTTTCACTCACACACACATGCTCAGTCACACATACAGCCACACTCTCTCTTGCACTGACACTCTCTTCACACACTCCGACACACTCTCTCTTGCATGCAGTTACACTGACACTCTCTCTCACACACTCACACTTACACTGACACACACACAGACACTCTCTTCATGCACACTGACATACTCTCTTGCATGCAGGTACACTGACACTCTCACACACTCACTCACACTTACACTGACACACATAGACACTCTCTTCACACAAACACTGACATACTCTCTCTTGCATGCAATTACACTGACTCTCTCACGCACTCACTCATTCACACACATACTGATACACTCACTCACACACTGACTGACACACACAAATAATACACATTCAAACACACACACTAACACACTCATACACACATTCACTCACACACATACTGACACACTTGCTCACACACACATTCACTCATACTTTCACTCACACACTGACACATACATTGACACATTCTTCTCACACATACACACGCACACAGACACACTCACATGTACTCACACAGACACACTCTCTCTCACACTCACACAGACGTCCTGACACACTGTCTCACACTCACACACATGCTGACTCTCTCACACATACTCTGACACTCTCACTCACACACTGATGCTCTCTCACACACACTGACACTCTCTCACTCACACACTGACGCGCTCTCACTCACACACTCACACTCTCTCACACACTGACACTCTCACTCACATACTGAAACTCTCTCACTCACACACTGAAACTCTCTCACTCACACACTGACGCTCTCAATCACACACACTCTTCTCTCTCACTCACACACTGATGCTCTCTCACTCACACAATGACACTCTCTCACACACACTCTTCTCTCACTCGCACACTGACTCACACACACACGCACACACACACACACACACACACGGACACTCACTCACACACGATACATGGAGCCCAGCAGCAACTTAACTCCCATCTCCAGGACACCCTAGAGCCCACTAAGAGCATCCAACAGCATGGGGAATAGAGCAGGGAGATCTTGGGTCAGGGTAAAGGGGAGTATACCTGCCTGAACCAGTCTTGTAAAGGGCCTGTTACAATGCTAGGCGCCGTTACAATGCCAGGGGTTATTACAATGGAAGGGGTTATTACCCCCACCATATTTGACAACTTCCAGCATCCAGCTGCCTTTACAGGTGGCACTGTAAACCACCTCCTACCCCTTTCCTCTTGATCTCTCCCCCCTCCTTCTCTCCCCCAATCACTTCCCCCATCTTCCCCTCTCTCCCTCCTTCTCACCAAATTACATCCCCCTCTCCCATCACCCCCCATCTTCCCCTCTGTCTTCATCACTCCAACATCTCGCCTTCTCTTTCCCCATCACCCCTGTCACCCCCTCTCTCCCCATCACTCTCCGATCTCCTCTTCTCTTTCCCCATCACTCCCTCATCACCCCCTCTCTCCCCATCACTCCCTCATCACCCCCTCTCTCCCCATCACTCCCTCATCACTCCCTCTCTCCCCATCACTCCCTCATCACCCCCTCTCTCCCCATCACTCCCTCATCACCCCCTCTCTCCCCATCACTCCCTCATCACTCCCTCTCTCCCCATCACTCCCTCATCACCCCCTCTCTCCCCATCACTCCCTCATCACCCCCTCTCTCCCCATCACTCCCTCATCACCCCCTCTCTCCCCATCACTCCCTCATCACCCCCTCTTTCCCCATCACTCCCTCATCACCCCCTCTCTCCCCATCACTCCCTCATCACCCCCTCTCTCCCCATCACTCCCTCATCACCCCCTCTCTCCCCATCACTCCCTCATCACCCCCTCTCTCCCCATCACTCCCTCATCACCCCCTCTCTCCCCATCACTCCCTCATCACCCCCTCTCTCCCCATCACTCCCTCATCACCCCCTCTCTCCCCATCACTCCCTCATCACCCCCTCTCTCCCCATCACTCCCTCATCACCCCCTCTCTCCCCATCACTCCCTCATCACTCCCTCTCTCCCCATCACTCCCTCATCACTCCCTCTCTCCCCATCACTCCCTCATCACTCCCTCTCTCCCCATCACTCCCTCATCACCCCCTCTCTCCCCATCACTCCCTCATCACCCCCTCTCTCCCCATCACTCCCTCATCACTCCCTCTCTCCCCATCACTCCCTCATCACTCCCTCTCTCCCCATCACTCCCTCATCACTCCCTCTCTCCCCATCACTCCCTCATCACCCCCTCTCTCCCCATCACTCCCTCATCACCCCCTCTCTCCCCATCACTCCCTCATCACCCCCTCTTTCCCCATCACTCCCTCATCACCCCCTCTCTCCCCATCACTCCCTCATCACCCCCTCTCTCCCCATCACTCCCTCATCACTCCCTCTCTCCCCATCACTCCCTCATCACTCCCTCTCTCCCCATCACTCCCTCATCACTCCCTCTCTCCCCATCACTCCCTCATCACCCCCTCTCTCCCCATCACTCCCTCATCACCCCCTCTCTCCCCATCACTCCCGCACTCTTCCTCCTTCTCTTCCCGAATGACATTTCCATTACCCCTTCTCTCCTACATCTCCCCCTCCCTCCCCTTCTCCATCATTCCCCCATCTCCCCATTTTCCTCTCTCTGTCACTCCACTGTCACTCCATCTCCCCATCTCTCCCTCCTTCTTTCCCCCAATCACTCTCACATCTCTGTCCCCATCCCTCCCCTGTCTCCCACATTTTTCCCCTTCTCCTCCATTTCCCCACCTCTTCTCATAACTCCCCCCTCCCCCTTCTTCCTTCTCTCTCTCCTTCACTCTCCCATTCCCCACCTTCTCCCCAAACACTCCCCCATCTCCCCCTTCTCCCCCAATCACTCCCACACCTCCTCCTCCTCTTCTCCCCATCTTCCCCCTTTCTCTCTCCCATCACTTTCCCATCTCCCCCATTCCCCCTCTCCCCCATCACTCCCTTTCTCTCCCCATCATGCCCCATTTCACCCCCCTCCCCATCGTTCCATCATTACTCTTCCATCTCCCCCTCTCCCCCTTCCGCCTTTCTTGCTTCCCCTTTTTCTTTTTTCTCTCCCCCTTCTATCTACCCCCATTTCCAGCTCTCCCATCCTCTCCTACTCCCCTTTCTCACTCCGCGTTTCTCTACCCCCTTTCACCTATCTCCCCTCCCCCTCCATCCCCCTCCCCTTCCGTTTCCCCCTCCCTTCACCCTCCCCTCCTCCCCCGCCTCCCCTCTCCCTACCCCTCTTCCTCTCCCCTCTCTTTCTCTCCCCAGCCCCTCCTCCCCTTCCCTTCCTCCGCGCCCTTCCCTGACCTCTCCATTTCCCCTCCCCCGCCCCTCTCTTGGCCCACACCCAACTCCCTCCTCTCTTCCCCTCCCCACCCTGACCCCTCTTTCTCACTCCTCTCTTCCCCCTCTTTACCCCTCTGCCTCCACCCTCGTCCCACTCCTCCCTCTCCTTCCCTCTCTTCCCCCATCACTCTTGGCCCCACCCCTCTCCCCTCTCTTCCTCCCTCTCTCTTTTCCCCTCTCTTCTCCCTCCCCTCTCTTCCCCCTCTCCTCCCTTATTTCCCTCCTTTCTTCCACTCTCGCCTCCCCTATCTTTCCCTCCCCTTTCTTCCCCTCCCCTCTCTTCCCCTCCCCGCTCTCTCTTCCCCTCCCCTTTCTTCCTCTCTTGCCTCCCCTCTCTTCCCCCCCTCTCTTCCCCTCACCTCCCCCTCTTTCCCTCCCCTGACTAACCCCTCCCCTCTCTTCCCTGCCCCTCCTCTCTCCTCCCCTCCCCTCTCTACTCCCCCCTCTCTATCCCTCCCCTCTCTTCCCCCTTCCACCCTCCCCTCTTTGCCCTCTCCACTCTCTTTGCCCCATCCCCTTGCCCCATTCTCCTCCTGACTTCACTCTGCTCTTTCCCTCCCCTATCTTGCCCCTCCCCTCTTTTTCCCCACTCCAATCTCTTCCCCTCTCTTTCCCCTTTCCTATCTCCCTTTCCCTCACCCTCTCTTCCTCTCCTCTCCCTTCCCTCTCCCCTTTCCCCTTCCCCCTTCCTCCTCTCTTTCCCCTCCCCTCTCTTTCACCCTCCCCTCTCTTCCCCCTATTTCCCCCACTCTCCTCCCTTCCCCCTTCCCCTCCTCTATTTCCTCCCTCTCTGCCTCTTCCCTCTTCCCCCTCTTCCCCACTCTATTTCCCCCTCCCCTCTCTTTCCCCTCACCCTCCCCTCTCTTCCCCCTCTCCTCCCTTATTTCCCCCTTTAACCTCTCTTCCTCCCTCCCCTCCCCCCCGTCTCTTTCCTCTGTCTTTACCCCTCCTCGCTTCCTCCTCTTCTCCCTCTCTTTCCCCCACTCTTCTCCCGTTTTTTCCCCACTCTCCCCCCTTTCCCCATCCCCTCTTTCTCCCTCCCCCTCTTCCCCCCCTTTCCCCCTCTCATTCTTCACACCCCTCGTTTCTCTGTTCCCCCTGACCCCGATCCCTCAGCCCCTCTCCCAATTTATTTTCACATTGCTCTTTCAAAAATGACCGTGAGTGTGTGTGTGTGTGAGAGAGAGAGAGAGAGTATGTGTTTTATCTGAAGGGGGAGTTTTATTTTAATTGCCACTCTGTAGGTGTCTGTAATACTCGCTGTGTAAGTTGTGAACCTGCCAGCCTCCTGTGCTGGCTCTCGGTGCCAAATTGGCGATCGTTACTTGTCCAGTTTAGAGGCGGGTTTGTGGCATGTCTGTGTGTGTGTGTGTTTGTTTCTCTATGTGTGTATGTGTCTGTTTCAGTGTATCTGTGTATGTGTGTGCCTGTGTGTGTGCCTGTGTATGTCTGTGTGTGTGTTTGTCTCTGTGTGTATATGTGTTTGTGCGTGTTTGTCTCACTATGTGTGTATGTGTCTGTTTCAGTGTATCTGTGTCTGGGTGTCTCTGTGTGTGTGCCTCTGTGTGTGCCTGTGTATGTCTGTCTGTGTGTGTCTGTGTGTGTTTGTCTCTGTGTGTATATGTGTTTGTGCGTGTTTGTCTCTCTATGTGTGTATGTGTCTGTTTCAGTGTATCTGTGTCTGGGTGTCTCTGTGTGTGTGTACCTGTGTGTGTGCCTGTGTATGTCTGTCTGTGTGTGTGTGTGCCTGTGTATGTCTGTCTTTGTGTGTGTGTGTGAGAGAGAGAGAGAGAGAGGTAGAGGGAGAAAGAGCGAAAATACAACTTCAGATTTGACAGCTCCCCCCCTTTACCCAATCCAGCCTGTCCTTTCCGTTAGCTTCCCCCGGCCCTCACCGCTTTCTAGGTGATCCACACAAAGTCAAAGCATTCCTGGTTAAAGTTGGATTGTTAGTGAATCCGCTGTTTTAATTCATTCTGATTTATTTTGGTATGTGTGTGTGTCTCTCTCTGTGTTTGTGTGTGTGTGTGTCTCTCTGTGTTTGTGTGTGTGTGTGTCTCTCTGTGTTTGTGTGTGTGTATCTCTCTCTCTGTGTGTCTCTCTGTGTGTGTCTCTGTGTGTGTGTGTATCTCTCTCTGTGCCTGTGTGTGTGTGTGTATATATGTTGAATACTGACTGAAGGTTTGGGAGATTATCCGAAGGTTACAATATATTTACCCGATGATGTTAGTCGACTTGTACTCTGCAGTGAAATCGGGTTGACATTGTATCTCTTCCAACAATTTTTTTTAAAAAGGGGTTAAAACTTTTCCAGGCGCGATTTGAAACATTTGCCTCCCTTGTCAGCTTTCCGTTAGCCTTTCCCAGACCAGGGGTGGGTGGGGATTTCATCCTGAGATGGTAAACCGGGTGATTGAAAAAGAATACAAAATGCAGAAGGGAGCAGGTCAGAGCGGATGGAACAAGGTGATCATTGCCCGGGAGATAACTCACTGCCTACCCGTTAGCAAGCAGGTGAACCTCAGAATCATGATAGTACCACTTCTCTCTCTTTCTGAGTCTTTAATATACGTACGGTCTCAGTCACTCCCGCACCCTTCCCAAATCAAACAGAAGGGGCGGAGAAGGGGTTAATCTCCAGGACGGCCCTAGTGGAGAGAGAAAGAGGGAGGGAGGGCGGGGAGAGGTGGTGACAGAGCAATGAAGATGGCCTCTAACACCTGGACATGCAACAACGTGTATTTGCAGGTGACCCAAGTTATCCCAGGGCTCGTCCCCTGTTGTGCTTGACACAAGTATTGAGGGGGAGGTTTAAAGTGCTCTGCAGATATTTTGCAGCCAGCAGAATTTGCAGGCAGTGCCGTTAAGACACAGAGAGAGAGAGAGAGAGAGAGCTGGACCGGCTCCGACGGTGAGTTCCCTGTGTGTATCTTTACTCTGAGTTTCATCTGTTCGGCGGAACCGTGGCGTTGCTCATGCCCGGGCAGGCGGGATTACACGGCCGACTGCAATGTGACAGTGAGAATGAGCGAGGAGGGAACTTTCCAGTGAGTGTGGTGCTGAAAGGCGGTGTGTCTCTCCGTGTGTGTGTGTTTTCTCTCACGGAGCTCCTTGATTATCTCCGTAAACCCCGGGATTCCTTCTCCCTGCAGTTTGACAGTAAAGGCGGCGAGGAGGATGTGCTTTCTGTTTCGAAACGGCGGTGGGCACCCGTTCGTGGCTCTGCGCTGTGGCTTTAGGGAGCAGGGCTGGTAGTTTAAGCGGGGCAAAACTCCCTCTTCTCCCACCCACCGCGACTCCAAACACAGCCCAGTCAGTCCGGGAGAGACCGACCCGAGCATCCGCCGTTACACCCCGGGGGAGCTCGGAGCTACAGCAGTGAACTGTTGTTCCTGTCTGTCGCTGTGTGACCCTGGTTGTTGTTATGGAGGATTACAGACACATGCATGCCTTGTCAATTCAATTGGGCGCCATATGAATGCACCAATTCCCAACAGTTTGAACAGCGGTCTACATTAACAGGCGGCTTGCGTTATATAACCAGGAGATTGGCTACACATTGCCGTTTAGAGCATCTCTTGCTCTGCCCATGCCAAGCACAATGACTATTTTATCTATCTACAGCAAATGCCTAAGTTTAGAACCCTCCCACCCCTTCATGCGCCCTTTTAAAAAATCGCTCGCGTTGCAGTTTGCAATGAAACATTAATATTTCAAATGTTCGGGCGCGCTCCCTCTGCCCGCGCACTCTTTGTTTTCGCCGTGTTTTCTGACGCCACTTCAGAGTTTGGAGGTTGGTCGCCAGTTTGGAATTGTCACCGCTTTATCTGGGTCTGTTCCCCTTCCCCTCCTGGAAACACGCTGATATCCAGCCCAATGGCCCGGTGCACAGAGGGTGGGACACTGAGGAATGCGGGCATGTTATCCCATTGGGAAGGAAATACCACCAGAATCAAGAATAAAAGAGAGAATTATCAGTAACTGTTGAGCAGTTACCTTTTGTGTTCAGATCTTCAGATTGAGGGAGCTCGCTAGGAGCTGGAAGTTTCATTGGTTAGTAGCAGTTTTCCCATGTATTGGAGACTAATTCTGGACTTGGCGTTTGGAACATTCGCTGAGTTACTGAATGGGTTTGGGTTAACGCGATGCTATTGTTGCCAGGAGAGGAAATTAGCCCCCCACCACAAATTACCAGTGTGCTTTTCCACTGAACACGTTGACTCGTTTGGGGAATTGACTAAGAAGTTTACCAGGAATTCTGATTGGATTCTTACGGAACGTTCCCAGTTATACTAAGGTGCAGAGCCCCTAGGTTTTGTTTTATTCCGACCGTCCAGATATATCTCTGAGCAGGTGGGGACTGAACCTCGGCCTTCTGGTAGAAAGGTAGGGACATTACCACTGCGCCGCAAGAGCCCGAGACGCAGAACCCTACACTAAACACTGGAAGTAACAATAGGGTTTTATTTCGAGCTCCGTCACTCAAATACATCATGTCAACGCTTCAGTCTCACAGCCTTCCATCTTCCAGTCCCTTTTTTAAAAACAAAAATCTTTACTTTTGAACTCATTATTACATTCTTAGTAAGCATGCCAGCAAGTCAGGTGCCGCACATCGTAAGTCGACCTTGTTGGTTACATGGGAAAGAACATTGTAGATGGTTTAATATTCAAAGGCAGTCCAGACTCTGGGGCTGAAACTAACGCTGGTGTGGCGCCACTAGACAAGACCAGCAATGGACAACCCATCATTGATCCATCTACAGTTATTTGAAATTAGATATAGTGTAAGGGAATGCATTGGTACTCCTCAGAACTCAGAGTCTTGATGCAATTGATCTGTAAGACGGTTGCGTGCAATACTTCTGTTGCCCTATTTAACTGTACAGACTGGTTTTCCAGGCCAATAATATTGGTTGTGTTCCTATTCTGTTGCAGCGAATGTAATGGTTGTAGTACTGTGGGCTACCAATTCCAGCAAGCCCCACCAGTAACTCACAGACTGCATTCGAGATACATCTGTTTCGTATTTGATTGAAGACATAAAATCTTGCACCCAACTTTGATATTCGCAGGTCTGGGGCTACAGGTTTTAATCATGTGAATGACTATTGAATATTTCCTACACTTTGGAACAAGAGTTGGTTTATTTTCTCCAAATATCCTGTCACTTCTCATTTAATAGTTGTTTAAATTTTATACTTTAGTGTTATTAGAACATATAATGTTATTTTAACAAGTGAATTCATATGCTTTTAATTACTTAGTGGGAATATTACAACAGTAACAGCGACAGTCACATCCCCCATTACAGTGACAGTGCAAACACAGTGCCAATATCCTTTGCATAGCCAAGGATCAATGCTTCAAATCAGCAGAAAGCATCAGAGTTACATAGATACCTAACCAAAAGCAGGAATGAGTTCAAATCTGAAGGCTACTTGCACTCCCCAGATCATAGTTAATGGATGAACCAGTCGGAAGAAAACACTGGGGCAAAATTTTATCACAATTCCCCAAAGGTAGAAGAGACATGGCTGACTTTCTCCTGAGGTGGTACAATGGAAAGCTAATGTAAGGCAAGCTCTTGGTTGAAAGTGAGGCAGTTAGACTGGTATTGGTCATGTCTGGGTTCAGTAGAATAGATAGCTCTTAGCATTGGCCCCAAACAGAGCAATGTGTTGGGAATAAGATCAGATGGTCCACCAGTGCCACTAGCTTTTGTATGGTTTGTTTACAGGCCAGTAATAACATTTCTAGGATATGCAATGTGTTATAGAGTCCAGCCAATGCACCAGGTAATGTCTTACTAATAACATCTTACATCCCAGAGGCAACTGCCATTTGGTTCAACATTCTTGTACTGGCTCTTTATTGTAATGGCTCTTAGAAAAAAATCTACTCAATTTAGGTCTACTTGCCTGTTCTTTTCCAATATTCTACTCTTTTCCAGTAACGTTACCTCATTCTCCATTCACACATTGAGTTGTTTTAAAAATTGATTGTTTCACATGTCAGTATTGGAGTCAACATTAAATGTCTGCAGTTATATTATGAATTCTATTGAAGCAAAGTTACATGCAAAGACATGAGTTGCTATTTCATTCACAATTGACAAATAAATATTAGGTATATTGGGTTAGCTAATTGAAGTTCAGATTTATTCCACCAACTTCACATGATTCATTTTATTTTGTCAGTGTCTACTATTCATGCAAAAGGATGAACACTTTATACAATTAATTAATTATGTTCTGTTGCTGGTATTTACTTGGCATTTAAAACAGTGATGTTAAATGCAGAAATCAAACGAGGTTAGAATGACTTTGGGGCTGTTGCCTTTCCTGTTTCTCCCTTTGGGCTTGTAACCTGTTTTGTTCAATTATTGCACAGGGTATTAGTATTTTAACAGAAAAATAGTCAGGGAATCTGAGGCATTAACTATATCCAGAAGCCAAAAAAAATCCCAAATGTGACCTGCAAATCATAAATAAGAAGTAACTAATGTGGCAAGTAGGATTCTAGTACAAGGCACCATGAGAAATGTGAGATCTTTTTCAGCTTGTTGTAAAATTAGGATCATTTTATTTAGTGCTTTGTCATGAACTGGCATACAGCATATTTTGCAAGAAGTATTCCCATTTATATTTGAAGATGTAAAGAAATTACATCAATGATTTTAAATGCTTATTCTTGAGACCGTCTCTGGAGTCAAGAATTGTTTGAGTATTAGCAATTTTGCTGCATATTTTCCAATTATTGGATTTCTTGTGCAAAGTCTTTTTATAGAACTAGTGTTGTTTGGAAAATATGTAATTAATTTATTGGCTTATAATTCGATGACATATGTAGATTCCTTCTTTGTATAGATATTTTTGATCAGACATGTCATGACACACCTCTGGAGCAGGAGTGTCTTGAATACAGGCCTCCTGGCTGAGAAATAGGGACACTGTTATTGCACCGCAAGAGTCCCTTGGTTTCTCTTACCACTTGAGATATAGTCTGAGGGATCTGGCTTCATCTCATTTCCATCAGAAAAGAAATTGGGTAAATGTTTCCAAGCAAAGTAAACAATTGTGGAATTTCAAATGTGAATTGGACCCTAAATCACTCTTTTGTTTTCTGCAATTGTTTATGCTAATTTATAACTTAATCTTCCAGATCATGGGGGGTCAAAACTACACTCTGGGGCTGACGATGCTGACCTGGTTAAGAAGGTACTTTTTTATGGATATACTCGGAATGACCTGTTAAAGGTTTTCTCTCATATTAACAAATGTTTAAATTACTGAGAGTTATATAGACAAAGCAATGAAACAATTGATCAATATAGCTTTTAAAAGTGAATTTCAGTGATTTTTAATTAGGTTTACTCAATGGCACGGTGGCTCAGTGGTTAGCACTGCTGTCTCACTGTGCCAGGGACCCAGGTTTGATTCCAGCCTTGGGCGACTGTCAGTGTGGTGTTTGCACATTATCCCCGTGTTTCCGTGGGTTTCCTCCGGGTGCTCTGGTTTCCTCCCACAATCCAAAGATGTGCAGGTTAGGTGAACTGGCCATGTAAATTGCCCATAGTGTTCAGGGATGGGTAGGTTAGGTGCATTAGTTAGGGGTAAACATAGAATAATATGATGGGGGAACGGGTCTGGCTGAGTTGCTCTTCAGAGGGTCGGTGTGGACTTGTTGGGCTGAAGGGCCTGTTTCTACACTGTAGGGATTCTATGAATACTGGGTGACTGGATTCTCATTACAAGTGAAATGTTTTGGATACCAAGTGCTTTCATATATCAAATAGAGTTAATTATTGCAGCCATTATGGGAGCAGTAAACTGATGGAGTGGTCACTGAAGATAAAAATTAGAAAGTTTTTATACAAGGTTGGCACTATCCATATTAAGAATGTAAGACGTATTTTGCTCCTCACAGAGGCAGTTTATTTTTCCTTGACTTTGTTTTTCCCCTGCCAATCTTTATTATTGCTCTCTTTGTTCTTAAAGGGATTAACTCTGTCCTGGAGCACAAATTTCAAGGCCACTGGTTGCCTCTTTGTTACTCCTGTGAATGTTAATTGCTTTTTTGACAACAGGGAGCATCAATGCCAATCCTACAGCTGTGTCCAGCCAAAATCCACTTATGTCT
This sequence comes from Hemiscyllium ocellatum, assembly GCF_020745735.1. Classification (NCBI taxonomy): domain Eukaryota; kingdom Metazoa; phylum Chordata; class Chondrichthyes; order Orectolobiformes; family Hemiscylliidae; genus Hemiscyllium; species Hemiscyllium ocellatum. The sequence goes on along the minus strand of NC_083436.1, from coordinate 33,899,417 downwards.
GCTTTCAGTAAGGGATCATTGATAGTCAGGAGCAGGGCCTCTGGCTATTGGCCCCTCTGCTCTCCAACTCAAAGATACTGAAGTCAAGAGCACTATGATCTCAGCTGATGTTAATATCAGACAAGTCAGTGGAAACATGGCTGGTTAGATCCTAACTTTGCTTTTTTTAATCGTGGAGGTAAGTCACTGAACACATTCACAAGTGACCTTTGGTGGATGATGAATAGCGTGTTTAATAAATGAGGGAAAAGCATGAACTGTAGTGTGTTCAACTCAAAAATTGGACTTTGTTACGAAGGCCAGAAAGCATTTCAAATGCACACTATTCCTTTTATCCCTGCAATATCCTTACAACCACACAAACACTGGTGAAGATACATCACTATCTCCACACGAGTGTTTCTCATTAGGCTGGCATTGTTGAAACTAGTTTTCTGATGACAATAGCTAAATGTTATTTCCACTCATGCTGGTATCTCTCCCCAAAACACCTGAAACCAACTACAAACAAAACTCATAATTACTTCAATTTTAGAGAAACATACAACTCAGTTTCCAGAAAATGTTTGAGCCCAATTTCTTACTGGAGAGCTTAATGCCTCAACATCCCCTCTCTAGCACACACCACACACTGACTGACAACCTTTCGGATTATTCAGTCTGTGCCACATGATCCATAGCATCACACAATAGTGCACTTTTCTATCTTTTACCTTTTTAAAAATAAATACACCAAAATGTTAGATCTTCACGTTTGAACTGCATGGAATCAAACAGCACTCCAGAATTTCCAGTATGAAACTCACAAAACTCTGAAAATGAGGCTAAAACCAAATCATCCCATTCTTAGAGCACAATGTACAAAATGAAATTAAGCATAAAAGTTATACATTGTTCTCAGCAATACTGACACATCATTGTTCATTAAGCTAAACATATCAATGAACAATTGAAATAAATCCTGCCTGGTTCATGTGATTGTGCTGTTTACCATGTTGGCACACAGGGCCTTTGGGGAATGACAACTGATTATATGTTAAATTTATATATTTGTGTACTGTCACAGTGGATCTCAGTGACCATTTTCACCAAACTGCTCATGTGTGAGCACTTCCTGACAAATCATAAACCACAGTTGAGAGTGATAGTAAATATCTCATACTTCCTGAGGAAATGGTGGATGTGGGTGCAATTATAATATTTAAAAGACAATAGACAATAGACAATAGGTGCAGGAGTAGGCCATTCTGCCCTTCGAGCCTGCAACACCATTCAATATGATCATGGCTGATCATCCTTAATCAATATCCTGTTCCTGCCTTATCTCCATAACCCTTGATTCCACAATCCTTGAGAGCTCTATCCAACTCTTTCTTAAATGAATCCAGAGACTGGGCCTCCACTGCCCTCTGGGGCAGAGCATTCCACACAGCCACCACTCTCTGGGTGAAGAAGTTTCTTCTCATCTCTGTCCTAAATGGTCTACCCCGTATTTTTAAGCTGTGTCCTGTGGTTCGGCACTCACCCATCAGCGGAAACATGTTTCCTGCCTCCAGAGTGTCCAATCATTTAATAATCTTATATGTCTCAATCAGATCCCCTCTCAGTCTTCTAAACTCAAGAGTATACAAGCCCAGTCGCTTCAGTCTTTCAGTGTAAGGTAATCCCGCCATTCCAGGAATTGACCTCGTGAACCTACGCTGCACTCCCTCAATAGCCAGACTGTCTTTCCTCAAATTTGGAGACCAGAACTGCACACAGTACTCCAATTGTGGTCTCACCAGGGCCCTGTACAGCTGCAGAAGAACCTCTTTGCTTCTATACTCAATCCCTCTTGTTATGAAGGTCAGCATGCTATTAGCCTTCTTCACTACCTGCTGTACCTGCATGCTTACCTTCATTGACTGTTGTACAAGAACACCCAGATCTCTCTGTACTGCCCCTTTATCTAAATTGATTCCATTTAGGCAGTAATCTACCTTCGTGTTCTTAATCAGTATCCTGATTAAGAACAGGAGTTCTTTTGGATAAGACATTTGAATAAGTACATGAATTGGAAAGGTTTAGCGGATATGGGCCAGGAGTAGATAGGTGGGACTAGTTCAGTTTGGGATTATGTTTAGCATGGGCTGGATGGACCGAAGGGTCTGTTTCTGTGGTGTATGAATCTATATGAGAACAATAGTGTAGTATTGTGACACTAAAGACACTGAGATTAACGCCATGGTGGATTGAGTAGTTTTTTTCTCTAGTATGAGTGATGGATGTTATAGTGATAGTTTGAAGACATATCATTTTCAGGAACCACACAACCAACATAGGAAGTGAAGGCCTTGCACAGTGCCTGCATTGGAACAGGTTAACAGGTTATGGCTACCCATAACCATTATCAAAGAAGACTCAAAGAAACCCAAGGATTAACAAATTTGTTCATCAGCAGAAATAATATTAATTAGTTCTGTCTTCATATTAGAGGCAGATTAACTTTAAAATAACAGCTTGCATCACCTGTTGTGAAGTCACTTGTGGAGACAATATTGTTGAGCTTAGTTAACATCCCAGCTGCTAGCAAAAGGCAGTAGTGATACAATGCAGTGTCAAGGAGTTCTTGAGAGGCTGTGACTTCTCAGTCAACAATGCACATCCCTCCCACCCACCTACCCACCCAGCCACTCACCCACTCACTCACTCACTCACTCTCTTTCACTCCATGACCTAAAAAAGTCACTCCTCTGTTGTGGGGACCAATCGTTAGATTGGAATTGAAATCAGCATTGAGTGGAGTGTAGCTTTTGTATGTGCATTTCAATTTCATCATATATTTCGCTCCATAATGAGATTTGGAAAGAAGATGCAAACTAACCAATTTCAAGTGAAACAAAATTATTGCAAGCAACTTCACCTGGCATCAACATTTTCTGGTTTGTGTTGGACTCCCTATTTACACCTCAGCTAATTTTTACTCCCTGCTGTGAAGACCATGGAGTGTAAAACCTGCCTGAGTGTGAATCAATGTCTGATCATTCAGTTAAAATATCCCCAGATGCATATCAGAGAAATTGACTCCACTCCGCTCTATTTGAATCATAGTCATACAGCACAGAAACAGTCCCTTCAGCCCAGTTTGTTCGTGCCAACCAGCTATCCTAGACCAATCTAATACCATTTGCCAATATTTGGCCCATATCATTCTAAACTCTTCCTATTCATGTACTCGTCCAGATGTTTTTTAAATATTGCAATTGTATCTGCATCTACCACTTCCTCTGGCAGCTCATTCCATTCACACACCACCCTCTGCATGAAAAGGTGACCCCTTAGGTCCCTTTTAAATCTTTCCGCTCTCCCTAAAACTATGCTGTCTAGTTTTGGACTTCTCTAGTCTGGGAAAATGACCTTGACTATTCACATTATCCATGCCCCTCATGATTTTATAAACTTCTATAAGGCCACACTTCAGCCTCTGCTGTTCTAGGGAAAATAGCCTCAGCTGATTCAGCCTTTCCCTATAGCTCAAATCCTTCCACCCTGGCAATATCTTTGTAAATCTTTTTCAACCCTGTCCAGTTTCACAACATCTTTCCAATAGCAGGGAGACCAGAATTGAATGCAATGTCCCAAATATGGCCTAACCAGTGTCCTGTGCAGTCACAACATGACATCCCAACTCTGACACTCAATGCACTGACCAAAAAAGGCAAGCATACCAAACAACTTCTTCACCACCCTGTCTATCTGCAACTCCACTTTCAAGGAAGTATGAACCTGTATCCCAAGGTCTTGAAATTGCAATAAAAGAAATTGGTGCATTTTAACTGTGCACTTAAAACTTTTACACATAAACTGTACTTTTATGGGACAGCTAACAGTTCTGCTCATCTTGTATACTAACCAGCATAAACCTGACCGATGTCAAAAGATTTATGGCATTGCTTTGATATTTTCTTGAGTAATTTAACACTATATTTACGCTTTTCAAATGTGGCACATTGACTTCCTGTGTATAGAAGGATGAATGGAATCTGTTGGGTCTACTTGGAGATTTTGGAAAGGTGGGTGGGAGGCAAAACAATCTGAATGGTGGGTTACACTTTTGGCTCAGTTCTCAAACATTCCAGGCAGGTCGAGCTTCCAGACCATTGTCACCAAAGAGCAACTGTGGATGATAAATAATAAAGTATTAATAATAATAAGATGTGTCTGCCACATTCAGTCGTAGAGTCATACAGTCATAGAGAGGTACAGCATAGAAACAGACATGTGAGGCGTTCATCCTGAAGCCATCTCTTGTCATTGTCTCCTAAAGCCAGCCTTTGTTGAAATGAAAATCATATTCTCCCCTAATGAAGAAAAGGTAGTGTGTAGATGTGGGTGAACTGCAAGAGCTTTCATTCCTTTTGTTTTAAGTTTGAATCCTGGCAGATGTGTGACAGGCAGTCCCACTGTGGTTCCAGAAACATTACATTGGTAGCTACAACAAAGGGACAGACATTTCATAGAATCCCTACAGCGTGGAAACAAGTCTGTTGGCCCAACAAGTCAACACCGACCCTCTGAAGAGTATCCCACCCAAGTCCATTCCCCTAGCCTATATTTCCCCTCAATAATGCACGTAACCTACACACCCCTGAACACTATGGACAATTTAGCATGGACAATTTAGCATGGACAATTCACCTAACCCTGGACAGCTTTGGACTATGGGAGGAAACCGGAGCACCTGAGGAAGCCCATGCAGACACAGGGAGAATGTGCAAATTCCACACAGACAGTCGCCCAAAGCTGGAATTGAACCCAGGTCTCTGGCACTGTGAGGCTGCAATGCTAACCACGAAGCCATGAAACATCTGATGGAGGTGCTTGGCAATTATCTTGTTTGTGAAGAAAGTGAGGACGGCAGATGCTGGAGATCAGAGCTGAAAATGTGTTGCTGGAAAAGTGCAGCAGGTCAGGCAGCATCCAAGGAGCAGGAGAATCGACGTTTCGGGCATGAGCCCTTCTTCAGGAATGAGGAAAGTGTGTCCAGCAGGCTAAGATAAAAGGTAGGGAGGAGGGACGTTGGAAATGTGATAGGTGGAAGGAGGTCAAGGTGAGGGTGATAGGCCGATGTGGGGGTGGGGGCGGAGAGGTCAGGAAGAAGATTGCAGGTTAGGAAGGTGGTGCTGAGTTCGAGGGATTTGACTGAGGCAAAGTGGGGGAGGGGAATTGAGGAAACTGGAGAAATCTGAGTTCAACCCTTTGTGGTTGGAGAGTTCCCAGGCGGAAGATGAGGCGCTCTTCCTCCCGCCGTCGTGTTGCTATGGTCTGGCGATGGAGGAGTCCAAGGACCTGCATGTCCTTGGTGGAGTGGGAGGGGGAGTTGAAGTGTTGAGCCACGGGGTGGTTGGTTTGGTTGGTCCGGGTGTCCCAGAGGTGTTCTCTGAAACATTCCGCAAGTAGGCGGCCTGTCTCCCCAACATAGAGGAGGCCACACTGGGTGCAGCGGATGCAGTAAATGATGTGTGTGGAGGTGCAGGTGAATTTGTAGCGGATATGGAAGGATCCCTTGGGGCCTTGGAGGGAAGTAAGGGGGGAGGTGTGGGCGCAAGTTTTGCATTTCTTGTGGTTGCAGGAGAAGGTGCCGGGTGTGGAGGTTGGGTTGGTGGTGGGGGTGTGGACCTGACGAGGGAGTCACGGAGGGAGTGGTCTTTTTGGAACGCTGATAGGTGAGGGGAGGGAAATATATGTCTGGTGGTGGAGTCCGTTTGGAGGTGGCGGAAATGACGACGGATGATGCGCTGTATATGGAGGTTGGTGGGGTGGTAGATGAGGACCAGTGGGGTTCTGTCCTGGTGGCGGTTGGAGGGGTGGGGCTCAAAGGCAGAGGAGCAGGAAGTGGAGGAGATACGGTGGGGGGCATCGTCGATTACGTCTGGGGGAAATTGCGGTCTTTGAAGAAGGAGGCCATCTGGGTTGTACGGTATTGGAACTGGTCCTCCTGAGAGCAGATGCAGTGGAGACGAAGGAATTGGGAATATGGGATGGCGTTTTTTACAGGGGCCAGGGTGGGAGGAGGTGTAGTCTAGGTAGCTGTGGGAGTTGGTCGGTTTATAGTAAATGTCTGTGTTGATTCGGTCGCCTGAGATAGAAATGGAAAGGTCTAGGAAGGGGAGGGAGGAGTCTGAGACGGTCCAGGTGAATTTGAGGTCGGAGTGGAAGGTGTTGGTAAAGTGGATGAACTGTTCAACCTCCTCGTGGGAGCATGAGGCAGCGCCGATACAGTCATCGAATTAGTGGAGGAAAAGGTGGGGGGTGGTGCTAGTGTAGCTGCGGAAGATGGACTGTTCCACATACCCTACAAAGAGGCAGGCATAGCTGGGGCCCATGCGGGTGCCCATGGCTACTCCTTTGGTTTGGAGGAAGTGGGAGGATTGGAAAGAGAAGTTGTTCAGGGTGAGGACCAGTTCAGTCAGTCGAAGGAGCGTGTCAGTGGAAGGGTACTGCTTGGTATGGCGGGAAAGGAAGAAGTGGAGGGCTTTGAGCCCTTTGTGATGGGGGATGGAGGTGTACAGGGACTAGATGTTCATGGTGAAGGTAAGGCGTTGGGGACCGGGGAAGCGAAAATCATGGAGGAGGTGGAGGGCGTGGATAGTGTCCCGAACGTAGGTGGTGAGTTCTTGGACTAAGGGGGACAGGACCATGTCGAGGTATGCAGAGAAAAGTTCGGTGGGGCAGGAGCAGGCTGAGACAATGGGTCGGCCGGGGCAGTCAGGTTTGTGGATTTTGGGCAGGAGGTAGAAACGGGCGGTGCGGGTTGTGGGACTATCAGATTGGAGGCGGTGGATGGGAGATCCCCTGAGGTGATGAGGTTATGGATGGTCTGGGAGATGATGGTTTGGTGGTGGGAGGTGGCCATCTCCAGACCAAACCAACACAACGGCTGAAGGAAGAGCGCCTAGGAACCCTCCAACCACAAAGGATGAACTCAGATTTCTCCAGTTTCCTCATTTCCCCTACCCCCACCTTGTCTCAATCAAATCCCTCGAACTCAGCACTGCCTTCCTAACCAGCAATCTTCTTCCTGACCTCTCCGCCCCACCCCCACTCCAGCCTATCACCCTCACCTTGACCTCCTTCCACCTATCGCATTTCCAACACCCCTCCCCAAGTCCCTCCTCCCTGCCTTTTATCTTAGCCTGCTGGACACACTTTCCTCATTCCTGAAGAAGGGCTTATGCTGAAACGTCGATGCTCCTGCTCCTTGGATTTTGCCTGACCTGCTGCGCTTTTCAAGCAACACATTTTCAGCACTTATCTTGTTTGTGTCAGTCTTCTGCAATGACAGCCTTTCAAAACCAACTCTCACAGAAGCATGAAGCATTGAGTAGACATCCCTTGGAGAGCATAGCAGATTATTAATCATTTTGTGGCTCCTGTGCCAAGTTCTTTTGGCCCACCTGAATATGTGACCTCCACTGTCACCACTGCTTTGGCTGGCTTTGTCCATCAGGTTGGTGCCCTGTTGCCAGCGACAGGGCAAAGAACATCCCTTCTCTTTTGGACAGTTTCAGGAGATTGTCTTGGGTGGCATCACTGAAGGACAGCACTGCTTTTTATTTTCCCACCTTCTCAAACTTCCAGGCATGGGTTGAGGCAATGTGCAAAGCTGGAATGATTCCCTTGGGTTGCAGAGGGTGGAGTGCTGTCCAGGTACCTTTCAAATATGGTGCCCAGCAGTTGGAGGCTGGAAGATCCCAGGGGTGGGCAGGATCTCCTGCCCTTAACAACCTGGCGCTCAATGCACCTGTAAGAGCTAAGAACAACGTGATGGCGTGAGAAAACCTGACCTATCCCTGAACCGAACTACTTCCTGTTTTTAGGTCCATCTCAACACCTAATCTCCAACAAATACAAGAAATCTTGTGGTATTCCTTTTGGTTCATTTTTATTTGGGCTTTTCCTGACGTCTACCTTTTCTCCGAAGGTTGATATATATCCATTTACTTTAGTTGAAATGCTATTGTGTCTGAGATGTTTGAGGGGCGACATGTTACATTTTTGATTGGCTAATTGGCGCTTCTAATTTTGATTGACCATAATAGTATTATGGCAGAGACATTATCATTATCTGGAATGCCTTTAATGCTTGCTAACAGGTTTTCATCAACTGACATATTTTTGCTTCAGCATCTCATGGTTAAAGCTGATGCATATTTGAATCAACTGATTATCATAAATTCATTCATGGGTTGTAGACCCATGCTGCATAAGCTAAAGATGCAAGGCATTATGGGCAATGTATTAGCATGGAAAGAGGATTGGCTAACTAACAGGAATCAAAAAGTGGGGATAAATGAGTGCTTTTCTGGTTGGCGATCAGTAACTAGTGATGTGCCTCAGGGATCAGTGTTGGGATAGCAATTGTTCACAATTTACATAGATGATTTGGAGTTGGGGATCATGTGTAGTGTCAAAGTTTGCGGATGACACTAAGATGAGTGGTGCAGGGGACTGTGAAACTTTGCAAAAGGACACTGAAAGTTTAAGTGAGTGGGCAAAGGTCTGGCAGATGGAATACAATGTTAATAAATATGAAGTCACCCATTTCGGTAGGAATAACAGTAAAAAAGACGATTACTTGAATGGTGAGAAATTGCAGGATGCTCCTGTGCAGAGGGACCTGGGTGTCTTTTTTCCTCTCCTCAATTGAAAAGATTTCAACCTCCTGGTTATAATTTTTTTTATTTAGTCAGTCCCCAGAACTGAAGAGATTCTAAATCCCCTTTTTTTTTCCTTCCCCACACTACCGCCTAATTGTGGTAGTGCTTATTTTGAGGAGCAAAAAAGCTAGTGCTTCCAATTAAATCTGTTAGACTATAACCTGGTGTTGTGTGATTTTTAACTATTTTTTTCCCCAGCACCCATGTTGTGTGTGTGCAGGTGTGAGACACAGGGACCTGGGTGTCCTTGTGCATGAATCACAGAGGGTTGGTCTGCAGGTACAACAGGTAATTAAGAAGGCAAATGCAATTTTGTCCTTCATTGCTAAAGGGATTGAGTTTAAAAGCAGAGAGGTTATGTTGCAGCTGTATAGAGTGCTTACAGTCCAATGGCCTCTGTATTGACTTCACCAGCTTCAAAATCCCTCCAGCCCCCCAGCCTTACCCCATGTCTAGCCACCAACCACCCCACCCCAGCCTCATTGACCTGACATAACCTGTCCATCTTCCTACTCACCTGTCTGCTCCACCCTTCACACTGACCAATCACAGTAACCATATCAGCCATCCCACCTACTCTTCCTCCAACCCAATCCTATCCCTCTATTTACCTCTGGGTTCCCCTCCCCCTCCCCAGTCTAGATGAAGGTTTTTGTCGAATTGTGACTTTCCTGCTCTTCAGATGCTGTCTGCCCTGCTGTGCTTTTCCAGCTTCACATCTATTGACTCTTTTGCTCAACTTACTTGAGGAAGGATGTAATTGTGTTGGAGGCAGTTCAGAGAAGGTTCAGTAGATTTAATTCCAGAGATGAAAGGCTTGTCTTCTGAAGAGATATTGAGCAGTTTAAGCCTGTATGTGCTAGAGTTTAGAAGAATATGAGGAGAACCATTCGAGGTATAGAAATTGTAAAGGGGATTAACAAAATAGATATAAAGCATGTGTTACCCTTGTGGGACAATTCAGAATGAAAGGTCATAGTTTACAGTTTAGTTTAAGGCCAAGGGGGTGGCATATTTAAAATGGTTGAGGAATTACTTCTCTCAAAGATTCCTGAATCTGTGGAATTCACTAGCCCAGAGTGCGGTGGATGCCAGAACACTGAATACATTTGAGGAAACAAACAGACTTTTAATTAGTAAGGGGTTAAAGGATTGGGAGGACTGGGCAGGAAAGTGACATTGAGGCTGATATGAGATCGGCCATGGTCATGTTAAATGGTGGAGCAGGCTCAAGGGGCTAATTTGTCTACCCCTGTTCAAGGTTCTTCTGTTCCTATGCACATAGAACATAAAGAACAGGCCCTTCAGCCCATCACATTTGTGCTGACAATGATGCCATAAACTAATCCTATCTACCTGCATAATGTCGAGATTCCTCTCTTTGCTGCCTGTTCATGTGTTGTCTCAGTGCCTCTTAAATATTGCTATCATATCTGCTTCTACCACCTCTTCTGGTAGCACATTCCAGGCACCTACCATGCTCTGTATAAAGAAAACCTTGCCTTTCACATCACCTTTAAGCTCTGTCCCTCTAACCTTAAACCTAGGCCTCCTGGTGCCTGACATTTCCATCCTGGGAAAAAAAGACTCCGACTATCCACCCTATCGTTGCCACTCATCATTTTATATAATTCTATCAGGTCATCCCTCAATCTTCAATGTTCCAGCGAAACAATGCAAATTTGTTCAACCTCTGCTTTATATTTAATGGACTCCAATCCAGACAATAGCATGGTAAACCTACTTTGAATTCTTTCCAAAGTATCACATCCTTCCTGCACTGTGATGGCTAGAACTGCACTCAATGCTCTAAATGTGGCCAAACTAAAGTCTTATGCAGCTGCAACATGACTTGCTAACTTTTATACACAATGTCTGACTGATGAAGTAAGTTTGCCATACACTGCTTTTAGCACCTAATCCACTTGTGTTTCCACTTTCAGGGAGGTATGGACTTGCACCCCTAGCTCCCTCTGTACATCAATGCTCCCAAAGGTACTGCCATTCACTGTATACTTTCCTCTTCCATTTGACCTCCCAAAATGCATCACCTCACACCGGTCCAGACTTAACTCTATCTGCCATTTCTCTGTCCAACTGTCTGTATCCTGCCGTATCTTTTGGCAACCTTCCTCACTATCCACAGCTCCATGAATGTTTGTGTCATCCGTAAATTTACTAATCGTATATATGTAGAAGAGATTAATGGTATTATGACAACTTTGGCACATCTACAATGTCAAACTGCCAAATGACCTTCATATAAATTTTGAGCGGAACTTCCCTTTGTTACCGAAGTGACATTTGGGATGGGAAGAGCAGAGAAAAGTTCACGGGGCACAAATTAAAGAGCAACTTTCTCAAAATGATTGTATAACAACAGCAAAATTAGATTTTTACCTTCTGTGATTCATAATAGGTAATGTTCAGTGTTTTGGAACCAATTGTCACATAATTTTTCTTGTCAGGGAAGAATTGTTTGTATGTTGTGGAAAATGAAGTGATTAGCAAAAAAGTCACGTTATCAAACAAGAATGAGCATAAATCATAATAATCGTAGGGCAGACCTAATTGTTTGTAATTTATGGCACTAACTCCACTTCTCGATTCACGCAAGAGATATTAAAAAGCAAGTGGAGAAAAAAATGCAAGTTCGTTTCCCAATAGTGACAATTTAATCCTTACATTTGCTCTTAAACTGAATAGAGTGAGCAAACTTGAATTTATATAGTGCCTTTTACATTCTTTCCCATATCAGAGTACCTTACAGTCACTAATTGTGTTGATGTACAATAACTATTGATAGATAACTGATTATGGAAGTCACTGACAGCCAGCAAACAGAGTGAGACACCACAAATGGCGGAATAAAGGACTAATTTTTTAATGGTTTTGATTGATGGGTAAACAATGGGCAGGATGCCAAGAAAATTCTTCTGCTATTCTTTGATTAGTGGCTGAATAGGTCAATGGTGCAACAATTTAATGTCTCCTGCAGAAAGTTGGACTCTTTCACAATGCAGCACACTCTCAGTACAGCTTTGCCATTTACATTTTTGAGTTGGACTCGTATTTCTAAAATTATGGATCCTAGCTGTTGCTGGGGTGATGAGTAAATCAGATTTGGTCTGTGGTAAGATAGAGTTTCGCCCTCACTTTTATGGGGCAGGATTGAATGTGTGAGTTTGGTCAGACATCCATTGGAATAGCCCAGTCTGGAAGTAACAAAGTCGTGAATGAGGATTTCATCAGGAGTTGAGCTGGGATAGAGTTGGGCAGTGTTGTATTGGTGGAAATAGACAGTTTTAATGATGGTGCAGAAGTTCGTTTTGAGATTAGATATAACACTCACATTGTAAACAAGGGATGGAATGGGGCTAGAAATTGGAGTTTCCAATTGTTTCCACGAGCTTTGCTTATTTAGTCCTGGATCCTAGAAAAATAGCCAGACAATTTAGATGGTGGGCTGTCAGAAGAGATCTTGGTAAAGTTGAGCACAACGCTATGATTCCAGTTGTTGACAAGTCAGGACCCAGAATGAAATCTGGCTTGATAGATCTTCTGCTTGTCGACATCATTGTTGACAGGAGTAGTGCCAGAAGACTGGAGGATAGTAAACATTGTTCCCTTGTTTAAGAAGGGGAGTCGGGACAACCCTGGTAATTATAGGCCAGTGAGCCTTACTTAGGTTGTGGGTAAGGTGTTGTAAAAGGTTGTAAGACATAGGATTTATAATTAGAATAATTAGATTAGGGATAGTCAACATGGTTTTGTGAAGGGTAGGTCATGCCTCACTAACTTTATTGAGTTCTTCGATAAGGTGACAAAACAAACCAATGAAGGTAAAGCGGTTGATGTTGTGTATGTGTACTTCAGGAAGGCAATTGATAAGGTTCCACACAATAGGCCACTGCACAAAATACAGAGTTTTGAGATTGAAGGTGATTTAGCAGTTTGGATCAGAAATTGGCTAGCTGAAAGAACACTTAGAGTGGTGATTGATGGGAAATGTTCATCCTGGAGCTCAGTTACCAGTGGTGTGCCGCAGGGATCTGTTTTGGGGCTACCGCAATTTGTCATTTTTATAAATGACCTGGATGTGGTCTTGCAAGGATGGGTTAGTAAATTTGTGGATGACACTAAGGTAGGCAGAGTTGTGGATAGTGCGGAAGGATGTTGTGGGTTACAGAGGGACATAGAAAGGATGCAGAGCTGGGCTGTGAAGTGACAAATGGAGTTTAATGTGGAAAAGTGTGAGGTAGTTCACTTCGGAAGAAGTAACAGGAATGAAGAGTACTGGACAAAAGGAATTCTTGGCAGTGTTGATGAACAGAGAGATTTTGGTGTCCAGGTGCACAAATCCCTGAAAGTTGCCAACCAGGTTGATAGGGTTGTTAAGAAGGCATATGGTGTGTTGGCATTTATTGGTAGAGGGATTGAGTTTTGGAGCCATGAGGCCATGTTACAGCTGTACAAGACACTGGTAAGGACGCACATGGAGTATTACGTGCAGTTCTGGTCACTGCATTAAAGGAAGGATGTGGAAGCTTTGAAAACGGTTCAGAGGAGATTTACTAGGATGTTGCCTGGGAAGGAAGGAAGGTCTTATGAGGAAAGGCTGAGGGAACTGAGGCTGTTTTTGTTGGAGAGAAGAAGTTTGAGAGGTGACTTAATCGAGATGTATAAGATAATCATGGGGGTTAGATAGGGTGGACAGGGAGAGCCTTTTTCCTCAGACGGTGATGGCCAGCATGAGGGAACATAGCTTTAAATTGAGGGGTGATAGATTTAGGACAGATATTAGGGGTAGTTTCTTCAATCAGAGAGTAGTATGTGTATGGAACGGCCTGACTCACCAATGTTAAGTGAATTTAAATGGGCATTGGACATACATATGGATAATAATCGAATGGTGTAGGTTAGATGCGCATCAGATTAATTTCACAGGTCGGTGAAATAGCGAGGATCGAAGGGCCTGTACTGTTTTGTAACGTCCTATGTTCTATCTTCAATGCTGTTTTTGTTTATTTAGTTAGTTAACGTGGTGGTGAGTCACTGAGGCATACTCACATGAGGGCTGCAAACTTCCTTTAAATACAGAATAGAAATTTATCATGTGAAAGAAGAAAATTTATCCAAATATAGAAGGCAGTTGAAAGATCTGAAATATACAGCAAAGCAAAGTTTCAAACAAAAACAGAAATTGCTGGAGAAACTCAACAGGTCTGCCAGCATCAGTATAGAAGGAATCAGAGTTAACATTTCAAGTCTGGTACACTTCTTCAGAATAAGACAGGCAAACTTTCAACCTCTCTTCTAACATTATTCATTGCAGAGACTCAAGTCCAGGGAAATTGCTCCCCCATCTCAATCTTTAGGGTTCCTAATTGATGGACACATTATAGTTTCTTTGCCATGGATCACAGATGTAATTTGATGAGTCCTTTCCAAGTCTGGTGACTTAAACATTTCTCAAATTGGAGAGCCTAATAAACTCTAGTTTAGTTCTAATAAACTCTACAGTTCTAACTAAATTCTCCTGGTTTACAAGTTTCACAAACTAAATCCTTCTGCTGAGGTATCTTGTTTCCTGAACAGGCCTGAACTACCTTTAGGAGAGAAACTAAACTTGATTCTGAACTCAACCCCGCTGTCTTCTGAACTAAATTTAAAACTTGGCCACTCTTGGATTTTTCTGAACAATTTACTCGACCAATTGTAAACCCAACAGTATAAGCATCTTTCCATTAACACCACAGGGATTTACAATTACGTGTATTTTGACAAATGCTGAATTTATGTTACTGCTCCAGAAGGGCTCGCTGACCATTTTTACAAGAAGACAACTCTTCAGAGAAGTAATCAATGCACACTTACCTCAAGTTTGAAATCCAAATTCCAAAAATTATGTGATAAATGATACACTTCAGTTTTTGGATAATATTGTGAGTAAGATGCTTGTAGATGAGAAATAGGGCTGGTCACAAAAGGGACTTGGGGAACACTGAACCTCACCATGTCAGTTTGGGACCCGAGTAGTTCTTGCATGTTGGATCTAAACGAGACATCAATGGTCAACAGCAAATTATAGATTTAACAAGAGCCTGGAATAATTTTAAGGAACTACTCAGCAAACTGATAATATCTTCTCATGCTGACAATGGCACTCCTTATCGGTCAACGGTGACTTTGTGATTTATACGAGACAGTATCAGCTCTCGGTGACCTTTGCCTGTTAAACTATTGAAATGCACTGAATACACCCATAAATTCTCAAGTGTTACACTATAGGTTGCTGAGTCTGTTGACCTATCTCTGTACAGTGTCAAGATAACATTTAGAATTCGTTCAGCAGAATTTTGTAGTACAGCACTTGGACTCTTGCCTAAAATGGCCATGATTCATTGCACATTTATAATAAAACAGACCGACCATTTAAAGATCCCCTGGACTGTCACATGAAATGAGCTTATAGGTTGGCCCTGTAGTCTTTTTTTGTCTATTATCTCCAAGTTATTCTGCCATATCTACATATCTGATACATCTGAACATCTTGCATAAATGATACAATCAGAAGACCAGTCCAGGGAGAGTCCCAGTGTCATCATTGTGTTGGTTCAGGAGGCTTAACACACAAATCAAACCTTCCAGGATTACCATACCAAGAATTGTAAAATGCAAAATCCTATGCACAAAGAGAAAATTAGCTCATTTTCAACAGAAAAAATTGTTACATTGAAAGAAATAGCATTTTGACCAACATGCAGTATAAACTGATTTACTTGTAGATAAGTGTAAGTTTGAAGTTTTCGATTTCTGACCACACTATATATTTTCATCTACAACAGTTAAGGTTGCAGCCCTGACTCAGTTGGTCACACTCTTGCCTCTGTGTCAGAAAGCTGTGGACTTGAGCACATAATTCTAACTGACTCTCCAGGGCAGTAGTGTCATAGAGCTGTACAGCATGGAAACAGACCCTTCAGTCCAACTTGTCCATTCCGACCACATACCCTAAATAAATCTAGTTACATTTGCCAGCATTTGGCTCACATCCCTCTAAAACCTTTCTATTCACATACCCATCCCTTCCTATTCATATACCTATCTGGATGCTTTTTAAATGTTAGAATTGTACCAGCCTCCACCACTTCCTCTGGCAGCTCATTCCACACATGCATGACTCTCTGTGTGAAAACGTTGCCCCTTAGGTCCTATGCCCTCTAGTGTTGGACTCCCCCACCCTGGGGAAAATACCTTATCTATTCACCCTAACCATGCCCCTCATGTTTTTATAAACATCTATAAAGTCACTGTCTTGGATCACAGGTTGTATCCAAATGTTTCATTTCAGGTTCAGTTAAATTAGCTAAGAGAAGACTCAGCAACAGCAATTTACATAAATATGAACATCTATTAAGTAATAGTAAAAGATGGAAAAGGGGGGGAGAAATAAAAGACTGAACCGTGACCATCTATTAAGTAATAAAAATGAAAAAAAGGAAGGAAAATAAAGCAATGAGCCTCATACTCTCCTGCATATCAGGGGACCCTTCAATCTGGTCTGGAGGCTTAGCTTGTTTCTAGCACTGTTCATGATTCTGGTCTGAGGTGAAGTCCAACAACTTGGAAGGAAAATCTCTCTCTTACACAGTGTAACAAACATCCAGGACAGAGGAAACACTGATAGAGAAGACAAAGCTGCTTGTCAGTATGGAAACCAAGTCTGAATTCACAGGACTCATTCAAGGACAGGCAGCTTGTCAGGTATCGTCAACCATTGCAGGGAGAAAGTGAGGACTGCAGATGCTGGAGATCAGAGATAAAAGTGTGTTGCTGGAAAAGCGCAGCAGGACAGGCAGCATCCAAGGAGCAGGAGAATCGACGTTTCGGGCATGAGTCCTTCTTCAGGAATGAGCCCTCATTCCTGAAGAAGGGATTATGCCCGAAACGTCGATTCTCCTGCTCCTTGGATGCTGCCTGACCTGCTGCGCTTTTCCACCAACACATTTTTCAGCTCATCAACAATTGCAGCCATTCAGCCCATCCAAAAGATCATTAATATCATCATTAACAATTAGCCCTTCATCCCATCCCATACAATCACCCCTCAGCCTCCAGCGCTCCAGGGAAAACAGTCCCAGTCTATTCAGCCTCTCCCTATACCTCAAACCCTCCAACTCTGGCAACACAGATGAGGGTCTGCAATGTTGCATATATCAGATGAAATATTGAAATGAAAACAGGCTGCTCTCTGGGGTGGGTTTAAAAGACCTCATTGCAATATTTGAAGAAGAGCAGAAGACTCTTCCTTGGGGATCCTTGCCCATTTTCATCACTGAGCCAGCATCAGTAGAACAGACAAGTTAGTCATCATTTTTTGGAATATTGCTACCTGCAAGTTGGTTGTGGTATTCCTTACATTTCATCAGGAAGTGGTGGAGGCTGGTACATCAGTAACTAAGGTGGGGGACATTTCTCTCCAGGAAAATGGAAAGGAAGCAGGTTAAAAGGAAAATTATTTGGAACATTGCAGCAAGAGTGAGCAATTCAGCCCACTAAACCTGCACCATTCAATAAAATCATGGTTTATCATCCACTTTGATGCATTTTCTCCCATACTATTGCTATATCCCTCAATGTCATTGGCATTTAGAAATCTGCCAATTTCTGTTTTAAGCATGCTCATTGACTGAGGGTGTGGAATTCCAAAGCTTCACAACTATCATAGAACTGTAGAACCTTACAGTGTGGAAGCAGGCTGTTCAGTCCATCAAGTCCATATCGACCCTCTGAAGAGGATCCCACTCAGAACCCCCCCATCGTAACTCTATCCCTGTAACCCTGCATTTCCAATGGCTAATCCACCTAGCCTGCACATCCCTGGACACTATGGACAATGTAGCATGGTCAATCCAACTAATCTGTTCATCTTTGGACTATGGGAGCAAAGCAGAGCATGCACCTCATCTCTGTCCTAAATGGCGTTCTCTCTATTTTGAAATTATGTTCCTTGATTGTCGACTCACTATGCAGCAGAAATATCAGTCCCACATCTGCCCTGTCTATTCCTTGAAGTATTTTGTAGATCACAAAGAGATCACCTCTTATGCTTCAAGTCTCCAAAGGATACAGGCTCAGTTTCCTCAATCTCTCTCCATAGGATGGTCCCATCATCAAGGAACAAGTCGGATGGGCCTTTGTTGCACACCCCCCAGGACAACAATACTCTTCCCAGGGTAAGGGGACCTAACCTGCACACAGTGAGGCAGTTTGCCATCGGACAGAAACCCACCTGCTTCCAGCCACACCTCAGTAATCACGGTTTGTGAGGGAAGGCCCATGAGTGACTTTCCCAATGCACCACCAGCTAGTACACTTTATGGGTGGCTAAGTGGTTAACACTGCTGCCTCACAGTGCCAGGGACCCAGGTTTGATTCTAGCCTTGGGCGACTGTCTGTGTGGAGTTTTCACACTCTCCCCATGTCTACGCGGGTTTCCTCAGGCTGCTTCAGTTTCCTCCCACAATCCAAAGATGTGCAGGTTAGGTGAACTGACTGTGCTAAATTGTCCATAGTGTTCAGCGATGTGTAGGTTAAATGCATTAGTCAGGGGTAAATGTAGGGGAATGGTCTGGGTGGGTTACTCTTCAGAGGGTTGGTGTGGACTTGTTGGGCTGATGGGCCTGTTACACACTGTAGGGATTCTATGTATATGTGTTATCCTACAACTGGCCTGATATTCTATTTTGATTTAATTCCTACCCTCCCCTTCACTTTTTCGTTTACTTAGGCATTACCCTTGAAGAGAAGGCCGTCGCCTGTCACTGGCCACTTGGGTGTTTTCTCTTCCTGCTGGTGGAATATTAATAAAGTTGTCTGCGCACATTGTTTCTTCACTTTGTCCTATACCTGCACGAACACAACATGGGTGCTGGGGAGAAATGAGCAGCACCGCTGTTTGGCAGTCGTCTGGGGATTTTAAAAAATAACCAGGAGATTAGAATCTTCTCAGTTGAGGAGTCTGACTCTGAGCCGGATGGCCACAGCCAGTGTGATGTCCATAAGTAAATAAAGGGTGGCTTAGTTACGGGTTACCGGACTCTCTGCAGTTAAAAATAAATAACTGGCCTGATTCCCTGTTTTCTCAACAGACAAGAGAGGTGGCTGTTATCCCACAGGGAATTCTGACTGGGCTAGACCTCCAAGGTACCCTATTTGCAGGGCATTTGGGGGATGGCTGTTTATTGGAGAGGCATAGCTAGGAGGTTCCTTGTCCTTAAAGATAGCCACCCACATATTTATGCAAAAAACATATATCTTAGAATACATATCAAAAGTACTTCATAACCTATTGCACAATCACATTGGGATGATAAAGGTCATATGCAAATGCATATTTTGAAAATTGCAAGTCTTTTGTGTTTTAAGTATAGTGACATTTCTCTTCGAGGAAGGTCTGGAACTTATCATAAACATGCATGAATATCATATAACATAGATATTCCAGAAACATATTTGCACACATATATAATTGTAAGAGCTTTAATAACCTTCACGTTGATGTGATAAGTCAATCGAAAAATGCTGATTAGTTAGGAACAGTAATCTGGAGCCTGTGGAATGATGGGTCCTACCGACAACTTCATGAGGTACAAGTTTGAACCTCAAAATCACCTGGAAAGATTCGCACATGTTGATTTTTGTTGAAGGTGCAGGGTCCAAGCAAGTTTCATTTTGCAAGGGAAGGGGTGAATTGTTGGTGGAAGGTGATATCACTTAGCTACCCATTAGATAACTAGGAGGAAATGTACCCTAAACAGACGTAGGCTTCCTCACAGCATCAGGGACCCATGTTCAATTCCACCCTTGGGTGGCTGTCTGTGTGGAGTTTGCATATTTTCCCCATGTCTGTGTGGATTTCCTTTGGGCGGTCTGGTTTCCTTCCACAGTCCAAACATGGGCAGGTTAGGTAAATTGCCCATAGTGTCCAGGGGTGTGCAGGCTAGGTGGATTAGCTGGGCTAGTGGGAAATGTAAGGTTATGGGGATTGGGTGGTGGGGGCAGGAGAATCTGAGTGGGATGCTGTTTGGAGGGTTGATGTGGACTCAATGGTCCAAATGGCTTGTTTCCACACTGTAGGAATTCTATGATTCTATGGCATTTCTAACATTGTCGCTGGTTTAATTGGATTCGAAGTATTCCTCAAGTCAGTGTGATCTACAAGCACGGAGGGACTGCAAAAAGGATATAGATTCTTTATTAACAAGAATGTTGTGATGGGATTACTGCTGAGCACGTTTGTTAGAGACATAAAGGCATTTTATTCATATGTGACGCTCAGCAAATTAAGTTCCAGACGTTATTTACAACCCTTGATGGGGTAATTTGACATTTTGAAACTTCATAATTCCAGAGGGGATGACAGTGGCCTTTAGGTTACCATTGAACACAGCTGTAAACTGGATCTAGCTGAGGTAGCACTTGGCTCAGCTGTTGAGGCAGTTTTGCTGATGAGGTTGAAAGATGTCCATTGCGCACACCACTCAGTAGTGTGGAATAATCACTGCAAACAGCAGGAAATTCATTTGAGCATCTGTGTGCTGAAGCTGGGACATTACCAGATTGTTTTGTTCCCCTTTTATTGTATCCAAGTACTGACATTCCATTTTCAGGGCTAATGGTTGATTCAATGTCTTTGAAAAATGCCAAATATATCAATGTGAGTTGTTGAAGTGTTTTGTCATTTTAATAGAGATACATTATGATGTTGTGGATTTTTATCTTGAAATGGCTTTTGGTTGATGATGTGGAGCAGCAACTTTGTGATGGTAACGGGAGATAATGCAATGCTGGAGGATTGACAGGTTATTTCTCCCCAAGCCAGTAGAAAGGAGTTAGCAAAGACATTGGTGCATTCTGTGCATTTGCAATTTTCAGAATTTCCAGTGTCGGTCAGAGCGTTGAATAAGAAGGGTATCAAAGCTCATCCTGTGAAAGTCTGAGAACTTTCTCTTCTTTGTCCAAAAGACACTGAAACAAACAGGAAGATGAATTTTCAGAGCCTTGTTTGCAGAGCAAAGCAGTCAGCCTGATCGACATGCCATCCATCCAGAAAACCACTGGCATGCCATTGCTGCATTGTACACTCTCTCCAAGATGAGGCTGCAGCACCTTGTCATTATTTCTTTGCTTCTGCTCCCAAGCCAGCACCTGGAGAGGTGAGGGAAGTTGGAGATGTGAGGGAAGTTGGAGAGGTGAGGGAAGTTGGAGATGTGAGGGAAGTTGGAGAGGTGAGGGAAGTTGGAGAGGTGAGGGAAGTTGGAGATGTGAGGGAAGTTGGAGAGGTGAGGGAACTTGGAGAGGTGAGGGAAGTTGGAGAGGTGAGGGAAGTTGGAGATGTGAGGGAAGTTGGAGAGGTGAGGGAAGTTGGAGAGGTGAGGGAAGTTGGAGAGGTGAGGGAAGTTGGAGAGGTGAGGGAAGTTGGAGAGGTGAGGGAAGTTGGTGCTGGAAAATGCTAGTACCTGCAAGTCACCCCCAGCTGATTTGGGCGTGTTTCACTGCTGTTATATAATAAATATTTTAGTGTCACAAATTGTATCTCTGATGTCAGCAAAACAAAGAGAAATAGCGTAGTAAATAGTGTTGTTCAGCCTGATACATATCTTAATGTTCGTAAAGAGCTTGCAAGTGGACGAGAGAGCCTAACTCTAGGATAACGACAAAATGGCGATGCAAGGAAGTCAAATGATAACACAGCACAGTCTCTGAGAGTGAAAGTTATGATACACAGCACGCTTGAGCATCAAGATCTTGTAGAATCCATAACGGAGCAACCAGCAATCACGAGTCTGTGGAAAAGCACAGTCCAACGACGAGGCTGCGACAGTCCATCGACGAGGCTGCGACAATCCGAGGACTTGTTCCTGCAGAATTTGCTCTCAGAGCAGCCATTCCTTCATCATTGCTGGAGCAGAATCCTGGAATTTGCTACCTAACAGTGTAGTAGGAGTATGCTCAATTTATAAACTGCAGCAGCAAATATAGGCCACATCCACTCACTTTAAGAATAGGAAATAGATACCAGCTTTACCACGTCTATGTTCGGCAAACTACATTTAAGATATCAAAGCGGTTTCACATTTAAAATGTCAACTGCTTTTCTGTTGCTGTTCAATCCTTTTTCTGATCAATTAGACAATAACCGTTATTGCGTTATACTCTTGCCCAGTGCAAAGGACAAATACTGTTGTAAGAATTAACTGTGCAAATCAATGCCCTCCTCTATCTATTATTGTGATGATGAGGCTTCGAAGGGTTATAACTCTATGGCATAGAGACACAACTTGAAGCTAAGCTGTTGGGAAAATTACCTTTTTGTATATTACATCCTGCTTACAGTTTACCACACAAGGCTGTCCATAGAATTAACTCTTTCCAAAGTCCTCTTGATCTGTCACATTATGACAGATGTAGACTGATTATTTGCAAACTGAAATATTAACCATTTACTGTATGCTCTGAACCCCAATACTTCATGGCATATCATTATCTTTGCCTCATTCCCACTCTCTCATTAGAGTAAGACAACTGGTAGTGGTTTAACCTGAGAGTCACAGGTGAGGAGAAAGGATATGACACATACAACTCAAGCCCTAACTGTTGATGACCTATGTTATTGAGTTTTCTCCTTATTAGCTGTTGTGAAAATCAGTCACAGAACACACATTTATCTCCCTTTTCATTTTGACTTCAAATCCAGTTAAAAAGAATTTCTTTTACTAATAATACAACAAACCTGTTTTTTATTTTGTTGGGAGCATGTCAATGTTGCTTAACTGCAAATCTGGAGCATTTGCAGATTTACAAATTAAATCAGATGAATTTTCTGATTTATAAATTAATGCTTGCTTATTTGTAGAAATTTATGTTCGGTATGTAAGTTAGCTTGCTGAGCTTGAAGGATTTTTTTTCAGACATTTCGTCACCAAACTAGGTGATGTCATCAGTGAGAGTCTATGGTGAAGCGCTGGTGGTTATGTCCTGCCTTTCTATTTATTGGTCTTGGCTTCTTAAGATGGCTCATGTCATTTCCAGTTTTTTTTTCAAGGCAAGGTAGAAAATGAACTGCCTGAACAGTGAAACGGAAGGAAGTGGGCGGGGGGGGCGGGGTGCCTCTATTTGAGGTGACTTGTATCTATCTGGACGACCCTCTAAGATATTATCCACTCTTTATGTCTCTGCCTCACCCCCGCTGAGCGCCAAATCCAACCCTCTAATACCTCCCCCAAGTTAGTGTCCCTAATATCTCCCTGCTGGAATTCTTGTGCCTTGTGTCCAGCAGCCCTACCCAAAGTCTCCCTTGTAATCCCAGCAGTGTCCACTACTGGCATTGCTGAGACCAATCCGCTGCTAGTTAATACGATTGGTCAGCATTTTGTGAGTGCAGAAACTCCTCCTGCCCTGGAACTGACAACCTAGACATAAAACTAAAACAAATGGATGTCTTCAAATTGGGAATAACATTTTATCTGTGGTGTTATCCAGTTGTATTCTGTCATCAAAATCCTTCATCTCTATACTATATTTTCCTTGACTGCCCTTGTATAAGGCTTTGTGCAGCACTGAGAACCAATATATACTGCTGGTATTGCCCAAATATTGCCATTACTTCTCAGTATAAATGCCACAGAATGTGTATTGACACTGAATATACATTTAATTTTGCTCTGTTATTTTCTAACCAGGGAAAAGAAAATCTGTGGACAAAACTTGTATTACAATAGCACTCTTGATTCAATTGTTACTCCTACTACATTTTTAGCTGCCTATTGTGGTGTTATTTGCGCTATCACACATAATGGAGTTCTATCTTAGCTTTATCTATTTCCTGGCAACAGTTATCTACTTCTTAGCCTGTTGGTATTCAACAACAGTGAGTGACCATACAGCACTGTTAATGTACTGAAATATTCCAAGACACTTCTCAGGCTTTGCCTGAGGCCCACTGAAGATGTTACCTAGCAGGGTAACGAAACGTCTGGAAATGAACATTGCAGCTCAATGAGCAAACCTACATCCACTTCTCAGGAGTGCAATAGTATATGGAATTTATAGCTCAGAAGCAACCAATTGGCCCTGGTTTGTGTCCCACATGAACCAGATCCCACCTTACTCTGTTAGCATACCTTTTTTTACTTCTTTCTCTGTCTTGTCTTTCTCACACTTTCTCTTAAGAATATCAGTGATAGTTACCTCAATAATTTCTTGGCAATGTGTTAAATATTTTGACTACCCCCTGGATAGACTATTGCCTCCATAATTCTTTATTGGAATTTATTGATAACTAGCTGAGATTGAGTTTTATACCCCCTCATAAGTGGAAATGTTGATTCTCTTTCTACAAAATCATTTTTAATTCTTATTAGCTGATCTCCATTAGTTGAAAAGAGCTTCGATCTCTTGACCTTATCTGATGGATAGAACCCCTATTTATACATATGGAAAGACCATTTGGACAAGTGATCAAAAGACCGGCCAAAGGTGGAGGATTTATGTCATGGCAGAGAAATCTGGGGAAGGAATTCTGGAAACCACAGATACTGCTATATCCAAGAGGTCATCGATGTGCCAGAATCGGAGGAATGTGGCATTCTGAGGGCATGGCAAAGCTTGACAAAGTTATAAAGACTGAGGTCAGTCAGGCTATGGAGAGATTTAAAAAGAAAGTGAGGACTGCAGATGCTGGAGATCAGAGCTTAAAATGTGTTGCTGGAAACGCGCAGCAGGTCAGGCAGCATCCAAGGAGCAGGAGAATCGACATTTCGGGCATGAGCCCTTCTTCCGCAAGGAGGGCTCATGCCTGAAACGTCGATTCTCCTGCTCCTGGGTTGCTGCCTGACCTGCTGCGCTTTTCCAGCAACACATTTTCAGCAGAGATTTAAAAAGACCAAGATGAGAATTTTAAAGTGAGGTGTTCTTGAATTGGGACTCAATGCTGTTCTTCAAGCAAAAGGAGGAGGTCAGTGGGGAAAAATAGAATTGTGTGGCGAAGGTTAAGATCATTAGAGACGGGAGCAAGAGGAGTTTTAAATGTTCTACCCTTCTGCCATTCAATATGATCATGGATGTGCTTCAACATCAACTCAATTTTGTTATCCTCTTCCCATATCCCTTGAGTCTCATGATGCTCAAAGATCTGTCAATCTCAGTATTAAATACTTGGCATCCACAGTCAAGCTGGGTAAGGAATTCCAAAGAGTCACAGCTCGTGGAGTGGAGACATTTCTCATTATCTAAGGGTTAAATGGCTGACCCCTGATCTTGAGAACATGACTCTCCCTGTTCTCGATGTTCCAGCCTTGTGGGGGGGTAGATCAGCTTCTCAACAGCTAACCTGTCAAACCCTCTAAGAATCTTCCATACTTCGAGAAGATCACCCAACGCTGATTGCCGCTGGAGCTGGATAATAAGGTGAGCAGGAGGTTTTTGCTAGAGCCACTCCAGTATCTCAGTGAGGAGGGCCGGGTTTGAGATGACTGCATGAAAGGGGGACACATGGGTGTTGTTGTGGGGGTGGGGGGTGGGGGTGAAAGACTCCATTGTGAGGGGTGACTTCATTGCACCCAGGATGTTCAAACAAGAGGAAAACCTAACAACCTTTCCCCCTCCCACACCCCCCCCCCCACCCCCACCAACCTCAATCCCCAAAGCAATAGCAAAAATCTGCAGATGCTGGAAAACTGAAATAGAAACAGATTGCTGGAGAAAGCCAGCAGGATTGGGAGCGCCTGTGGTGAGAGAAACAGAATTGACATTTTGAGCCCAATATGACTCTTAAATCTCCACAGATGCTGCCAGAGCTGTTCCGTTTCCTCAGCATTTTCTGTTTTTACTGTCACAAAAGTGCTGCCAGGTTTTACCTGACAACCTCACCACATGGTGTGCACACTTCCCGTTCTGCCAATAAACTAGCAACTGCAGAAGGAACCTCTGAGGTGGTCATTACTTGGATTTCCCTGCTCATTTCTGCCATTTTTCTTTGCATTCAAGTACTGATTCAGTTCCCTTCTGAGAATTGATATTCCATCTGCTTGCTCCACCCTATCGAACAGAGCATTCCAAAACCTAGCCTCTCGCTGCTCAAAAAAAGTGCTTTCTCATGTTGCTTCTGGTTCCTATGCCAATCACCTGAAAGCACTGAGTCTGTTCTCATTTTTATAGCTGTGCAGGTACGTTTTTTTTTCTGGTTTTATAGTTCCAGCTTTATTCTAGCTGTGTTTTATTCTGTGATCCATATGGCCATGATGTATGCTGGTTATGTACGTACACGTTTCCTGTACACCACTAAGTCATCACATTGCCTTAAAGCTGATGGTAGGACTGGCTCTATTTGGGGAGTGCAGTCCTGTAAAAATACGTAATGATCCCACAATAGAGTTTGAGCATCACAACCTTAAATGCAGCCGTTTAAAATAAACCAGAATGAGTTTCTAAATATTGCAGCTTTGAGAAGAGGGTCATAGGGATACAGTCATAGAGGTCTACAGTGCAGAAAAAAAACTTCTTTGGCCCATTTTGTGTGTGCTGCTCCAACTATTCCATCCCCAATTTCTAGCACTGTCCCATAGCCATGTATGCCTTGACATCACAAGTGCACATCTACATCCTTCTTCACTGCTATGAGGGTTTCTACCTCTCCCACCTTTTATGGGCAGTGAGTTCCAGACTTCCCCTACTCTCTGAATAAAAATGTTCTTCCTCACATCCCTTCTAAAACTTCTGCCAGTCAGTCAGAGCTGATATCACTCCAAGGCATTAATCCTGTGCTCTGAGCAAGGCGTTGTGCACAGAATTAGGGAAATCACAGTCAACAATGTTATTGCCTCACCTCAATTCCTGTTCCTTTTCAAACTTAGATGGGGTCTGTGTGCATTAATAGTGAATATTCCATAAGTTGTATATGTTAGATTGGCTGCTAAGCCAAGTTATTAAAATGGGGCATTTGTTAACTCATTCACTGGATAAGGATGTGACAGGCTAGGTCAACATTCTTAATTGCTCTGAAGAAGATGGTGGTAAGCTACCTTCTTGAACCACTGTGATCATTTAAATGTAGATATGTTCACTGTGCTATTAGGAAGGGAGTTTCAGGATTTTGACCCAGTGACATTGAAGGAATGGTGATATATTTCCAAGTATGTGATTTGGAGGAGAACTTACTGGTGATGTTGCCATGCATTTACTACCCATGGAGTTAGAGGTAATAGTTTGGAAGGCTCTCTCCGGGAAATGGTGTTGCGGTATGTCTTGTAGTGATACACATTGTTGCCACTATACAGGGGAATGAATGTTGAAGATAGTGGATGGAGTGCTGATCAAGCAGATTGGACGGTAACGATGTTGTGGTTCTGTTCGCCGAGCTGGAAGTTTTTGTTGCAAACGTTTCGTCCCCTGGCTAGGCGACATCATCAGTGCTTTGGAGCCTCCTGCGAAGCGCTTCTTTGATGTTTCTTCCGGTATTTATAGTGGTCTGTCCTTGCAGCTTCCGGGTGTCAGTTTCAGCTGTCCGCTGTAGTGGTTGGTATATTGGGTCCAGCTTGTTGGTGAAGTCGCACCCATCTATCAAATGGAGAGTATTCCTGTTGCTTCTGACCCGTGCTTTATAGATTATGCATTGCCTGGCATCACTATGTATTATTCAGCTGCTAACCTCTGAGTGTCCCTTGGAAGCCATCATTAGAACATTAAGTAGAAGTCAATTGTTACTCACCAACTGACGTAGCCTACTGTAAAAAAAAAATTGTGAAGGATAGTGGATGGTTTTGTGGTTTTTTTTATTAACTTAAATTTTCTATGAATGAGTCAGAGAACCAGTTTTGTCTTCTGGACATTTCTCTGCTCCCTGGGTGTATGGCATTTGAATGATTTGGGTGTAGTCTAATCTGACATTTTTGTTCTGTGCTTCATCTTGACTGGGAATGAATCTCCTCATGACTGTTTGAGTTCTGTGGAAGGGTCACTCGGCCAGGATCGTTAACTCTGATTTCTCTCTGCAGATGCTGTCAGACCTGCTGAACTTTTCAGTTTTTGTTCCTCATGACCATTGACAGCCAACATTCAGTCAGTAGATGCAGCCTGACTGAGCAATCATTTGCAATTGATTATCATAAAAATTGGCACATGTAAACAGAGATTGATTTTACAATTTGTACATTATCTACCAACTTGTTTTCTCAAAGGTTGATGTTGCAACGATTCGCTAACAACTGCCTATCATTTTCAGGGTCTTCACTGAATGAACATGTAGCAGGTGAAAGGGATACAAGTGTTGCAGTTAATCTTATTATACGGCAGGTTTTTCAACAGAATGACATTTCTTGTCTTTGGAAACATTGGACTCAAAAAAAACAGGAATGTCATCCAAGTAAGAAGTGGTTGCACAGTACAATGATTTGTTGTCTGCTGTATGAATGTGAACAGGCATTTCGATATGACTTTCACCGCCTATAAGTCTCTGAAAAGGCCCCTGTTCAATACTCCAGCATATGTTTGATAGGATAAGGAAAAAAGCTGCTCTGTTCAAATGTTATTTGCACTGTAATCACGTAAATAAGACCCAGTTTGCAGTATTAAGCTTTTTATTTACCATTTTATTGATTGTTCGCAACAGATCTACATCCACTATAATCACTGGCCTTAACCATGAATGTTAAACTCTTGTAAGACAATTGGTGAAGGCCAAAAACAAATGAAATTGTAACTCAGTTCAGATGCATTTGTAGAGTGAAATGTCACGGGTAAAAGATCTTTTGGCGCAATGATAGTGTCCCTTGCCCAGGGCCAGAAGATCTGGGTTCGCATGTCGCCTGCCCCAGAAATACATCATAACATGTCTAAATATTTTGAATAATTTCAGCTCCAAACACAGCCACATCCCAATGTTAATGTATAAATCATTGCCCTCCACTCGTATCTGTTTAACTACAATTGATAGATAACTAACAATGGACAACCAGGATTATTGGGAAACTGAATGAGCTAAATTTGATATGGCTACACTTTAACTTACCAGAATTAGGCATGATGTGGAGTTTAGGTTGAAATTACAAAAGCTTGTAATTTGAAATAAACGTGTTGGATTATAACCTGGTGTTGTATAACTTCTGACAGAATTAAACTGAATTAATGCTGGGTAGAGATTTGACCTTAGCTTCCCAGTGTTAACATTGAACACTCCCTGCTCAGGGTGTAACAAGCCTAGATGATGAGTATAGATTTATATCGTGAGTTATTGGAGCATGAAATGCTTTGCTATGGAGCTTGTTTGAAACACAAGTTGTCGATATACTTGGTAGGGAAAAGTGGATGAACATTTGAAGGTCAATGCGATACAGATCTAAAGGGAGAAAACAAGGAAATGGAATTGCCTTTGATTGCTCTAGCAAAGAAGTAATGCAGATATGAAATGTCAGTGTTATTCAGTGCTGTGAAAGTGTAAAGTTTGGCAACTTCAGCAAAGTGCATTTGCCTCAGTGTAGAAATCAAAATCTGATATCGACTTCTGGAATCCAGACGTGTGCAGTTGGTATGAAAACCAGAACTTTTGTTGGTAATGACTCACTGCTCTTTCACAGGACATGTTGGCGAAACGTTTGTGTACAACGATGTGAAAAGAACTCCTGCAACAACGTCTTATTCTGAAATATTGCTGAAAACTCCTGAAAAGCATAAACCTTTTTGAAGGAAATGTAACTGAGCTTTTAATTCTATATCAACTCATACCCACTGTTGAACTACCTCTCAGGTCTGATCATCTGTTAGTGGATTGTCATGTTAGTGCATTACCGTAAATAATCCATAGGGTATAATGCATCATTTTGAAAAAAAAAGTTTCTTCAACTTTGTTGCTATGCAGAGCTCCTAATTTGCATTTTGCTTTCTGGAAAATTTTTTAGAAGTGTATGACAATTAGTGCTGTTTATTTCCTCATTTGTTGTCGGTGAGAATTCTTTGGCCATTGAATCCATTTGTTGACATCACTGTTGCTAGCTGCTTGGATATAACCCAGACATAATGTAATTAATGGTGAAATCCTTGCCACAGCAATTGCAACTCTTTTTATGATCAGCAGTCAACACAGTCACTGTCTGACCAACATCAGTGTGATAATTCCATTTCTTACATCAATCATCCTTAAACCAGATTACAAATAGTTCTGCGCTGTGAACCTATACCCTGAGAAGCAGTGGTTACCCCTGCTGCCTGACAGCGCCAGGGACCTGGGTTCAATTCCACCCACAGCTGACTGTCTGTGTGGCGTTTGCACATTCTCCCTGTGTCTGCTTGGGTCCCCTCTGGGTGCTCTTGCTGCCTTCCATAGTCCAAAGATGTGCAGGTTAGGCGAATTGGCTAATCTAAATTGCCCATAGTGTCCAGGGATCTGCAGGCTAGTTGGATTAGCCATGGGAAATGTGGGGCTATGGGAATAGGGTAGGAGCGCTGGATGGGGTGCTCTTTGGAGGGTTGCTGCAGACCTGATAACCCAAATGGCTTCTTTGCACAGCATATAGACTCTATCTACAATATGACTACCCAATATTTATTTTGCTTTGAATTTTAACGAATAGGTTCTAATTTGTGGAAAGGAAAACTGGGCTGAAACATTCGGAGGGTGGTGGATCCTTGGAATTCTCTACTCCAGAGTTCCATGGAGGTTCAAGCATTAAGTATATTCAAGATGGAGATTTATAGTGTTATAGACTAGGCCAGACCACTCAAAACTTGCTTAAGTAGGCAACCCAGATTATAACCTTGCAACTTGTTTCGGTAAGTGTACAGTGAGAATTACCCGGAGTAAGCTAGCTAAGTTGACTACTAGGTTTTAAAACAGACAGAAATTTATTCACAAAATTACACATTGAAACACAAAGAACAGAATAAAGTCAGAATAAAGAATAGGCTTCAGTCTATCCAAACTAGACTTAATTATGGTGTTCCGAATATACACAACAGTTCCAATAAACAGAGAGAGAACGGGTAAGTGGAGTTGAAATGCCCATCAGCCATGATTAAAGGGCGGAGTGGACTCAATGAGCCGAATGGCCTTACTTCCACTCCTATGTCTTATGGTCTTAATAAGCTAACCCCCCCTTAAAAAACAATTAAAAATGGAACAGATGTTGACAGGTAGAAGTTAGAAGGGCAGAAAGAGAGAGAGAGAGCTTGTTTCCACACAGCTGAACTCCTAACTAGTTCTTGGACTGAACTGCTCAGCTAGACAGCTGACCACTCCCCTTTCATTATACAGGTCACTTCTAAAACTTGACCACTTTGGCCTGAAGTCTCATCTGTTTACATATAAACAAAAAGGTCTCTCAGTACCCTTTAATCTCTGTACCAAACCAGTCTAATTGGAACCAGGAGCTGGTTTATGACCCTTCTGAAAAATACCAAGGACACAGTATCCTTAAGAAAAGGAACAGCTTTTAGAAAAAAAGGACCAGCTTTGTGACAATAAATCTCTAGGTATTAAAGGTATCAAGGGATAATATGGAAAAACTGAGGTGGCAGATCATTCATGACTTAGTTGATTGGCAGAGCAAGCTGGATGGACTTATCTGTCTACCTGTGCTGCTATGATAGGAAACAAGCAGCAGATTGACTTGTCATAATTTACTGCTGTAGGGCCAAGTGGCAATTCCCCAAAGACACTTGAATAAACGCAAAATGCTGCGGATGCTGGAAATCAGACGTAAATACATAAAATGCTGGATAGACTCAGGTCTGGCAGCATCCGTGGAGAGAAAAACAGTGTTAACTTTCATCATGTTGGACCCTACCTTGCTTTGCTGGCTTCTGAAAACCACTTAAATGTTCAATCCACCTCCAGTCGATGGCACCTCTAAGTACCATTTTATCATTAGGAATATGTTGCTAGAAAACTTCTGGCACAGGTTTACTGCTGACAAGATTCTTAATCTGAATGCATCTCAATCTGCAGAATGGGATGTCAGAGCTGATCATAGAATCCCTACAATATGGAAACAGGCCATTTGGCCCAACAAGTCTGCGCTGACCTTTCAAAGAGTATCCCACCCAGACCTATTCCTCTACCCTATTACTTTACATTTTCCCTGACCAATACACCTGACCTACATACCCCTGAACACTATGCGCAATTCAGCACAGCCAACTCACCTAACCTGGACACCTTTGGACTGTGGGAGGAAACCGGAGCACCCAGAGGAAACCCACGCAGACACAGGAAGAATGTGCAAACTCCACACAGTCAACTGAGGCTGAAATCGAACCTGGGTCCCTGGCACGATGAGGCAGCAGTGCTAAACACTGAGTCACCGTGCTGCCCGGATGAATAGCTGGTAAATGTGGGGGGGATTTTGGGGAGGGAGAGAAAGCAGGTAGAAGCGGGGAATCTAGGATAACATTTTAGGTTCTGGCACCCCAACTAACTGTCTTAATGCTGCTGGTTGGGCAAGAAGGTGACAGAATATAATGTGAAGGTATTCACTTTGATAAAAAGCAGAGAAAAGCCAAATCTTTTCCGAAAAGTTGAGTGATTACCAGATGTTGGTTTGTAGATGGATCGGAGTAACCAGGCAGGAGCAGGAAAAGTAATTGGAAAGGCAAACTGTGTGTTCATCCTTATTGAAAAGGTGTCCAGAATGTGTGAGTGAAGAAGATTAGCAGCAAATATATAGGTCATGATGAGATGAATTCCGGGTCTCTTTTATTGAAAGAAGGATATACTTTCCTTAGAGAGCATTCCACAAAGGTTTACTAGATTAATTTTTGGACTGAGAGGATTATCCTTTAAGAGCGATAGAGTTGATTGGGTCTATAAGAGTTGGCTTAATTGAAACATCCAAGATTGTGAGGGATCTTGACGGTGTGCATGCGGGCAGGATATTTTCTGTTGTGGGAGAATTTACAACCGGGGTTAGGATCTCAAAATAAGAGTTTGCTCTTTTAAGACAAAAATGAGGAGAATTTTTTTTGTAGGGAGGTAAGTCTTTGGAATTTTTCCTCAAAAGATGATGGAAACAATGCTTGAATATTTTTGGGGCCTGGGTTAATAGCTTCTTGATAAGCAAGGAGATACAAGGTTTTTGTCGGTAGGTGGGAATGTTAAGTAATATGTGCTAAATGAAAGAGTGGGGTGAGGGGCTAAGTGACTTACTATTGCTCCGCATGCTCATAAATCAAGTGTAGACCCACTGTTCAGTGTAGGGTCACATTTGGGTTAAAACATTGTACAGAGGGCCAGCTGTAAAAACTCAACAAATGAATAATCCTAATAAAGATAACTTACAGTAAAACTAAACATGAAAGCTTAATTATTTTTAAAAATTCTCTCATGGGATATGAATGTTGCTGATGGGGCCAGCATTTATTGCCTGCCCCCCGTTGCCCTTGAGAAGGTGATAGTGAGCTGCCTACTTGAACCACTGTAGTCGATGTGCTGTGGGTGAGATGATCATACCACCACAATGATGCAGTGCATACAACAGCAAAAACCATGCATCCCTTGAACTCAGTGCAGGATATAAACTTCAATATTTCAATCTTAAGTTTACCAGCAAGATTGTAGGTCAAGTTTATGCTGGGTCTACAAATCAGTAACCTTTTGGTTCTTTCAACAGTTGTCTTAATTCCGTGTCCTCTGGCTACCAATTCTGCTGCTACTGGGAAGCATTTTCTCTTTATTTACCTAATCAATACCCTCATGATTTTGAGTGAATCCATTAAATCGATCCTTAACCTTTCCTGCTCGAAAGAAAATAACACCAACATTTTCGTCTTTCTACTTAAGTGAAAGAAAATGTAAAATGTTAACATGATGTATATACAAGATTTTAAAATAACTTCATGGATACACAGCCATTCTAGGAGGTGAAGACACTCATTGCTGAAACATAGAAACATAGAAGATAGAGCAGAAGGACATTCGGCCCTTTGAGCCTGCTGCACCATTCATCGTGTGCATTGCTGATCGTCCAACTCAATACCGTAATCCTGCTGGGTCCCATAACCTTTGATCCAGTTTGCCCAAAGGGCTATATCCAGCTGCCTCCTGAATACATTCAATTTTTGGCATCAACTACTTCCTGTGGTAATGAATTCCACAGGCTCACCACTCTCTGGGTGAAGAAATGTCTCCTCATTTCCGTCCTAAATGGTCCACCCCGAATGCTCAGACTGTGACCTCTGGTTCTGGATGCACTCACCAGCAGGAACGCCTCCCTGCATCTACCCTGTCTTATCCTGCTAGAATTTTATAAGTCTTTACAAGATCTCCCCTCATTCGTCTGAACTCCAGCAAAAACAATCCTAACCCATTCAATCTCTCCTACATTATTCTCGCCATCCCCCAGAAGCAACCTAATAAACCTTGACTGCACTTCCTCGAGAGCAAGAGCATCCTTCCTCAGGAAAGGAGACCAAAACTGCAAAAAATATTTTAGGTGTGGCCTCACCAAGCCCATGTATAACTGCAACAACACACCCCTGTCCCCAAAGACAAGGCAATCCTGAAGGTTTCAGGTTCCAATCTTGAATGGCCAACCTTTATGGCACTTGATCTCAGCTGGAGTCAGCTCTACAGTGAGGAAAATGAGATAAAATGACTGTTAATAGCGTTTCCAGCGTTTCCTGATTACATCAACTCAGGACGAGGTGTTGCACATTTAGGACTGGGATGAGGAGAAATTTCTTCACTCAGAGTTATTCGTATTGGGAATTCGGTATCCCAGAGAACTTTGGATGCTCAGCTGCTGCACATATTCAAGACTAAGATGGGGACTCTGGCAGTGCAGTGGTACTGTCCCTACCTCTGGATCACGAGTCCTTGATTCATTGCCCCACCTGCTCCTGAGGTGTTGAACCAATATCTATGAACAGGTTGATTCCAAAATATATGGACAGATTTTTGGCCTCCTAAAGGACATCAAGAGAGTTAGGGATAGGGTAGGAATTAATTGGATTGAAGGAATAGTTTTCAGGGGCCTGATGTCCTACTCTGACTCCCCGTTAAAGTCAGAGAGGTGCACAGCATGGAAACTGACCCTTCAGTCCAACTTGTCCATGCTGACCAGATTTCCCACATGGTCCATATCCCTCTAAATCCTTCCTATTCAAATACCCATCCAGATGCCTTTTAAATGTTACAATTGTACCAGCCCCCACCACCTCCTCTAGCAGCTCATTCCATACATGCACCACCCTCTGCGTGAAAAAGTTTCCCCTTAAGTCCCTTTTATATCTTTCCCTTCTCACCCTAAACCTATGCCCTCTAATTCTGGACTCCCCTACTCCAGGGAAAAGACTTTGTCTATTTACCCTATCCATGCCCCTCATGATTTTATAAACCTCTATAAGGTCACTGCTCAGCCTCCGAAGCTCCAGGGAAAACAGCCCCAGTCTTTTCAGCCTCTCCCTATAGCTCAAATCCTCCAACCCTGCCAACATCCTTGTAAATCTTTTCTGAATGCATTCAAGTTTCACAACATCCTTCCGATAGAATTGAGACCAGAACTATATGCAATATTCCAAAAGGTGTCTAACCTGTACAGCCGCAACAAGTCCTCCTAACTCCTATACTCAATACTCTGACCAATAAAGGAAAGCATACCAAACTCCTTCTTCACTATCCTATCTACCTGTGACTCCACTTTCAAGGAGCTGTGAACCTGCACTCCAAGGTCTCTTTGTTCAGCAACACTTTACAGGACCTTACCATTAAGTGTATAAGTCCTGCTAAGATTTGCTTTCCCAAAATGCAACACCTCGCATTTATCTAAATTAAACTCCATCTGCCACAGCCCATTGACCCATCTGATCAAGATCCTGTTGTAATCTGAAGTAATCTTCTTCACTGTCCACTACACTTCCAATTTTGGTGACATCTGCAAACTTGTTAACCAAACCTCCTTTGCTCATATCTAAATCAACAATATGAGTAACGAAAATTAATGGACGCAACACTGATCCTTGTGGTCACAGGCCTCCAGTCTGAAAAACAACTGTCCACCACCACCTCTGTCTTCTACCTTTGAGCCAGTTCTGTATCCAAATGGCTAGTTCTCCCTGTATTCCATGAGATCTAACCTTGCTAATCAGTCTTCCATGGGTAACCTTGTCGAACGCCTTACTGAAGTAGTTCTGGATTCCCCCACCCCAGGGGAAAGACCTTGTCCATTCACCCTATCCATGCCCCTCATGATTTTATAAACCTCTACAAGGTCACCCCTCAGCCTCCAATGCTCCAGGGAAAACAACTCCAGCCTATTCAGCCTCTCCCTTTAGAATCCCTACAGAAACAGGCCCTTTGGCCCAACATGTCCACACCGACCCTCCCAAGAGTAACCCACCCAGACCCAATTCCCTACCCTATTCTCATAGATTTACCCCTGACCAATGCATCTAACCTACATATCCTTGAACACAATGGGCAATTCAACATGGCCAATTCACCTGGCCTGCACATATTTGATTGTGGGAGGAAATCGGAGCACCCGGAGGAAACCCACGCAGACACAGGGAGAACATGTAAACTCCACACAGACAGTCACCCCAGGCTGCTCTTGAAGCCAAGTCCCTGGCAGTGTGAGGCAGCGGTATTAACTACTGAGCCACCCCAAACCCTCCAACCCTGGCAACATCCTTGTGAATCTTTTCTGAACCCTTTCAGATTTCACTTTCAAATGTTTTCCTCTCACATTTCTATTTTGTTGTTGAGGCCCCAGAAGTGGACTTGGGTGGTTGCGATTAAACCAAGTTGTGCTTTGGAGGGAAAATCACGAAGCCGGAAGGAGAGGTTGTTAAATGGCAGGGACTCATTCTTTGAGTGGATCAGAGAGAGTGACTGGACGTCATTTGACTTTGGAGGTGGTCATGCCTGTATTGAGTGCACTCCAGCCATTCTCTCAAGCCATGGAGCTGAATAGGTCCAGGCAAAGCTCAGTGTTAATTTGTGTAGGTGTGGGTCATGGAGGAGCAGGAGTGAACGTTTGCAGCCTTAAAAATAACCTGGATTCCTGTCGCCCCAATCGTCCATCATTGAAACTGTTTTCCCTCGTCCAACTTGCTTCCCTGAGCCTTGCCCTCCCCGCCTCGAACTTATTTTGCTTTCAGATCTCAATCTCGAAAAGCTGCCTGCTCCTGAATTTTTCCCCAAGTCAAGGAAGACCCTTGAGAGGCAATGCTACAATCACCAGTCAAATAATACATGAAAAAATCAAAACTGAGCGCACAAGGGATTGTTAAACAAGACTCGTCAACCTGGTCAGTACGTTAGACTCCCAGTCCAAGATTTTAGAAACAGCAATGGCTACAGGATCAGCATGGGCTGTCAGCTGTATCCAGCCCATCTCCTGCATTCTGCCCTCACCCCTTCCCTCCCACAACAATGATAGGGTCCCTCTGGACCTCACTTCCCACCTGACTAGCCTCCACATCCAAACCTCTGTAAGCTGGCATTTCTGTCACCTCCAATGGGATACCACCACCAGACACACATTCCCCTCCCCTCCCTTGTGAGATTTCTGCAGGGACCATTCCCTCTAGGTCACTCCAGTACATTCATTCTTAACCACTCACGGCACCTTCCCATGCAATGGTAATGGGTGTAATACCTCCATGTTTATCTCCTCCATTGAAGGACCTGGTCACACTTTTCAATTATGCAGCGATTTACCTGTACTCCACTTAATCCAATCTCCTGCATTTGCTGTTCACAATGTGGTCTCCTCTATACTGGGGAGATGAAACATAGGCTGGGTGCCTGCTTTGCAGGATACCTATGCCCCGTTTGCAAAAATAACCCTGAGCTTCCAGTTGCCTGCCACTTCATATTCCCACACCAACACTCCTGTCTCACGAGTGCTCCAGCAAACCTCAGCTCAGGCTCAAAGAACAGCATCACATTTTCCAGTTGGGGACCCTGCAGCTTCAAGGACTCAACATCAAATTCAATAACTTTACAGCCTGATGGCATTCTTCCAAGTTTTTCATCATTCTTTACAGTGCTTTGCATTTTTGACCAATCGTTTGCACTTTCTGTGTACCCTTTACCCACTCTTCAATTCCAATATCCTCACACACTTTGTATGGTAGGAGCTGCCTCGACAAGACACAAAACACAACTTTTCACTGTACCTAGGTACATGTGACAATAATAAATCAAACCAATCAAATCATTTTTGTGCTCTTGTATATAACACTTGCACTCTTTGAACAGCTGGAATGAAGTTCTTGTTGGAAAGCAAACTTTGCATTCCAATGGAAAATGATAAATTTTGCAAGATAATGCAGCTTACATTATTCGTACATGAATCCCGCTCACAGATGGTGAGGGAGGCATTAATCCTATAGAGTTAAGTTTAATTTAGAAATCCTTCTGCTTTGAATTCTACGTAGTTCTTACTCATGTATTAGCAGCCTATTAATTTAATCTGCCAAGACATATTGTTTTCAGTGACAGTGCTTTGATGTTTTCATGGATAATCAATATGGGCAGTGCTACCATTGTGTTGACTGTCGGACGATATTTTCAGATCACTGCAGTGAGGCAGTGCCAGCTGTTTGTGTGGGAGGCAATGCGCCATCAGCTGTTTACAAATACGTTAGGAGATCTGATTGAAAAAAAAGGGGTGTCTTGTGCTTGAGGGGGAATGTAATCCTCAAGAGGTGTGAAAAGAAAATGCACAAAAATGACTAATTCAGGTTATGCACACTCAGAGATCTGAGTTAAACATATGAGGTCTGGAAAAGATTGAGAGGAAAGAGAAAATACCATCCCGTTTTGGACAATGACATTAAGAATGTTTTTAATGCAGAATTTCTTGTTGTTTGACTGTTTCAGTGTTTAAAATGCACAAAAAGCAAAATTAAATGCTATGATTATGGGCATTAGGGTTTATCAGCTTATGGTTACAGGGATCAGCAATCATTACTGGTGGCTCAGTGGTTAGCACTATGGCCTCACGCCGCCAGGTTCCATTCCAGCCTCAGACAACTGTCTGGAGTTTGCACATTCTCCCTGTGTATGTGTGGGTTTTCTTTGGGTGCTCTGGTTTCCTCCCATAGTCCAAAGATGTATGGGCCAGGTGCATTAGACATACTAAATTGCCCACAGTGTTAGGTGCTTAAGTCAGAGGATACTGGGTCTGGGTGGGTTAATCTTCGGAGGGTTGGTGTGGACTGGTTGGGCCAAAGGGCCTGTTTCTATACTGTAGAGAATCTAAAAGAAAGTTGTATTTCCCTGTTAGTGTATCAAAACTGCTTTTGGTTAATGACAACATTGAGAAACTCACTTCATGTGCAAATGCAAAGAATATATAAAAGTTTGATCTTAAAATTACAGGAATTGCTGGACAATTTAAGGCCAAGTTCCACCTTCAGTCAATCCATTAACTGCATGATACAATCATCAAATTTTAGTAAGTTCCTCATCGACCATAAACCCATGGTGTGATCAAAGTCCAACTGGAGGCCTGACTTGGTAAGGTTAGGTCTTGAGGGCAGTTAGGGGATGGACAATAAATGCTGGCCCAGCCAGTGATGCCTACATCCTGTGAACGAATAAAAAAAATTATCTGTTCTTTCCAAGTACTTGCCACAGTTTGTGTCTCAAGTGAGTTACATGAAAGAAATCTCTCTAATTTGCATTTGATTAAATCAATGCAACTGCTGACTTCATCTCCCTGTTGTATTGATCGCTCACTCATTTACTGAAATATTGGTCTTGATTTTTACAATCAGGGAGGTTACTAGGGAGTTAGAGGGAACAAACCTGACAGGTTAGGGGATGTGGATTAATATCCATCCACAGTAACGCCCTTTAGATAATGATTTTAGACCATGCTTACCAACCGGCTAAATTAACTTAGGTCCTAGATGAAGATGGGTGGATGAGATTCATTGGTTTCACTTTGGTTGGGAGGGGGGTGCGCGGGGTTGGTATTTGGGATTTTCCTCTTGATGATGGATGACAGGAATAGTTCATGTTGGGGGTTCTTCAAAGATTATGTGGAATGTTAATGATGGGGTGGGGATGGCCTCAAGATTGGAGGGTCCCTGGAAGGTGGAGTGGGGGGGGTGATATGAGAAGGGGCTCTGATCGGTGGAGTGAGGTGGGGAGGGAA
Organism: Hemiscyllium ocellatum; assembly: GCF_020745735.1. Lineage (NCBI taxonomy): Eukaryota > Metazoa > Chordata > Chondrichthyes > Orectolobiformes > Hemiscylliidae > Hemiscyllium > Hemiscyllium ocellatum. The sequence continues at coordinate 33,859,555 of NC_083436.1, read as the reverse complement.
GGCTGTGGAATGTGAATTGGGGAACTGGGGGGGGAATGGAAGGGTGTGTATGAGCGAGGGGCCCTGGGAGGTGGAGTGGGCGTGGGGGGTGGTTGGGCGCGAGGATCTGTAGGGGCTGGAGTGGAGGAGGATGAGCTCTGGAAGGTGAAACGTGGGGACCGAGGGGCTCTGGAAGGTGTAATGCGGGGTGTGGGATGGGCCTAGGAAGATAAAGTGTTGGGCAGAAACAGACTTGCTTCTCTTGACAAACATGGAGTAGAAAGATGGGCAACATTTTAAGACTCATGCCTGTGTTTACCGTGGCCTCTCCTTTCCACATGAGTTTCTGTCCCCCACTTGCCTTCAACCATCTCTCATGAATTTTAGAGACAATATTGTCAGTGGTCCTAAACACTGGCATCGATATTACGGCAAGCTGAACACAACAGCCTGGCAATGGGATCTCATGTTTTCGAATTTAAACCTCTTGGTTGACCACTTGCCTTTCTGGATTGTGGAGGTTGAATTCAATGCGATTATCTCTGCAACAGACACAAACTACTGCAGATGCTGGAAATCTAAAAGAAAAACAGAAAATGCTGGAGGAACTCGGCAAATTTAGAAGCATCTACAGGGAGAGAAAAACAGTGTGATACCTTGTGTCGAAAACAAATCTTGTCCAGAACTGAACAAACTCGACAAACACTTAGAAAGGCAGACTCAATCCCCAGCATCTTGGGTCTGTATTGACCATTTGCAATGTGTTCTAATCAATTCTCCTGAAAACCATGGTGGAAAAGTGCCACTGGAGGATTGGAGACTGACAATGGTTCAACTTCTGTCGCTCAATGCCAATCCCTCTATCCAAGCAGATTTCAGACATATTTTGCTTTGAGGCCGGACTCATTTATGTCGGCACAAATCAAAGAGTTAATAAAGTGGTCGGTGGCTAAATGTTAGATATTTGAATACATTGTGTTTCCCCAAGCTACTCCGAGAATAATCAATAAACTCTCTATTGTTAGCGACTTGCTGCTTAAGATACTTAATGCACCAAATACCAGAGTTTGATTTAAGTGACAGAAACAGTACAGTGAGGGCAATCTGTAAGAGCTGAATCATTTTTAAGTCCTGATTAGGAGCCTTTACTGCAAATCCCTCATGGCTTCTACCTATTGTTTACAGGCATGGCACACTGAGACATCTCCAGGTTATTTCCTTCAAGTAGTATCTTCTGGTTCGAATTAAAACGGTCAGATCGTTTTGACCATGTATTTCTAGTTAGCAAATAATTGTTCATTTTTCAAATTTCTGTGAAATCTCAGTTTTACAACATTTGTGTTGACAATGAGTGGCGACTTTAATTATTAGTGCACTACATGATAGTTATAATCAACCAACACCAACTATAGGAGGAGTATTGCCTTGTCTTAATGTGTGGAAGTTCCTGGTGATTAAATCCCACTCTGATTGGAACATGATGAGTGTTCACTACTTTCCCAATTGGCCTATCGATTGACTGTTAGTTGATGCAATAACTATACTTAAGCAATGCTGCTAAATTGGATTTGAATCAATAGATATGCACGGCTAAGACAAAGTACAGATGTTTGCTGGAGTTTTGTAGTCAATGCCAGAGAGTCGAGGCCTAAATTGTTTGAGGTTAAAAATCACACAACACCAGGTTATAGTCCAACAGTTAAAAATCACACAACACCAGGTTATATTCCAACAGGTTTATTTGGAAACACTAGCTTTCGGAGCGCTGCTCCTTCATCAAGTGGTTGTAGAATATCAAAACATATATTGTTTGACTCTTCTTTCCCAACAACTGAACACACTCTTGAAACACATACCAAGATGCTGGGTTTATTTTTGTTGGTGGAACCTACCCAGCCCCTGAACAATGTGGCTATTGGAAGAACAAAGGGGAAAATAGGGTGAGATTGAGAGTCTCGTCGTCCAGATGAAGAAGTCTGATTCTCCAACCATGAGAGAGGCAAGAGTCTTGCTAGTGAGTTGTGAGAGGCTCAGGACATTACCAGACAGCATTGTATTGCCCATTACAGGGGAAAGGAAGGCTGAATAGGCTGTGACTTATTTCACTGGAGCTTAGAACTTTTTGAAGTTTATAAATAATGCGTATAGATAAGGTGAATGGTAGTTGTATTTTCTCTGGGATAGGGGATTTCAAGACTGGGGGCATATTTTTAAGGTGAGAGGAGAGCGATTTTAAAAAGACATGAGGCACAACTTTTTTACACTGGCAGTTGTTTGCATATGGAATGAACTTCCTGAGGAAGTGGTGGATGTGGGTACAATTGCAATGTTTAAAAGATATTCACATAAATCTGTGAATCGGGAAGGTTTGGAGGAATGTGGGCCAGGAACAAATAAGTGGGGCTAGTTTAGTTAGGGATTATGTTCAGCATGGACTGGTTGGACTGAAAGGTTTGTTTCCATGCTGTATGACAGTTAAGTGTTAACCACATTGCTAGGGGTTTGGAGTCACATGTAGACCAGAGCAGGTAAGGAGGGCAGTTTCCTTCCCTAAAAGACATTAGTGATCCAGATGGGGTTCTCTCCAGCAATCGAGTCATGGCCATCAATTCAATTCTTTTTAACTAAATTCAAATTCTACCATCTGCCTTGGCAGGTTTTGACCCTGCATCCCCAGGTCTCTGGATTAACAGTCCAGCAACAATACCATGAAGCCATCGCTCCCTCCTCCCCTGCATGTCACCTTGCCTCACTGACATGCTGTTTCCAATTCTCCCGTCCACTGGATAATAACTCTATGCTCCTGATACTTCTTGACATGAAAGTCAGGGTGGCTGCCACTCGCAGTTTGTTTCCCTGGCCCTCTATCTTGAACAGTAGTGACCACCGTCTCAGAGCACATCCACGAGCAACTTCTTTACTCTCTCCGTTTTATTCAAAGCAATATGGAAAGTCCAAGGAACCCCTTGGACTCTTCCGCAGTGTCAGTACTTTTTCTCAGTTGAAGTAACCTCTTAATTGATTGTTTTGCTGCTGTCTAATAAGAAATCAAAATTTGATTATCATTGCACAGCACAGAAAATATTGACATGTTCATGCATCCTATTCTCTCCCTCCTGATGAGGTTGTCAGATTAATAATTATCTAAAAAGCAGTTGCTTGTTGATTAACTGTGGACTAGCTCATTCAAAACAGTAAAACACATCTTCAGGTCTGAAGAAGAGATTACATTAATCAAAGTATTTTCTGTGTGTGCATAGTTTACAAACTAACTGTTAGGCAGAATCACACCATTGTATACACATCGCCCTTGAAGGTGAATACTCTTAAAGGCAAGGTACAGATACAACAGATGATCAAAGATTATGTGTCATTATAAAAGTTTAAATTTACATCTATTACAACAATCTGTTGGTATTTCAATGCTTTGTATTGACTTGGAGTTTTCAGTTTCTTATGAATGTATTACTCTGTGCCCTTTTTTTGATATCTAGATCAGATTCAAAAGGGTGTGTGTGTCAGCACATGTGGAGAAATGGACTTGTGTAATGCAGGTTATCAGCATATAGAGTTTACATCAGATGAATATGCTTCATAAGTGATTAAGAGGCTGGAAGTCATTGAAGGATAAGAAAGTATACAGAGTACAACTTACTGAGCTCGCACTGCCATGAAATTTCTAATGATTAATGGGAGAGTCAGCCCTCCTTAACGTTTGGAAATGAAAAACTGGCTGCCTGAGGGCTTTTAAAAAAAAAATTAGAACCTTTAACTGCAGCTGATGTGCATCTTGAGTACTTTGTGAGTTTCTTAAGGGAATTCCTGTGTGTGTGAGAGTCTGCGTGTGTGTATGTGCAAGTCTGTGTGTGTAAGACTGTGTGTATGCGTGTCTGTGTGTGTGTGTCTGTGTGTGCATGTCTGCGTGTATGTGCATATATGAGTGTGTCTGTGTGTGTGCATGTCTGCCTGTGTGTGTGTGTGTGTGTGTGACTGTTAACTTGCACCTGCACAGCAGCATTGTAGAAAGTATTCTGGAACTCTATGGAGGACTCAGTCACTTCAAGGGTAGACTTGGGAGCTTCACTAGAGCAAAACAGTTTACTCAGTGGATCAATGTAATTTTCTGCTTCTGCTCTTTCAAGCCCCTAAGTATGTTCTTGGTTGGATAGCGTATTCAAAACTCAAACCAGTCTAATACATCAGACAATTCAAAGCCATCTGTCACTTCATCAATTCAAGCAATTTCAGCCCTGATAATCGCTTCTGGCAGGGATTTTTTATGCCACTTCAAAAGATATTGCTATGCTAAAATGCCCCCCGTGCCTTTGCATGAAATAGTTGCACAGTTTGTGGACTGAAAGCTGGTATTCTACGAAATTTATTCCCTTCCACTTCAGCCTCATATTTCCTTAGTTCCCATTTCTAGCTTTTATCTGTCCCTGTTTGTCTGTCACTCTAATCATCTCAGGAACTTCAGTTGTCTCCATTTTACACCAACCTAATCATCGGCCGGTCCATGTACACTCCCTTTGATGTTACCTTCTCCTCCCAACACGGCCCTGCTCTATTCCCACCCACATAAATCCCTGTGCAGGGTCTTGCTACATTGTGGCTCACAGTCCCATTACACTATGGTCCACAATTTGACTTTCCTGTGACCATACAGTCTGCACCTTGGTCCATGGTCCAGCTGTACCCTGGTGGAGCAGTCTACACAACAGCCTGCCAGGCTTTTGACATTGTTCAAAACATGTCCATGACTCTGGAACTTGAGCTATCTGGGGCATGAGGTCTCCTTTTGATCTTCTCTGTTGGTCAAATTCTCTGCCTTCATCTGAAACCTCCCCACGCACATCAATGGGTTGAGAAATTAAACGCAGGGAGGTCAGTGTGAACATCAACATCACTCCCTGCAGGATTTATGCATTATTAAAAGCCAGGATGGAAATTGCCAGCCATTACAAACTTTCCTGAAACAGGAGTTGCTGGATTGTTAAGTATATTCAAAGTTGAGAGAGAGGGAGAGAGATTTTCAGTCAGTAAGCGAATCTCAGATTATGGTTAAAAGCCAGGAAAGTGGATTCTAGGATTATCATCACAGCCGCTATCTCAATGGATGGTGGAGCAACTCAATGGGCCAAATGGCCTACTTCTACTCTTCAGTATGTGGGCATCAGAGCAAGCCTGGCACTTTCTGATCATCCCAACCTAAGAAGGTAGCTATGGACTTACTTGAATTGGTTTTGTAAGGTTGCTTCAGTTAAGAATCAATCATTGACATCTTTCCATCTGTTCACTGATAACATGTGCCAGGCCATAGGCAGAAGAATTTGACTGGTCCCTGTCGGGAGAGTTAGATGGTGAGGGACAGGGTCACCTATAAATATCCCTGGGTAGTCTTTCTGCTGCTGACCTGCCCACTCCTGACCAGTCTGGAATTTTACAGGAGGCCCAGGGAAGCTCGATCAACCTTACCTCAATTGAGGTCCTTAAGTGGCCAATTTCCCCACCCACTCTGATTGTGAGGCTGACATGAGGAAGTCTGGGATTTGGGTGCTCCGGCAATCTAGCTGGTGGTGGTAAAGGGATACCTTCATCAGTGACCTTCTCAGAAAATAACCCTCCTACTCTCTTCCCCCTCCATCCCCCCTCCCGATCTATCTCTTCAGGAGCACCTTCCTCTGCGGCTTCCCTTTCCATTTCTGGCTGTGAGTTCCCAAATTATTTCCATTCCAGCTTCAACACACTCACACTGGGGACTCAGCATTCTTTCAGGAATGGCCATCACTTCCAGTGGATCCTGGCAGGATCAGACTCACTGGCAGCTCTCTGGGGTGGCACTTCCTCCTAAGTGAGGAACCAACAGTCCATGGAATGGCTCAAAAGCATTCCTTGCCACTTTTCTGGTGGTAGAGTGGGAAACCCCATGAACTGTTAAATTCTGAATTTCTTTTCCTTTCTCGTGCTTAGGTGTCGTGTAAAGCTAACCACGCATGTGCTTAGAATATATTTTTGTAAGTAGAATTTCCTGGAACAGGTTGCGAGCCTTTTACCAAAGGCCCAGAGAATTCACAATAAAGAAACAAATTGAGAGACTGAGTCATTAAGTATTTTCAAGGTTGAGAGAGAAAATGAGAGATTTTTAAGCAGTAGGAGAATCAAGGGTTATAGAGAAAAAGTAGGAAAGTGGAGTCAAGGATTATCATTATCTCATTGAATGGTGGAGCAGTCTTGATGGGCTAAATGGCCTACTTTGTCTCATGGTCATTTGGCCCAAATGCCTTGTTTACGTTGGGCAAGTGCCTCCTCTAACTCCATGTTGTCTAATCCCATCAGCATAGCCTCCTATTCCCTTCTGTCTCACCTATTTGTCTCAGTTCCCCTCAAGTGATCTGTGGAAAAACTTACAAATGATGGGAATTTAGCCGGACATGTGATTCCTTTGTAACTGAGGATTACTTGCTTTCTGTGCTTCTCGACCAGCTGTCACGCTGTGCTGGGATTTTCCAACAGCTGTTTGTGTTTCATTCTAACAGCTCCATTGTGCAGGCTAGAGCTGATTGCATGTTGTGGTCTCCTATGAGACTGCAGGGCTTTTCACGCTTGTTCTGTGCTGTACTGCTCCATTCTCAGAGTGCCTGAGTAACTAGACCTGCTTTAGACAACTAAAGGGGCACATCTTAAATCTTACTGTTCAAATGAGTCGAGCTTAAAACAGATGAAGGCTGTTCTGAATTTTAACAGCTCATTTATCAATGCCACCTTGGGTTGATGCAATAGAATTTACAAATGTTTTGCTTGACCAATTCCTAAATTCTCCTTCAAGAAGCAAGACAAAAATCAGCAAGATCAATAGTGACAGCAAGGTTTTCTATTTAAGTATGTTCACATAACTAAAAGAAAGACTTGCATTTATAGAGGCCCCTTTTACAATATAAGTACACTGCAAAAACATGTCATAGTCCCGTTGATTTGTAGTCACCGTTATAATATCGGGAAAGGCAGCAATCCAACTTGCACTTGACAAGGAGCCATGGACAGCACAGATTGAGGACTTTTGCTCCACCATATCCATGGCAGCTCTTTATAAGAGCCCCTCAGATAGATCGTTTCCACTAACCTTTGACCTCGTAGCCTGACAAATCTTTCTGTTCAGGTATGTAACCAATTCCCTCTTCAGTACTGGGCATTGTCACTGGCTGAGCAAACCAGAAGCAAGAACAGAAACCGCTGGTGAAATTCGGCAGGTCTGGCAGCAACTCTGTAGAAAAAGCAGAGTTAACACTCAGGGACAAATGACCATTCTTCAGAAATGGAGAAGGGTCACTGGACACAAAACATTAACTCTGCTGTCTCTCCACAGAGGATGTCAGACCTGCTGAGTTTTTCCAGCAAACACTGTTGTCGTTTCTGATTTCCAGCATCTGCAGTTCTTTGGTCATTTTGTTTAGGAATCCAGAAGCCTGGGTTCAGGCTTTGAGGACTTGGGGTTCAAATCCCACCACAGAGACTGGTGCAGAGTAAATTCAATTGGTGAACTTGGAGCTACAGTGAAAGTTAGCATCACTAATGGTGCCACAAAGCCATTGTCACCAAGAAACAGACACTGGTTCACTAATGCCATTTGTGGAGGGAATCTGCCTGTGCCTCTCTGAGTCGGGGTAGAGGGTGGTTGGGGGGGGTGGGGGTGGGGGGGGGGGGGGGGGGGGTGGGGGGGGTGGTGGGGTTGGTGGAGGCCAGGCATGTGGAGATGATCTTTGAGACTGGGACAAGGATTGAAACTGGGGTGGGAGCAGGGAGCAGTGGTGACTAGAGCTGTATTGGAGCTCACAGCCCCCACATCTGGGCGGCACAGTGGCTCTGTGGTATGCTGCCTCACAGTCTCAGGTTCAATTCCAGCCTCAGGTGACTGTGTGTAGAGTTTGCATATTCTCCCCTTGTCTGCGTGGGTTTCCTCCAGGTACCTCCCACAGTCCAAAAATGTGCAGGTCAGATGAATTGGCCATGTTAAATTGCCCGTAGTGTTAGGTGCATTAGTCAGAGGGGGGTGGGTTGCTCTTCAGAGGGCCATTGTGGACTTGTTGGGCTGAAGGGCCTGTTTCCACACTGTAGGGAATCTAATCATTTCAGCTATTTGTGGTTCTAAACCCACTTTGGGAAGCTGTATTCATAAACTGATCAGCTCCACAACTTATTGGCCATGACATACACACACAGGTCAATGGTTTGAAGATTTCAAGATGACATCAGCAATCTAGGCAGCATCCTGGCTTGTTCTTTACATTCACTTTCTCTTTTCCTTTTTTCCTCAGTATTTTTTTTCTAGTTTTTGCTACCTTCTAAAGAAAGCTCTTTCAGTTGGAAGGCAGCTCCGTAAAGGATCATAGAATCCCTACAGTGCTGAAGCAGGCCATTCAGCCCGTCAAGTCCACACCAACCCTTTGAACTGCATCGCATCCAGATCTGCCCCATTCCCAAAACCCTGTATCTCCCACTGCCAATCCACCGAACGTGCACATCTTTGGATTGTGGGAAGAAACTGGAGCAAATCCACATGGACACGGGGAGAATGTGTAAGCTCCATACAGACAGTCACTTAGGCTGGAATCAACCCTGTGTCCCTAGTGCTGCGAGGCAGCAGTGCTTACCACTGAGTTAGCGTGCCACCCCTTTGACAGGGTCTGAGGCAATGGCGGCTTCAGTGGCTGTTTGGCTACAGTGGGGGCTGGCCTGTGAAACCGAGAGTGGGAGTTTTGCTTTCCCATGGCAAGGGCTGGTGTAGCCCAGAGTGGGACTCTGGCTGCAGAGTGGAGTGGACTAGTGAACATGGAGTGGGACTGTAGGTTGTGGAGAAGGTGACGTTGGTCTCATTTGAAATTATTTTTCTTTTTTTTAAGTTTGAAGTGAATGAAAATGGCACTGATGAATAGCGATGGTACAAACTTTTCCCTGTAATTTATATTGAATACACGTGACAATAAATTATTCAATTCAATTGATTGGTGTAGTCTTACACCAATAGAGCAACAGTAAATCAGCAGAGGAAAGAAATCTCCCAATTTTAAGAATCGGATAAAAATAATTGAAACTCTGCCATGTTTTCTTCAGCTTGAAGTATTTACAAGGATGTTGCCAGGGTTGGAGGCTTTGAGCTATAGGGAGAGGCTGAGTAGGCTGGGGCTGTTTTCCCTGGAACGCCGGAGGCTGAGGGGTGACCTTATTGTGGTTAATAGAATCATGAGGGGCATGGACAGTGTAAATAGACAAGGAATCCAGAACCAGAGGGCATATGTTTAGGGTGAGATGGGGAAAGATTTAAAAGTGACCTAGAAGCAACTTTTTCACACAGAGGGTGGAGCGTGTATGGAATGAGCTGCCAGAGGAAGTGGTGTCGGCTAGTACAATTACAGCATTTAAAAGGCATCTGGATGGGTATGTGAATAGGAAGGGTTCAGAGGGATATGGGCTAAGTGCCAGCAAATGGGACTAGATTAATTTAGGATTTCTAGCCGGCATGGATGAGTTAGACCGAAGGGTCTGTTTCTGCGCTATACATTTCTATGACTCTCTGATACTATTTTCAAACTGCCAAACGGGCAGAACCTCAAGACATAAAAATAACAGTTTTGACAATGATTCAATTAAATATAGAAAACGAAGTCACTTGGTGTGTGAGAATCTTCATTGATGGGTCCTTAGTACTGAGGTGATATTCTTCATTGTTCTGTTGGTTGAAGCTACAACAGGATGCTTTAAGATTCTCCGTGTGCACCAACATAGTCTGTGCCAGGAATGAAGCTTTTGTTGTTTTCTGAATGATTTTAAAATAAGTTTCAATAGTATCAGCTTCAGAATCTTTATGTTTTGAGGCAGAGTTTGAAGGAAATTGTTTTCCTCTGGTCACTTCTCAATGTCAAGGAAAGGCTAGTTACAGATTGAAGGGGACAAAATTGTCGAGCCTGTGTTATTTTTGTTTATGGAATTTATTCCCCTAATCTAGTTAGTAAGTCATGGTTAAGGATATACAAGGACTGCCCTTGAGTAACACAGTCTCCACAACAGGGAGCTGGTTGGTAAGGCATTGTGTGCTACATGACCACCCTTCAGTTTTCAAGTAGCACTTTAGTCAGTGAAGAATGTGTAATGCCAAATAAAAATGAAAACAGCATATTGGAAATCCAAAATAAAAACAGGAACTGCTGGAGAAAACCACCAATGGAGACAGAAACAATTAATGTCACAAGTCTGATATGACTCTTTTTTCAAAACAGAACATTATTTATAGTGAGGAATGTCATATTGGCTAGTCTAGTATGTACAAATATGATGTGTGTGTGCACGTTGCTACCATACTTCAGTTACTACATTTTTCTATTTGCAAATTTGCACCACACTTGGGTGCTTCTGTTTGTTACTGAGTGTCAGTAAATCATAATTAGAGACACCAGTTGGTGGACAAAAAAACGAAATGCTATTTGTGATTTAGGACTGGGTTTTCCCATTGGAGACAGAAATTGGGAGGTGGGACCGATTACTTCTGTCCTCTTACATTATCACCTGTTTGCCAGGAAATGAAATTTTACGGAATTGTAGTTTTAAGTATCCCACCGAATCTTCTATAATGGGATGGTTGCATTCTTGTGTAACTCCGCAATGCAGAAAGATCGCACTTTAGAAACAGCGCTTGAAGTGTTGGAGATGTAATTTTGTTACATCCAACACATGTTTTAAAAGTTTGTGCTATCGAAACAGCATCCCCAATTTGTCAATCGCGTTACAGCGTATTTGTGTTAATGAAACACGTATTACAGCAGAATGACCTTCGGTGTCTGTTGCCCAATTAATTGTCCAAGGGTTGGGGAGAGAGAGGGTTGGACACTTGGAAAATAGGCCATTTTCTTGGCTCTCAAACAGTCACTGGGCTGCTGTAGTGCATCACCTTCAGGCCAGTTGTGAGACATGATCTAAGTTTGGATGATATAGGGTTCATTTGGCTGGAGGTTTAAATAAAACAGCAAGGGAAAGAAGATATTTGTTGTAGTAGTGTACAGACTCCCCAAACAGTAGCCAGTCCATGGGACAAATAATAGGAGAACCCAAAATGAATAGAGCAATAATTATGGGTGACTTAAATCTTCTTGTTGATGTGGTTAATCGAATTGGAAAGGCTAACTATGACAACAGATTTATAGAGTGCATCAGGGATAGTTTCTGAGAGCAAATGTCATGGAATTAACCAGGGAACAGGCTATTTTGGATCTGGTCATCAGTAACGAAGCAGGTTTAATAAATGACCCCCTCGTAATAGATTCACTAGGAATTAGTGATCATAACATGATAAATTTAAAATTTGGTTTGAGAGGTGGAAACTTCACTCAGAAACAACTATGTTTGACTTAAATAAAGGGAATTAGTATGAAATGAGAATACAGTTAGCTAAAGTGAATTGAATAAATAAATTAGCTGAATAACAGTAAGCAAGAAAGGGCAGACATTGAAGGAAGTATTTCAGCACTCCCAGCAAAAGTACATCCCAGTAAGAAGGGAAGAGTCTAAGATGGATAAACAAAGCATGGCCGACCAAGGAAGTTAAGGAGAGTATTAAGTTGAAAGAAAAATACATTTAAGGATAATAAGTCAGTCATAGCCTGAAGACTGAGATAAATTTAGAATTCAGCAAAGGAGGACCAAGAAGATAATAAAGACAGGAAAACTAAATTATAAGGGTAAACTAGTGAGAAGTATAAAACCTGACAATAAGAGTTTTTTTTAAATATATGAAAAGGAAGAGAGTGGTCCAAGTGAACACAGGCCCCTTAGAAAATGAATTTGGGGAGATGGTTTTGGGGAACAAGGAAATGGCACATGAGGTAAACAGATACTTTCCATCAGTCTTTACAGTGGAAGATTCTTTGAACATCCCATTAATATTAAAGAATATGAGGGGAGGAATTAAATACCATCACCATCACCTACAGAAGCAGCATTAGACAAATGAATGGGGCTCAGACCAGGTGGGTCCCCTGGCCCTCGGCCCTGAATCCTATAATCCTGAAAAAAGGGAGTCACAGTGATAGTGGATGCATTGGTCTTAGTTTTCCAAAGATTTTTGGATTTGAGAGAAGTACCAGGGGATTGGAAGACTGCTAATGTGACAACCCCGTTCAGGAAGGGTGGTAGGCTAAAAGCTGGTAACTATTGGCCAATTAGCCTAATAACTATTGTTGGAAAAGTATTGGAACCAATTGTTAAGGAAATAATAGCAGGATATTTGGAACATCATAATCAATTAAGCAGACTCAACATGGGCTTCATGAAAGGTGAGGCATGTCTGACTAATTCATTAGACATTTTTGATGAAGTCTCAACCAGTGAGGATAAAGGGGAACTAGTAAATAGTAACAAGTCCACACCGACCCGCCGAAGCACAACCCACCCATACCCCTACATATACATATACCCCTTATCTAACACTATGGGCAATTTAGCATGGCCAATTCACCTGACCCACACATCTTTGGACTGTGGGAGGAAACCAGAGCACCTGGAGGAAACCCACGCAGACACGGGGAGAACGTGCAAACTCCACACAGTCAGTCGCCTGAGGCAGGAATTGAACCCAGGTCCCTGGCGCTGTGAGGCAGCAGTGCTAACCACTGGGCCACCGTGCCGCCCCTTGATTAGATTACTTACAGTGTGGATACAGGCCCTTCAGCCCAACAAGTCCACACCGACCCACCGAAGCCCAACCCACCCATACCCCTGCCCCTACATTTACCCCTTATCTAAGGATACAGGCAATTTAGCAAGGCCAATTCACCTAACCTGCACATCTTTGGACTGTGGGAGGAAACCGGAGCACCCGGAGGACACTTTACAAAAGGTTAAGTGATAAAATAAGGTTCCTTGGTATTAGAGGAGGGATATTGGCATGGATAGAGAATTGGCAAATGGGCAGGAAATGGTGAGTGGAGATAAGGGCTTTTTTTCAGGTTGGCAATGTATGATAGTGGAATTCCACAGGGATCAGTATTGGGACCATAACTGTTTGCCATATATAACCAATGACTTGGAGGAAAGAAATGAATGAACTGTAGCTAAATTTGCAGATGATACAAAATTAGGTGGAATAGCAGATTGTGAGAGGGATACAAACAGTTTACAGCGAGACATTGATAGACTAAATAAGTGGGCAAAATGTTGGTAAATGGAACATAATATGGGAAAATGCAAAGTTGTTCATTTTGGGAGAGAGAACAAGAAAACAGAGTATTATTTGAATGGAGAAAAAACTGCAGAAGGCTGCAATACATGGTGATTTGGGTATATTTATGCATGGAGGAAAGAAAGCTCGCATACAGGGACAGCAGGTAATCAGGAAGGCCAATGGAATGTTGACCCTAATTTCCAGGGGGTTGGTGTATAAGAGTAGGGAAGTGTTACTATACCTGTACAGGTGTCGGTGAGACCACATCTGGAGTAATGTGAGCAGTTTTGGTTTCCTTATTTAAGGAAAGGTATTGAAGGCAGTTCGCAGAATGTTTTCTCGGATGTCCCCTGGTATGGATGGATTGTCTTCTGAGCAAAGGCCAATCAAGCTGGGACCCTACTCACTGGAGTTTAGAAGAACGAGAGGTGATCCATTTGAAATCTTTAGGATTCTCAAGGAGCTTGACAGGGTTAATGGGTAAATGCTGAGAGGATATTTTGCCTTCATGTGGGAAAGTTTAGGACCAGAGGGCATTGTCTCAGAGTATAGGAGAACCAATTTAATACTTTCTTCTTTGATAGTTGTGAGTCTTTGGAACTCTTTGCCTTAGAGAGCTATGGGGGACAGAGTCCTTGTTTATACTTAAGACTGAGATAGAATGGATTCTTGATCCATCAGGGAATCAAGGGTTACAGTGAAAACACAGGAAAGTGAACATAAGGAATGTTGGATCAGACGTGGTCCTATTGAATGGTGCAGCAAGCTTGAGGGAAAGAACAGCTTGTTCCTGTTTCTATTTGTTATGGTCTTATGGATTATTTTGTAATGGGACGTCATTAAATGAGCCAACACTCTATATGTCATACCCATTACAGATTCAGATGTAAGTGTTTACTTTTGCTGAAAATATGTATAAATTTTGGCCAGTCACTTGCCTTATTTTTACTTTGGATCTGTTAAATTTTTTTTTCTGCTTCTATCCCCAAGCTCTTTTCTCTTAATGCAGTTAATCAGCTGATCTGATAATCCCCAACACCACTTTCCTGCCTTTTCCTATAACCCCGATTTCCTTACGGATTTAAAAATCTGTCCATCTCAGTCTTGAATGTACTCCTGAGCCAGCCTCGACAGCCCATCTGTGGCAAAGAATCCCACAACCAAGCCAACCTCAAGAATGTGCAACCAAAATACCATCAACATATCTCCTGTCCCACCAGAGGTTCGAACATCCTTAACCATTGCTGTACAACCACCAAAAATACCTACTGCTCCATCCCCTGCCTGCATTTTGGAATATCAGACCACATGCTATGTTCCTTCTCTTGGCTTACAGGCAGAAATTGATGTGTGAAGACCCAGTACAGAAAGTAGTGCAGTGTTGCTCTGAGGCGATGGATAGACTTCCACAAGAATGCTTAGAGTCTGTGGACTGGTTCATATTCAAGAGCACAGTGGCCAACCTAAACAATTCTTCCCGTCCTGTTCCAGACTTCATAAGTAAATGGGCAGAAGACTGTGTGTCAAAGGAGTTAAGCCAAATCTTCCCCAATCGGGAACCATGGATGAACCAGGAGATCTGTTCCCTACTGAATTCCAGGTCTAAGGTGTACAAGTGAGGCAACCTTGGCTTATACAGGAAATTCAAGTACGACCTCTGCAAGGCCACCAGAGGTGCCAAGAGGTAATACTAAACTAAACTTGCGACCCATATCAACCACAAGTACACCCGTCATTTGTGGCAAGGCTTATGCGATGTAATGGGCTACAAAGCGAAATTGAATAGAATCATGGGCAACAGTACATCCCTATCCGACGAGCTCAATACATTCGATGCTGGCTGTGAACAGAAGGTCAGTGAAACAATGTCACCTATCCCAACAGCCTCGGGTGCACCTCTACCCAGGCAGGTGTTAGATTGGCCTTCTTGAGAGCGAACCCAAGGAAAGTTACTGGCCTGGATGAAGTCCCCAGCCATGCACTCAGATTCTGTGTGGACCAGCTATCAGGAGTATTCGCAGATATCTTTAACCTCTCCTTATGATGATCTGAAGTCCTTAACCATTTCAAGGAGACAACCATCATCCCGGTGCCAAAGAAAAATCATGCAGCGTGCCTCAATGATTACCACCCAATGGCTCTGACCTCTATAACTATGAAGTGCTTCGAGATATTAGTCATGGCTCACATCAGCTCAAGCCTACTAAATTGCCTTGATCCATTACGACTCACCTGCTGGTGTAACAGGTCTACAGCTGATGCCATTTCCCGTTCCACACTCATTACTGGAAAATCTGATAAACAAGGCTATTACGTATTGACTACAGCTCTGTCTTCAACACCATAATCCTAAATAAACTCTGAGACCAAGGTCTCTTCTCCCCCTTTCTGTTGTGCATTTTCCTGAGAACATCTGTTCCCAATTTAGGTACCCCAGTTCCTGCCTAGTAGCATTATGATTCTCCCTTCCCCCAATTAAATACTTTCCCACACCATCTGCTCCTATCCTTCTCCATGAGTATACTAAAAATAGGGGAGCTGTGATCACTGTCACCGAATTGCCCTCCCGTCGAGAAATCTGACACCTGGTCTGTTTCGTTGCCAAGCACCAAATCCAATATGGCCTGCCCTCTAGTTGGCCTATCTACATATTGCATCAAGAACCCTTCCTGGACACACCTGACAAAAACTGATCCATACAAACTCTTTGAACTAAGGAGGTTCCAATCAATATTCGGGAATTTAAAGTCACCCATGCCAACAACCCATGCACCTTTCCAAAATCTGCCTCCCAATCTGTTCCTCTTTGTCTCCCAATAAAGTGACTGCTCCTTTCCTGTCTCTGACTTCCACCCATACTACACTATAGAAAAACCCTCCTCAAAAACCTCTCTTTCTGCAGCTGTGATACTATCCCTGATTAGCAATGCCACTCCCCCATGTATGAAGAGATTCAAGAACAGCTTTTTCCCCACTGTTATCAGACTTTTGCATGGACCTTTCAAATATTAATGTTGATCTCTCTCTTTCGTTCCCCCACTCTGCAGCTGTAACACCGTATTCCGTACTCTGTTCTGCTGCCCTGGTGGACTTTGTATGGTACAGTCTGCCTGTATAGGATGCAAAACACATTTCACTGTATCTCGGTACATGTGACAGCAATAAATCAATCAATACCCTATGAGAGGAGAAACTGCTCTGGCTGTTAAATATGCAAACCATTAGTCTAAGCTTATAGCCTCTGGTTTGAAATTTTCCCACAGGGGGAAACAATTTTTCCATACCTACACCATCAAGTTCCCTCAGAATCTTACATTTTTCAATATGGCTACCTCTCAATCTTCTATACTTTTATGAGTGCAGACTCAATCTACTCAACTTCTCCTCAGAAGACAGTCCCTCTGGCTAATGCACCTTCTCTGGATCACCTCCAAGGCCAATATATCTTCCTTAGATAATGGGCCCAAAACTGTTTGCAGTTATCCAGCTGTGGTCTGACTAGTGCCTGGTATATTTTTAGCAAACCTTTCTACTTTTATACTCCCATTTCCTTTGAAATAAAGGTTAATATTCCATTTGGCTTCCCTGTTAGCTGTTATATGTGGATGCTAGCTTTATGTGATTCATGGATGCACACTCCCAAATCCCTCTATTTTCCAGCTTTTTCCAGCCTTTCTCTATTTAAATAATATTCAGCTCCTCTGTTCTTCCGGCCAAAGTATACAATCTTACATTATCCAACACTGAAGTTTGACTGCTGTTCTGTAGTTTCTTTTTGTGCAATTTTGTAGTTTCTTTCATCCAAATAAAATTGCTGCCACTTGTCCCCGCTCCTACCAGGCTGAAGCTGAACAGCTTCTGAAAGCTCCTGCCACCCAATGAAAATCTGTCGGAAAGTGAACTCTTAATGCACTCCGTCACATGGTCAAGACAGCTGAGTGACCAGGTATAGGTGCCTTCAATTTTCTGTCTGCACTCCTGTCCTCAGGAAGTCTAACAGATTATCACCTGGAGTCAAAATACTGGTATCAAATGCGCTAATGTGTTTTATTCTTGTCATCTCACCTCTGTTCCATCTCAATTCGAGATGGGAGAATCTGGCGTCAGGAATGATTTGAACTTTCAGCAGTGGCTGGAAGCTGGAAGCACAAATTGGGTCATGTATGACCATGGACTACAGTCGTTCCAGAAGGTGGCTCACATCTCAAGCACGATTAGGGTATGGACAACAAGTGCTGGCCAAGCCAGCAATGCCTACAGTCCATGGTGGGGGTTGGTTTAGCTCAGTTGGCTGGACAATTTGTTTGTAATGTAGAATGTTGTTAAAAGCATGGGTTCAATTCCTATCCCTGGCTGAGATTGCCATGAAGGACTCACCTTGCCAACCTCTCCCCTCACCTCAGATGGGGCGGCCTTCAGGTTAAATCACCATCAGTTATCTCTGTCTAATGAGAGAGCAGCCCTATGGTCTGATAAGAATTGACCCTGATATACAATGAACGGAAAACAGAAAATCCCTTTGCCTTGACACCACCCCTCAGTGAATTAATGTAATGAAAGCTTTTTACAGAAACATGTTAGTTTCAAAATGAACAACAGAAGTGGACCATATATTGATCAGCTTGAGGCTTGTAATATTTCTGTTAGTCAATTAGTGTCAGGTGGAAATCTACTACAAACTAATTGACACACATTGCATCAACTTTGGTTTATCTTTCTTCTCAGTAATTTATACTTCCTTGTTCTCCTTCTTCAGCTAATTATCTCTCTCCCCTTTTCCTTCTCCAGTAGCTTTGACCCTTCACTAGGTCATTGTTTCATGGATGAAGGAGCTGCCTGATGCCTTGCCTCAGTCACCCATCTTTGTCTTTGATGCCGGGCTGGAAGCAAGGACACCCTGCCTCATTGCCATGTCACAATTGATGCCCAAAACAGGGTAGCTGGCATCAGTCAAGCCACCCATTTCGGGGCAGTTAAACTTGGGGATGCGCAAGAGGTTGGAATTGGAGAAACACAGAAACCTCAGAGGATTGCAAGCTTGGAATCAATTACAGAAACTGGAGAGGTCATGCTAAGCAGGGAATCTGAAATCTTGGAAGTGAATTTTGAAATCAAGACATTGCTGGACTGGAAATCTATGAACTTCATTCAAACATAAATTGGAATTTGTTGCAACTTAAGACACTGGGCAGGAGAGTTTGCATGACAAAGAGAACATGGTGGTGGCACAGTGGCTCAGTGGTTAGCACTGCTGCCTCATAGCGCCAGGGACTTGGGTTCAATTCCGCTCTTGGGTAACTGTCTGTGTGGAGTTTGCACATTCTCATTGTGCCTGTGCGAGTTTTCTCTGGGTGCTCCAGTTTCTTCCCACAACCCAAAGATGTGCAGGTTAGGTGAACTGGCCATGCTAAATTGCCCATAGTGTTAGGCGCAATAGTCAGAGGAAAACTAGTCTGGGCGGGTTACTTGTTGGGCTGGACGGCCTGTCTCCACACTGGAGGGAATCTAAAAAAAGGAACAAAGAAAATTACAGCGCAGGAACAGGCCTTTCGGCCCTCCAAGCCTGCACTGATTCAGATTCTCTATCTAAACCTGCCAACTATTTTCTAAGGGTCTGTATTCCTCTGCTCCTTGCACATTCATGATGCATCTTAAATGGCACTCTCATGCCTGCCTCTACCACCCCTGCTGGTTGTACATTCCAGGCACCCACCACCTTCTGCGTAAAGAATGTTCCATGCATATCTCCCTTAAACCATCCCCCTCTCACCTTGAGCTCGTGACCCCTAGTAAGTGAGTCCCCGTCTCTGGGAAAAAGCTTCTTGTTATCCACCCTGTCTATAACGCTCATGATTTTGTAGATCTCAATCATGATCTCAAGCTTGTGATGTGCAGAGTGTGAGAGACCAGCATTAATCCTTCGAATGAGTATCAGCACTGTTAATCGAACATTGCAAGCAAAATGGTAAGTAATCGGACTCCATTTTGTGTTGATAAAGAACTTACGACAAAACTCTTATCAGGAAAATTAGAAAAATGTAGAAATAAAATTTTTCTGCATCCAGCTATTGAGGACACCTATTATTCCACTCTGATCATAACACTGGCTCGGCAATTCATTAAATACAATTTTTTATGCAACATAAATAATAGTGTCTCGCAAGGTCTGTGAAGGTTTGTAGCTCAGGTTGAGGTTTAGGGTGTAGGTTTGCTCGCTGAGCTGTAGGTTTGATATCCAGACGTTTCATTACGTGGCTAGGTAACGGGGCGGCACGGTGGCACAGTGGTTAGCATTGCTGTCTCACAGTGCCTAAGACCCGGGTTCAATTCCCGCCTCAGGCGACTGACTGTGTGGAGTTTGCACGTTCTCCCCGTGTCTGCGTGGGTTTCCTCCGGGTGCTCCGGTTTCCTCCACACTTCAAAGATGTGCGGGTCAGGTGAATTGGCCATGCTAAATTGCCCGTAGTGTTAGGTAAGGGGTAAATGTAGGGGTAGGGGTATGGGTGGGTTGTGCTTCGGCGGGTCAGTGTGGACTTGTTGGGCCGAAGGGCCTGTTTCCACACTGTAAGTAATCTAATCTAATCTAACATCATCAGTGGTGACCTCCAAGTGAAGCGAAGTTATTGTCTCCTGCTTTCTATTTATATCTTGTTCCTGGGGTTTGTGGTGATGTAATTTCCTGTTTGTTTTCTGAGGGGTTGATAGATAGTATCTCGATCTATGTGTTTGTTTATGGCGTTGTGGTTGGAGTGCCAGGCCTCTAGGAATTCTCTGGCATGTCTTTGCTTAGCTTGTCCCAGGATAGATGTGTTGTCCCAGTCGAAATGGTGTTTTTTTTCCCTCCATGTGTAGCTCTAGATGCCATCTATCAACCCCTCAGAAAACGAACAGGAAATGACATCATCACAAACCCCAGGAACCCCATCCAGGACAAACTTATAAATAGAAAGCAGGAGACAACAGCTTCGCTTCACTTGGAGGGTGCCACTGATGATGTTACCTAGCCAGGTAATGAAACGTCTGGATATCAAACCTACAGCTCAGCGAGCAAACCTACACCCCATAATAGTGTCTGGTCAAGAGGAATGGTACAATTATGTATATACTCAGTCACGATGTAACACAGGCATGCCAAAGTAAGTAAAAAATAAGATATTTAGCAGTGCTTGCCATTAAATTGGATTTGTAATTTCATGAGTTTCAATTGACCCAGTCTCAATTGGATATTGGCTCCTTAGTGTTGACACTGTTAGCAGCTGAGATGAAAGGTATTTGATAACTGGGAGAACAAAGAAATGAAAAACTTGTATTTACATAATACCTTGCATGTCTCCAGGACATCCCAAGCTCTTTCATAGCCAGTGAATTCATTTTGAAGAAGACACTTTTGTTGCATGGGCATATACAGCAACCAAGTTAGACAGTTCAAGGCCCCTGTATGAGGTAACAAGATAAACAATCAGTTAGTCCCTTGTTAACATTGGCCAAGAAATAAATGATGGCCCTGACGTTGTTTCAGCTTCTCTGATCTTTTATTAATCATTTACACTCAAACAGGCAGATACTGATGTTGCTGAGGAAGGGTCACTCAATCCGAAATGTTAACTCTGATTTCCTCCACAGATGCTCCCAGACCTGCTGAACATTTCCAGCAACTTCTGTTTGTGTTCCTGAGTTACAGCATCCGCAGTTCTTTGGGTTTTTAAGAAACTGATGTTTTACTGTTTGGGACTGAATTCTCCCATTAAAGCATTTTGTTGAATGAGATTCACAGTCATGGGCCAGTCTGATTTTTCTTATGCAATGTTCTGCTCTTCATCTCATTAATTATACTACTAGCTCCTCTGTACCTGCTTCAGCAATCGTATAGTGGGAGAGGCAGAAATGCTTGTCACCATCAGGAATTCATGCCACTTAAAGTCTAATTGCACAACACTTCAGAAGCTGCAAGCCATCAACTTCCCCTCACTCTATGGTGCCCTGCTAGCACGGCCTGAGGTTGGTAAAGCTCCCTCCCTACCTTGCAGACAGAGATCTCGAGATGCTGGCAGATGGACTGGTGGAGAGGAGGGCCATCCCAGTTCCAGCTTACTGTCACAGGAGGCCGTGTCAACCAGTCTGGCCCAGGCCAGTGCTGTGTCCCTGATGAAGCAACGCATCCAGCAATGGAGGAAGAAGGTCAATGATCTTCTGTTGTCTGCAAGTGGCCAATGCCAGTAAGCCTCAGCTCCACCACCACCTCTCAGGAGGAAGCCACTGAACCTTCAGAGGATGGTCCAGCAAGGCTTTCACTTGCAGCTCCAACCAGCTCAGAGACTATCTCCTTGGTGGCGAGCTTTAGACTCAGGAGCCTAATTTGATGATCACATCTCTGAGAAACCCCCGCAGCTGATCGAGGAAGAAAAGCCCCAGGTCTCTAGCACCTAGAGGATTGCCAGAGATCAGGCACCTTCTCAGTCCTATGCAGAAGATGGTCTGGCCATTAATTACTTCATCACAGTGGACCACTGTGCATTGGAACACTAGCTGGTTAGCACAAAGCACTCAGGAAGCTGGAAAGAAGGATGGAGAAGACCTGTCAATGCTATCACGCTTTGGCCATTTGCATGTGGCACTGCCATGTCTTTATGAAGACACTGAAACTGCCACTTCATACAGATACACTGACCATTCTTCCCCTACCACTCTTTGTCATGAAATAGCATGCTTGAAAATGCTCTGCAGTAATATCTGGAATTTCTCCAGTGCTCTTATCAAACTCACATCCATGACAAGTGTAAAATGTGACCATGTTCTTGAGAAGACTCTGTCTTCTTGCCTTAGTGTTGATGTTAACCAATAAGAAAAACAAGCAAACGGTGGATAAAGGCAAAATAATGGGAAGAGGTTAGAAGAAAATTTAATAACACAAAATATTACATTGCATCATCAGCAAGGATCTCAAAAAGCAAACACTCTAGCCATTTTTGAAAAGTATTTAAAGGGCAGGAGTGTTAAATGCCTTGAAAGGACATTTCAGGGGTCCTTTTAACATTTCCAACAAAGTTTAAGACCCTAACAGTTTAACATATTCATTAATAATGTTAACTATCTCAAAGTGCACCAGGACAGCTGATCTCCCCAATAATGTAGCAGGGCCATACCTAAAGGGTATTGTACCTCTCTGTAGCTTTCTGTCAAGTCTAGAGATGCTTCTACCAGATTCAATATGCACACAACTGAAGGAAGCTACTGTTTTACATGGGCAACTGTATCTATGAACCACGGATGTGCAGTTTGGAACCCATCCCCATTACCTCCCAACTCCAGAAACTGTATTTTTAAATTAACTTAGAGTAGATTAGATTTTATTAATGCCCTAATACAGGAGAACAGTGGAATGTGTAGAGTCACCACTCTACAGCACCATCTCAGAATGCAATAGTTAGAATTAAAAACAAGAGCAGAAATTAAAGAAACAATTTGAAGTAACAAAGTGGGAAAAGAAAATATCCAAACTACCTCGCTCCTGCCGCCATGAATCTTGAGCTGGGTTCAGCAATTCTGCCTGCACTCAGGAGTCTGGTATTTACTACCGTTTTGTTTCAATGGCGAAGAGGTTCTCCACTATGGAAATTCACACCATTGTTTTCTCTTGTGGGGAGGAGCATAACTACAGGACATTAACGTAAGATCGTCACCATGAAATCCAGTAAGGAATTCAAGACGACTATCCGTAATAAAACCCTGGTGGGAATGAGGGCACTTGTACCACAGTTTGAAGGATATGGTATGGATGTATTTAAGGGATCCAGGCATGCATTTAAAGGAAAAGGGAGTAGAGGGCTTTCATAGTAGATTTCAATGAGGAATGATGGGTGAGGTTCAGGTGGACCATTACCTCCAATGTGGGCTATATGGTTAGAATGGCCATTTTTGGTCATGTGTCTGGTAACCTTACATAACCCATTCATTCTGGTTTTATGTTCATCATACTTTGAAATTAACTCTGCCTGCCTTCAGTAGCTTCATTTTAGGCTCAGTTGAATATCCATTATATGACAATATATTTCCAAATCAGGATGGTGAGTGGCGTGCAGGGGGAGCTTTCGGGTGTCCTTGTATACACTGCCATGGTATTTCTGATTGGTGGTGGTTTTGGGTTTGGAAAGTGCTGTCAAAGGAACCTTCTGAATTTCTGCATCAATTCCTTGTTCATAAACAATAGAACTGTGACTGACACTTTTCCAAAGTCTGACATTGTTTGAACCTTGAGTCAGGCTTGTAGTATCTTTGCAAAACATAATCTGGGCTTGGCTGAAGAGTACCTTAACGAGGCCATTCTCAATGGGGACAGTATGCCCCCCTTAGAGGCCCTGGCACATTTGAACGGGGCTACAGACTGAAAACTGCGAGAAGGGGAGCCCCAAGGGATTATGGGGGCCTGGGTAACTGAACCAATGAAATACCCAAGCAACAACCTTCATTGGAGTCCAATAGTTTCCCTCCTATTTATAATCATTCCAACACACCATTTGAATTTGGTGCATCTGCTAAATCAATTGCTTAAGCTCTTTCCACACAGCCTCACTTCAGAGTCAGTTGTGAATCAACCTGCACCAGGTCAACATATTCAGTCAAGGGCTCTCACATCCATTATCGCCTTACTTCATCATCCAAAGATCAACCTGTCTTGCTAGGCATTCTTTAATCCCAGTTCATTTGTTCGTTATTTTCCTTGACCTTGTTCAATCTTGGTATCCTGGATTGGATTTTGAATCCATTTGAAGTAACAATCCATTCAATTTGAGGCAGAAATTCAAGATTGATCTTCCAAGTGATATAACTGCACATTGTCAGTTCAGTCAGCTTCACAAAGATTTTTGGATCAAGAGTGATCTGTTGAATAAATTTGCAACACTGTGGGAAATATTTCTTATTGCCTTTCCCTCAACATATTTGGTTGAGAGTGGATTCTGCAAGGTAGTTTCCGTGACGAAATCCAGGAACAGAATTGATATCTCAACAAGAGGTGACCTCCAACTGTCACCGTCGAATTTGGAGCCCGATACCATGAAACCTGCACAAAAGCACCAAGCTCCAGGGTTACAATAGGCCTCCGAGATGTTTGACTTCATACAGTGTTTTTTTTTGTCCAGTATGTCAGAATGTTCAAGTTTTCAATAATAAAACTTGGTATTCAATAATAAATGATTGAATTGAATTGAATTGATTATTATCACTTGTACCGAGGCACAGTGTAAAGCTTTGTCTTGCATGGAATACAGGCAGATCACAGAGTTAAGTAGCATAGCTAGTAAATAATAGGTAAACAGTGGCAAAAACAAAAACACAGGTACAGATAAGTGTTAAGAGTTTGTGAGTCCATTTGGTATTCTAACAACAGCAGGGTAGAAACTGTTGTGAAACCAGTTGTTGCGTGTGTTCAGGCTTCTGTACCTTTTCCCTGATGGCAGAGGTTGTAGAAAAACATTGCCAGGGTGAGTTGGATCTTTGAGAATGCTGGCAGCCTTTCCTTGACAGTGGACCTGGTAGATGGATTCCGTAGATGGAGGTTGGCCTTTGTGATTGTCCGGGCCAAGTTCACCACTCTCTGTCACCATCCCCGATTTTGAATGGCATATCAGGTAGCGATACATCCAGACAGGATTGTGTCCCTGTTTGAAAGGGGGGGCCTGCGGCCTGAGAAGAGGTCCTGGGGTGCCATGGCCAAAGAAGAGTTGAGAATTACTGCCCTAATGTATGCTGGTGATGTGTGAAGCCCTGCATTGGGAGCATAATCTTGTAGAAACAGCCCCTTTATAAAGAATTCCAGAGCATTCTTTGACTTTTTTTTGCTGTTTTCAGGAACTTGCTGTCCACAAATTGACTGCCACATTTCCCATGTAACCACTGGTATTTCTTTGGCCATAAAGTGCTTTGAGACACCCAGTGGTCATGGCTATGTAAATGCTCACCTTTCTTGCCTTCTGCTTTGTGCTAACATTTTTGCCACACTCAACATTGAAAGCAAGCCCACCAATCATTTGTTTCATTCCAACTTGAATAGCCCAGGAAGAAACTTGCAGTCTCCTCAGGATCTACGAAACTTCATTGTGCAAAAAGAATTAAACTCAAGTTCTGACAGAGTTCACCAAAAGTGAGAGTTCAATGCTTCTAATATCAACAATCTGGATTCCTACACCCACTTGTTTTAAATGCTATTAAACTGTCTTACTCCAACAATCTATTTATCGGATCTGTTTTGTTTAACCTTTTCTTAGTGTAGTGATTGTAATGAGGTCAGCCAGGTGGACCTCATAGAATATGAGGTCCCTGATTGGGCTCTTAATCTGGTCCAATCAGGGAGACCTGGCTGACAGATATAAACAGGAGTGTCAGAGGTTCTGCTCATTCTGAGAGCTGGTTCTGAGGGAGCTGGATCAGTGTCAAGGACTCTACATGCGTAAATAATGGGGAAAAAGGAACTTAGTGACGGGACATTGTCCTCTGCGAAGTTATTGCCCCTGGATGTTAGCTTTTTCGTAGCTGTGTAGAATGTTGCATCTTGTACAAAGATGGAGGGCTTATACACTTAATGGTAAGGTCCTATGGAATGTTGCTGAACAAAAAGATCTCAGAGTGCAGGTTCATAGCTCCTTGAAAGTAGAATCACAAGTAGATAGGATAGTGAAGAAGGTGTTTGGTATGCTTTCCTTTATTGCTCAGAGTATTGAGTTCAGGAGTTGGGAGGTCATGTTGCAGCTGTACAGGATATTGGTTAGGCCACTTTTGGAATATTGCGTGCAGTTCTGATCTCCTTCCTATCAGAAAGATGTTGTGAAATTTGAAAGAGTCCAGAAAAGATTTACAAAGATGTTGCCAGGGTTGGAGGATTTGATCTACAGGGAGAGGCTGAACAGACTGGGGCTGTTTTCTCTGGAGCATCGGAGGCTGAGGGGTGACCTTATAAAGGTTTATAAAATCATGAGGGGCATGGATAGGATAAATAGACAAAGTCTTTTCCCTGTGGTGGGGGAGTCCAAAACTAGAGGGCATAGGTTTAGGGTGAGAAAGGAAAGATATAAAAGAGACCTAAGGGGCAACTTTTTCACACAGAGGGTGGTACATGTATGGAATGAGCTGCCAGAGGAAGTGGTGGAGGCTGGTACAATTGCAACATTTAAGAGGCATTTGGACGGGTATGTAAAAAGGAAGGGTTTGGAGGGATATGGGCCGGATGCTGGCAGATAGGACTAGATTGGGTTGGGATATCTGGTCGGCATGGATGAGTTGGACTGAAGGATCTGTTTCCGTGCTGTATATCTCTATGACTCTGTGACTCTATGTAGAAGCAAAAACGCTGGATCAGTGTTCTGTAGGTTGAGGCCAGCAATCATCTGTCGACAAAATGATCAGTGAGCAGGAGAGTACAATGCCTTTGGCAGAAGATAACACATTTGTGGATCGGCCTTCTTTTCCATTAATCCACCCTTTCTTTCGATCGAATTTGAAGTTCACCCATTCATAATTTCTCTTCTGGGAAATTTGGTGTGCAAGTGAGTTCCTAGTTCTTTCTCTCTCCGCTGGTTTGAGTGAATGGGTAAGTGCAGATTAAAGTGCCTTGTTGCAATTCACAGCAGCCCTGCTTCCCCCTCTAATCCCTTAATACTCTCACAGCTGCCAGGAGCAGTTATTGAGCCTAACTCTTCTGTGTGCAGTGGTAAAGAACATGTGCCTGAATAAACACTGGATTTTAGAAAACAAATCTGTGATATTTACAGGGGGACTAGTAGGGTACTTCAGTGCCTTTTCTGACTGCAGCTGTGTAGGAGGATCATTTCAGGCTGCCTGGTTTTCGTTGCAAGTCAGTAGTTCATTTGAAATTGACACTATTGCTTTTTTACTCAAAGCCAACTGGTCACTTTGCAGTCAACTGGTTTGATACTGGGATTGATTCCGGGCAGATTAACCGATTGATTATTTACTGACATTTAATAGCAGTGGTATCCAGGGCTAGGAATGGTGGAAGTGAAAGCAGTGGAATTTTTCAGTGATCAATGTGTTTATTTAACAATTTTGGAGCCCATACTTCTGCTCCTTGGGCATCCGATGGGTGGATGGAGGATAAGTGGGAGGACCGACACCTGGGCCTGGCCAAAGTAGCTGTCAACAGATCCAGGCAGTGGTCCTTGGAAGGTGTCAAAATATCCAACTACACCCCACTTCCACAGCTATGTTTGTGCCCGGGTGTCCTTTGAGAGGAAGCACTAAACTTGCAAAGCTTTCAGGGAGGTGGGCACCGCAGGGGAAGGTAGAGTACACTGTTTTCCACTACAATTCCAGTGTCTTCCCTCTTCCCCTTGCCTCGCCTTTTTTTTGTTATCATCCCACTGCAAGAGCCGTTTGTTAAATTACATTGAGACACGGGCCATTACTGACAGCTTTGCAAACAAAAAGAAATTCTGTGGGCAAGAAGCAATTACAGTGGGAGGTATCATGGTTTTAAACAAAAAAGGACTTGTGATGGTGTAGTGCTTTTCCCCAGGATCAGGCATCGTGCAGCCAGTACATTAAGGCTTGATGTGGAGCCTCTGCTGTAATTTTGTTACAGCCTTTGCTCCCAGTAAGCTCACACAGTCAACACCGTGATTATTATCGGTGTTTGTGATGTTCATTGAAGATACTTTCCCTCTTTTACGAAGTTCTGGTATCAGATCTTTTCCATCCACCAAGATAGGACAATGGGACCTTGGTTTACCACCTCATTTGAAAGACTACACATTTGACAGTATCACATTTCCTCTGGACTGCACCTCAATTGTCAGCCTTGACCTCTGTGTCAGGCCTCGGAATGGGTTTTGAACCCAGTTTCTTGTGAGCCAGAGTTGGCTGTGCACCAAGACCCAGCAAGCCCTTTTCTTTATTTGTTTCTTAATGAGATTATCAATACCCAATATCAGACATATCAAAGATTTAACTACTGTACTAGCAACTATCCAAAAAAAACCAAAGTCTTCTTCTGAAATAGAAACTAAATGCGCAGGATTCCATATGTAATTTGTAACACAGTGCTTTAAGTGAATATGCAACTATATTAAATGTACATTAAATGTGCATTAAGTGCCTTTATAGTATAATTGTCCTTTATTCATATCTAAATGATTAAAATAGCTGTACAGTCTGTCCACTTAATCATCCTGAGTTGTTTAAATGTTACAATATCTGAAAATCACTCAGAAAAGCCACTAAGTCAGGAAAATTAAATTAACTAGTCTAGATGTTGTATATCTGTTTTCTTAAGACACAGATGTGCTAGTAATAACTGTCACTAGATTAACATTCTCATTGCTTGATTCATCGCTGGAGTCAGACATATCTCTGTGAATACTTGGAAGTGGACTTTCGACCTCGCCTTTCCAATTATGTTATTTTTGTCTTGCAAACTGCTACAAATGCATACCGGGTCAAGGCCGATAGACACCCGGGACATCCTTCTGTATCGGGTACAATGATTTCATCCCCTGAACCTTATTTGTCACTTTTTTGGACTCCATGGTTGACAATTGTCAGAAATTGTCAAGCCAAATAGAAAGCAGATACTTATGACACGAATTACTTGCTCTCATTGACCGTGGATTGTTAGTTCAATTGTATTAAATGCGTCAAACCAGAAATTTCAAGGCACACAATAGGGAAATACTCAGCAAGCAGGCAGCTTTGGTAAGACCAAAAGGGGATTGTGTAAATCACCCACAAATTTTGGTGCCAATGTGTAATGCACTGCGAATCTTGTTTTATCGAACATTTGCATTTTTCAATGGAAATGAAAATCTGATGTTTTCTCAACGACACACAGGCCATTGTTTTAATCTTGATTTCATCGAGATGAATCTACAGCCATATCAATAAATTATAGTTTAAAAGTATTTTTAAGGAACAAACATCATTGTAAAAGATGCTTACAGATTTCTTATGGCATCGCTGGCTGTATTTTGGAGGCCGCTCCTCTGTAAAGACAGGACAGCAGAACGATTAGTGCACAATGTATTATTCTGCTGCTCAGAACAGAGGTGAGTTTGTCATTGTTCCAGCTTCTACACTTGGATGGAAACTGGTATCATCATCAAATTTTCCAGGATTGCCCAACAGTTACTGCTATGAGAAACCAACGAGAAAGTACATCCTGCCTTTTTGTTTTAAAGTTAGAGAGAATTGTTTTCATTTCCTCTGAACACTTGTTTGTTAGGTATGAAAACATTAGAAATGGTTAAAACTGATGTAAGGGCTTTTGCCCGAAACGTCGATTTTCCTGCTCCTCGGATGCTGCCTGACCTGCTGTGCTTTGCCAGCACCACTAGAATCTAAACTCTGGTCTTCAGCATCTGCAGTCATCACTTTTGCCTAAAACTGATGTCTGACCAATTGGATGCCTGTGATTGATGCTGCCAGTATATGGCCAGTCGCAGGGTTGTAGATGTTTGCAATTGTCTAAACCAGAGAGATGCGGTGGCTGAAAATGTTCAGGACTGTTATAAAGAGATTTTTTAATCTCTCAAGGAAATCAGAGGAAATGGGAAGCATACAGGAAAGTGGAACTGATATGGGAGATTAGCCACAATCTTATTGACTGGTGTAGCAGACTTGAGGAGCCAAATGATCTGTTGCTACTCCTAATGTTTTATTTTCATCTAGAGTGACTAGTATAGGCTCTGAACCAAAACGTTCCATTTCTGAAGCACTTTCTTGTATTCTGGACTAATTCATTAAAAATGCCACAATTGCAACAGCAAATCTTTCCTTTACTTTTGGTGACTATCATCGCATTTGCCAAAACCTGTGTTAATTGTTGGACTCTTATATGAAACGTCATTACAAAAGGTATGTGTCACCTGATCATCTAAACAAGCTTAATTTCAACGAATTTAGCCCCCGTTGTCTTGAAACCTCAATTCTCAAAAGTAATGTCTTCTCTATTTATTTGTTTATCAAGTTCTCCAAGATCCAGTCACCGTTGTAATATTATTGTTGGTCTGAATAGGCAGGCACATCAAAATAATGAGTCTTTTCAGTCTATTTTAAAAAATCTATTAAAATCCTCACGCACTGTGATCTCAGTATGTAATGAATTGCATAGCTTACACTGCACAGTTTTCATACCAAGGTTGTCTAGTTTATGGAGTATATTTCTGTTTATGATTTGTTGGTTGCACAACTGGTAGGCTGTATGTGAGTTTGAAACACAATGTGATGAGATCTGTCGATAGTTTTGGGCAAGGCAAATCCATTAAAACCAACCCTTCCTCATTACTTCAGTGTCTGAAATCATCTCAGGGATTTCTGCTCTGCCGCTTTCTATACTAGCCCTATTCTAAATGGTGGTGAATTATCACTTTACATTAGCAGGCAGAAATGAGTGATAGCCTTCCAAATCATGCACAGCCTGAATTTTAACTCCCTTGACTTAAATAGAAATAAAAATTGGACAGGGTGTAAGTTATGAAGATAAATTGCCTTATAACAGCCCTAAAATTACCTGAACCAAGCTGGGCCAGTGTGCTCTTGACTTACTCTTAGTTTAGAATAATACTCCAGTTGAACCTCTTTCATTTGCTAAGCAATCATCATTTTTGCATCAGGTGCCTCCCCGTCCAGGTTAAAGTTTCTCAGCTTCTCTGATCTTTCCTCATAATATGGACCTCGGTTCTACAGCAGGACTTTATTTTTCACTTGGTTAATTAGCATATCACCTTCTATTTCATCTAACTTTTGTTCTGAAATGTTGTTTCAATAGAATATTTAAGGATCATGTTTCCTTCTTTCTTTTAGGAAGGATATTCTTAAACTGGAGAGAGTTCAGAAAAGATTTACCAAGATGTCGCCAGGAATAAAGGGTTTAAGATATAAAAATAGACTTGGACTGTTTTCACTGGAGCGTAGGAGGTTGAGATGTGACCTTATAGAGGTTAATAAAATCAAAAGGGGCACAGTCAAGGTGAACAAAGGTCTTTTCCTGAGGATGTGACAGTTCAAAACCAAGAGGGCATAATTTTAGGGTGAGAGGAGAGAGATTTAAAAAGGACATGAGGGTCAATTTTTTTATGCATAGAGTGATTCTTGTGTGGAATGAACTGCCAGAGAAAGTAATGGATGCAGGTAGAGTTACAATGTTTAAAAGACATTTGAAAGTACATGAATAAGAAAGGTTTGGAGAGGTATTGGCCAAGTGCAGGCAGGTGGGACTAATTTAGTTTGGGAACACAGTCAGCATGGACTGGCTGGACCGAAGGGTCTGTTTCCATTCTGTGTGACTCTATGACTCTGCTTTATACCAGAAGCATCAGTAACTCCAGGTGGAGTATACCAAACAAGAGCAAAGAAAGTGCCAGTACTTCAGTAAATTATTTTCAGAACCAGTAATCATTATGTTTGCTACAATCACTTTCATTGCTTAAAATTCAATTTACTGAATCAGGCCCATTGCTTGAACCTGGCAATGTCTTTTATACTTCAGATGGTGTTGTATAGATCTGAAGCCAGTCTTTGTGTGTTTTCACAATTTACTTACAAAGCATGCACATTAAAAGCATGCATTATCTAACCCAATAGTTATAGTTTTAGTCTGTGAGACAACATGTAGTCCTAATTAAAGCCCACCACTGCTTTCAGTTTGATGCTATAAAATTAACAGTGTTCCCAGGTCAATAATTTTGGCTTCCATTAATAATGCTGCTGAGGTAAAACTCATCATTTTGCCCTCATTTACTTAGGGGCACAGGCACCGCATTTCAGATATTTTCCTCTCAAATGTGTTTAATGTGCTACTGTACATCAGTGGAACTATTAAATGGTTCAGTATAGTTATTCTTCAAATCACTTTCAGTGATTTTAAAGTAGCCATTTCCAAGTCAAGGTCTGGACTCCCTTATTAAAAATGCTGAATTTTTGTGATGACCCATTTTCCGCTAGATTAATTTATGCTGCACCAGGTTACTACTCTGAAGTTGAATGCATTTTAATAGTAAGAAAGCCAGAAAAAGTGCTTGCACAGGTTCCTAGGATTTTGCATTCATGATTATGCAATAAATTTCAGCAGAGACTTGAGCTCTCATCTAAGCACTGTAATTTCAAGCTCATTTTTGGGTGCAATTTTCTAAGTGCACCAAATGTAGAGACTCCAAGTTGTTGCAACGATGAGTTAAGGCAATTCCATTAGAGGGCTAAACAAAGCATTATAGGTTTGCACTGATTGCAAAATGATTGCAACAACAGTAATTTGTATTTATATAGTGCTTTTAAAGTAATGAAATGTTCTGAAGCACTTCAGAGGGATTTTATCAAACAATATTTGACACTGAGCCTCAAAGAGAAACACAAGCAGCTTATAAAGAGTGGCTAGCACAGAATGGTTGCAGTACACCATGCATTGTGGTAAAATTCGGGAATTTGATGCAATGGGTCCCTTGAAAACTGAAACAGGAAAAGTTAGATTCAGGAATAAGGAAATACCAGAAGAATATTTTGCTCTGTGTTCACAGTTGAATGCACGGAAAATACCAGAAATAATAAGAAACCAGAGATCTATGTTCAGTAATAATATATTAGTACTTATATTCACTTATATTCAGTAATATTAGTAAAATGTGTTGAAGCAAGGTTTGGGACTGAAGGACAATAAATTTCTGAACCTGACATTTCATGTCTTAGCATTCCAGAAGACATGGCTGCAGAGACAGTGGATGCACTGTGTATAATGTTCGTAAATTCCCAGTACACTGAAAGGTAGCAAATGTGTCACTGTGAGTTAAGAAAGGAGAGAGAAAACAGAGAACTGTAGGGCAATTAGCCTGACATCAATCATTGGGAAGATGCTGAAATACTTTATTAAGGCTCAGAGCGGTTAAGAAAGTTAAAGTAGCAAAGGCAGAGTTAGTATAGCCTTATAAAAGGGGAAACTATTGAAGTTTATTGAGGACAAATCTAGCATGGTAGATGGTGAACCAGTGGGTGTAATATATATAGATTTTCAGAAAGCTTTCAATAGGCTGCTCCAAGACAGTTTGCTGCACAAGATTAAGGTTCATTTGGTTGGGAGTAAAGTATTATGTATATAGAAGATTAACAGAAGGACAGAAAACAAAGAGAGGAAATAAATGAGTTAACAGGCTATTACGAAAAAGATCTCTGGGGAGGGACAAGTTTTATACAAAGAAATGAAAACAGGTTAACTGAGTGGATAAGAAGGTGAGAGATGGATTATAGTATGAGAATATTCACATTAGCAGGAAGAATAGAGATAAAATATTATTTTGAATGGCAAGATACTACTCAAAACTATTCAGATGGATTTGATCTTGTACGTGAAATAGAGTCATAGAGTCATAGACATGTGCAACACGGAAACAGACCCTTTGGTCCAACCCGACCATGCCGACCAGATATCCTAACCCAATCTAGTCCCACCTGCCAGCACCCAGCCCATATCCCTATTAAGAGTCCGACAATTGTGCAGGCTTTGGTGAGATCAGATCTAGAATATTGTATATGGTTTTGTTCTCTGTTCCTAAGGAAACATATAGTTGCCTTAGGGAGGGCAAATGGAAGATTCTCTGGATTTATTCTTGGGATGTCTGATTAACCTGTGATGAGAGACTGAGTAAATTGGACCTCTGCCCTCGGAGGTTATATGAATGGAAGTGATCTCAGGACGTTACAAAAAATAGTTTACCTGGTCACTGTCACATTGTTAACCATGTTCGGAATATGAAAATAAAATGCTGGGATATGAATGTTACATTTGATGCTGACACAACTGTAACAGTAGGATCACTGGAAGTCAAATTGAGAGATCACAAAGACATGGATGAGGATTTGAACAGATGATGTGCTGAGATGGGTGGAACTGGGTAATATTGTGGAAGAAAAGAAGGCAGTCTTAGTGATGGCACAGATTTGTGGTGCAAAGATAATTTCTGAGTCAAATGTTCACTATGATTGCAGGCAGTCTAGTTCAGCTTCAGATGTCTGTTTTTGCACTTTGTAGTTGGAGGAAATAGTGAAGATGTTGAGAGAAGTGATTGTGAGGGAGAGCTGTATTTTCTCAGCGTTCAAGTTTCAGATAATGCCTCAAGGGGTAGTATGTTCAGAAATAGAAAAAGGATGAAAATTGATAACTGGATAAAAATGAAAAGCTAGATTGTGGCTTTTTTGTAAGCTTTTACTTGAGTTGAGGGTATGTTGTAACTATTTGCTGAAGGCTGAAGATAATTATTTTGGAATCCGATTCCTTTCTCTGACTGTGGAACAATTATTTAACATCCAGCCTTTGGTTAGCTCTTACTTGTGTGAAAATTTTGTGGCCAAAATCTACGTTGCTTTTTTCTCACCCAATGACATAAACTCACTGGCTGATTGAGGGGATATTGTGAAAACAGTTCCTGATTAAAGCTGTACACTTCATTATTGTCATATAAAAGATCAGTGGGATTTTATCGATTTAATTCAAGAGGTGTGAGAATGATGATTGTGAATACACAAAAATCCTATTTCTATTCAATCAATTATTAATTGTTGCATACTCATTGAAACATAAATTTTGCAAAATATCATTGATAGTATGGATTGCGGTCAAAAATAAAAAGCCATCATCGATCCCGCTCTTGTGTATAACATCATATTCTATCAGACACATATTTTATTTACATTTTAAATGAGGGATTAAATTGTAGCTGGTACATTTGCTATTTTTAAATACTATTAGTGCAAACTAGTAATGCTCACAGTGTCAATTTCATAATTAGATGTTCTCTTAGTTTCTGGGTGAGCCTGGGCAGCATCCAAACTAATTCAAAAACATATGAACATAATGGGGGAGTCCCTACCTCAGGGACAAAAGATGCAGATTCGAGTCCAACTATAATGTGTAACATGTCTGAGCAGGTTGATTAAATGCATGAACAATGCAGTCCAGCTCAGTTCTGCACATTTGTAACACTGATGGGCCTGTGTTTTCATCTGCAAGTCAGGAGCAGAAATTTGAGAGAATCCCCCAGTTCCTTGGACCTGCGCTTTGGCAATAGCTGCCTGGTTTACGATCTTAGTCTGGAGAAATTGAGGAAGGGAGGTGGGTGCATGGTGGACTACATCAGATGTTGGGGTGCGCTACCCCAGAATCAGTGAAGAGGATGACGGCTGAGAGACTTGGATGGAAGGGCCAAACATTGAAAAAGAAATGCAAAAAAGAAGCTCTTCAGTCCTTACCCTACCATCCACGCCCTGTGGCTAGCTCTGCCACCACCCTGCATTTTATGGCACCAGCACTAATTCATGTCAATCTATGACTCCCCATCAACCATCCTTTGGTCTTATACCTGCTACCAATTCAGTCAGTAGCCATCATTGATAGGCCTTGGGAGCCATGAGTTCATTTAAGTAGATTTCTAAGTGTCTGCTGCAGACTTCACTATATTGAACAAAACTCTCATTCATAAACAAACCCATTTATTACACTTGCAGTCCTTCAACAAAATAAAAATCTGTTACACACATTTCATTAAGAGCACAATCCTTTATAATAATAAGCATCAGAATTCACTAAAAACCAAAAGAACTGAGGATACTGTAAATCAGAAACAAACAGAAATTGCTGGAAAAGCTCAGCAGGTCTGACAGCATCTGAGGAGAGAAATCAGAGTTAATGTTTCGGGTTGAGTGACCTTTCTATTGAGGAAGGGTCACTGGAGCTGAAGTGTTAACTCTGATTTCTCCCCACAGATGATGCCTGACCTACTGAGCTTTTCCAGAAGTTTCTGTTGATTGGAATTCATTGTCCCACTTCAAAGAGTCAATGGCACAGTCAATGAAACTGAAATGGCAGGCATCCTACTGTGATGTGGATGGTTGTGAATAATTCAAGCAGTAAGTTTCCAGTAATGGAAATCCTTAGGTTTACATTAACAGACAAGGTAGCAAGAAATCTTTGTTATTTGACAGTCCAGACATGTTTTTTTTTCAACGATTTAAAGGGAAAAATGTTTAAATGCCTTGACAGTTTGACAGATATCCCTTTGGAAGTTGCATTCA
The DNA here is from genome assembly GCF_020745735.1 of Hemiscyllium ocellatum. NCBI lineage: Eukaryota > Metazoa > Chordata > Chondrichthyes > Orectolobiformes > Hemiscylliidae > Hemiscyllium > Hemiscyllium ocellatum. The sequence goes on along the minus strand of NC_083436.1, from coordinate 33,823,308 downwards.
ACAATTCTTCATGATACATTTGACAAGTCCTCTTCACAGTTGCTTTGGTTGTGTTTGTAATTGATTTTGACAGGTCTGTTGACAACTGTCTGTTGACAGTTCCTGTTGCATTATGCACTTGCTATGCGCATGCATGTGTACTTTTAACAGTTCAAAGGGCAGCTGATCTTCCCAAGGGATCGAGTAACCAACAGGGTATCTTGCCTTTCCAAAGGGATGCCCTGTCAATGCAAAGAAATGCACAAAGTTCAGACTTGCTGCTATCAGATCTATTCTGTACACTTTGTGTTTCATACTCCTGAGATACCGAACTTTGACCTGATGATTTTAGTGCAGTTACTGCTGTGGACTGCTCATGTGCAAACCACAAACTGCTTCTGCGAAAATGGGAATTTTTATTTTCAGGGGTGGAATGGTACATGTTAGGACTTATAATTTCCCGTTACTTCTGCTAGTCTCTATCATGATCCAGGCCCATGACCTTTACAATATATGCTCAACTCTAACCAAAATTCACATGATTACAAGGCTGGTAAAAAATCTAATTAAAAACCCAGGCCAACTTGAGGAAAAGTGTCTGAAAAGTGCACGGTGGCTCAGCCATGAGCACTGCTGCCTCACAGCGCCAGGGACATGGGTTCAATTCCAGCCTCTGGTGACTATGTGGAGTTTGCATATTCTCCCTGTGTCTGTGTGGGCTTTCTCCAGGTGCTCCAGTTTCCACCCGCGGTTCAACAATGTGCAGGTTAGATGGATGGGCTATGCTAAATTGCGCCACAGTGTCCAGGGATGGGCAGGGCAGGTAGGTTAGCTGTGGTAAACACCCCGTGTCAGGTTATGAAAATGGGGTGTCAAGTGTGGAATGCTCTTTGGAAGGTCAGTGCAGATTTGATGGGCCAAATTGTCGCTTTCTGCACTGTAGGGATTCTATTCCATGAAAGATTTCTTTCCCATCTTGACTGGACTATCAAAGCTAATCAGGAAGATCACTGACCCTGAATTTCTTGTGGTTGCCCAACCACTGATCCAAGCAAAACTAGGCCAACCCCTCACTTGAAGGAACCCAACAAATTGACATCCATGGCACAAGCTGGTGCCCCTTCCAAAGGCCATTATTCTCCAGGAAAGGCCTTTTTCATTGAGATTGAACCAAGATTTACTCTTGCATTTAAACAGTGGCATGGTAATAACATTACTATTCCAGAGATCCAGAAGTCTGGCCATTTTTAAAATATAAATTCACTGGAATTGGGTATCACTGGCCAAGCCAGCATTTATAGCCCATCTCCAATTGCCCAGAGGGTAGTTAAGAGTGGACCATATTGCTGTGGGCTGGAGTCACATGTAGGCCAGGCTTGGTAAAGTTGGCAGCTTCCTTCCCTGTAAGACATTAATGAATCAGATGAGCTTTTCCAGACAATCGGCCATCATTAATTGCAAATGTTATTTTAAAACCCAAATTCAAATTCCACCATCCGCTTTGGAGGGGATTTGAACCCACGTCCCAGAGCATTACTTCGGTCTCTGTATTAACAATCCCACTAGACTGTTACCTACCCCCCATCCCCCTATGACAAACAGACAAACAGACTGGGAGTAGAAATGGACCATTTGGTTCCTTGAGCCTGCTCCACCATTCAATAAACATGTGGCTGATCTGTTTCTGTTTCAAATTCCACATTCCCATCTATTTCCATTAACTCTCAACTCCCCTGCTGAATGAGGAATTAACTATATCTGTCTTAAAAACGCGAATAGCCTTCCCTTCACCACCTGCTGATGCAGAGTTTCAAAGTCTCGCACTCCTTTGAGTGAGGTTAAAAAAAACTCATCTCTGAAAATGGCAATCCCTCAATTTAAAACAGTGGCCTCTAGGTTCTGGATCATTCACAAAGGGAAATATCCTTCCCACATCCACCTTGTGAAGACTGATCAGAACCTTCTGTACTTTGTGAGTTCAAATGCCACCAGAGCAGTTGAGGGAATTGCAATTCAATTAATTAATAAATCTGGAATAAATAGTTGGTCTCATTAATAATCATAAAATTACTGGATTGTTGGAAAACCCATCTTGTTCATTTAAGTCCTTCAGGAAACAAAATCTGTTTTTACCTGGTCTGGCGTGCATGTAATTCTAGATTCACTGAGGAATGTGGCTAACTTTTAATTGTCCCTTGAAATGGTCTGGCAACCCACTTAATGATATCAAAATACTATTGAGAAAGAAACTCTAGAGGTTGGTCACGACTACCTTCTGAAGAATGCTAAGGATGTGCAAAAAATGCTGACCTTGTCACAATGCTGGTGTCCCAAGAACAGATATAAAAAGAAATTGTGCTTCCTCTACAAGGCGAATGTATTTAATTAAAATGCACTATTAAACATGATCTTTCATCATCTTATGAATCTCAATTAGATTACCTCTAAGTCTACAATGTTTTCATGCTTAATATTGATTCTTTTAATGAATTGTGGTAACTAAGGTGCTTTTATCAAGTGGCCCTTGATCCTATTTCCACAGGAGAAAGTGAGGACTGCAGATGCGGGAGATCAGAGCTGAAAAATGTGTTGCTGGAAAAGCGCAGCAGGTCAGGCAGCATCCAAGAAGCAGGAGAATCGACGTTTCGGGCATGAGCCCTTCTTCAGGAATCATCGACGTTTCGGGCATGAGCCCTTCTTCAGGAATGAAGAAGGGCTCATGCCCGAAACGTCGATTCTCCTGCTCTTTGGATGCTGCCTGACCTGCTGCGCTTTTCCAGCAACACATTTTTCAGCTCATCAACAATTGCAGCCATTCAGCCCATCAAAAAGATTGTCCACGGTATGCGACTAAGCCCGGACACAGTATTGCAAGTGAGGCCTGACCATGATCTTGTTCAATGACAAGTGGTTTCCCTTGTTTTATGTTGTCCACCGTTGCCCTGTGAACACATTCAACATCCTATTCGGTCAGGTTATTTCTTCAAGGCATTGCTACTGAATTTTCAGATGTGTTGCACGCGAATGTCCAGGTTGCTTTCACTTTCTGCATCTGTGTTACTCTGCACGTTACTCAATTAAACCAGAGTTGAGACAAATCCCATAAAACATCAGTAGCTGTCCGAAGCAGAGGAGCATCATCAATAATTCTTGCATTTGCCTCTTGCACATGTTAATTTGCAAATTTACAGAGTGTGACCCCAACATTCTTTGATTCATAAATTTATAAGATGTGTGCATTGCTGGGTGGGTCAGCAATCATTGCCCAACCCTAACTGCTTGCAGGAGGTCGGAGTGAGCCTGTGGTGTGAGAACACCCACAGTGCTGTTAGGGAGTTCCAGGATTTTGACTCTGTGACAAATAAGGAACAATGCTATATTTCCGAGTCAGGATTTATGTGACTTGAAGGGGAACTTGCAGGTGATAAATACCACTCACAAAGGGTATTGATCATCTACCCTTGACAATCTTCATGTTAGAGATTGTGGATTTGGAAGTCACTATTGAGTTATGTGGTGAATTTTAAATCATTACTTAAAATATTAGTCCCAAAATTGATCCTTCCTCGATATTACTGGTGACTACTCTCTGAAGAAAGCCAAATCCATCTGTTTATATCCTTATGACCAGTTATAAATCTACCTCAATCCATTACAATTAGTACCATAGGCCCCAATCTTGCAGAAACGTCTGTTGAGTTGTGATGGTGCACTATGGATTACTCATCTCAATATGAATGCTGTAACCTTGTAATTCTAGATACTTTAACTTTTATTGTCACACATGGCTAGCTAGAAACATCTCTCATTCTTATCATTTGCTATTGGCATGTGCTGGAAGGAATTTCATGTTGAAACTTGACTGGTCTGGCCACTCTCTGATCGCTCTTTCCATAGCCTCCAATTCCTAGTTTAAGACTCAGAGCTAGACCTGCTGTCTTCGAGGCAGCTACACAACCAAAAGATTTTATCAAGAGTGATCAAATTCTTTCTGGTTGGGGCAATGATTGCTGGCACACCCATAACTTATGAATTTATGAAACAAACGATGTTGGAGTCACAATCTGTAAAAAAAAATGCTCAAATTTCCACAAGTCGTGAGTGCTAGCACAATTGATGATTCTCTAGTGCTTCAGACAGCTATTGACATTTTGTGGGATTAGCCTCAACTGTGGCGAGTGTTGTTTAATTGAGGAACATGCAGACTAATAGGCAAAATCCAGTAGGCTTTCCTCAATCACCTCAATCTTGCTGTCGTCTTCAATAATTACAACCAAATTTGTATGTGATGAAGCGACATTAGGCAATACATCCAATACACCCCCAAGATCCAAGTTATCATATTATACATCCCTAATAACCCCCTCAGGGTTTATTTTCTGACTAACATCCACCTAATAGGTCTGTTGTTATCTGGTTCCATTGAGAAATCTTTTTATAAAACTTGGCACTACATTAGGTCCCTTACAGTCCATTGAGAACCTCCCAAATTGTTGTGAGTTACTTTGGAGGCGTTCTGTAGCATATATCCCACCTATCTGGGGACTCTCAGATGGGTATCAGTCAGCCAGGTTCCACCCAGCTGCTTTCAAATCTTTGTTCCATTGAAAGAAACATGTTCATATGTTAATTTATTAATGAGCAATTATTAACGTATTTTTTATTTCTCTTGTTGTATAATTGGCTGCGGGGTTAACTGTGTCTACACTTCTAAAAGTATTTCATTGGTTATAAAGATTAGTTCAGATTGTAAAAGGCCTGATATAAATGTAAAGTTTTTTTTAAGACAATGTTTTGAATTTAGATGCAGCATTTAGGGTGTAATTCACAAGACATGAAGATAATGTTAGGAGAGAGTCTGGGTTGTGAGTTTGACAAGAGGTTGTGTGCCCAGCATTGATTTCAAGATACCCACACACTAGTACAGTAATATTTTTAAATAGAGTGCATTTACTTGCGTAAAGTTAGGGCAGTCTCATATAAAATATGAACATATTTTCTCTTTATGGGATCTGACAGGAAGAGATTTCATTGAATTTACTGTTGGAGGAACAACAGTAATGATGACTTACATTTAAATAACATCTGACATTATAAGACACGAAGAAGAGGGTTGTTTGAGCAAAATTAACATCTCTTAAAGGAGGCAGCCATGGGTCAGGTGACTAAACAGCTTTGTCAAAGATGCTAATTCTTAAAGACGAATTTGGAGAGTAGAGTTTAACTCACTGAATGAATAGCTTCTATTGGTAGTTGCAAAGGAAGTGACAGTGGGAAGAACATAGATCTTGGAAAGTTGTAGATTTGCATTTTAGAGTTTAGGCTTGGCATCATTGTCATGTGTACTCGAATGAGTGCAGTGAAAAGTTTGTAATGTCACCATTTATGGTGCCATCTGAGGTACAGGGTACTTGGGAGTAGATTCATAAGCATTTGTTACAAAATTGAAAGAATAATAATTAGTCTAGCATGGAAATACAAAGGTTTTAGAAATTACTCAAATTACTTAAAGTCTAGCAAATTAACAAGACATTTATTTAAAAAGGACTTGAATTACAGTCCTATTCACCAAGTCGGTGCCAGCATCTTGTCTCCAGACAGCAGGAGGCTTCCAAACTCGAGGCACCACTTTGATCCACAACAGACCCACCTCCTGAACCATGCTCATGTCCGCAACCCACCTCCTACACCAGCCCCCAGTATGGGACCCACCTCCTACACCAGCCCCCAGTATGGGAACCACCTCCTGCACCAGCCCCTGATATGGGAACCACCTCCTACACCAGGCCCCAGTATGGAACCACCTCCTGCACCAGCCCCCGATATGGGAACCACCTCCTACAACAGGCCCCAGTATGGGAACCACCTCCTGCACCAGCCCCCGATATGGGAACCACCTCCTACACCAGACCCCAGTATGGAAACTACCTCCTGCACCAGCCTCCGACATGGGAACCACCTCCTGCACCAGCCCCCATTATGGAAACCACATCCTGCTCAAGCCCCCAGTATGGGAACCACATCCTGTACCAGTCGCCGATATGCGAACCAGCTCCTGCACCAGCCCCTGATATGGGACCCTCCTCCTGCACCAGCCCCCATTGTCGGACACACCTCTTGCACCAGTACCTAGTATGGGAATCACCTCCTGCAACAGCCCCCAGTATGGGACCCACCGCCTGCACCAGCCCCCGATATGGGACCCACCTACTGCACCAGCCTCCAGTATGGGACACACTACTCCTGCACCAGCCCCCAGTGTGGGACTCATCTCTTGCACCAGGCCACAGTATTGGACCCACCTCCTGCACCAGCCCTGGTATGGGAACCACCTCCTGCACCAAGCCCTGGTATGGGACCCAACTCCTGCACCCGACTCCAATATGGGAAACACCTCCTGCACCAGGCCCGGTATGGGACCCACCTTCTGCACCAACCCCCGGTATGGGACTCACCTCCTGCACCAGCCCCCAATATGGGATCCACCTTCTGCACCAACCCCTGGTATGGGCCTCACCGCCTGCACCAGCCCCCAATATGGGACCCACATTCTGCACCAACCCCCGGTATTGGACCCACCTCCTGCAACAGCCCCCAGTATGGGACCCACCGCCTGCACCAGCCCCCGAGATGGGAACCACCTCCTGCAACAGCCCCCAGTATGGGACCCACCGCCTGCACCAGCTCCCGAGATGGGAAACACCTCCTGCACCAGTCCCCGGTTTGGGACTCACCTCCTGCACCAGCCCCCATTATCGGACCCACCTCCTGCACCAGTACCCAGTATGGGACCCACCTCCTACTCTAGCCTCTGATATGGGACCCAACTCCTGCACCAGCCCCAGTATGGGAACCACCTCCTGCACCAGCCCCCAGTATGGGAACCACCTCCAGCATCAGCCCCAAGTATGGTAACCACCTCCTGCACCAGCCCCAGTATGGGTTCCACCTCCTGCACCAGCCCCAGTATGGGTTCCACCTCCTGCACCAGCCCCCAGTATGGGACCCACCTCCTGCACCAGCCCTCAGTATGGGACCCACCTCCTGCACCAGCCCTGGTATAGGACTCACCTCCTGCACCAGCTGCCAGTATGGGATCCATCTACTGCACCAGCCCCCAATATTGGTCCCACCTCCTGCACCAGCCCCCAGTATTGGAACCACCTCCTGCACCAGCTCCCAGTATGGGACCCACGTCCTGCACCAGCCCTGGTATGGGACTCACCTCCTGCACCAGCCCCCAGTATGGGCCCCACCTCCTGCACCAGCTCCCTGTATGGGACCCACGTCCTGCACCAGCCCCAGTATGGGATCCACCTCCTGCACCAGCCCTGGTATGGGACCCACCTCCTGCACCAGCCCCCTGTATGGGACCCACCTCCTGCACCAGTTCTGTTATGGGACCCAGCTCCTGCACCAGCCCCGCTATGGAACTCACCACTCCCCCTCTAGCCTCCGGTTCAGCACCCATCTCACCCCCCACCCCCACTGGCCTCCCATTTCCCATGCCAGAGCTTATAGAATTATGGATACTCTTGACCACTATTTACATTGGGATGTGCCACCAACATCTGAATTTTCATTGTTCTTTGCTGTGTAAAACCATGGACATAACCTTACAAAATGCTTTCTTCGTCAAAAATGAATTGTGTGTCCAGGTGGGACCATATTTGGGCTTATTCTTGGACTTTGAAAAGAATTGGCAGCTACTATGTTCATGCAGCTCTATGGTGTGATAACAATAGCTTTGTGTGACAGTACAATCCTGTCGGAAATGGCATACTGTGAGGGAATTAATTAGGGTGATCTCCTGGATGCCAAGCAGAACTTGGCAAGTGGTTCCTACTGTCTGTGCCCACAGACTCCTGTAAATAGTTTGCGTACTAGCAACTTTGCAACATTCACAAGCTCCTGCCTCACAAATCTGCTGCTATTTAATTTTGCCTCTTATCAGGAGGCAGCAGGGCACGACTGGGATATAATAATAAGCTGCTACTCTGTCAGGTATTTATGACCAGTCACAGATTGGGGTTTTAGCAGTAAGTCCTGTGATCTGTTATATGCAACTAATTACTTGTTAATAGCATGCATTCACTCTTTTATGGTTGTGTGTATATCGGTGTGAATTTAACCGAGTAGATCAAAAATAAGCAGTGTTATTTTGACTGCCAGGTGAAGGAGTTGTATCAGACATTCTGAGTGAAATTTCATGAAGCACCAAAAACAGTATTGAGCACAGACGGACGTGGAGATAGACATATCCTGTGGATCAATTTATGTGGGTCCTGCCTTCACTTGTCTCTATTGATTTCACCATGAATGCAGGATGTAGTATTGAACAGGTATCAGTCTTCATGTAATTATGTGATTTGGTATTAACAATGTTGACACAAAGTGCTACTGGAAATTCTCAGCATCTAGCTCTGGTAGCATCTGCGAGAGTTAACTTTTCAGGTCACTGTCCTTTCAATCAGAACCTTAATTCAAGAGAAGGCCTGGAAAGAGCCTGATTGAAATGAAATCATCAGAACTTTTCGGCTACTGAAATATTGGCTGGGATTTAATTTGTGTGACGGGTGTCTCTCCCATTTGTCCTCAAACCAGACAGGAGAGCCCTGCATCCCTTTTCTCCAGCAGGCCCAATGCGATTCCATTTCAATCAGGCGTTTTTGAAGGCCTTCATTGTGATTAAGCCCCAGTAAGTGGAGACGCCAAGGAGCCTGGGAGCTTGCCAGTACCTACAACATTACTGCAAACAATGCCTGCTGCTGGTACTGGAGTGGGGCCTAAACCATGAGGATCATTGATGGATTCCCAGATGGATGTGAGTGGGATGGAAAGTGCGTGGTCAATGGGTGATGGGGATGGAGGTCAGAAGAAAGGATGAGAAGTGGATTTCTACAGTGTTCCATTTTCCTGACGCTGAGTTGGCCACAAAGTTACCCTGAGAGCACAGGGGACAGCCATCCCATGATAGACTGCTGGCAAATGAAGCATCCCAGCAGGGTGAAAGCCAGTGGCGGTGATTTGAGGCCTACAAAGCCCTCTCTTGACGTCTGTGTCTGAAGGCTACTTGTAAACGGCCATGTCTGGAGTTAGGCAACTTATGGCTGCCCCTGCAACCAAATGGCCTCTGGGCTGCCAGCCAGCTTCCCCTTCTCAGGGTTTCCACTTGGAAGCTGCTTCAAGGAAGGTGAAGTGCCACCCACCAACTGCTAGGACCTGGAAGCTGACTGGAAAAGCCCCATTGGCCTCCTCGAACAGGCTTTTTAGAACCTGGATCAGTCACCCAGTGTTTGTGGTTGGGTAGCTCTCTGTCCCACCATTTCACCCCCATGAAAATGACATGAACGTAGGAGTAGTAGCTTTTTATTTGTCGTTTCTACCACATACAACTGATCCAGGAAAAATGAGACAGTGTTCCTCCAGGACCAAGGGTGCTACATGGACATCACAAAGTACACACTCGTACACGGTGTAAAGTGAATAAGAAGTGCAATACACGCAAGTTGGAGTGTAACAGAAGAATGATGGATAATAGACAAATTTCTAGTAGCAATATTAAAGTGTTTCAGATTGGAAAGAATCCGATCATAGTGTTAAGGAGCCTGATGGCCTGGGGGAATAAACTGTTGCACAGTCTGGCCGTGAGAGACCAAATGCTCCGGTATCTTCTGCCAGATGGCAGGAGGGAGAAGTGTCTGAGTGAGGGGTGTGTGGGATCTTCCACAATGCTCTTAACCTTTCAGATGCAGCATGTGGAGTAAATGTCTGTAATGGAGGGGAAAGAGACCCCGATGATCCACTCAGCTGTCCTCACTGTCTGTTGTAGGGTCTTACGATCCAGACGGTGCAATTCCTGAACCAGGCAGTGATGCAGCAGCTCAGGGTACTCTCAATGAACCCTCTGTAGAATGTGGTGAGGATGGGGGATGGGAGGTGGGCTTTCCTCAGCCTGCCCAGAAAGCAGAGACGCTGCTGGGCCTTCTTGGTTATAGAGCTGGTGTGGAGAGTCCAGGTGAGATTCTCCACCAGGTGTACACCAAGAAATCTCGTGTTCTTCATGTTTTCCACGGGGGAGCTGTTGATGTCCAGCAGACAGTGGTTACTCTGTGCCTTCCTGAAGTCAACAACCATTTCATATGTCTTGTCCATGTTCAGAGACAGGTTGTTGGCTCTGCACCAGTCCGTTAGTCACTGCACCTCCTCTCAGTATGCTGACTTGCCATTCCTGCTGATGAGACCCACTGCTGTCGTGTCATCAGTGAATGTGATGATGTGATTTGACCTGTACATCACTGCAAAGTTGTGTGTCAGCAGGTTGGACAGCAGTGGACTGAGCACACAGCCCTGGGAGGGCCCCATGCTCAGTGTGATGGCGTTGGAGATACTATTCCCGATCCAGACTGACAGGTCTCCCAGTCAGGAAGTCCAGGATCCAGTTACAAAGGGAGGTATTTAGGCCCAGCAGACACAGCTTTCCAATCAGGTGCTGAGGAATGATAGTGTTGAATGCAGAACTGAAGTCTATGCATAGTAATCTGACGTAGATGTCATTCTTCTCCAGGTGGGTGAGGGCCAGATGGAGGGTGATGGAAATGGCATAAACTGTTGAGTAGTTAGGTCAATACGCCAACTGCAGGTTGTCCTGTTGAGGGGGGGCGGGGGGGTGCAGGGGAGTGGGCAGCAGGGTCTCATCACGAGCCTATTGAAACACTTCATGATGATGGGTGTTAGTGCAATGGGGTGGTATTCATTATGACAGGAAGCTGAAACCTTCTTCAGCATGGGGACAATGGTAGCTGCCTTGAAGCACATTGGAACCTATGTTAAAAATCACACAACACCAGGTTATAGTCCAACAGATTTAATTGGAAGCACACTAGCTTTCGGAACGATGCTCCTTCATCAGGCGATTGTCACCTGATGAAGGAGCGTCGCTCCGAAAGCTAGTGCTTCCAAATAAATCTGTTGGACTATAACCTGGTGTTGCATGATTTTTAACTTTGTACACCCCAGTCCAACACCGACACCTCCAAATCATTGGAACTATGGTGCAACTCAGGGAGATGTTGAAGATGTCCATGAGAATATCCACCAGTATGTCAGAGCATCCTCTGAGCACTCTGCCAGGAATGTTATCTGGACCAGCAGCCTTACATGGGTTGACTCTGCATAGCCAGAAGGTGGGCACCCACCCCGGCACTGCCACTTCCAGCTCCTGCCCACATCCAGCCCCAGCTTTTTGGCACGTCAAACCTCATGTTTCAGCGTGATGACATTCCATTAGATCTGGAACAATATTAATGAGGATTAAAGGCAGGCTGGAACGCTACAGAAATCCCAATGCAGGAGCATCTGGTTAAAGATCCTATCAAATGAATACTCTGTAGGAATGTGTAGTTGAATTATACCTGGATCTCAGTTTGAACTAATGACCAAAACAAACTGGACTCTTCCCAACCTGTATAGACCCACGATAGAAAGCATCCTATCTGGGTGCAATTTAGCGTGGTTTTGAAACTGCTCCTCTTAAGACAGCAAGAAACTATAGAGAGCTGTGAATATAGCCCAGTCCATCACAGAAACCAGCCTTCCATCCATTGACCTCATCCACGCTTCCTGTTACCTTGGGAAAGCAACCAATATCATCAAAGACCCCTCCCACCCCGGTTATACTCTTTTCCACCCTCTTCCATCAGGCAGAAGATATAAAAGTTTGAATAGATGTACAAGAACAGCTTCTTCCCCACTTTTATCAGAGTTTTGAACAGACCTTCAAATGTTAGTATTGATCTCTCTCTCTCTCTGCTGCTGTAATGCGGTATTCTACACTCTGTTTTCCCTGATCTCTTTATATTGCATGATCCTTCTATAGAGCACACAAAACAACACTTTTCACTGTATGTTGGTACATGTGACAACAATAAAATAAATCAAAAAAATTGGGGAATGCTGCTCGAGGTAGAATTTTATATTCTGCCCAAAATTAGTTTTGAGGCAATATACACTTAAGTGACTCAGCGTTTATGATTAATACACTCTCTGAAGAATCTCAGTTGGTTGTTTTGGTTTAGAATTAATCAAAAAATCAAATTGCAGACGTAGGTTAATACCAAAGAGATAATCATTGCTGACTGGAAGCCTTCACTGCAACTTCAAATGCTCAATCTAGCTGAAGAAATATAATTTTTTCTAAATGTGACAAGGTTTGGTTTTAAAGTTGTCTCGATCTTCTGGGCCCTATAGTTTTGTTGCAGTGTTTCAGTCTTGAGGAAATGTTCACAAGCCCCTGTTGAAGAAGTCAAGGTGAAAGAAATGAGAATCAATTTTCTGTGGTTTGGTCTTTTTCTTTAACCTCTTAATTCTTTGATACTCATAACTGATGTAGTTTATATAGGTTTCTGCAGGGCCTTTGACAAGGTCTCACATGGGAAAATGATAATGAAGGTAAAAGCTCATGAGACCCAGGGTAACTTGGCAAGTTGGATCCAAACTCGGCATCATTACAGGGAACAGAGTGTTGATGGTAGAAAGCTGTTTGTGTGACTGGAGCCCAGTGTACAGTACTTTATCACAGGGATCAATGCCGGGTCCCTTATAGTTTGTGATAGTCTTAGTGATCTAGATGAGAATGTGGGGGGTGATGATAAGTCAGCTTGGAGATGAGATGAAGATTAGTGGGTGCATGACAGTGAAAAGGAAGGTGTTAGATTACAAGAAGATATAAATAAATTGGTCAAATGGGCAGAATCAAATGGCAGATGGAATCTAAGCTTGACAGATGTGAGGTGATACACTGGAAGAACTAACACGACAAGGGAGTACTCAATGAATGCAAGACACTAGGAAGCTCAGAGGAACAATGGAACATGGGGTGTTTGTGTACAGATCCCTGAAGGTGATAGGATAGGTTAATAGAGTGATTAAGAAAGGGTGACACAACTCTGTCAGTTGTATGTGGTAGAAATGACAAATAAAAGCTACTCTCAAATAGGATGGTTGCTTTTATTAGTTGTGGAATAGATTATAAGAGCAGGGAAGGTATGTTGAAGCTGTGCAGAACTAAGATGAGACCACAGTTGGAGTACTGGTCACCATACTACAGAGGAACCTTGATTATCCAAAAGAGATGGGCACTATTTCGTTTGGATATTTGATTATTCGGATAATTGATTTTAACTTAAACAGAGTAAGTCACACTGATCTGACGCTGTGCTCTACCTGAGAATTTGTTGAAATCTATTATTTTAATGAGTGCGCCATTGAAACAAACTAATCTTTGCCATCTGCAAATTACAGGTTAAAATGTGAAGAACTAAACTGTTAGCATGAAATCCCAGCATTAAAAAGGTCCTGAACAGCTTCTATGATCGCATGACCATTTACAATATTAGTTTCCAGGAACTCAGCCTCGCGACAGAAAGGCAGAAGCCCCACCTTGCACATAGGTTTATGTTCTTGGCCATTTTTTTAAACGGCCGGGTAACATGCCGGGAATACTGTAAAGCGCTTACTTTTGCAAAGGACTGTGTAACAACCCTTAAAAAATCCAGTCACTGTTGCTTGAGGTGCTTATGTTTCTTTGTTTTTGCCAGAATTTTCCCATGTTCTTCTGTACAGGTAAATTGAATACACTTAACTCTTTAATGTAATATTTTTGCAGGATCTCGAAATCTTCTTCGGATAATCTGATAGTCGGATAATCGATATTTGGATAATTGATATTCGGATAATTGAGGTTCCTCTGTACAGGGAGGATTTAATTGCAGTGGAAGGGATGCAAAGAAGATTCATCAGGGCGTTCCCCGAGATGGAGTACTTTGGTGATGAAGAGAGGCTGGATAAGCTCAGGTTGTTCTTTCTGGAGCAGAGAAGGTTGAGGGATGCTCTGATAGAGGTTTACAAAAATATGAGGGGAACACACAGGGTGAATAGAGAGCAGCTGTCCCCTTTATTGTATGGTCAATAACAAGGGGGCATATTTTAAAATGAAAGGCAGGAGGTTTTGAGGGGATTTGAGGAAAAACCGTTTCAGCCAGAGGATGGTGGGAATCTCAAACGCACTGCCTGGGAGGGGAGGTGAGGCAAGAAAGCTCACAACCTTTCAAAAGTACTTGGACAGGCACTTCAGCCTAATTCAGGAAAGTGGGATTAGTGAGGGTAGTGGTCCATTTTTTAGCAGTACACATTTGATGGGATGAAGGTCCTCGTTTATACTGTATGATTGTATGAATTTTTCCAGGTCCCCTGAAACTGATTGTTTAAATGGCTTATCTGTATAGAACAGCTAGTGTGCCTCTTTGATTTCACTTAACTATTTCACTTAAGGTACATTTCTCTGAGTGAATATACCAGCTGATGTACCATGGTATTGCCTGGTGTTCTCTTGTCTAACTGTTAACCTGGACAGTTCCTTTCGCTACGCAAGAGTGAGGACTGCAGATGCTGGAGATCAGAGTCTAGATTAGAGTGGTGCTGGAAAAGCACAGCAGGTCAGGCAGCATCCGAGGAGCAGGAAATCGACGTTTTGGGCAAAAGCCCTTCATCAGGAATTTATCTCTCCACCGCGGAGGCTTCCTGCCTTCATTCCTGATGAAGGGCCTTTGCCCGAAACGTCGATTTCCCTTCTCCTTGGATGTTGCCTGTTCATTTAGCTACTCCTTGTGATAATGTCTCTCTCACATTTGGGTAATCTTTTACCTCTGCGCTCTTTGACCAATCTTGGCTCCCAGTTAAGCAGCATCTCAATTTTAAAACTCCGCATCATTGTTTGACAGGGAGCCATTATAATGACAATGGCTCCCTGTCATTATAATCTCTCCCTTTTTCCCAATCCTCCAAGATATTGGATTTAATTCTGCTCTGTCAGCAGCCCACTGATTTTAATCTCTCCGTCATCGGTGGGTGTGCCTACATCTGCCTGGGCTGTAGCGTCTAGATTTCCCCTACTAAACTTTTGTGACTCTATACCCTCTTTCCTCTTTTAAGATACTCCTTTCAAACTATCTGTTTGACTAAGCTGTTGACCATTTGTTCTAACAGCTTCTTAAATGGATGTGTGCTCAGTTTCACTTTGTACCACTCATGTGAAGGGTATTGATGTAATTTATCACCTTAGAAGTGCTCTTTAAATACAGGTTGCTGTTGATGTAATTAGGTCTTGAGGTCAGTTGAAGGATAATTCTTGCTGGGCACTGTTTGAGATTGGCAGCTCCTTGTCTGTCCTCCTTGTTATCTCAACAACCTCTTCAGGTTATCTCAAGATAAGAAATTGCAGCAGCTAGTAATTGGATTTCTGTCTATGTTTGTACTTTTGTAAGAGTTGCTCAGTTGCAACTTAAAATGAAGTTTGCCACCTGCCCTTTCATGGACCCTGTGATCAACAGAAATGCAAACATGGGCAACTGAGCATTCTTCAGTTAACAACATCACGTCAATGGACAAATGCAGATCTGAAATCAGCCGTATCCTAATAGCATATGGTGGGTTCAAGTCCATATTAAATCTGAACTTTTACATCATCAGATTCCTGAGGTAATGTCACACTCATGCATGTATTGTGGACATGATGTAAGGTTAAAAATCTTTCTGTAAAAGATCTCATGAAACTATTTACAGAACAAGCACCAATATTCAATTTCAACAATGCACTTGGTTAGCACTGTAGCACAGTGGCTCAGTGGCTAGCACTGCTGCGTCACAGGGCCAGGGAGCCAGGTTTGATCTTAGCCACAGATGACTGTTTGTGTGGAGTTTGCACATTCTCCCCGTGTCTGTGTGGGTTTGCTCTGGTTTCCTCCCGGAGCCCAAAGATGGGTAGGTTAGGTGAATTGGCCATGCCAAGTTGCCCATAATGTTAGATGCATTTATCAGAGGGAAATGGGTCTGGGTGGGTTTACTCTTTGGAGGGCTGGTGTGGACTTGTTGGGCTGAAGGGCCTGTTTCCACTCTGTAAGAGAATCTTTAAAAAAAGCTTATTATCCAATTGTTGTCACTTGCTGTGGTGTGGTTTCCTACTTTTTCACTTGTCGGAAAGAAAAAGTAATTTATTGGATGTAAAATTCATTGGGGCAGCCTGAGGTTGTGAAAAGCACTATATAAATGCAAATGTTTCATTTCCTTTTGGTGCTCCTTTGTTGCTAATTTTAATTAATGCCGATCTTTGTTACATGTATGATATTTGTGACTGTCTGGCCCCGAAGCTGTCTTTGGCTGCTCTGGGTTTTGTGATACATCGAGTCAATCTAAACAGTAATCCCTGTCAAAGGCAAATGATGCAGTCAGTGTGAACCAGTTTTGAAGAGACAGTGAATCGTCACTGTCATAATACTGGAGATGGAAGAACACTTGGAAGATTATTTTTCTTTACTTATTTGCTTTTCCAAATTCTTTGCTTACGTCCAAAAACGTGAGAGTGTTCGGATATTATCCAATAAAGTCTTTGTATAAGATTTTCTTTGTAAAATGGTTATTTAGTTGGAGGGGCACCACTCTGTGCATTGTGCAAGGTAAGGATACAGGGCTCCATGAACTACTACAGCAAGGGCGGGATTGGGCCCTTGCAGTTGGCATCATTGTCTGGCTGTATGAACAGATCCATCCCACCTTAGAGATATTTTCTAAGTAACTTATTCAGGGATGGTATTACACACCTCTGGGAAAGGTAGGACTTGAACCCAAGTCTCTTATTCAAAGATGGAGTACTACCACTGCATGAGAAGAACTGTCATCCCTAGTTTCTACTGCAAGAACCTTATAGAATTCAGCTGGAGAAAATAAAGAGGATCATGAGCAGGGTAACTAACAATGCTGCAGAGATAACTAGGGTAGTGTTGAATTTATCAGAGCTGAAAATGTGTTGCTGGCAAAGCGCAGCAGGTCAGGCAGCATCCAAGGAGGAGGAGAATCGACGTTTCGGGCATGAGCCCTTCTTCAGGAATGAACCCTCATTCCCGAAGAAGGGCTTATGCCCGAAACGTCGATTCTCCTGCTCCTTGGATGCTGCCTGACCCGCTACGCTTTTCCAGCAACACATTTTTCAGCTCATCAACAATTGCAGCCGTTCGGCCCATCCAAAAGATCATTAATATCATCATTAACTATTAGCCCTTTGTCCCATCCCATACAATCACCCCTCAGTCTCCGGCGCCCCAGGAAAAACAGCCCCAGTCTATTCAGCCTCTCCCTATACCTCAAACCCTCCAACTCTGGCAACACAGATGAGGGTCTGCAATATTATATATTTCAGATGAAATATTTAAATGAAAACAGGCTGCTCTCTGGGGTGGGTTTAAAAGACCTCATTGCAATATTTGAAGAAGAGCAGAAGGCTCCCCCCGGGGATCCTTGCCCATTTTCATCACTGAGCCAGCATCAGTAAAACAACAAGTTAGTCATCGTTGGTTGTGGTATTCCTTACATTTCATCAGGAAGTGGTGGAGGCTGGTACATCAGTAACTAAGGTGGGGGATATTTCTCTCCAGGACAATGGAAAGGAAGCGGGTCGAAAGGAAAATTAGTTGGAACATTGCAGCAAAAGTGAGCAATTCAGCCCACTAAACCTGCACCATTCAATAAGATTTATTTTTTCATCCACTTTGATGCATTTTCTCCCATACTATTGCTATATCCCTCAATGTCATTGGCATTTAGAAATCTGCAATTTCTGTTTTAAGCATGCTCATTGACTGAGGGTGTGGAATTCCAAAGCTTCACAACTGTCATAGAACTGTAGAACCCTATAGTATGGAAGCAGGCCATTCAGTCCATCAAGTCCATACCGACCCTCTGAAGAAGATCCCAGTCAGACCTCCCACCACAACTCTATCCCTGTAACCCTGCATTTCCAATGGCTAATCCACCTAGCCTGCACATCCCTGGACACTATGGACAATGTAGCATGGTCAATCCATCTAATCTGTACATCTTTGGACTATGGGAACAAAGCAGAGCATTCTCCTCATCTCTGTCCTAAATGGTGTTCCCTCTATTTTGAAATTATGTTCCTTGATTGTCGACTCACAATGCAGCAGAAATATTGGTCCCACATCTGCCCTGTCTATTCCTTGAAGTATTTTGTAGATCACAAAGAGATCACCTTTTATGCTTCAAGTCTCCAAAGGACACAGGCTCAGTTTCCTCAGTCTCTCTCCATAGGATGGTCCCATCATCAAGGAACAATTCGGATGGGTCTTTGTTGCACACCCCCCATGACAACAATACTCTTCCCACGGTAAGGGGACCTAACCTGTACACAGTGAGGCAGTTTGCCATCAGACAGAAACCCACCTGCTTCCAGCCACACCTCAGCAATCACGGTTTGTGAGGGAAGGCCCATAAGTGACTTTCCCAATGCACCACCAACTAGTACACTTCATGGGTGGCTAAGTGGTTAACACTGCTGCCTCACAGTGCCAGGGACCCAGGTTTGATTCCAGCCTTGGGCGACTGTCTGTGTGGAGTTTTCACACTCTCCCCATGTCTAAGTGAGTTTCCTCCGGCTGCTTCGGTTTCCTCCCACAATCCAAAGATGTGCAGGTTAGGTGAACTGGCTGTGCTAAATTGTCCATAGTGTTCAGGGATGTGAATGTTTAATGTATTAGTCAGGGGTAAATGTTGGGGAATGGTCTGGATGGGTTACTCTTCAGAGGGTTGGTGTGGACTTGTTGGGCTGATGGGCCTGTTACACACTGTAGGGATTCTATGTATATGTGTTATCCTACAACTGGCCTGATATTCTATTTTGATTTAATCTCTACCCTCCCCTTCACTTTTTCGTTTACTTAGGCATTACCCTTGAAGAGAAGGCCATCGCCTGTCACTGGCCACTTGGGTGTTTTCTCTTCCTGCTGGTGGAATATTAATAAAGTTGTCTGCACACATTGTTTCTACACTGTGTCCTGTGCCTGCACGAACACGACATGGGTGCTGGGGAGAAATGAGCAGCACCGCTGTTTGGCAGTCGTGTGGGGATTTTAAAAATAAAATAACCAGGAGATTAGAATCTTCTCAGTTGAGGAGTCTAACTCTGGGCTGGATGGCCACAGTCAGTGTGATCTGCATAAGTAAATAAAGGGTGGCTTAGTTACGGGTTACCGGACTCTCTGCAATTAAAAATAAATAACTGGTCTGATTCCCTGTTTTCTCAACAGACAAGAGAGGTGGCTGTTATCCCATAGGGAATTCTGACTGGGCTGGACCTCCAAGGTATCCTCCACCCTGGCAGCACATTCCAGACTCCTACCACTCTCTGTGTAAAAGACACTTGCTGCTTACATGCTGTACATCTCTATGACTCTATATCTCCTTTGAACTCTCTCCTTCTCACCTTAACTGCATGCCTGCTAGTTTTTAACATTTCAGCTCTGGGAAAAAGGTTCTGACTGTCAACCCTATCTATGCATCCCATAATTTTAAAAATTTCTAACAATTCCCCCCTTAGCCTCTGCTGCTCCAGAGAAAACAACCTAAGTTTTCTAGCCTCTCCTTTAGCTCATACCTTCTAATCAAGGCAGCATCCTGGTAAACCTCTTCTGCACTCTCTCCAAAGCATCCAGATTCTTCCTGTAATCCAGAATTGAACACAATATTCCAAATGTCGCCTCACCAAAGTCTTATAAAGCTGCAACATGACATGTTGAGTCAACATGACATGTTGAGAAACTTTTATCCACCCACCTCCATAACCAGCGCTCCTCAAACATTCTAGAAGAATCCCCTGGCCTCGGAAATGACTCAGACGCCATTAGCCATGCGGCTGATGCAGCTACCACCCCCACGCTGATGAACGCCACATCTTACGCCTTGGAACACATCAACCCCAGGGCATCAATGTGGACTTCAACAGTTTCCTCATTTCCCCTTCCCTCACCTCACCCTAGTTCCAAACTTCCAACTCAGCACTGTCCCCATGACTTGTCCGGACTTGTCCGACCTGCCTAGCTCCTTTTCCACCTATCCACTCCACCCTCTCCTCCCTGACCTATCACGTTCATCTCCTCCCCCACTCACCCATTGTACTCTATGCTACTCTCTCCCCACCCCCACCCCCCTCTAGCTTATCTCTCCACGCTTCAGGCTCACTGCCTTTATTCCTGATGAAGGGCTTTTGCCCGAAATGTCGATTTCGCTGCACTTTGGATGCTGCCTGAACTGCTGTGCTCTTCCAGCACCACTGATCCAAAATGTCGAGTCTTCTGCTCAATTGCCCGACCAATAAAGGCAAGCATGTAAATCACCTTCTTTATCACGCTATCTACTCGTGTGGCCACTTTCAGGGAGCTATGGATTTGAACCCCAAGATCCCTCTGTACATCAATGGGCAATAAATGCTGACCCAGCCAGCAATACCATCATCCTATGAATGAATAAAAATAAAATAGGTGCAGCATATGCTTTTGGAAAATAGTTGTGGCTGACATATTGCTTATTCTTTGACTTCTGAGTATGGTCACTCACATTACACTGACACTGAGTGTGCCTGTTCCCTTACAAAGCATAGGCAAAAGTGAGGATTGCAGATGCTGGAGATCAGAGTTGAGAGTGTGTTGCTGGAAAAGCACAGCAGGTCAGGCAGCACCCGAGGAGCAGGAGAATCGACATTTCGGGCATAAGCCCTTCATCAGGCGTGACAGGGCTTATGCCTGAAACATCGATTCTCCTGCTCCTCGGAAGCTGCCTGAACTGCTGTGCTTTTCCAGCAACACACTCTTGACCCTTACAAAGCATACTCAAGTTAGAAGTTGGCACCATTGAGACATGTGAGAGTGGGAAATATCAATAAGGGGAAAAACAAAGTTTCTGCCATTGTAAGTTGTTTTAATTTCCACTGAAATGACCACACTTGTAAGTGGAGCTGTAATAGGGAGATGTATTCCATTGAATAGCCCACTTGATTCCCAGCTCTACTCATTCAAATTTATTTATGGCAAAGAATATCTCAATATAATAGATGGCTAATTATCTACATTATTTATATAATAAAAGTGTTATCTCATTTGCAGAATATTTGTTGTGTTTCCATTGACATTGTACTGTGTCACTAGCGATTATAAATATAGATAATATAGGAGGATTTAGTATTAATGCCAAACTTTGTTTGGAAAATAAATTGAAGGTGAGAGTACCTTTTAATTATGTCTCTGTGAAATATTGAATGATGAAATATTCAATAATTTCCTGCCTCCTTTCAAATGGACTGTAGAGAGAGGACCCGAGGCTACAATTTCACAAAATTTGAGCTGGTAGACTTTTAGGACTACTGTTATATTGCAAAAGTATGATCACCAAACTCTGAATTTGCGATGGAAATCACAGGTACATCGTGACTAGCAACCACTCCACTCTCCGGAGTGAAATTGCTGAGAATCAATTAATTTTCCATCGGGGAATCACATCGGTTGCCACATTGACTCGAATAGCTTTCAGATGTTCAAGATTTACAACTGAAATTGATGTTTAGGCTTCTTTTAAATGTACCGATCCTGGTCCTATTCTGGCTACGGGATTCCAAATGTGAACCTGAAGGCCAATGTGTACACTGTGCTAGTTGTGGGTTGTGGTTGGGATTCACCAACCTCATCAGTGGCCCTTCATTGGAAGTATTCTGCCGGGGACTACAATCGAAACTGCAGTCTGTTTTCGATTTGATTCTTCTGTTTTTTTAATATCCCATGTAACATCTCCCCCCCCCTTGCCCCCACCCCACCCCCCACCCCACCAATTCAGAATCACTCACCTTTCATTTTAAGTCTGTCAGTGGGACCAGCCTAGGAACCAACTAGCCACCACCCCTTACCCTGGCTCAGCCCGACGGACTGAAATGCTCAGTTTGTCACTAAATTTGGGATCAGAATGACTGTGACGCTAATTTGGAACAGTATGTGAGTCTGTACTGGGAGCTGGTTGAATTTCTCAGAATCTGTTTTGGAGCGCTGTACCCCCTTTTTACAAAATGAATATGTTAACCGGAAATGGAGCATGATTAATGTAAAGCTAATTGAACAGGAAAAGGTCTTGAATGTGAATCATTCTTGCTGTAAATTGGTAATGTCATTCTAGACATGGCTTCATTTGTCATCAGCTAATGTTCCTGGGAGATTAGAGCCGTGTATAAGATAGCAACCTGACAGAAAATTAACAGCCAGTGAAGGCTCCAATCTGCGAGAAAATAAATAAGTGTGTCAAACTTGTTTTCAAAGAATCAGATAATCCCTACAGTGCAGATAGGAGCCATTTGGCCCATTGAGTCTGCACTGATCCTCTGAAGAGCATCCCCCCACTATCCTGTCCTCGTGACTCCTCATTTACCATGTTGGTCCACTTAACCTGCTTCCTTACATTGTTGATCTCCTGTGGCATTGCTCGCTGATAGTAGATGGAAGTGTTGTGGACTAACCATGTTGTGTTCCTGATGAAGGGTTTTTGCCCGAAACGTCAATTTTCCTGCTCCTTGGATGCTGCCTGACCTGCTATGCTTTGCCAGCACCACTCTAATCTTGACTCTAATCTCCAGCATCTGCAGTACCCACTTCCGTCCACTTAACCTCCCCATCCAAGGGCACTACGAGGGAATTTAGCATGGCCAATCCATCCACCTTTTCCTCACTTGCTTTTCGACCAGAATTCAACAGATTTCTTCTGAGGTATCAGGTGTCTTGCCTACTGACTGGAGGGCTGATAAAGGATGCCTCTGCCTTTTTATAATAAGGCTTTCAGAGTCACGCATCGGTCAGGCAGTGTTGAGGTCACCAGCGAGGCCTTTCCTGGATTCACTTCAGGTCCTGAAAGGCACTGGCCAATCGTCAGCTGGAAGCTCTAAGGTGTGAAGGTGGGGTTGGGGGTTCATGTCTCTCGTCGGAGGGACACAGCCTGGAGTTCTAAGATTGTGGAAGACCCAGGAAGACCTGCGCTGTTGGACTCTATGAGTCTTTCTGTCAACATTGATGGCCAGGGTGGTATTTGTAGGCCATTACTGATTGTTTTTGGGTAGGTGGTGGGCATTTTGAACCACTGCTGTCCCCCTGCTGACAGTGGTTCTGCAAGGCACACGGTTTCAGGAATTTGATGGTACAGGAAAAACAGTGATGCATATGTGACTCAAAGGTGATAGTGATCCCATATATCTACTGCCCTTCACTCTCGAGACAGTGCAGCTTGTGGGTTTAGATGCTCAACAGTGACACAACCAAATAAGCGGCATCATATGGTCTAATGTAGCCATGGAGTGTGAAACAATAAGAAATGGTAGAGGTACACACAATCAACGTTTACAGATTGAGGATCAGAAAACCAGAGGTGGCACAATCTCCTGTTTATACCCTCCCCTGAATGGCCCAGGTTCATAATCCCAATCAAGGATTTCATAGTCAATGAGACCCACCTGGTTCCACATAATGCAGAAGCAAAAACAGGAAGGCAGATTATCGTCTGAATGTTAATAATTGGGAAAGGGGCTTGTGCAACGAGACCTGGGTGTTCTGGTACACAAGTTTCTGTAACTAAGTGTGTAGGTGCAACAGGCAGTGAAGGAAGAAAATGAAATGTTGGTCTTCAGTGTGAGAGGATTTGAGCACAGGAGCAGGGATGTCTTGCTGTAATTGTACAGGGATGTGATATTAAAAGCATTGTGTCTGCAGTTTTGGTTTCTTTATCTGAGGAAGGATGTTCTGGCTATGGAGGGAGCGCAACAAAGGCTCACCAGACTGATTGCTGGCTTAGCAGGAGCAAGATGTGGAGAGAGACTGGTTCAGTCAGGATTATATTCACTGGAGTTTGGAAGAAGGGTGATGGAATGAGAGGGTTGGGGAATGCAGGGATCTCATAGAAACCTATAAAATGGAAATGTAAGAAGAATGTTCCTGATCATTGGGGAGTCCGAATCAAGGGCTTATATTCTAAGAACAGGAGGTCGGCTGTTTACGACAGATATGAAGCGATATTTCTCCATTGAGTGAGTGGTGAGTTTGTGGAATTCTCTGCCACAGAAAGTGGTTCAGGTAAAACCTTTGACTGTTTTCATTCTTTAAGACTAAAAGGATCAGAGGGTTTGGGGAGGAAGTGGGAATGGGGACTGAATTGGATGATCAGCCATGATCATATTGAGTGGTGGAGCAGGCTCGAAAGGCTGAATGGCCTACTCCTGACTTTCAATGAGTGCATTTTCGATTTCAGGGGACAGTCCATGAGTTGAGGGATGAAAGAAGTTCACTGGAATGAAACATTCTCTGCTCAAACAACAGCTGGCTTGAAGATCCTCAATATGGCGAGTGACCTGGTTGTTTACTGGTTGCTGCCAGTTACTTACCTTCAGCTGCCACAAGACAAGCTTTAGGAGTGATCCCTCAAGAGCAATAAAGTACCTGCAGCTGGATCAGGATGAGCCAATTCCTGGCATGGAGGCCACTCTGTCTGTTCCTGCCATGTGCAGTGAGTTAAGGAGCTAACTGGATTGGAAGCAGATTTATAGTACAGCTCTCGGGAGATCTTCTATCTCTGAGATTTATCACTTCCCAGGCATCTTGAAGCAACATTGATATGGCCTAGGAGGTAAAACAGCCTGCGCCTGGATTTCTGCAGCAGCAGTCGGTCTATGACGTCACTGTCCACATTGATTGATTAATTGTTGTCACAAAGAGTATTCTGTACAGGAGTTGGGAGATTGTTGTGTTTGGACAGAGTATTGGTTAGGCCACTTCTGGCATTTTGTGTGCAATTCTGGTCTCCCTGCTGCAGGAAGGATGTTGTGAAACTGGAAAGGGTTCAGAAAAGATTTACAAGGATGTTGCCAGGGTTGGAGAGTTTGAGCTGTAGGGAGAAGTTGAATAGGCTGAGGCTGCTTTCCCTGAAGCATTGGAGACTGAGGGGTGACCTTATAGAGGTTTACAAAATCATAAGGGGCATGGATAGGGTAAATAGTCAAGGTCTTTTCTCTGGGGTGGTGGAGTCCAGAACTAGAGGGCATAGGTTTAGGCTGAGAGGAGAAAGATTTCAAAGGGATGTAAGGAGCAACTTTTTCACACAAAGGGTGGTGCATGTATGGAATGAGCTGCCAGAGGTAGCGGTGGAGGCTGGTACAATTACAACATTTAAAAGTCATCTGAATGGGTATATGAATAGGAATAGGTTTGGAGGGATATTCACCAAGTGCTGGCAAATAGGATTAATTTAGGATATCTGGTCAGTGTGGATGAGTTGGACCGGGGATTCTGTTTCCATGCTGTACATTTCTATGACTCTATGATTCTATGTACCGAGATACAGTGAACAGTGTTGTTTTGCGTGCTGCAGAGGCAGATCGTACCATACAAAGTGCATTAGGGTAGCATTACAGAGTGCAGAATACACTGTTACAGCCACAGGGAGGGTGCAGAGAGAAAGAGAGAGAGAGAGAGAGAGAGAGATCAGAAATAACATTGGAAAGGTCTGATAAAGCGAGGAAGAAGCTGCAAACTTTTTATATCTTCTGCATGACAAAAGAAGGTGGAAGAGAGTGGAACTGGGATGGAAAGAATAGAAGATACAGGAGCTGGGACAGACTGTTTATGGAGTGCAAAGAAAAGCATTAGCATATACCAATCAAGGCAGCATAGTGCATTATGTTAAAGCAGATGCATGTTTTCTGAATTTTTAGAGTCCATGGTACCATTCAAAATAAGCTAAAACACCCTTTGAAGTAAGGTCCAATTATAACATGTTTAATTCCTTTCTGTTCTTTCTAGAGGATGTTGAGCCATTACCAACTCCTTATTTGTCATCTTTCCTTTCCTCCTCCTCCTAATAATTTGTTGCTCTTCAGCTTCCCAGCAAAGTAGAATTCCTTGTACTGATGCTAGAACTTCCAGCTTGCTGAACACTTCATGCTGCTTTGCCATCTGAAACAACTTGTAACATCTTCCCAGTGAGGCTCTGATATCACAACCCCGGGCTCTGGTTTTTAGTTGTGGATGCATTTTCAAGATGGAGATTGATAGAATTTATTGTGCTAGGTGATTGTGCAGGGAGATGCGGCTGAGGTGGAGCATCAGGCATGATATTATTGAAGGTAGACAAGGTTCAAAGCACCAAATACTCTCTCCCAGCTCCTATTTCTTACCTGCAAAAGTGAAATGTGGATGGTGAAGTGACTTAGAGACTCACTGTTGCTGCATAAATCCAGGCGCAGGCTAAATATTCTCCCAGACAATGTCAATATTCCTGGTGACTGCCTGAAAAGTGAGGCTTGTCATGTTCTACCTCAATAGATGTGGAAATGGAAAAACACAGCAAGTCAGACAGCATCTGAGGAGCAGGAAAGTCAACAGTTTGGCCTAAAGCCATATCTATTGACTCTGATTCTGACTTCCTGCATCTGCAGTCCTTACTGTCGCCTTTGTCACAGTCTGGGTGAACATATTTCTGGAGATGCCCTGACCTGAATATCCCATCCCAAATGCACCATCGCCACTACCTGCTATTGGACCAGAAGTCTCCTGTGCTCCTGTTTACATTCACCTATTTAAAATTGAAGACATTCTTCATTTCCTGTTTGGATGATTATTCTGGACTATTGTTGAGAACTGTTATGTTCTTTTCTATTTAATGCTTTGACCCACTTAGGAAAGTCTACTGATTCTCAAATCTCACTACTCCCAGTATTATTACGAAAGTCAATGATTTAATCAGACTACACAAAGTCCCTCATTTTCCTGTCTGACAGCTGAATATAATTAATAGATTAATTAATCAGGTTAATAGAAAACACTGACCAGGTTTTTGTACTGAACAATAACTATTGCTTAATAAAAATAAATACATCTTAGCCACAATGAGTTGAGGGATGAAAGATATATAATTCTACCCATCTAAGTCCCTTTTAAATCCTACATACACAAAAAAGACAAACATAAAAGGACATCGGTGTTACGGGTGGAGGGAAATAACAACTGGGGAAACATAGTCTAATAGCACCAGTTCACATGGTTTGATGAGCTGTTCATTTTGCTTCTAAAGACTTTTTATTCTTCTTTGTTCAGGGTGATTTATACACTAATTACAGAGTCTTTTAGTTGCTAGTTAAAGGCACCAGCTTGCAACAATTATTGGGGGGGAAATACCTGGCTTTCTTCATGCCTTAGATATTTTACAGCAGAGACATAGAAACACTGGCCCGCTTTTCCATCAGTCTGAAAGTTTCTCTCCATCTATTTCAATCCCCCAAGCTGTTCCTCTGTTCAGGAGACAACCAGAGAACTATTGTCAAGCTTATGACTTTCTCAACTGGTGGCATTTGCACAAACCAATCAGCAACTTGTTGCCGGTCAAATCAGTGTTAGCAGACACACTCCAGTGTCAACTTATCTCCCCCTCCCCCCACCACTGTGCGCAAAACAACACTGTGAACAAAATGCACATTGAATTCTAAGAAATTGTTTTTATAAGTGCAGCAATTCCTTCCACAATCTTTGGCTTTTAAAATATTCCTTTTCCCACTTCAATCCAGAATTAAAAAAAAACAAGTGAAGTCAAACAATGTAATCTTCACAGTACCAATTAGATAGAAGAATTGGATAAACAAGAATGGAATATTTGAATAGAAAGCTGTTTACAGATATGGTTTATCAGGAAGGTAAGTATTTAAATTGTGATTTGGTGGGACAGAACTGAAATATTTCTGAAAGAAGACACATTTTGCCAAAGCTTTTCATCTTGAACATATCAGGACATTCTACATGAATACCAATTCAAGGAGCAAGCCAACATTTATACTGTGTGAGAGGAGAGTGCTGGTTGGTTGGCATGTGGATGTTGATTGGTAGAGGTCTTGCCATGGAAAATGCACTGATCAAGCTGATTGACAGTTAACAGCCAAGCTTTGTTTCCATCTTAAACTCATCAAATTGACTCTGATCAATGAGGGCTTTGTGCTGCCAGATGAACCAGTGAATAGCTATCATCTCTTTTGCTGAATTAAATCAGATGCAGTGTGTGTAGACGTTTTATTCGTCTGCAAAGAAGCCAGCTATGTTATTAGTGAATATTGCTTCTAGTGTATGCAAGTGTATCATACATGGAGCCCAGCTGAAGATTGTTTATCCGCATATTTCAAGGTTATTCAACAACTGCTGTCCAATTGCAGAAACACATCTGGCATTGAACACTGCGTTGTCAGTTGTGCAAGCACAGGCAGGTTGGGTAATGTTCAGTACCTTGCTTGTTTTTTGGGTGTGCTGTTCGATATGATCCACCGATCTTTCAGATGGTAGGGCCAATTTATCTGGCACTACACTGGCACTGAAATTCTTATACAACATTACTCACTACAATAATAGGTCTTGTTTGGCTTCAGGGACTGCATTCGGTTGGTGGTGAACATCTGTTGCTCAATTGTTGAGATACTTTCCCTTAATCTGAGGTAGAGGCGCATTCCAGGACCAAAAACCTTAGAGCCTTCCATAAGCTTGTGTGCTATGCAGCAAGAAATGGTCTAATCAGGTTTGTTAATTCCCCACAAGATCAAAACCATTGGCCGAAGCAGGTTAAATGCAAACCCAACCAAAGAAATTGGATGTGTATTTGAGAAGGTGAAAACTGAAGGGCAAAACACAGGTAAGTAGAAATAATTTCTTTCAAAGAGATACCACAGGGACTGACAACTTAATAGCTTTGCTTCATGCTGTATTATCTTACAAGTCTTGGAATCCCTACAGTGTGGTAACAGGCCCTTTGGTCTAACCCTCTGAAGAGTAACCCACCCAGGCCATTCCCCACATTTACCCCTGACTTTTACACCTAACTTACACATCCCTGAACACCTTGGGCAATTTAGCATGGCTAATTCACATAATCTGCACATCTTTGGATTGTGGGAGAAAACTGGAGCACACAGACACTGGGAGAACGTGCAAACTCTGCACAAACAGTCTCCCGAGGCTGGAATTGAACCCAGGTCCCTGGCGCTGTGAGACAGCAGTGCTAAACACTGAGCCACCGTGCCGCCTCATACTACAGGAAGGATGTGAGCTTTCGAGAGGATGCAAAAGAGGTTTACCAGGATGTTGACTGGATTGGAGTGTGTAAGCTACAAAGAGAAGTTGAACAGACTTGAACAGACGAGAGCATCAGAAGCTGAGGGACGACCTGATAGAAGTGTACAAAATTATGAGAGGCATGGATAGGGTGTATAGTCAGGGCCTTTTTGCCAGGATGGAAATGTCAAATGCCAGGGGCAGTAGGTTTAAGATGAGAGGGAAGAGGTTTTAAAGGAAATGGCTGAGGCAAGTTTTTTAACTCGGAGGGCGATGGGTGCCTGGAATGTGTTGCCAGAAGAGACGACAGAAGCAGATACGTTAGTCAAGTTTTAGAGCTATTTAGACAGACTCATGAACAGACAGGGAATAGAAGGATGCAGACCATGTGCAGACTGATGGGGTTAGTTTAGGATGGTGTCATGTCAGCACAGACATGGTGGGCCGAAGGGCCTACTCCTGTGCTGCACTGTTCAACGTTCTATGAATGCAATTTTAAAACAAGAGAATGCCAATTTTTAGTTGAGGAAAGTCAATTGCCGCTGCTACTCCTTCCAAATGTTGATTGAATAAATCTCCCAGAGTGTCGGCATATCCATAATTTGGCCAGTCCAACAGGGAATTGCAAACTGGCTCCATGCCAAGTCTGTCATAGTATATGGAAAAAACTGTAGTAGTTAATTGTGCTATTGGTGTCAACTCAGTCCTCCATGGTTGCAAAAGGCGGTACAGTTGGACACTGCTTCTGGGTAAGGTGCAGAACCTCCTTGCTGAGGTGAGGGAGCTTTGTTGGTAGCAGTCAATATACTGACGGGATGCAGCATGCAGCAATGTCCTTCCTGTCATGTCTCAGACTTCCCTCCCCATTCCTCAGCTGTCACAGGCTTGCCAGCAAAGTGAGGCATGACGACGTCCTGCTTCTGTGCAGCTGCTGACTTTCAGTACCTGCTGCTTTGTTTGAGCCTGGATCACTTCCAGAGCAGCTTTCTATTTTAGTACCACTCCTACACAGTGACTTATTAACAATCTGTGGGCTGGAAAGACCACAGAAGTGAACTTGCATGGCTTGGCATTAATTGGGATTTAACTAACCTGAAGAAGCCAAAATATCTGTTAATGGTATGTTCATTAGGTTGGTTTAGTCTGATTGCAAATTCAAGAGTACAACAAAACAGAGGCAATGCACCATTGGTGCCAATGTGCAATTCACAGCAAATTGCTCGACCTTGGCATAGAAGAATCCAATCTCCTTCAATTCTTAATGTTCAATTCTTGTACAGTCAGAACCAGAAACTGATAAATTGGAAAGGTTAGATTCGGTGTGTTGTAAATGCTGCTTCAATGCAACACAGTGCACTTTCCCTGCGATCGACAGGGCAAGGCGATGCAGTGCAAATAATTACTCTCTGTGAGGAATGAGGTGGTAAGGTGGAATTGTGGTGCAGTGGTCGTATTCTGACCTCAGGGTCATAAAAAGTCTGGGTTCACCTACTCTGAAGGAGTGTCTGCAACCTATCTGAATAGATTGATTAAAATAACCATAAAACTAGCCAACTCAGTGTAACCGAGCACCTGAGTGTAGCTTCCAGAACTGTTATCCAGACACTTTTAGAGAGACACTTTTACATCTCCTGAAAAGACAGACAGGGTCCCATCTTGATGTCCTTCTAAGACCAATACCTCTGACAATGCTGCATTTCCTCTGTGCTGCATTGGACTGCTAATCTAGATGTGTTTAAGCAACTTTTCACACAAAATGCAGGGAAATCTTGAGCTTTCTTCCAAAAGGCTCTGATGTTGGGTCAATTGAAATTTTCCTGAGATCAGTAGATTTTTTTTGGATGAAGATGTGGGATGAATGAACATGAAGATCTATTCAGATAGCTGAAAGGTGGAAGGATGCAGAGGGTGGTGTATAAATGGAATGAGCAGCCAGAGGAAATGGTGGAGACTGTACAATGACAACATTTAAAAAGCATCTGGATGGGTATATGAATAAGGAGGGATATGAGGGATATGGACTGAATGCTGGCAAATGGGTCTGGGTCAAATTGGGATGTCTGGTCAGTGCAGATAGTTTGGATTGAAGGGTCTGTTTCCGTGCTGTATAACTCTATGACTGTGACTCAGTGGGTTGAATGACTTACTTGTGTTCCTAAGAATAACAATCTGAGCCCATTACTGAGCCAAACTTAATTGCATGCCCTGATTTTACTTTGATGCTGGTAATGTAGAGGTATGGGTTAATGGTTGTGTGAATGACACTGTGGATAAATGACATAGGCATAGGGGCTGGGTGGATGTAACAGTCAGAGAGTTTGGGAGAGAAATGCCATTTATTGTTGGGAAAATTAGTGGGTCTTGCAGCATCTGTATCGAGAGAGAGAGAGAGAGAGCGAGTTAGCGTTTCAGCCCAGTGACCAGTAGGTCACTGGATTTGCAATGTTATCTCTGTTTCTCTGTCTACAGATTCTGCCAGGCCACAGAGTTTCCTGTGCACTTTCTTTTTTTGTTTCAGATTTCCAGCATCAGCAGTCCTTTGTTATATTTTATTGTTTTGCAACAGGACAGTGTCAGGTGTAAGTAGTCTTTGAGAAAAACCTTACTACAGCCTTGGTCTAAGTCGATCTTACAGTAAGAGCAATGTTGTGCTTCTGCTCGCCGAGCTAGAAGTTTTTGCTGCAAACGTTTCGTTCCCTGGCTAGGGAACATCATCAGTGCTGTTGGAGCCTCCTGTGAAGCGCTGCTTTGATATTTCTTCTGGTATTTGTATTGGTTTGTTCTTGCCACTTCCGGGTGTCAGTTTCAGCTGCAGTGATTTGTATGTGGGGTCCAGGTCGATGTGTCTGTTGATGGATGTTCTTGCCGTTTCCGGGTGTCAGTTTCAGCTGTAGTGGTTTGTATATGGTGTCCAGGTCAATGTGTCTGTTGATGGAGTTTGGGGATCAACAGACACATTGACCTGGACACCATATACAAACCACTACAGCTGAAACTGACACCCGGAAACGGCAAGAACATCCATCAACAGACACATCGACCTGGACCCCACATACAAATCACTGCAGCTGAAACTGACACCCGGAAGCGGCAAGAACAAACCAATACAAATACCGGAAGAAACATCAAAGCAGCGCTTCACACGAGGCTCCAACAGCACTGATGATGTTCCCTAGCCAGGGAACGAAACGTTTGCAGCAAAAACTTCCAGCTCGGCGAGCAGAACCACAACAACGGATACCCGAGCTACAAATCTTCAATCAGACTTTAAGTAAGAGCAATTTTGTGCAGCTGTGAGTATGATGATCCCATAATGGGTATTGGTTGCCACAGGATAGTGGGTCTGTCACTTTGCACATTGAGGATGCCTGGGGTTTCTCCAGGTGGTTCAGTGGTTAGTACTGCTGCTGCACAATGCCAGGGACCTGGGTTTGATTTCACCCTTGGGTGACTATCTATGTTGAGTTTGCACGTTCTCCCTGTGTTTTGTGTGGGTTTCCTCTAGTTACTCCAGTTTCCCCTCACAGTCCAAAAATGTGGAGATTAGGTGGATTAGCTAAGTTAAAATTGCCCATCATGTCCAGGGGTGTGCAGGGTAGGTGGATTAACCATGGTAAATGTGGGGTCATGGTGAGACGGTAGGGAGTTGGCTCTGAGTGTGATGCTCTTCAGAGGGTCAGTGCCGACTTTATGGGCTGAATGGCCTCTTTTTGCAATGTAGGTATACTATGATTGATTCTATTCTATGATTGAATGCAAAGTGTCTTAGGGCACCTTGTGGTTGTGAAAGGTACCCTGGAAAAGTTACTTCAGATGGAACAGGCCCGGTATGAAGTTGTTGAATTGTGACATTCCCTTGCCAATGGTAGCTCTGCAGGATACTTACGGACTGGCACAGCATGATGGACTTTACTGTCTTCACATCCCAAATGTGGCCATAGTAATTTGTAATGGAGGAAATGTTGCTGGATAGGGTAGACACAGAATTTAAATTGTTAACATTAGAATGTGTTTGTGTAATATTTCTTACAATATAGTAGCTTTCATAATGTGATTCAATATATAATAAAATGCTTGGCCACAAATTTCATCACTTGGCACTGAAAGGGATCATCACTTCCATGATAATGTTGCACACAATTCCTAACAAGAGTACATTTAAAAACTGCTCGAGCGCAAATAAACCATTGTCTCTCCAAATTAATGGGTGAATGAAAGTCACATCTGGAACTTAACATTCACAGGCTCCACTTAAAATATTAATGGCACTAAAACTTGGATGATAATAAAATAGCTTGTCACCTCATTGCATATCGCAACTGTTTCCTCATTGGAATTCCCTACAGTTCTGCAATTATTGCAGAAGATGTGCATTTCCGAGGCTAGAATGTCACATTGCATAGAGGGAGCTAGTCAGTAAGACAGAGCTAGACAAAAGTGAGGATTGCAGATACTGGAAACCATAGTCTAGATTAGAGTGGTGCAGGAAAAGCACAGCAGAGCAGCAGCAACTGAGAAGCAGGAAAATCAATGTTTTGAGTAAAGGGCTTTTGCCCGAAACGTCGTTTTTCCTGCTCCTCAGTAAGACAGAGCTCTCCATCGGAGACAACTTTGATTATCTCATATCTATACACAAAATCTAAAATGAATCTAGTGGTTTGTACTTTGTCACTTCAATCTGTCTCCTCTCTGTGTTGCAAACCAGACATTGTATTTTAAGGGCAAGGATTGGAGTATGCATCAAACTTGATTGCTCAAATTTTCTCTTCAAAGTACAAAAGGAAAATGCTAGCAAATAGATAAGAAACATGGCAATCAAACAAATAGTAAGAGGGAATGAGAACGATCAATTTGGGAATTCCAAAACAAAACAGACGAGTCAAAAATGAGCAGGCAGAAATAGAGCAGAAGACATAGAGGCAGCAGTAGACTATACAGTCCCTTGAGCATTCTCTCCTTTTGAAAAAGATCATAACGAATCTTCTACCTCAATTCCATTTTTCAACATAATACCCATTTCTCCTTATTCTTTTGATAACTATTAAATGAAAGCAAACCAAACTGATATTTTATGAAAATCTTTTTTGTTACCATCTTTGTCTGAGCTTTTCAAGGTTTGAAAAATAACAGAAATCCAAACGTTTTAAAGAAATAATCATGCTTTTCCTACACAAGTGAATTTTCTGTGTTTGAAATTCCTGCTTTTTTGAGTCTATCTAGGGCTGGACCTAACCTGAAGTTTAGGCTTAGTGAGGGCGAGCTAATAATGCCCAAATCAAGTGGACAAATACATCAAGGATGTTTGCCAAGAAGAGTCAGTAATACAGCTGGATACACATCTTTGAGTGAAGGGAGGGCATTGGTTAGCTCAGTTAGCTGGATTGCTAATCCAGGGTATTACCAGCAGCATGGGTTCAATTCTGACACTAGCTGAGGTTACCATGAAGGACTGTGCTTCTTGATCTCTCCTCACCTGTAATCCTCAGGTTAAGCCATCACCAGTTGTGTGTGTGTCTCTCTCTCTCTCGCTAATGAGATCGATGTCCTAAGTCTGGAAGGTTTACACCTGAGTGAAGAAAGATGGGAAAGTGTGGTTTGAAAACATGTCTTTATATTTTTAACATATACAGATGTTAAACTAGCTGTTAGTCTGGTTAGATTTCTCACAACTCAAATCACATGGAATCAGTTACTTTTGTAGCCAGAGGCCAATTTCAGAAGGACTGGACTATTATCCAAGTTGGAGGAGAAGACCTTAATGAACATCCAGGTTTAAACATGTTCACTATTTCTAATACTTGGAAACAATTGCAGGGGTGTTTGGCAAAGATGGAAGTTGCAAATTGGCTGAACCTTTTCTCGAGATATAAGATATTATAAACCTTTTCTTTTAACATCTGTACACTTAACACCTCAATTGCCGATTTAAAGTGCTATTTTCTGAATTGTGTGAAAAGATTTGTTTCATTATGTGGGATTAATACTTACGGGAGATGAATGCATTTATCCTAAACTATATATAATCCATTCATTACCTTTTACACAGAAGGAAATCAAGAAAATATTCCCTTGCCTTTCTTTTGAGTCACTGCTTTCAAAAACCTTTCAATGAAAATGTACGCCATTCTCCCATCAAGTGATAAAAATCTCTGATCAAAGAGCCCTGTGAGATTTGCTTGCATTAAAACAGGCTATAATCACATTCAATGAAAAGGTAGGCTTGAGGGAGTAAACTCTGCCCCATCTCCTGAAGCTCCTATAAATGTTGCACTGAGACATTGAGGTAGAAGATTTCAACATTGGTATTGTTGAACTAGATGCAGTTGCCTGGGAAGAGATCATTAAACTGAGCTCTGGATTCCTGGGCAAGTTGAGGGTTTCTATTTCTATGGGGCAAAAACAATGACTGCAGATGCTGGAAACCACATTCTGGATCAGTGGTGCTGGAAGAGCACAACGGTTCAGGCAGCATCCAAAGTGCAGGTTTCTATTTCTATGTATGACTACATTGAATAACCCTGCTCAGTGGTTAGCACTGCTACCTCACAGTACCAGGGACGCGGGTTCAATTCTAGTGTCGGGTGACTGTGAGGAGTTTGCACATTCTCCCCGTGTCTGTGCAGGTTTCCTCCCACAGTTCAAAGATGTGCAGGCCAGATGAATTGGCCACAGTAAATTGCCCATAGTGTTAGGTGCATTAGTCAGACGGCAATGTGCCTGGGTGGGTTACTCTTCAGAGGGTCGATTGGGCCAAAGGGCCTGTTTCCACACTGTAGGCAATCTAGTCTATGCTGAACTGAATGTGAGCAGAATCGTGAATAATGTCTCCCTGGATTTGGAGCCATTGATTTGAGGTTTCTGAGAAGTTATATCCCACTCTAATTTCCACTCTTATAAATAAAGAGGCAAAACTTACAGATTACTTAATGCACTGGTCACTTGAAAGAGTTTACCTGAAGGATAAGATCTAATTTTTGAAGGTTCAATCACTGTTTCTGTTTGACCAATGTGAGCTAGATGGAACCCCAA
Organism: Hemiscyllium ocellatum; assembly: GCF_020745735.1. Classification (NCBI taxonomy): domain Eukaryota; kingdom Metazoa; phylum Chordata; class Chondrichthyes; order Orectolobiformes; family Hemiscylliidae; genus Hemiscyllium; species Hemiscyllium ocellatum. The sequence continues at coordinate 33,787,294 of NC_083436.1, read as the reverse complement.
CATGACTTACTTTAAAGAGAGATCAGATCTGACTAATCTAGTTGATTTTTTGTGATCAGTAAGGGATTACCTCCAACAGCATGTATTCTGAATGTCCATATGAACAACACATACAGAAATGGAGGTATTTCTTTTGAATTAATTTGGAGATAAGGTAGGGAGTGGGGATAGGGTTAGATATTCTGATTGGCAGTGTATGACAAATGGTATTCCCTGGGTTCTGTTCGGGGTCTTTAGATTTTAATCACATTCATTAATGGCTTGAATGAAGGGTGATGCTTTCCAGTTTGTAGGTAACTGTAAGTTAGGTCAGACGTTAAGCATTGCAAATGGAGCACGAGGTTTCCAAAGAGATTTAGGCAGTACGAGTGAGTGTGAGAAACAATGGGAAAGGGAGCTAAATTTCAGCAAATGTGGGGCCATTCAGTTTGGGTCTAAGAAAATAAAGTGTGGATTAGCCATGATCTACTTGAATGGAAAAGCAAGTTCAAGGGAATGAATAGCTTAGTCTTGTCCCTACGCTTTTTTAAAGTGTAAACCAAGGGATGAAAATTATAAAATTTTTTCCTGACTTGTTTGGGTCTTTTGTTGGCAATCTGTTTGAGATTGATTGCTACGACTAGGCAACAGCTCCATTATCATTGTATTATATAATTACCAGGGTGGGAGCAGAATAATAGACCTTTCTTTCTGTCGAGCAATTTCTATGTTCCTAATTAAAATGAGGTTATGAATATTCATTTAGTGGTAAAACTGCCACCTAAATGATTGAGTGGGGAGGCCGTTTCCTGACTTCAGTTTTGGAATATGATGACAAGCACAGCAGAAGTAATCATTCGAATTCTAATGAGGCTTCAGGAGAATGAAAGGGTTTGTTATTCATTCATGGAATGTGAATGACGGTGGCTGGGCTTACATTTATTGCCAATCTCCAATTGCCCAGAGGATGGTTAAGAGTTAACCACATTGCTGTGGGTTTGGAATCACACAAACGCCAAGTCCAGGTAAGGACGGCAGTTTCCTTCCCTAACGGATATTAGTGAACCAGATGAGTTTATCTGACAAGTGACAATGGATTCATGGGCATTATTAGATTCTTAATTCCAGATTTTTAAAAAAAATTCAATTCAATTTCAATTCAAACCTTGGGCCTCAGGGTCTCTGGATTAACGGTCTGGTGATAATACTATTAGCCTTGCCCAAGGTTCAAGACAAGGTGTGCCAGACCTGATGATTTCCAGTATTTTCTTTGTTTATTGATAACAGGGAAGCAGGGCCATGTTGTGTTGCCTTGTCAGGTCCCATGTGCCCAGAAAAGCCTTGGAAGAAATGTTTCAATGCCTAAGGCAACTGTCTTTGTTGCTGGTCCAGTCCAATTCATTGGTGGATGCATGTTCCTCATCTCCAGGAACACTGCCCATGGCCCAGAGAGATATATGATCAATCTAAATTAATGTTGAAAAGATAACAATCACATTTAACTAGCACAATTGCAATATTTTCATGTCTCTTTATGAATGAAGTGTCCTAAATGTCAATACTTCTTGCAAGATTTTATCAGGAATTGCCTTGGAATGGCTTTGTACAATGCATAGTTTTATGCCTCATTGACAGGACTGTAGAGGAACAGACTCCCAGATCCTGATCAACTTGAGCTGCCAACTGACTGTGCCCAGCCACTGTATTGGAGGCTGCCCTTGACTTACTGTGTCAGGATACCCTGCCTGAAAGGTGTCCTCTTGGACCTGACTGAAAACCAATCCCCTTAGACTTTAAGTCACAGCCATTTGTTTGATGTATGCATGGCTGGCACATGGTGTAAGTATCAGACTGATGTGGCACAGTGCCATACAAGTAACATATCCACCTCCTATGACTGATGCCTGCTCATAACCATGCCAAGCTGCTCTAGCTTAGTGTCAGCACCAAAAGGTGAGTCAAGGCAGCAGAACTGTGAGTTGTAAAGGTGGAGCTGAAGTGGCAAAGCACCAAAGGGCAAAATAAACGCAAGGTCAGTGTGAGCATCAAAGTAGGCGTAAAGTGAGTGAGTGCTCAGAGAATGAGTGTACAGCTCTGAGATGCATCCTGGTCCAAAACATGAGCTGGATGGCTGTCCTCCATCAGGGTTGCAACAGAGTACCAATGTACTCCAGGACAGCCCGTTCTGCAATAATGTGCATTTTGTTAATGCAAATTCACTATAACATGATTGATGAATTGGGGACACTGTTTCTAAAGCGTGACGTTTTAAAGGATGTGGTGGTTATAAATGAGATTCCGGTCCCATTAGTTTGAATGGTGCTGTTATTACACAATTTTCTTATAACACGGGATTCCGTCAGAATGGAACAACCACGTTATAGAAGAACTGACTGAGTGCAGCTTTGGAATGCAGAAGTATACCATTGGGGATGTGCCATGATGATGTAGTGAGATTGGTGCATGTCAGATGTGAATTGGATGTGGAGTTCATGCTGTCTGTACCCGTGATGTGTGATCTGAGCTGTTGGTACCTGGTGTCAAGATGGTGGAGCAGAAGGCAAGCTGGTGTTGCTAGGTAACCACTCTGACTTTCATGTCAGGAATTCTCAGGATCTATTTTTCGTCAGATAGATGGTAGAATGAGAGATTACATTTAATGAGACAAGACGAAATATTATGGGGTGATACTGAGTGATATTCAACGTTAATAAATTGCTTGCCACTCGCTGGTGAGAATCTTCTCACAATGTTCAACCTTTGTTTGGAAACATCGATTTTCCTGCTACTCAGATGCTGCCTGACTTGCTGTGCTTTTTCAGCACCACGCTAATGCTGATTCTAATCTCCAGCATCTGCAGTACCACTTCCGCCTTTGTTTGGCAAATGTCTGTTATTGGTCTCATGCCAAGAAGGGTCTCACTGGCCATCTCACCCAATTTTCCAAATTTCTTACTGTCAAGGTACTTGCATCCATCCTTCAATAATATGGAAATGCTGTCACCATTTTTCATGCTGAAAGGTTCTTACTAAAGGCTTGAACTGGTGTAGAGATGATCACTAATTCATTCAATGAGCATCTCTAGAATTTCCTCTTGGAAAGTCATATTTGCAACATTTACTGTGTGATCTTCTCAAAAATTGGTCAATTTACCCTTGCAGTTGCTATCTGTACGACATGAGTAGGAGACTGTTAACCCTGATGATAATTCTTTCCTTGAACTGGTCTTTGACAACCTTTCAGATCTTTTCTAGGTCTTTTTGGTCTTCATGGAAAGCCCAGATAGGTTAACTCTATGAAATGGCAAGCAATATATTTAGAGGTCCTGTTTTGAGATCATCTATTGCTTAATCTATAAAACAGAACTACATGTATTGTTTAAACCATTATAATTTAATAAGGGCGTTAGTGGATCCCCAGTCTATAATGAGTTTTCTGCTATTTGTGATTACAACTTTAAAAATGTTGGCATGTTCCACCTTAAGCCATATGTGCCTCACTTTATGCCAGTGTGTGAGTTAAAACTCCTTCTTCTTTAAGAACATAGACTTTGCAGCTGCTGTTCTGAGAAACTCTTACTCATGTATTGACTACCAGGAACAGAATGCATTTCTAGCTTCAGTAAAACAAAGACTGCACTAGCTTTTGTGTTGTAGCTCAAAAGTGCACTGTAACCTTTTTATATTTTCTTTAGTTTAGGCAGTTTTAGAAATTTATTTTGTCACGAAATTGTATTCCAAAAAAGAATACAGTTCTGCTTTCTCAGTGTTTAATGCCCTATCTTTTGTTATATTCATTCACGGGATGTGGGCATCACTGGCTGGGCCAGCATTTATTGCCCATCCCCAGTTGCCCAGAGGGCAGTTAAGGGTCAGACACAATACTGTGGGTCAGGAGTCACATGTAGACCAGACCAGATAGGGGCAACAGATTTTCTACCCTGGAGGACATTAGTGAATCAGATAGGCTTTTAACAAAATTCACATAATTACAAGGTTGCCATTTGCTGAGCTTTTTATTTCAGACTTTTATGAATTCAAGTTTCACAACCTGCCATGTGAATATTTGAGCCAGTGTTCTCAGAACTTAGCCTGGTTTTCTGGATTACCAGTTCAGTGACATTATCACTATCTCCCCTTCCAGCAAATCTGTACAGCTGTTTGTACTCACTGAAACTGCTGGTACTCAATGGTAAGAAATTCTCCCTAGGTCCAAGCTCTCTGTTGTCCAGAGCTGTTGTCCAGTTGGTCTTCAGTTGGTTTTCCAAATATCTGCTACCATTGTTTCATCATAGAGACATACAGCATGTGTTGGAATATTGTATGAGCTGCTAATATGGTATGAATTTGCTTTCAACCCAATGTGGCAGTGCTTATATTATCTAGAGTAACATGAACTGGGAACGGATATCATAGTATTAAAGAATCCAGCAGACTTTAATTAGAACTAACTATTATATACGAACATTACATTCCTCAGGCACATAAGTGCCTGGGCTAATATTAATGTAGGAAAACGTGAGGACTACAAATGCTGGAGATCAGAGTCAAAAAGTGAAACACTGGAAAAAGCACAGCAGGTCAGGCAGCATCAAGGAGCAAGAGAATTGACATTTCGGCCATAAGCCCTTCAAATTTGATGAAGGGCTTATGCCCAAAACATTGATTCTCCTGCTCCTTGGATACTGCCTGACCTGTTGTGCTTTTCCAGTGCCACACTAATATTAATCTATTATGTTACAACAGAGGAATGTGCCTCTATTAGAATGTCATGTTTCAAGTGATCTGATTTAAGATGGAGTATGAAAGCTTTCTATCCTCAGGCACATGCTATGATGCAGTGATGATATCATGAGCATGCCTCTTAAAGGCATATTATCAGACCAAGGTGTAACACTACACCCTCAATTACTTTTAAATTATCAAAATGCTGTTCACCATGCAGTAATGGAAACCAACATAGAATCCCTATAATGAAGGTGGAGGCCATTCAAACCATTGAGTCTACAAGAACCTTTGAAGAGCATCCCATCCAGAGCTACATCACCAAACCCCCACTAACCCCCTATCCTATCCCTGTAACCCTGCATTCCCCATGGCCAATCCACCTAGCCTACACATTCCTGAACACTATGGACAATTTACCTGGGCCAAACCACCTAACCCGCACATCTTTGGACTGTGGGAGGAAACCGGAGTACCTGGAGGAAGCCCACACAGACACGTGGAGAATATGCAAATATCACACAGACAGTCGCCCGAGACTGCAATTGAACCTTGGTCCCTGCAAGGATTGTAGTTCTAACCACAGTGCAATATAACATGTGAAATAGGAGCAGGGATAGACTGAACGGCCCTTCAATTCTGCTGCATCGTTCAAGAAGTTCATGACTAATTCAGTTACATTTTCCCATTTAATCCACATTTTGCTTGAATCTGACAGTCTGTTGACCTCATTATCAACTGCCCTCATGAGATTTACAGCATTCTGGAGTGGAAAATTCCAAGGGTTCACAACACTCTGTCAGCTCATTATAACCAAGGTTCCCCATCCTCTACTTGTTCATTGAACTAATGTGGGGCTGTAGGATGTTCCATTGGTTATTCTGATGCACAGTAGTTTTTGAAAGGCCAACTCATGGTTAATTCTGGCCTGTTAAGCCATATTCCCATTAGTTCTTCAGACCTCTGATGTATGAATGTGACAGTGACGTGCATGGACCCTCCAAGTGTCTGCACGGCCACATGACTTAGAGGAGACATTGCTTTTAAATGACCCTGAATTCTGTTATTCCACCTGTAGCAACTGTAACTTCATCTGTCTCGTCTCCAGACTTTGGAATTCCCTATCTAACCTTCTCTGGCTTTCAGGCCCTTTATTCATCTCTGAAAACACACTAAACCAAGCTTCCAGTCAACTGTGCTAACATCCCCTGATGTGGCTTGGTGTCAGTTGTCAAAAAAAATCATGCATGAGATGAGAGTGTTACTAGCTCGGCCAGCTTTGTTGCCTGTTCCTATTTCCCACAGAGCAGTTAAGAGCCAATCAAATTGCTGTGGGTCTGGAGTCACATGTAGGCCAGACCGGTTAAAGATAGTAGATTTCCTCCCCTATGCAGCACTAGTGAATCAGATGGGTCTTTTATGACAGTCAGTGATGGTTTCCTTTAAGCTAACTTATCATTGTGGGTAGTGAAATTTGAATTATTTGCTGCAGTCAGATTTGAACAATCTCCCTCGAACATTAGCCTGCTTGTCCTAGCTTAGATAATCCAATGACACTGCCATTACACCACCACCAGTAACCAGTGGAGCGCTATGAAATGCATTAGGAAAGTTTTAATATGTTAAAAACTCGATATAAATATAAATTGTTGTTCTTCTTTCTCCGATGAATATTCCCACTCCAAAAGAGAGCAACTGAAGTGTATCAAACTTAGTCTGTGTTTTTTTTTGGATTACAGTTTCAAATCTCAGTTCTTCAATTTGCTGCTGTATCACCATTTTATCATTCTGACACTATTATATTGCCCAAGGCAGGTTTTTAGTATATTTATTCCAAATATGCGCTTACCAGTCAGACGCGAGCAATAAAAACCTTGGTAAGGGCTCAGTAGAGCTTTGCAGCAGTGTTTGAATCATTCTTGAGAGAGCAGACTTCACATTTTAAAGCACCAAAATGGAGCCGTTCATTGCTAAAGGTTTTGCTCGTTCGACTAGAATTTAAAATCAAAGCATTGGCTTGAAGCAGCCTATTCAGTTCTAATCTTCCTGCAGTATTTCTAGAATCTCTGCAACCATTTCATTCCTGATTACAAAGTTAAAAATCACCCAACACCTGGATCCACAACCACCTGATGAAGGAGCAGCGTTCCGAAAGCTAGTGCTTCCAATTAAACCTGTTGGACTATAACCTGGTGTTGTGTGATTTTTAACTTTGTACACCCCAGTCCAACACCAGCATCTCCAAATCATTCCTGATCACAGTCACATGGTGGTTTTGATGTTCAAAAAACCACTGATTATTCAAATGGCTAGTTTTAGAATCTAATTCAACAACTGGTCCAGTGTGGGAAGCACTGAAAAAATTACCATTAGAACATAGAACGTAAAACATAGAACAGTACAGCACAGAACAGGCCTTTCAGCCCATGATGTTGTGCTGACCATTGATCCTCATGTAAGGCAAACCTAATGTACGAACCCTCAAATTTCTGTGATTATATGCATGTCCAGCAGTCTCTTAAATGTCCCCAATGACCTCGCTTCCACAACTGCTGCTGGCAACGCATTCCACGCACTCTCTGCATAAAGAACCCGCCTGTGACATCCCCTCTATACTTTCCACCAAACAGCTTAAAACTATGACCTCTCCTGTTAACAATTTCTGCCCTGGGAAAAAGTCTCTGACTATCAACTCTATCTATGCCTCTCATTATCTTGTACACCTCAATTAGGTCCCCTCTCTTCCTTTTTTCCAATGAAAAAAGTCCGAGCTCAGTCAATCTCTCTTCGTAAGATAAGCTCTCCAGTCCAGGCAGCATCCTGGTAAACCTCCTCTGAACCCTCTCCAAAGCATCCACATCTTTCCTATAATAGGGCGACCAGAACTGGACACAGTATTCCAAGTGCGGTCTAACCAAAGTTTTATAGAGCTGCAACAAGATCTCATGGCTCTTAAACTCAATCCCCCCGTTAATGAAAGCCAAAACACCATAGCTTTCTTAACAACCCTGTCCACTTGGGTGGCAATTTTAAGGGATTAATGTCCCTGCACACCAAGATCCGGTTGTTCCTCCACACTGCCAAGAATCCTGTCTTTAATCCTGTACTCAACTTTCAAGTTCGACCTTCCAAAATGCATCACTTCGCATTTATCTAGGTTAAACTCCACCTGCCACCTCTCAGCCCATCTCTGCATCCTGTCAATGTCATGCTGCAGCCTACAACAGCCCACTATACTGTCAACAACACCTCCAACCTTTGTGTCGTCTGCAAACTTGCTAACCCATCCTTCAATCTCCTCATCCAGGTCATTAATAAAAATTACAAAGAGTAGAGGCCCAAGGACAGAGCCCTGTGGAACACCACTCACCACTGACTTCCAGGCAGAATACTTTCCTTCCACTACCACTCACTGTCATCTGTTGGCCAGCCAATTCTGTGTCCAGACAGTTAAATTTCCCTGTATCCCATTCCTCCTGACCTTCTGAATGGACCTACCATGGGGAACCTGATCAAATGCCTTGCTGAAGTCCATATACACCACATCCACCGCTCGACCCTCATCAACTTGTCTAGTAACTTCCTCAAAGAACTCAATAAGATTTGTGAGGCATGACCTGCCCCTCACAAAGCCGTGCTAGCTGCATTTAATCAAGCCATGCTCTTCCAGATGGTCATAAATCCTATCCCTCAGAATCCTTTCTAACACCTTGCAGACGACAGACGTGAGACTGACTGATCTGTAATTGCCGGGGATTTCCCTATTTCCTTTCTTGAAGAGAGGAATTACATTTGCCTCCCTCCAGACCTCAGGTACGATTCCAGTGGAGAGCGAGGATGCAAAGATCTTCGCAAGTGGAGAAGCAATCACATTTCTCGCTTCCCAAAGCAGCCGAGCACAAATCTGGTCTGGGCCTGGCGACTTGTCAATCTTAATGTTTGTCAAAATTTTCAGCACATCAGCTTTCTCAATCTCTAACTGTTCCAGCATGCTTACCTGCTCCTCAATGGTTTCATTCACTACAAAGTCCTTTTCTTTAGTAAAGACAGAAGCAAAAAACTCATTTAGGGCTTCCCCTACCTCCTCAGACTCTATACACAAGTTCCCTAGGCTATCCCTGATTGGCCCTACTCTTTCTTTGATCATTCTCTTATTCCTCACATACGTGTAAATGCCTTTGAATTCTCCCTAATCCTTACTGCCAAGCCTTTTTCATGCCCTTCCTGGCTCTCCTCGGACCATTTTTGAGCTCCTTCCTCGCCTACCTGTAATCCTCTAGAGCTGAACAAGACACTTGCTTCCTCCGCCTTACGTAAGCTGCCTTCTTTGTTTTGAAGAGAAGCTCCTCTGCTCTCGTCATCCAAGGTTCCTTTATCTTACCCCTTCTTGCCTGTCTCGGAGGAACACGTTTATGCATCACTTGCAACAACTGTTCCTTAAACAGTCTCCACATGTCTATCGTGCCCTTTCCATGGAACAATTGCTCCCAGTCCATGCTTCCCAACTCACGTCTGATAGCATCATAGTTTCTTTTTCCCCAATTAAATATCCTACCATTGTGCCAGTTCTCTCCTTCTCCATAGCTATGTAGAATGTGAGGCAGTTGTGGTCACTATCACCAAAGTGCTCTCCCACCGCAAGATCTGACACCTGCCCCTGCTCATTGCCGAGCACCAAATCCAAAATGGCCTCTCCCCTCGTCGGTCTGCCAACGTACTGAGTTAGGAAACCCTCCTGAACACACCTAACAAAAACAGCTCCTTCCAAACCATCTGCTCAAAGGAGGTTCCAATCAATATTGGGAAAGTTAAAGTCACCCATTACAACAACCCTTTTCATACTTTTCCAAAATCTGCCGACATATGCTTTCTTCAATCTCCCTGCTGCTATTGGGGGGGCTTGTAGTAAACCCCTAACGAAGTGACTGCTCCCTTACTGTTCCTAATTTCCACCCATACTGATCCCGTAGGCAGACCCTCCTCAACAATGGTAACTTCTGTAGCTGTGATACCCTCTCTGATTAGCAGTGCCACACCCCCTCCTCTTTGTCCCCCCTCCCTATACTTTTTAAATGTTCTAAACCCTGGAACATCCAGCAACTATTCCTGCCCCTAAGAAACCCACGTCTCTGTTATGGCCACAACATCATAGCACCAGGTACTGATCCATGCTCTAAGCTCATCACTTATATTCCTGATACTCCTTGCATTAAAGCAAACACACTTTAACCGATCCCTTGGTTCTTTCCCTGTAAATTCCTTCCCACTGGCTGCGCTACCTCTTGCTATTGCCTCATCTCCATCAACTCTCACCACCAGTATATAGCTCAGGTTCCCACCCCCCTCCCATACTAGTTTAAACCCTCCTGAACCATTCGAGCAAACCTTCCACCCAGGCCATTGGTCCCCTTCCAATTTAGGTGCAACCCGTCCTTCATGTACAGGTCCCACCTTCCCCAGAAGGCATCCCAATTATCTACATATCTGAAGCCCTCCCTCCTACACCAGCTGCGCAGCTGCATGTGAAGCTGCGCCCGCTCCCTGTTCCTTGCCTCGCTATCTCGTGGCACCGGTAGTAAACCCGAGAACACTGCTCTGTTCGTCCTGCTCTGCAACTTCCACCCTAACTCCCTGAAATCACTTTTTATATCCTCAATCCTTTTCTTGGCTACATCATTGGTGCCAATATGTAACACGATTTCTGGCTGTTCGCCCTCCTCGTTCAGAATCTTATACACTCGATTGGAGATGTCCCGGACCCTGGCACCAGGCAACATACCTTCCAGGAATCCCGATCCTGACCACAAATTAGAAGTGCAAGGGAGTCATGAAAAACTAAATACATCTCCAATGCCTTAACCCATCTGGGCTGCAATTGCCAATCCCTTTAGGATTGTCCTGGAGTTTCCAGGAGTTAATCCTGTTGACATGATTGCAAGCAAAGCCAGGAGAAAAGCCATGAAGCAGCTAAAAGAAATGAACATTTTTTTTAAACAATTTTCATGTCTGCTTTTGTTTATTGGTTATGGGAATATTGAAGATGGAGTAACTCTAGTCTGAATCTATATCTAATTTAAACCCCACACAAAGTGGTAGATTACAATGTCCTGGCAGTATGGTGGCTCAGTGGTTAGCACTGTTGCCTCACAGTACCAGGGACCTGAGTTTGACTCCAGCCTCGGGCAACTATCTGTATTGAGTTTGCATGTTCTCCCCATGCCTGTGTGGATTTCCTCTGGGTGCTCCAGTTTCCTCCCACATTCCAAAGATGTGTAGGTTAGGTGGATTGGCCATGCTAAATTGTCGCATAGTGTCCAGCGATGTGCAGGCTAGTCATGGGAAATGTGGGATTGCGGGATAGATTGTGTCTGCTTGGGATGCTCTTCAAAGGGTCAGTGTAGTCTCAATGGGCTCAATGGCCTGCTTCCACACTGTAGCATTTTATGATTCTAGGATGGGCAATTGTTGACATCAATAACACCGCAAGAACAAATAAAATAAAAATTCGTAGTCCCAAACTATTGATCACCTTGTTTTATTGAAGAATTTCCAATGGTTTACTGTTCACACTGGTCTTTCCGGCTTGAGTCAGGATTTGTAGTACATTGTCTTCTGAGCCACCAATAACCATAACCTCCCAAAATCTATCAACAACTGCATATCCTGTAACCTTGGATTCCTTCATGGCTCTGAATCTCCTCCCCACTTGTCCAACTCACACCCCATATTCCCAGGAAGAATGGAATGAGGACTTTTACATTGTTCTGGAAGCTCCCCTCTTCTTCAATCATACAAGAGCACTAACAATCCAGTTTGGGCTCTTGTGAAGCAGTAGCAGTGTCCGTCCCTCTGAGCAAGGAGGCCTGGGTTCATGTTCCACTTGTCCCAGAAATGTGCAAGAACATCTCTGAACAAGTTGATTAGCAAATAGCTAGATCATCAAGGTCCACATACACCATGCTTCAAAGATTTGGTTTGACACGACCAAATGACTGGCTAGGCCATTTCAAAGTACAATGAAGAATCAGTCATAGTGCTGTCAGTTTGCTGTCACATGCAGTGCAGACAACGGAATGAAGCAAGTTCCATTGCACTAAAGGATAATGTAGCTATTTCATGGCTGCCATTACTGACACCAGCCCATTCTCCCCCCAAATTTACTTCAATTGAAACTCTCTTGTTGCTATGATGGGACTTGAAGTCATGGATTACTGTTTTTCTTACACTTCCATGGGATGTGCAATCCTCTGGCAAGGTGAACAATTGTTGTCCACCTCTATTTGTCCTTGAACTGAATGGTTTGCTAAATCATTAAGCATTTAGGAGTTAACCACTATACTGCGGATTGGGAGTTGCTTGTAGGCCACAGCAGATAAGGCTAGCATGCTTTCTTCCCTCATGTACAGTATTGAACCAGCTGGGTTTTTATGACAATCACTGAAAACTTTGCGGTCGCTATTATTTATTGCATTAAATTCCAGATTTTATGAATTGAATTTAAATTCCATCGGCTACCTTGGTGGGACTTGATCCTGTGGCTCCAGAGCATTAGCCTCGGCCTCTCAATTACATTTTCAGTGACATTATTATTCTTTTCCCTAATGCAAGAACATAATTACAATGGTATTATAGTCAATATTTTATCATTTCCCCCCAGTATCTGGCACAGTAATACAGAGTGATGAGTTTGAATAAATAAGGAAGTATACTGACAGCTGCAGTTGTTATGAGTTGGTCCAATAAAATATTAACCTGTTCTGATCTAAATAGAACCCCTACAGTGTGGAAGCCAGTCATTCAGCCCATCAAGTATATAACCTATCCTCTGAACAGCATCCCATTCAAACCCACGCCATTCCTGTAACCTTGCATTTTCTACCTGACCTGCTCAAGCCTGCACACTATGGGCAATTTAACATGGCCAATCCACCTAACCTGCATGTCTTAGGATTGTGATCAGAATCCCACACAGACACAGTGAGAAATGTGCAAACTCCACACAGATAGTCACCTGAGGATGGAATCAAACCTGTGTTCCTGGTGCTGTGAGGCAGCTGTACTAACCACCGTGCCATGCCACATGTATTATTTTTTGTAACAATGAGCTATTTTAAGTTGAAGTTGTCACTTAATCTATCCTCTTCAAGGTGATAAGAGTAAATAAGTAGTTACTTTGTCACTTTATTAGTTATGGTGTTTACATAATCTGTCACTCAAATATCTTTACTCTGAATGTTAATGTGCAAATCTCAACAACAGAGAGTTCACTGTCAGACTGCACTGTGGGAAAACACATATACCAGTGTCATGGACACCTCTCCAGCTAATCCTATTTACATGCACACACTACTAAACGTGTTTGGTATTGTTGTGGTAAATTTCTGTGTCCTGTGTTGCACCTTGTGAAGGAATCAATTTTTTTTCTGTCAATGTATGCTATGTTAGCAGCTGAGAGTGACAATTAATTGGCTGGAGACTGTAATATTCAAAGCCTTCTGAAGGTAGATGTGTTTGATTTAGCCTAGGACTGAGGACGAGACCCCATTTCCAACTTATAAGTCATTCAGATTAATTCAAGGATCCATAGACAGTGGTTAATCAGTAGCCGGATAGGAGCAGTCAAAGAAGGCCCACTCCATAAAGCTAAAGTGTCGCTGGTGGCTCTGAGGAGATGAAGTCTCTCCTGAAGCCCTGGGAGTTGTCTGGTAGCTGTGTGCAGCTCAGAGAAGCCCATCAGCAGCTGGGTCGGTACTGCAGGGCCACAGGGAAGCTCAGTGAAGCTGAAAGGAAGCTAATTCCTACAGAGCTCACAATTCAGCAAGGGAATGCCCATGAGCAATGGGGCTCTGTTCAGAGCATCTAGAGAGCTGGAATTGTGCTGGTGATTAGATGCTGAAGAGCAGGCTTGTGAATACAAAGGGATACAATCTCAGGAGGAGAAATTAGGCAACTAGGAGGCAAGCAGTCATGGATGCAGTCTGAGGTGGGATTGTTTTGAGGGAGATTGGATCCCTCATAAGGGACATAGTTGTAAATATTTCTTATGACTCTAAGTGAGTGGGTTGCTGAGAAATTCAAAGGGTAAAAAATGAGGTCTGCAGATGCTGGAGATCACAGCTGAAAATGTGTTGCTGGTTAAAGCACAGCAGGTTAGGCAGCATCCAAGGAATAGGAAATTCGACGTTTCGGGCATAAGCCTGATGAAGGGTTTATGCCCGAAACGTCGAATTTCCTATTCCTTGGATGCTGCCTAACCTGCTGTGCTTTAACCAGCAACACATTTTCAGCTGAGAAATTCAAAGGACCTATCTTGGATTAATCGGAGTTTCTTTAGAAATATAAAGGGCAAAAGAGAGGCAAAGTGGACATTGGGCAGCTGGAAAATGACGCTGGAGAGATAGTGGGGAACAAGGAAATGGCTGAAGAACTGAATAATTACTTTATGTCAGTCTTCACGGTGGAAGACACAAGTAATATCCCAAAAATTCAAGAGAATGAGGGGCAGAGCTGAGTATAGTGACCATTAATGAGGAGAAGGTGCTAGAAAAGCTTGAGGGTGGATAAATCACCTGGACCGGATGGACTACACCCCAGAGATCTAAGGGGGATAGCTGAAGAGATAGTGCAAGCGCTAGTGGTGATCTTTCAGGAATCGCTAGAATCAGGGTGGGTGCCAGAGGATTGGAAAACTGCTAATGTGACAACCCTGTTTAAAAAGGGAGTAAGGCAAAAGATGGAAAATCACAGACCAATTAGCATAATCTCGGTCGTGGGTAAGACCCTGGAATCCATTGTAAATGATGGGATTTCTGAATACTTTGAAGTGCATTGTAAAATAGGGCAAAGTCATCATGGTTTCACCAAGGGGAGGTCATGCTTAACAAATCAGCTAGAATTCTTTGAGGAAGCAATGAGCAGGTCAGACTAAGGAGAGTCAATGGATGTTATCAATCTGGCCTTCACAAAGGCCTTTGACAAGGTGCTGCACAGGAGGCTACTGAGTAAGATAAAGGCCCACAGTGTCAGAGGCAAGGTGCTAGCATGAATAGAAGCCTGGCTGTCTGGCAGAAAGTAGAGAGTGGGGACAAAAGGGTCTTTCTCATGATGGTAGCCGATGACAAGTGATGTTCCGCAAGGCTCAGTGTTGGGACCACAGTTTTGCACTTTATACATTAACCATCTAATTGAAGAAACTGAGGGCATTCTGGCTAAGTTTTCAGATGATACAAAGATAGGGTAGAGGGACATGTAGCATTGAAGAGGCAGGGAGGCTGCAGAAGGATTTGGACAGGTTAGGTGAGTGGGCAAAGAAGTGGCAGATGGACTACAATGTGAGAAAGTGTGAGGTCATGCACTTTGGTAGGAAGAACAGAGACATAAATTGTTTTCTAAATGGGGCAAAAATTCAGAAGTCTGATGTGCAAAGAGACTTGGGAGTTCAAGTCCAGGATTCTCTCAAGGTAAACTTGCAGGTTGAGTCAGTAGTTCAGAAAGCAAATGCATTGATAGCATTTATTTTGAGAAGACTTGAACATAAAAGCAGGCATTTCTGAGGCTTTATAAGGCTCTGGTCAGACCACATTTGGAGTATTGTGCACAGTTTTGACCCCATATCTCAGGAAGGATGTACTGGCCCTGGAGTGTGTTCAGTGGAGGTTCACAAGAATGGTCCCAGAAATGAAAAGCTTAACATTTGTGGAATGTTTAAAGACTCTGGGTTTATACTCGATGGAGTTTAGAAGTATGAGGGGGGATCTAATTAAAACATACAGAATGCTGAATGGCTTGGACAGAATGGATGTTGGGAATATGTTTCTTTTGGTAGGAGAGACTAGGACCAGAGGGCACAGCCTTAGAGTAAAGGGAAGACATTTTAGAACAGAGATATGGAGAAACTTCTTCAGCCAGAGAGTGGGGAATCTATGGAATTCACTGCCACAGAAGGCTGTGGAAGCCAGGTCATTGAGTATATTTAAGACTGAGATAGATAGGCTCTTCATTATCAAGGGGATCAAGGGAGAAAGTGGAGGGAAAGTGGGAGAAAAGGTTTGAGAAACCTATCAGCCATGACTGAATGACAGAGTAAACTCAATGGGTGAATGGCCTAATTTCTGCCCCGATATCTTATGGTCTTATGCTCAATGCAAGGAATCACTGAAGACTGAAGTAAGAAAGTCTCTTTGCAAATACAAACCTGGTGTCGGTCAAAACATCCAAGAGATGGGAGAATTCGTAGAGGCACAGAGACATACAGCACAGAAACAGACCTTTCACTCCAACTCTTCCATGCCAACCAGATATCCTAAATTAATCTAATCCCATTCACCAGCATTTGGCCTATGTTCCTTTAAACCCTTCCTATTCATACACTCATCTAGATGCCTTTTAAATGTTGATATTGTACCAGCCTCCACACTTCCTCTGGCAGCTCATTCCATACATGCACCACCCTCTGTGTGAAAATGTTGCCTCTTAGGTCCCTTTTAATTCTTGCCCCTCTCACCCTAAACCTATTCCCTACTCCCCTACCCTGGGGGAAAGACCATGACTATTCACCCAATCCATGCCCCTCATTATTTTATGAACTTCTATATGGTCACCCTTCAGCCTCCGATGCCCCAGGAAAATAACCCAGCCTATTCAGCCTCTCCCTATAGCTCAAACAGAGGCAAATTCCAGTGTCTTCATTGCAGAGTGCAATTATCCCTTCCCATGTCCATCCATCCCAAATCTTGGAAAATGTCAGGGCCTCTCTTCATGTGAGTGATATTTTGGGTCCATGAAGTAACTTCTTCCATACCCTGTGAAAGTACGACTACAGGTATGTCAGATGCTATTTATATGAACGTATAAAGTGGAGATAGTGCTGCATATATTCTGTGTGTGTGTGTGTGTGTGTGTGTGTGTGTGTGTACAAAACTAATATTTGGTTTGTTTCTGCAAATTTCAAAATTTGTACTGATCACTTCATTGCCTATTGGGATTTGGATTGATTGACATTTCCTAATTTTAATACCATTGTGTTGTTCTGTGAAAATATTGTGGTAAATTGCTCAGATTGTACTGACAGTACTTACTTTGATCAAATTTTTCATGTTCACACTCAGTCAATGTTTATGAAATTTGTTTTCTGTCAGAAACTGTAAATATTTGATGGCAAACCTTGGTAATAATTCATCTTGGAAGATTTCTGATCCAATCAATTTTCTTCCTATTGTCTGGAAATGTGTGCTTAACTGTCTTGTGCACAGGACTGAAATCTTGCAACAAAATATATCACTCATGCTTATTAAGACAGTGACTTATTTTCAGGAATCATTCTGACTGTTAAAAGTCAGCCAGCAAATTGTTTTGACCATTCTTAATAGTTTTGTCTTTCATTCTGCTAGCTCTTTGAAAAGTTCTTCCAAGTTGTGAATGCAATGAACAAACTCACTGGTTTTGTTGTGCTAATATTTGCAGTTAAGTGTGACCATGATGCTTTGAGTGTGTAGATTGGATCTTTGACTGTGACCTTGTACACATGTGCATGTACTGACACTGCCCATGTCTGCTTGCACTGTTGAATCTCATTTGACATGAATCCAGGTGGAGTGTGGTGCTGGAAAAGCACAGCAGGTCAGGCAGCATCCAAGGAGCAGGAGAATCGATGTTTTGAGTATAAGCCCTTCATCAGGAATGAGGACTGTGGGCTGGGGGACCCAGGTTGGCAAATTTCATGAGGAGCTTGGTGCAGATCAGATTTGTGATCATTGAATTCACTGGTTAGCAGAGCAGTTGTACTGTGAATGAAACATTTTAACCTCCCCCACTCACTTGCTTAATTTTCTGATCTTCACCCTCAATGATCGCCACTCCAGGTCAGGAATGGGATGCAAGAGCTTTGGAGGGTAAAGGGTAAAATGACAATTTGTAAAATGTGAACTTGCCAAAGCAGTTAAGCACCATCCATCATTTCACAGTCTGTGATGTGTATTGCAATGACAAGCCCCTTTTGTTCCAAGTTGTTCATAAATGCCATTTTATATTTGAGTTAATTCAGAGTCAGCCTTGGCTCATTGTTATTTGTTATACTGTATAATGAGAACACATGTACAAATTACATGATGTATAAAATGATGTAACACAGACATCAGCAATCACATGCTACAGAGATTCTAGGAGGAGAAAATGGAAGAACATGTACTATAGAGATTAATATAATGCAGAATAATGTGTAAATAAAAGAGTTTATTTGAACTCTTGAATGTGAGGAACTGCTCATTCTAGATAATGCAGCACACTGAGAGTGGACACAGTTAGGATCTCTGAAGTAGCTGTCTCTGCAAAGTGCAGGATTAAACCCTAGAGTCTCAAATCGCAATGTAGTGTAGCCCATGAAGGCTGATCAATGTAGAATCAGAAAGATAGATCAGATCTGGAAGAGCAAATTACTGCAGATGCTGGTATCTGTACTGAAAACAGAAAATGCTGGAGAACACAGTGGAACAGGCAACATCCACGGAGAGAGAGAGCAAGCTAACATTTCAAATTAGGTGATTCTTCATCAGATCTGATGTGGGAGGAGTTGCAGCAGCTGCAGCAAAGTCACGCATTGGTGGTAGCTGGTCAAACCATTAGCACATGTTCCTTCAGCTTGTAGTAATTGTGACCTTAGACTTTGATGGAATTAGTGATGCTCTCACAGGTGCACTGACCAATATTTATCCCTCAAGACATGACCGCGATAAACAAATGACCTAATCGATTGCTGGTTGTGGAATCTTACTGTGTACAAATGGGCAGCTATGGTTTTTCTTGTCTAAATCACAGGCAGTGACTGCACTTTTAAAGCACTCCACTTCAATTGAAATGCTTTTAGTCCTCCCAGTGTCTTTAAAGGGGTTGGATAAATACATGTTCTTTCCTCAAAGTGCAGGAAATGAAAGCAGGGCAAGAAATGTGTCACTGAAGCAATGTGATGTAGAACCTCAAGCCACTTGAAACTGTTATTTGGAGTTTGACTGAAGATATTGAAAGAAAGAATAAATGAATGATTGGAGTGTCTAAGGAGTCCCAACATTACAGGTGCTCTGACAAACTCCTTTCTTCTCTGCTCATAAAAGCTGAAAGCAGCTCACCTCTGGCTATCTGGAGATGCAATTTTCCCGTGCCATTACTGTCTTTGGTTGTGATTGAATCTAAGATCTTTCTATCAAAAGTCCAACATCTCTGAGGGCACATAATGTACTCTAATTATTTGTCCTTCCTATTCACTAAAACCTTTACAGCCCCAGCCTACACTTCCACAAATTCACTCGATTTTTTTTAGATCCTGTGTGATATTTGCGGAGGTCTTAAGAGATTTGACATCAGAGAAAATAATTCCCACATTTCAGCCACTGGTGTGAGTCAGACTGATTTTTCAGGTAAACGGTGCACTTGATTTTAATTGTTTTTGAATGCCACTTCAAGTGACTGCTTTCCTGCTTGCTCTTGTTTTAATGAATCATATGACTGTGTCCATTTGCTCTAGGCTGGTATGTTCAGAGCTCAAAATGGACCAAACCAGCACGAAGAATTCCAGGCAATGTTCCCTATTAACAGTACAACCACCCGGCAATACGACATGTTATCTGTGCTGTGGACTCCTCGACCACTTTACATATTAGAAATACATCGCTCGAGTGCTGTTGTCAGTGATGTGGACAAAGGAACACAGGATTCTGTTTGTAGTTCAACTTGATGTTATTAACAAGGTATTCTTTATTCAAACACTATGTGGGCATTTCCCATATTCCCACAATATTTACTCTCTTTCTAGGCTCTCTCTGTCTGAGTCAGAGGTCAGAAGACATCAGGTTATTGTCCAACAGATTTATTTGAAATCACAAGCTTTCAAAGCGCTGCCCCTTCATCAGGTGAAATCCTGATGAAGGGGCAGTGCTTCAGAAGCTTGTGATTTCAAATAAACCTGTTGGACTATAGCCTGGTGTTGTGTGACTTCTGACTTTGGCCAGCCCAGCCTAACATTGGCATCGCCACATCATATCTGTCTGAGCAAGGATACTCCCTGCAATATTTCATGTGTTTGAGCTGGGCTGTTGGAATCTCCTTCTTCTCCAACATAGGGCTGGTTCTCTTCCATGAATTTGGGTCTCACAGATCATGGGGGGGGGGGATCTTCTTGGGTTGCCACATAATTTTCTGACAGGAGACTTGCTACGAGTCTTCACTGAGGCTTCCAGGTGTGCATTTTTACCCCTTCCAGAACATCCTGTGGCCTTTGGCCAGTGGAGACATGAGCAGTGTTCAAAGTATCCAATGGAGTCATGCCAACTCCCTTCACTGTTGCCATGCAGGGGAGGTATGAAGTGCATGCCGTCAGGCACAGGCTGGAAGTCAAGGTGCCAGAAAGTCTGTTTGATACTTCTCCAACACACAACTCTTGTGCCAGCTGTAACTGGTTCCCCTGAACTTTTATGACCTCTTTGACACTACCCTCCTCTGTTCTCTCTGACCAATAGCTGTGAGCTGCTATTTCATTTAATTTGGCCAATTTTCTGTCAGGTTTGATTAGTTCGGCTTTCGGTGGGTTAACTTAGAATGTCCAATTATGTGCCCCTGGCTACTTAAGTTTCGAGGGATAGCACACTTAAATAAATCTCACATACGCTCCAAAAATAATGAAAGGGAACGTTGGTTCCAGGTGGAAATTCCATCCAACCTCATCATACTGGAAATTGCCCACTCAAAAATCTGACCGAGCTCCCAGATTGTATTAACCTCCATTGACTTCTCACTAATTTTACCCTTTTGTATGCCTTTGATGACTTAACCTTAGAATCTTTCTGCATGAGAGTTGTTCAGTACGGACAAAAAAAATCTATTTTCCTCATAGCTTGCTTTTCCTGGAGCAGGTCCCTAGCTGGAAGTCAGAGGCTTGAGAGATGACATGACACATCAAACATGGTTGACTAGAAAGTTGTTCCATGCTTACTGTCTGCCTTAAGCATGTTGGAAGAGATTTTTGGGTTCATAATCAATCTGTCTGACCTTTGTTGCAACAGCACCATCTGGAACTATCAAGTCCTGGAATAAGACTTGAACCCAGAACGTCTGACTCCGAGACAGCATGGCCACCCATTAAGCCTCCTGTGCATCTTTGATTAGGGTCTTACAATTACTTTGTTGCTAATAGCTGTCAAATGCTCAAACAACCTACAAAAGCTGACTACATGTGCACAAACTGAATTAGCTTTACTTTTCATTGGATGTGTGTGTGGCAGTATTAATTTCCCATCCCTAATTGCCCTCAAACATGATGGTGAGCCACCTTAGAACATAGAACATAGAACATAGAAGGATACAGCGCAGTACAGGCCCTTTGGCCCTCGATGTTGCGCCGACCGAATCCTACCTAACCTATACTAGCCCAATAACTTCCAAATGCCTATCCAATGCCCGCTTAAATGACCATAAAGAAGGAGAGTTCACCACTGATACGGGCAGGGCATTCCATGAACTCACAACCCGCTGTGTGAAGAATCTACCCCTAACATCTGTCCTATACCTACCCCCCCTTAATTTAAAGCTATGTCCCCTAGTAACACCTGACTCCATTAGCGGTAAAAGGTTCTTAGTATCTACCCTATCTAAACCCCTAATCATCTTATACACTTCTATCAGATCTCCCCTAAACCTTCTCTTCTCCAATGAGAACAGCCCCAAGTGCCTCAGCCTTTCCTCATAAGATTTTCCTACTATTCCAGGCAACATCCTGGTAAACCTCCTCTGCACTCGTTCTAAAGCTTCCACATCCTTCCTATAGTATGGCGACCAAAACTGCACACAATACTCCAGATGAGGCCTCACCAGAGTCTTATACAACTGCAACATGACCTCAGGACTCCGGAACTCAATCCTCTGCCAATAAAGCCCAGTACACCATTTGCCTTCCTCACAGCACTATTTACCTGGGTGGCAACTTTCAGAGATCTGTGTACATGGACACCAAGATCCCTCTGCTCATCCACACTACCAAGTAGTCTACCATTAGCCCAGTAATCCATCATCTTGTTATTCCTACCAAAGTGAACGACTTCGCACTTAGCTACATTGAATTCCATTTGCCACATTTCCGCCCAGCTCTGCAACTTATCTATATCCCGCTGTAACCTACCACTTCCTTCCTCACTATCCACAACTCCACCGACTTTTGTGTCATCCGCAAACTTGCTTACCCAGCTTTCAAGTCCTTCCTCTAGATCATTTATAAAGATAACAAAAAGCAATGGTCCCAAAACAGATCCTTGTGGTACACCGCTAGTAACTGCGCTCCAAGATGAACATAATCCATCAACTACTACCCTCTGTCTCCTTCCAGCCAGCCAATTCCTAATCCAAACCTCTAATGTATCCTCAATGCCATACCTCCGTAGTTTTAGCATTAGCCTACCATGGGGAACCTTATCGAACGCCTTACTAAAATCCATGTACACAACATCTACTGCTTTACCCTCGTCCACTTCCTTAGTCACCTTCTCAAAGAACTCAATAAGGTTTGTGAGGCACGACCTGCCCTTCACAAAACCATGCTGGCTATCCCTGATCACGTTATTCCTACCCAGATGTTCATAAATCTTATCCCTTACCATTCTCTCTAAGACTTTGCCCACCACTGAAGTCAGACTCACTGGCCTATAGTTACTAGGGCTATCCCTACTCCCTTTCTTGAACAATGGGACCACATTCGCTATCCTCCAGTCCTCTGGTACTATTCCCGTTGACAATGACGACATAAAAATCCAGGCCAATGGCTCTGCTATCTCCTCCCTAGCTTCCCATAGGATCCTGGGGTAAATGCCATCAGGCCCAGGAGACTTATCTATATTCATCCTTTCCAATATTCCCAAAACCTCTTCCCTGCATATTTCCAGGGCATCCATTCTAATTATTTGTGATTCCATATTCACATCAGCAACAGTGTCCTGTTCCTGAGTGAATACTGATGAAAAGTACTGATTTAATGTCTCTCCAATCTCCTCCACCTCCACACACAACTTCCCACTACTATCCTTGACTGGACCGATACCTACCCTAGTCATCCTTTTATTCTTGACATACCTATAGAAAGCCTTTGGGTTTTCCCTAATCCTACCAGCTAAAGACTTTTCATGTCCCCTTCTCGCTTCTCTTAGCTCCCTCTTTAGCTCCTTCCCGGCTACCTTATAACTCTCAAACCTTATTGAACATTCTTGGTCAATGTGGTGTCAGAGGCTTGAGTGGAACTTCCAGAAGTGATGACAGACCTGTTACTGGGTGATGTCTAACTTGGAGAGATACTTACAGATGGTGTTGCCTTATAATTGCTGCCCTTGTTCTTCCAAACGGTCAATTTTGATGTTTCGGGAGATGTCGTCAAAATAGCAAATGTCTCCCTTCCAAAGTTATCTAAAAATATTGATTTCGTGTCTTTAAAATCAGGTTTCCCATAGGTGGTGGAGTTGACTTTTCAATTAAGATTGTTCATATTCTGTCATGATTCCATTTTCAGAAGCCTTAATGAAATTTTACCAGGTTTTCATATTTAGGAAGACCTTACAAATGCAAAAGAAATTACATTCTGAGGCATCGCCCGATTGTATTGGTTCATGGCTGATTTTACACTCAGCAAAAGATGAACCAGTTTGAGTTGAAGTTTAACCATACATTTCAATTTTGCAAAGCTCATGCCATTTTGGGCAGAATCTTGTTTGCACTCTCTTTTGACGTGTCATGGAAACAGGGAAGCTATTTAGCTTGTTAGGTTGGCTCAGTTAGATGAATGGCTGGTTTGAGATAGAGAATGGCATCCATGGTGCCACACTAACTAAGGCCACCATGAAGGGTCTGCCTTTTCAATTTCACTGGAGGTGTGGTGACCCTCAGGTTATACTCACCACCACTTGTCTCTCTCTAATAAGAGAGCAACCTTATGGTCCTCTGAAATATGGCGACTTTACTTACTTATTACCAATGGAAATATTTGTCCTCTAGATACATTTCCTGGATCAGGCACTGGTGATGAATTGAGGGGAGTGGAGAAGAGGGTAAGGTAGAGTTTGGAAAGCTCATTTATCCCAAATAGACAGAGTCAAGAATCAAGTATCTCTGTATCCAAGGATATTGAGCAAAGTTCGGGGTTGGGATGCAGGAATGCATGGTGCAAAGGCACAGATCAGTAATGATCCAACCGAATTTTGAAAACGTTCATTCATGAGCTTGGGCAACATTTATTGAATTGTGAAGGAAGAGCTGAGCTGCCTTCTCGAATCGCTACAGTCCATTTGATGTAGGTAAACCCACAATTCCATTAAGGATGGAGTCCCAGGATTTTGACCAGGTGATTCTGAAGGAACTGCAACTTATAGTTCCAAGTCAGGATGATGAATGGCAGGAAGAGAACTTGCAGAAGGTGATGTTTCCATTTGGATGGCACATAATGGTGGCCCAGGCTTCAGATCCAAATACCTTATTCCTGTCCCAAAGTTAATAATAACAACTTGACAAAAGCTTACATTCCCTTCCTTTTACCAGCAGTCTAAAAGCCAGTGCGGACCAACGAATGGTATTATTTTTTAGGAGCTGACTTTAAACAGGACATATTTCTCGGGGGCAATAAGAGTAAATGAGTTTTTTGAATCCTTTAAGGATTAACGTGAGGCTGGCCACAAGCTACTGCCTTCTCCAGTTGATGTCAGAAGGTGCATTATTGGATTTTGTAGTCACTGTTCAGTCTCCTTAGAGAAACGCCATTCACAACAAGCAGAGCTGGAGGACATTAGTGTGAGTGAGACTCAGTCAGAAGGCTCTCCGTTCTTGCAGCTGGTGTCAGGATTATATCTGACAGTTCCTAGAATTTGTGTCAGTGCTGAGACGAGATCTCCTTTCATCTCCTTCTTTAGGAGTTCAAATAAAAATGTGCAGTTACGATGGAATCTCTCGTCGTTCCCCAGGGCTTGTCTTAGAGATTATCAAACGGTCGACTCAAAACATCTTGGAAGATGGAAACATTTGTAAAATGCTGGCAAACAGCTGTTGGAGCCTGTAATCCAGATTTGGGCTTCAATAGCATTCTTTCCCTCTGAGAACATTCTAGATTGCTTGTGAGTCACGATGCCCACCCCAAATTTGTTATGGACAAAATCCCATTAAATGTTGTAGGGGTCTTTTTTGTTGGGATGTATTTAAACTGGGAAAAGGATTTAAAAGATTTGTCTTTGATTCAGAGGAGTCCGGATCCCACTCAAACTGACTACCTGCTAAATCTTAAGAATCGTTTGTGGGTTATTTAAAAAACGATAGTTAGCACAGAATAATGTTAGAGAAGAATAAATGCCAGTGTATATTAAATTTAACACAGGAATTGCTTCCTTAGTCTCATGTTTGTTTACACTGCAATTTGTTCTTTTGTTATTTTGATTTTAAGTGTGAAGAAAATATGTATTTTCAATATTCTCTTGCGAGTGCTGAGTGTTAACTTCCTCTCATGTTTATGCTCTCATGGATTCCGCAGGAAAGCATTCAACTGGGACAGTGAGAATATGTGTCATTATTTATGCTGTATGCACACAGTTGTTGGAAAGCACATTGACTTCCCTGCTTTATCTTCAGGTGACCTGAGTTCTGGGAGAAGTTTAATAAATCAGTGGGAATGTAGGAGGCCAAACTGCTCTCTAGGCAAGGGTTCCACTGACTTAAGCAGCAACAGCAAACAATAGCTATTTTTAACAAGCCTGGATAGTCTTTCTTTTGGGGTTCTGGCAAAGAGAGCAGTTGTGTGGTGTTAAGATAAAGGATCAGTTGAGTAAGTTTGCCATAGTGTTAGAGGGCTGCTCTCTCATTAGAGAGAGAGAGAGAGAGAGAGACAACAAGTGGTGAGTTTAACCTGAGGGGCACGATTGAGAAGGCAGCACTTTCATGGTGACCTGAGCTGGTACAGGAGTTGAATCTGCGCTGTTGGCGTCATGCTGCATCACAAACCAGCTGCCCAGCCATCTGGCTTCCCCGAGGTTCAGCCATAGTCATGATCAATAGGGGCAGCACTGTCAACAGTTAGCACTGCTACCTCACGTCACCAGGAACCAAGGTTCATTTTTTGGTCTTGAGTGACTCTCTGTGTGGAGTTTGCACATTCTACCAGTGTTTGCCTGGGTTTTCCTTTGAGTGCTCTGGTTTCCTCCAACAGTTCAAAAATGTGCAGGTTAGGTGGATTGGCTATGCTAAGTTGCCCACAGTATCTAGGGATATGCAGATTAGATGGGTTGGCCATGCAGGTACAGGGTTATCCAGGGGTAGGGTAGGGGATGGGACTGGTTGGGATGTTCTTTGGAGGACCAGAATGGATTCAATGGACCAAATGACCTGCTTCTGCACCATAGGGATGTTATGAATAGCAGAAGGTGCTCAATGGCCCAAGTAGCCTATTCCTGCGTCTATTTTGAACGTTTCTGTCAAAGCATATTCAACATAGGTTGTATCTAACAATGATCACAATCCATACTTAGAACTATAGAGACTGAAGAAAGCTGTTTGCACTGGTCACCAACAAGCACTGAACTATTCCAATCCCATTTTTTAGCACTTGGCTCATAGTCTTGAATATCTATTTATTATTCTTTCTACAGTTGTTTTACTCTTAAATTGGAGAGAATTGTTTTAATGTTTAAAATTAGCTTGGGCTAAGTCTAAGTGCCCAGAGGGCAGTTAAGAGTCCACCACCTTGCTGTGGGTCTGGACTCACATGTTGGCTAGACCAGGTAAGGATGGCAGTTTCCTTCCCTAAAGAACATTAATGAGCCAAATGGGTTTCCCCCCAACTACCAACAATGGATTCATGGTCATCATGAGATTCTTAAATGCAGATACTTACTGAATTCAAATTCCACTATCTGCCTTAGTGGGATTTGAACCAAGGTCCACCAGAATATTAACTGGGTCTCTGGATTACCTATTTAGTAGATAATACCACTAGGCCATTGTCTCCCCAAGCTGTATGTAAGGTACTGGATGACTCTTGAGTTGTACTTTGAATCTTGTGTTCAGCTTTGATCACTGAACTGCAAAGAAATCATTCAATCCTTGGAAACTACAGGATAAATTTGTGAAAGAAAAACACAGAATCTTTTCCCTTCTTGTTCTTCATCTTCAATTTCAACAGTTGATGATTAATTTTGGATAAGGTTAGGTCACGTATCTGCTGAATAACAAAATGCTGCATGTTGTCATGTTTAAACATGTTTTAATTCACATGTAAATGCTCTTTTGTCATTTTCTTGTCACTTATAGTTAAAAGAATACTGTAAACTAAATCCTTCTGAAGGCTTTTTGTTAATCTATTCTTGGTTCTGATTGCAGCTAGGATTGAAAATGACACAATTCATTTGTGACCAAAGTTTGGTCAGGGCTACAAATTTTTGTTTAATTTGTGCCTTTAATGGAATACAATGTACTGAACCAAATAAAGAAATGAAAGCGAAAAATGCTGGTAGACCCTCATCAACAAATCCAGCAGTATCTGTGAAGAAACAAACAGAATTAATATTTCAGGTTAATGGCCTGAACTGGAAGAAATTAGAGATTTAACAGTTCACAAGCAAAAACAAAGCTGGGGAAAGAAATGTTGAGGGTAAAGAAAAGTCCAGGGGAGATCCATAAGATCTCAGTAAGATCTCGATAAGATCAACATAAATTAAATGGTAATGGGTTATGGTGCAAGATAAAAAGGGATAAAGGAAATGGATACTGGTACACTTTCTCAAATCCAATCATTGATTTTTCCTCATTTTAAACAGATTGTGCTAATGTAAGGAAGTGGGGAGGTTTTTTTAAATCAAATGAATAAGAAGTGACTTCATATCAGCAAAACCCCACTCATTAACCTAAAGTGCTTTGTAATAGTTATGTAGAGATGATGGCTTTGTGATATTATGGAATCCATGCAGTATGGAAGCAGGCCATTCGGCCCATCGAATCCAAACCAACCCTTCAAAGAGCATCCCGCTCAGAATCAACATCCTACCATTGCATTCCCATGGCCAAACCACCTTCCCTGCACATTCCTGGGCTGTGGGAGGAAACCCACCCAGACATAGGGAGAATATGCAAACCTCGCACACGCACAATCACACCGAGGGTGGAATCAGACCTGGATCCTTGGCACTGTGAGGCAGCAGTGCTAACCACTGAGCCACACCTCCTCCCTCACTTCCCTCCAAGGCCCCAAGGGCCCACATCTCCTCCCTCACTTCCCTCCAAGGCTCCAAGGGATCCTTCCATACCCGCCACAAGTTCACCTGTACCTCCACACACATCATCTATTGCATTCGCTGCACCCGATGTGGCCTCCTCTACATTGGGGAGACAGGCCGCTTACTTGCGGAACGCTTCAGAGAACACCTCAGGGACGCCCGGACCAACCAACCCAACCACCCCGTGGCTCAACACTTTAACTCTCCCTCCCACTCCACCGAGGACATGCAGGTCCTTGGACTCCTCCACCGGCAAAACATAACAACACGACGGTTGGAGGAAGAACGCCTCATCTTCCGCCTGGGAACCCTCCAACCACAAGGGATGAACTCAGATTTCTCCAGTTTCCTCATTTCCCCTCCCCCCACCTTGTCTCAGTCGGTTCCCTCAACTCAGCACAGCCCTCCTAACCTGCAATCTTCTTCCTGACCTCTCCGCCCCCACCCCACTCCGGCCTATCACCCTCACCTTGACCTCCTTCCATCTATCACATCTCCATCGCCCCTCCCCCAAGTCCCTCCTCCCTACCTTTTATCTTAGCCTGCCTGGCATCCTCTCCTCATTCCTGATGAAGGGCTTATGCCCGAAACGTCGAATTTCCTATTCCTTGGATGCTGCCTGACCTGCTGTGCTTTAACCAGCAACACATTTTCCACTGTCCTGACTCATCTATTAAAGCAGAAACCCAGGTACTCATGTGGGGGCCAGGGCAGATGAGCAAAAAAAGTCTGGGATTAAGAGCCTAATGATGACCATAAAACTGTTGCCGATTGTTGGGAAAAGCCCATCTGTTTCCCTCATTCTCTTGAGGGAAGGAAACTGCCATTCTTTCCTGGTCTGACTTACATGTGACTCTAGACCCACAGCAATTGTTGACTCTTAATTGCGGTCTGGACAGACGGCAGTGCCAAATCTCTTTAGGGTAATATTCCTGGAAGAGAAATAGCAGCGAATTAGACAGAAAATACTGGAAAACACTCAGCATGTCACACCAGAGAGAAAGGAAGGATTAGCATTTTAATTCTATCACGTTTTATCGGCAAGACTACAGTCACTGCTTCTAGAATGTGCAATTGGATAAAGATTGCTTGAGGTATTTTGCAGTCACCAATCATCTCTTCTCTTTATTTGGTCTTGAACCTATCAAAAGATTAGATGTAGATGATACACCACTGTAGGGTACCTCTGGAAGAGTAACAAGGTAGTGCTTAAGTACAAATTCATTTTATCAGATATAATGACATGATGGCTCAGTGGTTAGCACTGCTGCCCCACAGTGCCAAGGACCCAGGCTACTGTCTATGTAGAGTTTGCACAATCTCCCCGTGTCTGCGTGGTTATCTCTTCGGGTGCTTTGGTTTCCTTCCTCAATCCAAAGATGCACAGGTGAAGTGAATTGGCCATACTAAATTGCCGGGTAAAAAATGAGGTCTGCAGATGCTGGAGATCACAGTTGAAAATGTGTTGCTGGTTAAAGCACAGCAGGTTAGGCAGCATCCAAGGAATAGGAAATTCGACGTTTCGGTCATAAGCCCTTCATCAGGAATACTAAATTGCCTGCAGTATTCATGGGTGTGTAGGTTAGGTGCATTAGTCAGGGTTAAATGTACAGTAATGGTGTAGGGGAATGGGTCTGGGTGGAATACTCTTTGGAGGGTCAGTGTGGACTTGTTGGACCAAGTGGCCTATTTCCACGCTGTAAGGATTCTATGGATTCCTTGGACTCTTGGGGGAGCTGGCATGAATCTATCTGCTCCCCCTGAAATCTCTTTGAGTCCACCATCAGACAGTGCAGGAGAATGGGTGGACCTCATATAAGATGAGCATCAACTCCATCAGAGCCATTGCATTATGCAACATCCTTTCAGCTCGATCAAAATGATTGTCTGGTGCTATTTTGAAGGAGAGCTGGAGAGTTGTCATTACAGAATAGCATTTATTTTTTACTCAATATCATAACGAAACAGATTATCTGGTCATTATCACACTGCTCTTTATAAGATCATTTGGATCAATAAGCTGAGGAGTGGCAGATGGAGTTTAATTTGGATAAATGTGAGGTATTGTGTTTTGGTAAAACAAACAATGGCAAGACTTATACAATTAATGGTAGAGCCTTGTGTAGTGTTGTAGAGCAGAGAGGCCCAGGGGTTCATGTACATTTTTTGATATAGATGGAGTGACATAGATTAGTGTCAGATTGATCTCTTTCCTCACTATCTCCCTGGATCCCAACCCCTCCCCCCAATTTACTAGCTTAAATCCTCCAGCGGCTTTAGCAAGTCTCCCTATCAGTATATTAGTTCCTTCCAATTAAGGCACAATCCGTCTTGTGCAGGTCACTTCTACTGCAGAAGAGGTTCCGATGATCCAAAACATGTATCCAGCTCCTCAGCCATGCATTCATCTGTTCTATCCTCCTATTCCTACTCTCACTAGCTCGTAACACCAGGAGTAATCCAGATATTACTACTCTCAAGGACCTCCTTTTTAAATTCCTGTCTAACTCTCTATATTCTCCTTTCAGAGTCTCATCCTTTTCCCTTCCTATGTCATTGGTTCCAATTTGTACAATGACGTCCTGCTGGTCCCTCTCCCCCTTGAGAACATTCTGCACCATCTCTGAGACATCCTTGATCCTGGCACCAGGGAGGCAACACACCATTCTGATTTTTTCCTGCTGGCCATAGAAACGTCTGTCTGTGCTTCAGACGAGACAGTCTCCAAACACAATCGATCTCTTGGAACCCAACGTACCCTCACTCTATTAGAGTCAATCTGAATATCAGAAACTTGTTCGTTTGTGCTACATTCTCCTAAGGATCCATCACTCCTACATTTTCCAAAACAACATACTAGTTTGAAATGGGGATAGTCACAGAAGACTCCTGCACTACCTGCCTACCTCTCACCTTTCCTGGATTTAACCCAGGACTGGTGACTGTATCTGCAGCTTTTGTCCCGTCCTATAACTGCCATCCATCACATCCCCTTGTAAATTAGTCATTACCTCTAACTGTCTCTCCAATTGATCCATTTGATCTGATAGGATTTTCAACCAAAGGCATTTATTGCATTAATAATCTTCAGTAACGGGTAAATGCTCCAGAAACTCCCACCTTAGACATGAAGAGTATATTACTTTATCAAGGGCCATTTTTGTTTCTTCCAATCTACAAACCCAGAAAATAGCACCATCCTATTCCTCTACAAACAATGCTCCAGGCTAACTTAATACTTATGGCTTATATTTTTAAATTTAATCAAGAGACATATCTCAACTAAAACGTATAATCAAGAAAGAACCCACTTTACTTACTATTGTAGATTTACAGCAAGGCCACACTTAAAACTATTCACTTATCTGTTTCTGTGCTGTGACCTCTCCCAAACAGGTTTTTCCAAGACCAGTTGTGAATTTCACTGTTTGTTAATTTTCCCAGATGCACTCCGATGTCCACCGATACATGAATTCAAACAGCAAAGGCACTAACTGTGCAGGTTCACTGCTCTGTAAGTTAGTAATGTGGGTTTCTTTCTCCCTCTCCTGCACTGACCTCACCATGTGCTTGCTTTGTCTGTTCCTCTTCCTTTTAAAAGTGCTGTTGTTTTGACTTTTTTTTTCCCAAAGTCCCAAAACAATGCAACAGCATATAAAACAGTAATTGCTGCTCCAGGAATTCAGGGAAATCACCTCCAACACTTAAAATACCTCAAAAAGGAACCGCCTGTAACAGCCATGAATTTTTCCCGTCCTTCATCTTGGGGAAGCCTTCAGAAATGAGATAACGAGGGTCCAGAGACAGTATATTCCTGTGAAAGGAAAGGCTGGTAGGCATAGGGAATGCTGAATGACTCGAGAAATTGAGGGTTTGGTTAAGAAAAAGAAGGAAGTATATGTCAGGTATAGAGAAGATAGATCAAATGAATCCTTAGAAGAGTATAAAGAGAATAGGAGTATCCTTAAGAGGGAAATCAGGAGGGCAAAAAATGAACATGAGATAGCTTTGGCAAATAGGGTTAGGGAGAATCCAAAGGGTTTTTATGAATACATTGAGGACAAAATTGTAACTAAGGAGAGAGTAGGGCTCTTCAAAGATCAGCATGGCGGTCTTTGTGCGGATCTGCAGGAGATGGGGGAGATACTAAACGAGTATTTTGCATCAGTGTTTTCTGTGGAGAAGGACATGGGACATAGAGGGACGATGTAGGGAAATACATGGTGACATCTTCAAAACTGTCCATATTACAGAGGAGGAAGTGCTGGATGTCTTGAAATGCATAAAAGTGGATAAAACCCCAGGACCTGATCAGGTGTACCTTTGAACTCTGTGGGAAGCTAGGGAAGTGATTGCTGGGCCTCTTGCTGAGATATTTGTATCATCAATAGTCACAGGTGAGGTGCCAGAAGACTGGAGATTGGCTAATGTGGTGTCATTTTTTAAGAAGGATGGTAAGGACAAGTCAGGGAACTATAGACCAGTGAGCCTGACATCTGTGATTGGCAAGTTGTTGGAAGGAATCCTGAGGGACAGGATGTACATGTATTTGGAAAGGCAAAGGCTGATTATATGGACTTCAGTAAGACAATTGACAAGGATTCCCATGGGAGACTGGTTAGCAAGGTTAGATCTCATGGAATACAGGGAGAACTAGCCATTTGGATACTGAACTGGCTCGAAGGTGGAAGACAGAGGGTGGTGGTGGAGGATTGTTTTTCAAATTGGAGGCCTGTGACCAGTGGAGTGCCACAAGGATCAGTGCTGGGTCCACTACTTTAAGTCATGTATATAAATGGTTTGGATGTGAGCATAAGAGGTATAGTTATTAAGTTTGCAGATGACATCCAAATTGAAGGGACAGTGGACAGCAAAGAAGGTTACCTCAGATTAGAATGGGGTCTTGATCAGATGGACCAATGGGCTGAGAAGTGGGAGATGGAGTTTAATTCAGATAAATGCAAGGTGCTGCATTTTGGGAAAGCAAATCTTAGCAGGACTTATACACTTTGTGATAAGGTCCTGGGGAGTGTTGCTGAACAAAGAGATCTTGGAGTGCAGGTTCATAGCTCCTTGAATGTGGAGTCGCAGGTAGATAGGATAGTGAAGAAGGTGTTTGGTATGCTTTCCTTTATTGGTCAAAGTATTGAGTACAGAAATTGGGAGGTCATGTTGCAACTGTACAGGACATTGGTTAGGGCACTGTTGGAATATTGTGTGCATTTCTGGTCTCCATCCTATCGGAAGAATGTTGTGAAATTTGAAAGGGTTCAGAAAAGATTTACAAGGATGTTGCCAAGGTTGGAGAATTTGAACTATAGGGAGCGGCTGAATAGGCTGGAGCTGTTTTGCCTGGAGCGTCGGAGGCTGAGGGGTGACCTTATAGAGGTTTATAAAATCATGAGGGGGCATGGATAGGATAAATAGACAAAGTCTTTTCCCAGGGTGGGTCATCTAGAACTAGGGGATATAGATTTAGGGTGAGAGGGGAAAGATATAAAAGAGACTTAAGGGGCCATTTTTCATGCAGAAGGTGTTACGTGTTTGGAAAGAGCTGCCAGAGGAAGTGGTGGAGGCTGTTACATTTACAACATTTAAAAGGCATTTGGATGGGTATATGAACAGGAAGGGTTTGGAGGGATATGGACTGTGTGCTGGCAGGTGGGACTAGATAAGGTTGGGATATCTGGTCAGCATGGACAAGTTGGACCAAAGGGTGCTATACATCTCTATGACTCTATAACTGTATTTGTACTTTTTCCCATCTAGAATTGGGCTTGTTATTGAGTACTGATTTGTTGCCGGTGTACCTTGCACTAACGCAATGCTAATGGAAATGTAAACCAAAACAGAATTCAAGAACTTTCAGTAGGAGAGTCTACAGATGGTAATTTCCAGCATCACAGAAATATATCATGGGGACTGATATGAAGCTCATAGTTAACATCAAGTGTTCAGTTGATGGGAACATTTAGGGAACTTTGAAAAGCAACAAAAGCATGTGTTTATTTGGTGCTGTTAACATTGTTAAGTACGACAAAATACTTCACAGCTACATTATCAAACTAAATTTGACAGCCAGTGACAAAGGGAGATGTGTAACCAAGTGGCCAAAAGCTTGGTTGAAGAGATAATCTGGAAGGTCTATTTTAAAAAAGACAGGGAGACATTGGAGGTTTAGGCCAAGAATTCCAGAATTTGGGACCTAGACAATTGATGACATGGACACCAATGGCCAATTAATTAAATTCAGGGGATATTCAATTAGGCCGGAATTAGAAGTGCACAGACAGTTGTGAGAGAGGATTACAGAGATAGGGAAGAGTGAGGGCACAAAAGACATTTAAAAATAAGGATTAAAATGTCAAAATGAGGGCTTTGCTTAACCGAGTCAATGAAGATCAGTGAGCACAGGGCAGAATGGGACTTAGTACAGAATAGGAAGTGGGCAGCGCAGTTTTGGAGAATCTCAAGTTTACAGAGGGAGGCTAACCAGAAGTGCCTAAGATTTTCTCCTTTTTAGGTGAGGTGTGGGTAGTTTAACTCAAAATGTTCATGGCCAAAAAAAAACTGCGTGCAAAGGAGAGATATTTCCCGATACTTCCAGTATTAATAATCGTTCACATTAAAACCTGCAACTGCAGCTCCCTCCACAAAGATCACATTCAATCAATACAATTAGTTCCATTATGATTGTTGCCAATTTTTGAGTGATCTGTTTGTATCTCAGCTGTATGTCTTGCAGTATTTTGTCTGCAGCTTTAAAGAGTCAGATGCATAGGTTATTCACTGCTCTCTGAGGGGTAGTGCCTATTCCTAAATTGGCAGTGTAATTAAAATGTTTGTGCCGCGAAGGAACAAAACTACAGCAGATTAATGATTGCAGTACTTTTTTATTGGAGGATGCTGTTTGCTCGAGTGTTTACTTCTTAAAAGGAAAGCTCCACCCTTGGGAATAGAAGATACAATATGTGAAGTTTTTCTTTCTTTCTGCATTCCAGTTTTAAGGTGGCACCAACGCAAAGTTGACCTGGAATGTATATTATCCTTGTGGAGTGTTGAGGAGTGGTTGGGATGCAGTTGTACGAACTGTCAGAGGAGACTGGTTATACTAGGATTGTTTTCACTGCAGCCGTGGAGGCTGAGCGCAGAGCTGGTAGAGATTTATAAAATAATGAGACTCATAGATAGTCAGAACCTTTTTTTTTACCCTAGAGTTGAAATTAGAGTCGTCTAATACTATGGGGCATGCATTTAAGGTAAGACAGGGAAAGTTCAAAGGAGATGAAAGGGGCAAGTTTTTTTACACAGTGAGTGATAGCTGCCTGGAATGCACTGTCAGGGGTAGTGGTGGAGGCAGATACGATAGGGGCGTTTAAAGGGACTTTTAGATAAGCACATGAATAAGCAAGGAATGGAGGGATATGGACCAAGGGCAGGCAGAAAGGATTAGTTTAATTTGGCATCATGTTTGAGATGACATCATGTGCTGAAGGGCCTGTTCCTGGGCTGTACTATTCTGTATTCTATGTTCTCTGCACAATTTTTCCTTTCACTACTTTAATGGATCTTGAGTTGCATTGCCATTTTTTGCAAATCTTGGATTGGTTAAGTGAATGGGCCAAGACTTGGTCAATGGAACATGATGCAGGAAAACATGAAGTTGTGCTCTTTGGCAGGAAGAACAGAAAAGCTGAGTATTGTTTAAATGGTGAAAGACAACAGAAAGATGCAGCACAGAAGGAATTGGGGGTCTTTGTGCATGAATCACAAAAAAAACTAGCATCTGAGTTCAGTATGTAATAAGGGAAGACAAATGGACTGTTGACCTTTATTTCA
The DNA here is from genome assembly GCF_020745735.1 of Hemiscyllium ocellatum. Taxonomy (NCBI): domain Eukaryota; kingdom Metazoa; phylum Chordata; class Chondrichthyes; order Orectolobiformes; family Hemiscylliidae; genus Hemiscyllium; species Hemiscyllium ocellatum. The sequence goes on along the minus strand of NC_083436.1, from coordinate 33,751,481 downwards.
AAGAGAGTGGCATATGAAATAGGGAGCTGCAAATGTGTTGCTGGTCAAAGCACAGCAGGTTAGGCAGCATCTCAGGAGGCTGTGCTTTGACCAGCAACACATTTGCAGCTGTGATCTCCAGCATCTGCAGACCTCATTTTTTACTATGAAATAGGGAGATCTAGCTAAAACTGTACAAGGGACTTGTTAGACCGTAGCTGGAAAATGGTAAACACTTTTAGTCCCCTAATCTAAGGAGGGATTATCCGAAGGACATGGGCGGGGTCTATTTCATTTGATTAATCGAATGCCGGATAACATGGTTTAGCGGAGCATCGGGACCTTGCGATCTTGCCGGATAATCCAATATTTGGATAATCACATGCTGGATAATTGAGCTTCCTTTTCAGTAGCATTGGAGGTAATCTAAAAAATGTTTACTGGCTTGATTCTGAATATAAAGGAACTTTCTTAAGAAGAGAGGTTGAGCAGGTTGGGCTCATACTCACTGGAGTTTCGAAGAATGAAAGATGACCATATTGAAACATGTAAGATTCTTAGGGGGCTTATCAGGGTGGATGTGGAAATCTGTCTCTTAATAGATGTAACTTTTGCAGGTTTAAATTGTGCTGCACAAATGTTTCTCACTGAGTCTCCCAGTGGGTTACTCTCTCCATAGTGGGTGAGGCATTGGCCCTGGTTTCTTTGCCAGGCCTTTGCTCTCAGCATCTTGGCAAGCCATACGTGGTTTTGTAACACAGCTGTAGATACCAACCTGCTGCCTCCGATTAAGGGTCAAACCATGCAGTGATTGTGGTTTAAAGAAAAATTAAACACTTCCTATTCTTGCATGAGTTAGGCCTTTACTTACTGGAGTTTGGAAGAATAAGGTGATCATATTGAAACATATTAGCTCTTGAGGATCTTGGCAACAAAAATACCTGGAGAATGCACCTCCTTGCATGAGAGACTACAGCCTGGGGACAGAGGTTAATAATAAGAGAGATCCCTTTTGAGATGGTGATAACGATCATTCTTTTTCTCTCAGTAGGTTGTTAAAATTCAAAATTCTCTTCTGAGAAGATCATGGAGGCTGGTTATTCAAATTTACTTAATGCTTGACTTGGATAGATTTTGATAGATAAGGCAGACAAGGGTTATCAGGAAAGGAAAGGTGCAAACAAGAAATTGGAGCTGTGATCAGATCAGCGATGATCTCGTTGAATGGTGGAGCAAACTCAAAGGGGCCAACTAGCCCAGTCCTGCTTCTAAATTCAACATTCCTAAAGTAACCATTGACTGAGCTTGCTTCTATTAGGAAGCCATGATGTGGAGATGCCAGTGTTGGATTGGGGTAGACAAAGTTAAAAATGACACAACACCAAGGTTATAGTCCAACAGGTTTATTTGGAAGCACTAGCTTTTGGAGCACTGCTCCTTCACCAGGTGGGGCAGGATCATAAGATGATTCAGTCCCTCAGGTTTTGCTAGCTGTGGTGTAATGGAATTCATACAAACCATGGAGAAAGTGAGAATTGCAGATGCTGGAGATCAGAGTCGAAAAGTGTGGTGCTGGAAAAGCACAGCAGGTCAGGCAGCATCCAAAGAGCAGGAGAGGCGAAGTTTCAGGCTTAAGCCCTTCATCAGGAATGTGGACCAAAATTCCAACCAGCCTTACCTTTTGGTCAACAAGCATAATTATTTACATCACACTGCATTAGGTTAGATCACTCACTGTGTGGAAATACTGCATTAGATTAGACCACTCACAGTATGCAAACAGGCCCTTCAGCCCAACAAGTTCACACCAACCCTCTGAAGAGCAACTTCCCCCACACCTAACACTCCAGGCAATTTAACATGGCCAATTCACCTAATCTGTACATCTTTGGACTATGGGAGGAAACCCGCACAGTCGCAGTGGGGATGTACAAACTCCACACAGACAGTTGCCTAAGGAAGGAATTGAACCCCGGTCTCTGGTACTGTGAAGCAGCAGTGCTAACCACTGTGCCACTGAGCCATCCATTACAATGCATGTTTCCTAGCTGACATATAATCATTAACTATAAATAACTAAAAAGGTTTATTATTCCTTAAAATACTTCACTGCAGGAGACTTTGCACCTAAAGTAGAATCCTAACTGCGATTAATGTAAATGAGCTAAAATAAACATTCCTGATAAAGGGCTTATGCCTGTAACATCGCCACTCCTGCTCCTGGGATGCTGCCTGACTTGTTGTGCTTTTCTCAGTGCTACACTTTTTGAATTCAAACAAATCATGATAATGTAACATCAGTAAAAGAGATAATACTAATCTAGAATGAGCATGCAAAGAGAGAGAGAGGTCTTAGACACTACACTAGAGAGCTGTACTATGCACAGATGATAATAAAGGGGTGTAACAGTACATAAGAAGTTGGCAGATCTCTCTGAGTGATAAGGAGAAAGCAGCCACGGGGACAGTGTACAGACACACACAGCCCAAAAATAGTCGAGACCAGTATCTCCATGTGCAGATGGCAGTATTGGGTGTAAAGCACATGACAGGGCACTGGAGATCATCATTCACTGATGACCCTGAACAAGGTTAGCAGAAAGGTGAAGAGAAGTGATGTGGGAAGGAAAAATGTTTTTTTGAGATTTTAGTGAGAAGTAAGCTTCACAGTTGTTGAGTACTTCCAAAAGTCTTTGTCACCAACCCACATTTATTTTAGAACATTCGGCTGAGCTGTTTGGTCATGCCTGCTTTTGTCTGCGCATTTATTGGTACCTTCATTTTATTAGGTTCAAGTGCTTTCTAACTGATGGTTCTGCCAGTCTTTATTTTAGCTCATTTCCATTAATTGCAATTAGAATTCTTCTTTAGATGCAAGATCCCCTGGGTCATTGCAGTGAAGTATTTTAAGGAATAATAAACCTTCTTAGTTATGCATAATCAATGATTATATGTCAGCTAGGAAATGTTGTAATGTACATTGTAATGCAGTGCAATGTAAATTATTGTGCTTGTTGACCAAAAGAATTGAGAATGACTTTTGCCATTGAATTTCCTGTCCAATTTACAGAGTACACTTACTCCCTTTGAGTGAGTCGAAGCTGGACGTTTTGCAGAAAATGGGGAGTGATGGACACATCTTGGAGTGAGTGCTAAGATGTGACTGTTTGGGTTGTCTACCTTAGGTTCTGACAAAATCTGAGGAGTCCGGTGAAGCCTGCCAATGGCAGAGAAGTGGTCAAACATTCTCACTACCCGAGTCCCTGTTCCTTGCCACCCCAACAAATTGGCCTTTGCCAACTGAAACATCACCAAATATCCTTTACCAAAATTACTCCTGTTGGGGATTGTCGGAGTTGGTGTCATGGTGATAGAATGTAGTGCCCTGGATTCCACCCACCCAACAAGTCTTTCCTTCACTTCTAGCTTTTTATAGGACAAGTGTGTGCATACAGGAGACCTTTCAGGTCCCCTTAACTTTGGTAGAACCCAACCCTGCCCCCCCACTCCAAGGGAGGCATCTTACAAACTCTTGTATTCGTGATAATTGCAACTTGAATCTGAAGTACAAATATAATGATCACTCAGGAGTGGACATGAAATATGCTGAAGATGTCGTCACATATTAGCAATATTTATATGATTAATCACTATTTAATGAGTCTGCTGTGATGGAAATTACTCTACTTGTTGATGGTCACAAATGTCAAATTCTATGAATCATATGGGACGGCATCAGAGAAAAATCAGAAAAAATAAATACTATGAAGAAAAGTAAAGAAATTAGGACAATTTCGTACAGTACTTTTTTTGTTTGAATGTATTTCTAGCTATAGTCTTGTTTTGGGGATATGAGGGTAGATGGTACGAGCAATAATACTTCTTTCAGAATAATCCATTTTCAAGAACAGACTCCAAAACATTCAGCTGTCAGAAGTAATGTTGAATCACTTCTCCACATCAAAGTACTGACTTTTTTCTGGAGAGCTGATGACTGAAAAGAAAGTTGAGTTGTATTGGAGGCTTCCTGAATGTAGTGTCCAAAAGCTAGAATCATCAATACTGGTTGGAGGTATTTCTAATGATTTCCAATCTCCATTTGCCTTTTTCACCCATTCACCAAACTTTAAATGAACAAAATTATTTAATCAAAACTGGGTGACAGAGTGGCTCGGTGGTTAGCACTGCTGCCTCACAGCACTAGGGTCTCAGGTTCAATTCCAGCCTTGGGTGATTATCTCTGTGGAGTTTGTGCATTCTGCCTGGGTTTCCTCCCACAGTCCAAAGATGTGCAGGTTAGGTGAATTAGCCATGCTAAATTGCCCATAGTGTTAGGTGCATTGGCCAGAGGGAAATGGATCTGGGTGGGTTGCCCTTCAAAGGACTGGTTGGGCCGAAAGGCTTGTTTCCACAATGTAAGTAATCTAAAGGTAACTTTAGTTTAAATCCATTTGATTTTGTTCTGGATTGTGCTCACAACAGAATGTAGAAAATTGGCCCTGAACCTGCAAATAACATTGCCAATTCTGATTTGAAGTGTTATGTTTCTGTAGCTGGGAATATGAACTTTTCAATTTATTGCAGCTACATAAAACCGAGTAAAGGACCCTATCATTTTCCTTTGGTAGAGGTGAATGGCTGCTGGGAGATGTTACCGGGATGTCCTACAGATTGCAGAATGACCTGAGATAATATTTTCTATTCCATTTGAGTTCTGGTGTGTTTCGTGTCTCCCTTCAAGGGTAAACACATGTGAAAGGTGTAGAGTAAAAGGAGTTGTAGGTTTACTCTGGGTGTAGCTGCGAAGCATGTTTGAAAGTACGCGGGTCAAATTACTTGGAAATGGAGCCTAGGTGAAATTACTCCAATTAAGATTTCTTTTTGACCATTCTCTGTAAACATTTTTTTTAAATGAAGCCTTTTGCTGTTCAATCACAATAGTGTAGATCTCACATTACTGCATGGTAGCAATTGTGACCAGACCCTTAGAATAAGGGTGGGAGATGAGACTCTGAATTGAAGCCAGTGACAGTAAATTGAAGCCAAGTGATTCGAACCCAGAAATGAATAAAAACAAAAGTGAAGCTCAGTGGCGGACATGGCCAGCGAATGATGGCCCTCAAGATGTGAACTGAACCAAAGAATGACAGAGTAACAAAAGAATGGGAGCATGCCGTTAACAATAGTGGAAAAGATTAATTGGCCCAATTAATTGAAATACTACAGAAACAAACCTCAAAACAAAATTAGAAAAAAGGAAGGAACAAGCAACTAGAAAATGCACCAATGCAAAACAAGCGAAGGAATAAGGCATGGTCTACTGGTGGGAATACAATTCTTTTAATTACTAAAGAATCGTGAATGCAAGGAGAAAAGCTGGAATGACGGTGCATGGTAAATTAAACAGAATACGTTGATCTGTGGGAGCCCTGATGCTTAGTATTGTAAAGTGGGCTGGTTGAACTCTTCCTGGAGAATGGTCAGGCCCACAGTAAAACCTTGACTCCTTTGAGGGTACAAAGCCACAGAGTGTGTTCTGCTACATAGACACTAAATTAGATGGCAGATAAACTTGTTTTAAATTGTTTATCTGAGCAGACATATCAATCCTTTCAGATGCTATGCCAAAGTTGAGGCCAGGAATTCTCAGACCATTTTTCATTAAAAAACATTAAAGTAAGAAGGAGAGACAAGGTACATCTGAGACCATTACTGTGCAATGAAAGTGTTCAATATTTATGGTTAAATTTCTAATTGCAAAATAGATATTGTAAGAGAACTTAAGGAGTACATGCACAGAAAATAGTACCATTACACTAATTATAACTCCGAAACACAAGCAATGTCCTCTCTTACCATCCTCCGTATATAATTATTCTTCATAATGCCTTTTGCTTTTGAAGAATAACTCTTTCATTACTATAAAAGGTGGGAAAATAATATTTTAAAGTTGATTTTATAAGAAATGAAAGATGTGATGTGTAGTACGAAGACCAGGAAGGTTTAAACCTATGGTCCCCAAAGTCTTCTAACACTACTGTAACCTGGTCTGCCTCACAATCTGTTGGAGATTAATTGATAAGCGTTTTAGAGCCATGATTAACTCCATTTTCATTATATTGTGTGATAACAAGCATGATAGAAGGTGAAATCGATGGACCTTGATTTTTTTTCACCTCCCAGTTCCTGTACAAGTTCAAAACCTCAAAAGGTTGGAAATTTGTAATCAATATCTGAAAGATAAAGGTCAGTTAATACTTCAGATCAGCTTAGGTCAAGCAATGTCTTTGTTATAAAGTTCTTACTTGCCTTTTCAAATCTCTCATGACTTTGCTGCCCCCTACATCTGTAATTTCCTCCAGCCTGATAGCTCCATGAGGGTATCTGTGCATTTATAATTCTGGGCTTTTGTGCATCCCTGATTTTAATTCTTCCAACAATGGCACATCTTTAAGCAAACATTTGGACATCTGGGAGAAAGTGAGGACTGCAGATGCTGGAGATCAGAGCTGAAAATGTGTTGCTGGAAAAGTGCAGCAGGTCAGGCAGCATCCAAGGAGCAGGAGAATCGACATTTCGGGCATGAGCCCTTCTTCAGGAATGAGGAAAGTGTGCCAAGCAGGCTAAGATAAAAGGTAAGGAGGAGGGACTTGGGGGAAGGGCGTTGGGAATGTGATAGGTGGAAGGAGGTTAAGGTGAGGGTGATAGGCTGGAGTGGGGGTGGGGGTGAAGAGGTCAGGAAGAAGATTGCAGGTTAGGAAGGTGGTGCTGAGTTCAAGGGTTGGGACTGAGACAAGGTGGGGGAGAGGAAAATGAGGAAACTGGAGAAATCTGAGTTCATCCCTTGTGGTTATCTGACCTAACAGGTTGGCCTATTGTTTCGAAATGGAGGCAGGAATTGGGAAGTGAAATATCTAACATAGTCAATTCTCTGCACCATTTTCCTCTGTACTCTTATCCACAAGCTATTTTCATGAGACTTTTTCATGTCTTGGGAGTGTTATGTGAATTTTTTGATTACGACAGTCTGATCCACATGCTGTGCTCAATTGGTTATACCTGGGTGCTGACACAGAGATAAATAAATGGACAACGCAGGAGTTGCTGGAAGTTGAGTGAAATAACAATTTTTTTCAAAGCGTTGTATCTTATCAAACTGTAAATAAAATTCCTGCACACTTAGCAATTAATGTCATCTTTGCATTGCACTGAGGGAAATCAAATATGTAAAATATATAAGGAAGGCCTTGGATGCAAGGTGAGTATACACTTCTCCTGAGGCACTATTGTGAGGGCAATACAAAATGTCAGTGCTGGCTCTGTGTTTGGAAATTCACCAACCTTCCTCCAAGAATCCTCCTCTGTGACACTGCTTGAAGTCTGTTGAGGAGTCTGGAACATTCTGGCAGATAAGTGCAAAATGTTTTGATCACTTCAAAAGTCCCCATTAGCTGCTGCATTGTAATGTAAATGTGTTTTCTATTTCACGATTAATTATGGAGCACTATCCTGCAATTGACATTAGATTGGTGAGCATTGTGTGTTGACATGTGTTACTGTATTTTTCCCAATGGAGAAAGAGCCATAATGCATTCAAAACTGTTTTTAAAAAAGTGGTGGAAAACTCTTCAGTCACATTCTGGACTGAGAATTAAATATTCAAATATCTTTTACTTAGAAAAATATAATTTTGCTGATGAATGTTTTAAAAAGATCATCTGCTCCTCTCCACTGATTGACAGGAAAATGCTATGAAGTGAAAATGAAAGAATATCCACTTTCTAGTTTTGGAGTCAGGAGATGAACACTATTGTTAAGGCCATTTATGAATGCGGGACTGAGTAGAATTGCTCAGTATAGTGATTCACAGAGTTTGTAACAACACTTGCTCGGGCAACTGTTTGTGTGGAGGATGCATGTTCTCCCTTTGTCTGCGTGGGTCTGGGCGGAATGCTCTTCACAGGGTCAGTACAGACTTGATGGGCTGAATTACCACTATTCGTATTCCAGGATTGTATGATTCTAACATAATCTGCCTTTCATTTAGTTGCTGAACTCATGGCTGCTTTACATGCCTTCATATCCCCGTAGGCAATTATACGTTTGTTTTCTATGGCACCAGACTTTATGTTTGTAGTATCAATGACAGAAGTTTATTACATTGTGACAGGTTTTCACTATTCTCACTTGCACATGTTGCTAATGTACAGCACCAATGTACGTGGTGGATACTGGCTGAGACGGTTATTTAAGGGGTATTGATATCAGAGAAAGCATAGGATAGCATAAGGGATATGTGGAGTCATGAGGAGTATGCGGGGACAGGGGAGCATGTAATCTATCAGGGGGATGCGTGGAGTGGATGGGGTTTGTAAAGGTTGAGGTTCAGGATGAATGAGAAAGATGTTCAGAGCTGGGCTGTTGTCCCAGACAGCTGAGGCAGATCTTTAATCTGCACACCTCGGCACCCAAACTCCTTCTAAATTACATTTCTCTTCATAAATTGCACATGAGGAAAGGAAACCCAAGCAGACTCGTGAGCTGACTAGAGCAGTGGCTCAGTGGTCAGCACTGCTGCCTCACAGCACCAGGGACCCGGGTTTGATTCCACCCTCAGGTGACTGTGTGTATGGAGTTTGCACATTCTCCCTGTGTCTACCTGGGTTTCCTCACACAGTCCAAAGATTGTGTGGGTTAGGTGGATTGGCCATGCTAAATTGGTCCAGGATGTGTGGGTAAGCCATGGGAAATGTGGGATTTTAGGGGATAGGAAGGGGGCGATGATCTGTAGGGGGTTGGTCTGGATCTGATGGGCTGAATGGCCTGTTTCCACATTGTGAATCAGGTGTATGCTTCTGTACCTCCAAAAGGGCCTGACTTGCATTCCATGAGCCTGAGGGGAAAATAGGGGCCATTAATATCTTCTTGTATGGCTTACTGTCATGCTTTGTTTTATAATGTTCCTGCAAAATGCCTCGGGTATTTTATTATGATAAATATGTCCTATGAATATAAGTCAGTGTTCTGGTAAGGGTTGCATCTATTAGGTGAGAGTCAAAGCACCAGAAAGCATTTTCAATTTTTCTTCACTTCATACTTTCAGCATTTGCGAATTTTCAATTTATCTGTTCAATCTGTGTGGAGAAAAATACATTGCATTTGCAACAGACGTAACTGTTTGTTTGTCGTATAAAGGCATGTCATATCATGTAGAGAGTTTTCACACACTGTGGCTTCCACAGCTAAGTTACAACAGTTTCACCCCCTTTACTTTGTAGATTTTAAAATATTAAGAAGCCAGCAAACCTGTATCGAACAGCAATAAGTAAACTCACTGCAGAATTTACAAAGTATTGCAACAATGGCTTGGGAGATACAAAAAGCTAATTATAATTCCTGACAAAAATTTGGAAAATACCGGTCTACATAACAAATGTGGTTTATCCCCTAATAAAGAGGTTTATTCGACGCCTTAACACAACAGTTGAACAACAATTAGCAGTAGTGGAGAATGTATTGCTGGAAAAGCACAGCACAGCTTCACCATTCCTGATGAAGGGCTTTTGTCCGAAATGTCGATTTTTCCTGCCCCTCGCATGCTACCTGACCTCCAGTGCTTTTCCAGAACCATACTCTCAACTCTAATCTCCAGCATCTGCAGTCCTCACTTTCGCCTAACAATTAGCAGTAGCTGCACCCAAGCAGTCATCTGCAGCCGGAAGCATTTTGCAATACTGTTAATGCATTCCAAAATTCGATTTGATAATATGTTGACCCTAGTGTGGGACCTAACCATGTCTCTCAGACATAAATACTGGATAACAGGCTGAGAGGCAGATAGGCTAGATGCTGGGGTATAATGTTGGAATGTCTTCCTGATGGATTGTGCTGCTGGGGACATTACCCATTGACAAGTCTTTGTGTGCCAACTCAGGACAACCGGTTTGTCCGAGTAGTTAACTGGTCAATTTAGGGCCATTTTCCAAGGCCACATGCCCCTTGCGCATAGAGTCATAGAGATGTACAGCATGGAAACAGACCCTTTGGTCCAACCTATCCATTCTGACCAGATATCCCAACCCAATCTAATCCCATCTGCCAGCAACTGGCCCATATCCCTCCAAACCCTTCCTATTCATATACCCATCCAAATGCCCCTTAAATGTTGCAATTGTACCAGCCTTCACCACATCCTCTTGCAGCTCATTCCATATACGTACCACCCTCTGCGTGAAAACGTTGCCCCTTAGGTCTCTTTTATATCTTTCCCCTCTCACCCTAAACCTATGCTCTCTAGTTCTGGACTCCCAGACCCCAGGGAAAAGACTTTGTCTATTTATCCTATCCATGCCCCTCATAATTTTGTAAACCTCTATAAGGTCAGCCCTCAGCCTCTGACGCTCCAGGGAAAACAGCCCCAGCCTGTTCAAGCCTCTCCCTGTAGCTCAAATCCTCAAACCCTGGCAACATCCTTGTGAATCTTTTCTGAACCCTTTCAAGTTTTGTAACATCTTTCCGATAGGAAGGAGACCAGAATTGCATGCAATATTCCAACAGTGGCCTAACCAATATCCTGTACAGCCGCACATGACCTCCCAACTCCTGTACTCAATACTCTGACCGATAAAGGAAAGCATACCAAACGCCTTCTTCACGATCCTATCTACCTGCGACTCAACTTTCAAGGAGCTGTGAACCTGCACTCCAAGATCTCTTTGTTCAGCAACACTCCCTAGGACTTTACCATTAAGTGTATAAGTCCTGCTAAGATTTGCTTTCCCAAAATACAGCACCTCGCATTTATCTGAATTAAATTCCATCTCCCACTTCTCAGCCCATTGGTCCATCTGGTTCAGATCCTGTTGTAATCTGAGGTAACCCTCTTCGCTGTCGACTACACCTGCAATTTTGGTGTCACCTGCAACCTCACTAACTGTACCTCTTATGCTTGCATCCAAATCATTTATGTAAATGACAAAAAGTAGAGGACCCAGCACCGATTCTTGTGGCACTCCACTGGTCACAGGTCTCCACTCTGAAAAACAACCCTCTGTCTTCTACCTTTGAGCCAGTTCTGTATCCAACTGGCTAGTATTCCATGAGATCTAACCTTGCTAATCAGTCTGCCATGGCGAACTTTGTCGAACACCTTACTGAAGTCCATATAGATCACATCTACTGCTCTGCCCTCATCAATCTTCTTTGTTATCTCTTCAAAAAACTCAATCAAGATTTTTAAGAGGCGTCACACCACTTTAGGCTTGATGTCATGGAGATTGCTTTCCGTGAGGTATTCTGGGGTTGGGAGGACATTAGCGAGTTTTGAGAAGATTTGTAGCTCAGGTGAAGGTTCTGGATGGAGGTTTGCTCGCTAAGCTGGAAGATTTATCCCTTTTCTTTAAATTATGACTCCTCGTTCTGGACTCCCCACATCAGGAGTATCCTTCCTGGATCTCCCCTGTGTAGTCCTGCTAGAATTTTATGGGTGCATCATAAGCAGCCATCCATGAAAGCTTAAATAACAGAAATTCTGCAGAATTGTGCATGATGGGGTTGGACTAGTTTGGTTCAGCATTATTTTCATGCAGAGCATTTCAAAGATTGATGGCTCAATAAATAATGTGATCTAAAATGATAATATCAAATTTGCTCACATCTCAAATATTATTCTACTACATTAATTCAACTAATGCAGTGCAGTTTTATAATATCATGTCATGGAATGAAATCCTTAAATATATGTAAATTAAGAAAGTAAGACAGAAATTAGCATATTGTCAAGTTAAGATGTCAATAAATTACATGTCAAGTCATTAAGCCACGTGGATTAAAGAGGATCACTCTCTGACATTAGAATGGATTGATGTATTGGTATTACATAACAGGTTACACACTTCCAGTCATTTCAACTACACTACACTCAGTTGCTATGAGTCTTGGTATTTGAATTTACAATTACTTGCTTCAGTTGTGGATATAACATGATCGACCCCAGCTCTGCACTGTTACGTCTGATTGAGCATGTTTTTTCCAGATCAAATCTAGCTTCCCTGGAAATTGTTGCTCTGGGTTTACTTGGCTCAGTTGGAGTCACTGTCCTCTCTGGGGTCAAGTTCCAGGACATGGAATGGTAACTATAATTCCAAATGAAATCCAAATCAGTACAGAATTCTACAGTGCTTGATGTGACAAACAGAGATCCCATCTATCCATTCAAGTGGATATTTGGGGGTCTCATGGAAGCATAGAAAATAGGAACAGGAGTAAGCAATTCAACATGATCTGTCTCAATGCCAAATTCATTTAATCGCCCCAAACATCTAAATAACGTTTGCCTCTAGAAAGCTATTTACTTCTTAAATATTCTCAGTGACTGGGTACTCACAGCTTTCAGAGACAGAGTATTCCACAAATTCACCAGCCTTTGAATGAGGAAATCTTTCCTCATCTCAGTCTGAAAGGACCTACAGCATACCCTGAGACTGTACTGGACACCCCATGGCCAGAGGGAACATCTTCCCAGCATCTAGCCTGTCAGAACTTTATTGAATTGAGATCACATAGCTCTATTCAAGGAAAGTTTGAAGAGGGTTGTGTGTGTGTATGGAATGAGCTGCCAAACGAAGTGGTGGAGGCTGGTACAATTGCAACATTTAAAAGGCATCTGGATTGGTATAAAAATAGGAAGGGTTTAGAGGGATGTGGGCCAAGTGCTGGCAAATGGAATTAGATTAATTTAGGATATGTAGTCAGCATGGACAAATTGGTCTGAAGGGTCTACTTCCATGCTGTACATCTCTATGAGTCTGCAACTCGAATTATTGGTGTGCTAACTAACACGCTTTTCTTAATCATTACCACATTGAAATAAATTAACCTGGTTACTTCTCTCATTGATGATTTGGAGATTGTACTCTATGTAAAGTAATTGAAGCTCTTGTCTACCTAATAGCCACTGCACTTGAAGGGGATTTGCAGCAAACTGTTGCAGTTGAACCCACCTGAACATTGCAATAACAACTGGAGAGTTTTAATTTATTACTCTTCATGACAAACTGTGAAACTGAACTTGATCATTCGTACAGTGTCACTACATGAGACCATTTATATCCCACCCCAAAGGATTCACCAGCATCCTTTGGGGTGGGGGTCTGGGGGTGGGGGTGGGGGGGGAAGCTGCCATTCCATCCTGAGCTAGTCTGTTTCTGCTTCAGCTGATTACAGCGGCAAAGAAAATGTGATCTGCCGACATGCCATCACCCGATTCACGCATTCTGCCAAGTTCACCCCGGGCAGACAGCTGCTCGTCTTGGCACAATAAAGTTCCACAATCCGATAATACCAGAAATCACCAGTTAGTGTGTAGGGGTGCTCACAGAATCATAGAACCCCACAGTGTGCAAGCAGGTCATTCAGCTCAAGGAGTCTACACCTATCCTCCAAAGAACACCCCCCTCCCCCACTGCCACCCTCCCCCGTAATCCTGACTAATCCATCTCGCCAGCACATCTCTGGACACTTTGGTCAATTTAGCACAGCCAATCCACCTAATCTGCACATCTTTGAACTGTGGGAGGAAGCTTACGCAGGGGTGGCGCAGTGGCTCAGTGGTTAGCACTGCTGCCTCACAGAGCCATGGACCCAGGTTCATTTCCAGCCACGGACAAACTGTCTGTGTGGAGTTAGCACATTCTCCCCATGTCTGTGTGGGTTTCCTCCGGGTGCTCCGGTTTCCTCCCACAATCCAAAGATGTGCAGGTTAGCTGCATTGGCCATGGGGAATGCTGAGTTATAGAGGAGTGAGCTGCTCTTTGAATGGTTGCGGTGGACTCAATAGGCTGAATGATCTGATTTCACACTGTCGGGATTCTATGACACAGGGAGGGCATGCAAACTCCACACAGACAGTCGCCCAAAGTTAGAATCAAACCCTGGTCCCTGGCACTGTGAGGCAGCAGTGCAAACCACTGAGCCACCATGCCGTGGTTGTAGTTGGTGTGTGGATATCCCAAGGTCAACACACAGTACTCCAGTCTATCTTAACCTCCAGCATTACAGCTTGAAACAAGTTGCTTTCCTTCTGTCCAATTCATTATTTAAAAACTTGCTTAAGTGATCAGTATTCTTCCTTGATCTTTAATAGTATTCTGGTAGACACAAAACTGATACAGCCCCTTAAAATCTTTCTAAGTTCCTGGGCACCAGTGATCCCTTTTCTCCGGATAAATGCTAGGATGAACTGCAGTGGGCATTTCAAAGCACTGGAGGAATGCCAGCAGTTATGCCCTCACAAGATCCTCCAAATCCAGCCATCCAACATGCAGTGTGCTCCTGCCCAAGCCAACATGCCCAGCACCAACCATGCTAATCATGTCACAAAACTGGCTCAGCTGGGTGGGACATGCCAACCATGTGCCCGATGGGAGCTTCTCAAAGCAAATGCTCTGCTCAAGACCCAGTCATTGCAGAGGACTCCCGGAGGACAGAGCAAATACTTGAGGAATATCTTCAAAGTATCTTTGGTGAGATCAAATGTCTCCTGCAGGCTCATGGGACTTCTTGGCTGTGACCAATGTTAATGGAGAATGTGCAGAGGGGAAGGCAAGGCTTTGGAGGGAGTGCGTAAATCTTCAAACAGCCCATGCACCCAATCTTTCAAACACCATCTCCCCTGCATGGAATAGAGTTTGCAGATCATGCATTGGTCTGACCAACTATTTTGCAATCTATTATATTGGATTGGAAAGAAGTTATCCTTGGTCCCAAGGAACTCACAACAATAATATAATCCCTCTGCTGAAGTGCTATAGCTCTTTTCAATTCTTTCCCCTGGCGATACCAAATGTGAACAAGAATCTTTGTCATTTGAGTGCAAAGTCAATTAGAATATTGCTGTATAATTTGTTGAAGCAAATAAAGCAAAAGAAGATAAATGTTGTTGAGGTCCTGATTCGCCAAGATCTAACTGAATACAATCCTACAGTGTGCAAGCAGGCTATTTAGTCCATTGAATGTGGTGGCGCAGGCTTGGAGGGACAAAGGGCCTGTTCCTGGGCTGTATTGTTCATTGAATCCGCACCAACCCTCTGAAGAGAATTCCACTCAGACTCACCCCCCTATCCTGCAACCCTGCATTTCCCATGGCTAATCCACCTAGCCTGCACATCCCTGGACACTCTTGGGTAATTTAGTGTGGCCTATCCATCTCACCTGCACATCTTTGGACTGTGGGAGGAAACCAGAGCACTCAGAGGAAACCCATGCAGGCATGTGGAGAATGTGCAAACTCTCCACAGTTGTCCAAGGATGGGATCAAGCCTGGGTACCTAGTGCTGTGAAGTAGCAGTGCCAACCATTGAGTCACTGTGCTGCCCATGTGGAATAATGGAACAATTTCAAGGGGCTGAATGGCTTTTACCTGTGTCTTTTTCCTGTGGCTCATTGCATTTCAGTGTTTTTACTCTTGTGATTTTTGCTGTGTTGTATATTTTCTGTGTTACGTAAGATGCACTTCATGGGAGTTAATTTGCGTAATGCTTCTCTCCACCAGATTGTATTATATTTTTCTTTTTTTCTCATTTTTTTAAAAGTGTGTGAATCTCTATTTGTATTCACCCACCAGGAAGAAATGAAATACCAGATTGGCCAGTGACAAGCAGTGCCCTTCTCGTCAAAGGGCAACGCTGCGTGATCAGACTGTATTATAATGCGTGAGGAACAATTTAAGAAGAATTACAATTAATATTAATAAGCCTAAATGTTTCAAAGACTTGAACTGAAATTCTGTGGAGACAGATCTGATATAGTGGCAGAACCATCTGCGTGATTTGCTGCTTAACCCATCGCAAGTCTCAAAGTTTACCGATCCTGCAAAAAGATTTCTGTGGCCCCTTCTCTAATCCCTCCTTATAATGGGGAGCAGCTCACAGGCATTGCATCCCATTGACCCTCTGGATTCCCACCAGGCATCAGCCCTAATTTCCAGAAAGAGCTATATGGCTTTGGCTTAAAAGGTAACCAAGCCCCTGGAGCAGTCAATTACCAGAGACTTTGGAGGAGACACAAAGAGGCTTGCTTCATTGGTTATTTGATCTGTTCTGATCGCAAAATAATTTTTCTGCACTGCTTTTGTTTCAAACCGCAAATATAAAGTGAATCAGAAACTAGAAAGAGAAAAACTGGAAATCTGAAATATGGACAGAGATTCAAGGGAGGTACAAGTGCATGGCATTGAGTAGAAAAAGACATCTCAGGGAGTTTCAACTATTTTTGATTTGACTTTGCTCAATGTTATTATTTTCATTTAACTTCATAAAATAGATGCTCTTACAGACACTTAAATGAGTATTGCCACATTCTGTCCTGTTATGGTTTATAATATAAATCTCCAAACACTTGGCCAATGTCAGAATTTAATATAACAGAGAGTTAGTGACAATACTTAACAAAACATTTTTATTGACCACATCTTTTTTTTCATTCATTGCTGATTGGACCTATTGAATTATGTGATGCTTTTGGATGTTCTATTGCTATAGGATCTTATCTTCCAACTGCGATGTACTCTCTTACAGATTAGTTTTAGACTTATTTTTGACTGAATACATATCATAAGCCTGGAATCTGAGTATCTTAACTTGATTAGTCTCTGTTTGCAACATATGTATTTCATTGCTGAATATATAACCTGCGATAGCAAATCTAATCTAAGCAGCTTAAAGTTATCCTTGGCCTCTCTAATATATTCCTAGTGAGAATGATTCTCTGATTGTAAAGTATGATGCAGTAGCAGGAAGATTAGACTGAACCGATTATGCACTTGTAGCATTGCTGGCAAATACAATAAGACAATCCCTGCCTTTGATCAACCCTGCAAAATCTGAATATTGTAAAAAGATTAAATACACACCAGAGTAGGCAATCCATTCCTGTTGCATGCTATTAGGTTGTGCTTAACTGTAAATTACGTTTTAATACAATTGTGGGTATGTGCAAACGGCAAAATAAATTGTGACTTGACAAAAAATGTGAAATGTTTTGGCACAGATTGGTTAAGACAGGGAAAAATTGGATCTTTAAAGGGAAAAATTGGATAAATATTTGAAGGTGCTGCAGGGCTATGGGGTGACTATTTGGCAATGCATCTATTTTGAAGAGTTGTAGCAGTGGGAGGCCATAGATTTGGTGGCCTAAGTCTGCCTCTCTTCAACCAACTGCACTTATCCCTGGTGTTCACCAATAATGAGGCTAGGTATTTGTCAAAACTTATTGCTGCCAATTATAAAGTTACTGCTTAAACTATATCAAGTGTGCCAAAGACAGTTCATAGAAATGTAGAAAATAGGTGTAGGAGTGGGCCATTCAGCCCTTCAAACCTGCACTAGCATTTAGTACGATCATGGTTGATCATGCAATCTCAGTGTCCTATTCCCACTTTCTCTCCATACCCCTTGATCCCTTTAGCCACAAGGGTCACATCCAGCTCCCTCTTGAATATTAACTGGCCCCATCAACTTTCTGCAGGGAGAGAATTCCACGCGTTCACAACACTTGAGTGACAGAATTCTTCCTTATCTCAGTTCTGAATGGCTTACCCTTTATTCTTAGACTGTGACCCTGGTTCTGGAGTTCCCCAACATCAGGAACATTCTTCCCACATCTAGCCTGTCTGGTCCCACCAGGATTTTATGTGTTTCTATGAGATAACTCCTCATCCTTCTAAATTCCAGCGAGTACAAGGCCAGTAGATCCAACCTTTCTTCATATGTCAGTCCTGCCATCTCGGGAATCAGTTTTGTGAATCTTTGCTGGACTCCCTCAATACAAGAATTAGTTCATGTAGCTGTTCACATCCCTGTGAAATGCAATTGTTTGTTCGTAAATCCTTTCTGGCAGCTTCAGTCATCACTCTTCCCTCCCACAATAACCTGTTAGAAGCACTCTCTTACTGAGACCTTTGCTCCACTCTTGCCACTCTTTGATCAATTCTCAAATGATTTCAAAGCTTTAATCTTGAATTCAACTTGTTGAGAAGAGTTGAGTGGGTGGTACGGTGACCTAATGGTTAGCACTGCCGCCTCACAGTGCCAGAGACCCGGATTCAATTCCAACCTCAGGCAACTGTCTATGTGGAGTTTGTACGTTCTTCCTGTGTCTGCGTGGGTTTCCTCCGGGTGCTCCGATTTCCTCCCACTGTCCAAAAATGTCCAGGTTAGGTGAATTGGCCATGCTAAATTTCCCGTAGTGTTAGGTGAAGGGGTAAATTTAGGGGAATGGGTCTGGGTGGATTGCTCTTTGGAGGGTAGGTGTGGACTTGTTGGGCTGAAGAGCCTGTTTCCACACTGTAAGTAATCTAAGTTTTCCGTATGAGGAAAGGCTGAGGCACTTGGGGCTGTTCTCATTGGAGAAAAGAAGGTTTAGGGGAGATTTGATTGAGGTGTACAAGATGATTAGGGGTTTAGATAGGGTTGACAGTGAGAACCTTTTTCCGCGTATGGAGTCAGCTGTTACTAGGGGACACAGCTTTAAATTAAGGGGAGGTTGGTATAGGACAGATGTTAGGGGTAGATTCTTTACTCAGCGAGTTGTGAGTTCATGGAATGCCCTGCCAGTAACAGTGGTGGACTCTCCCTCTTTATGGTCATTCAAGCGGGCATTGGATAAGCATATGGAGGTTATTGGGCTAGTGTAGGTTAGGTAGGCTTCGGTCGGCACAACATCAAGGGCTGAAGGGCCTGTACTGCGCTGTATTTTTCTATGTTCTATGTTTTATGTAAGTTAATGCAAAGCTATGAAAATACTAATTTGCGAAACATTGATTGATTTTTGGTCATTTCCTATTTGGATTATAAATCTTAAATTTCACGAATAGAAGCTCAACAGTTAGTTTTATCAATGCAATCTGCAATATTTCACTTTACAAGTTGGCAACAAGAATTATTAATCTGTGATTAAGCTGTATCTATTTCTATGACAACTATTTGAAACAAAAATCACCATGTCTACAATTATAATGGAGACTATGTATGTAAACTTGTCACATGATAATTATAGCTCTTACTGTTGTTGATATTGTAGTGGCTCAGTGTGTGTCTCCTATTTTTTTTCTGTGTATCTATGCTATAAGCAACCCCATCTTTCTCTTACTCAAATATTGTCAAGTGCTTGTACAAACGATGAGGTTAGAAGTATGATTTTAAAATGGGGACTGATGAGCTTTCGATCTAACTAATGTCCTTTTTTTTGGTCCCCTCGAATGAAGTCTAATAGTGATGGAGTGACAGTATCCCAGGAGGTCTGGGGTCAAGTCCAAGCAGACAAACGAAACTTCTCGTTCTTTTTTTTTGATTAACAAGTTGTGTGATGTGGACCGTGCTGGCTGAGCCAGCATTTATTGTCCATCCCTAATTGTCCTTGAGAAGGTGGTGGTGAGCTGCCTTCTTGAACCGCTGCAATCCACCTGCTGTGGTTTGACCCACAATATCTTTAAAAAGGGAATTCCAGGATTTTGACCCAGTGACAGTGAAGAAATGGAGATATGTTTCAAAGTCAGGGTGGTGAGTGGCTTGGAGGGGAACTTGAAGAAGTGGTGTTCCCACATATCTGCTGCCTTTGTTCTTCTCGATGGAAGTGATCGTGGGTTTGGAAGATGCTGTCTGAGGATCTTTGGTGAATTTCAGTCGTGCATCTTGAAGATATTACATACTGCTGCTACTGTGTGTTGGTGGTGGAGGGAGTCAATGCTTGTGGGTGTTCAAACGGGCTGCTTTGTCCTGGATGGTGTCAAACTTCTTGAGTGTGGTTGGGCTGCATTCATCCAGGAAAGTGGGGAGTATTCCATCACACTCCTGACTTGTGCTTTGTAGATGGAGGACAGAGTTTGGGAGTCAGGAAGTGAGTTACTAACCGCAATGTTCCTAGTTGCTGACCTGCTCTTGTTTCCTCTGGGTTTATGTGCTGAGTCCAGTTGAGTTTCTCGTCAATGATAATGTGCAGGATGGTGATAGTGGGGGTTTGGTGATGGTAATACCATTGAATGTCAATGTGCAGTGCTTAGATTGTCTCTTATTGGTAATGGAGAAAGTGAGGACTGCAGAACGTTTCAGAGAACACCTCTGGGACACCCAGACCAACCAACCCAACCACCCTGTGGCTCAACACTTCAACTCTACCAAGGACATACATGAAGGACTCCTTCATTGCCAGACCATATCAACACAACGGCTGGAGGAAGAGCGCTTCATCTTCCACCTAGGAACCCTCCAACCACAAGGGATCAACTCAGATTTCTCCAGTTTTCTCATTTCTCCTCCCCCCAGTCAAATCCCTCAAACTCATCACTGCCTTCCTAACCTGCAATCTTCTTCCTGACCTCTCCGCCCCCACTCCCACTCCGGCCTATCACCCTCACCTTGACCTCCTTCCACCTATCACATCTCCAACGCCCCTCCCCCAAGTCCCTCCTCCCTACCTTTTCTCTTAGCCTGCTGGACACACTTTCCTCATTCCTGAAGAAGGGCTTATGCCCGAAACGTCGATTCTCCTGCTCCTTGGATGCTGCCTGACCTGCTGTGCTTTTCCAGCAACACATTTTCAGCTCTTATTGGTAATGGTCATCACCTGACATTTGTGTGACACTGTCCACTTATCTTTCCTCTAATGGCTTATAATTTATTTCTGGTGACTACCATTATGTCTGTCTCATTAAACTTATCTGAAAATGATAATAGAAAGAAATAATAGCATATTTGAGACAGAAATTGGTGAAATATTTTTTGGATTTAGACGTGAAGTAGAAACAAGAAAGGAAGTATTTAACTTAAGAATAATCCTTGAGAAATATCTATAAGTAAATCAGAACATTCATGTATGTTTCATAAACAATGAAATTGCATTCAATCATGCTCATCGTTTAAAGCATGTAGACATGTTCCTGAAATGTGACATTAACAATAGAGATGTGAGATTTATCCAACACTTATATTAGGACAAATTGTGAGCATCAGACTAGAAGATGGATAATCAGATATGTTTCAGGGAAGGCAGGAATATAACAAGGCTTGTGTACTGTAGGTAAAATTATTCAAGCTATACATGGGACAACTCTTCAGTGGGTCAGATATACTTTCAGGAGTATAAATTAGAGGCAAACACCTAAGAAACTGGTAAATTGATAGCACTGCAGCTCAATCAGAGGAAGCCCTCAAAAACATTATCGATCAAGTAAAGTCAGGAAACTCAGAATCTGGATTGATTATGATCACAGTAAGGATGCTGTGGTGATTGTGGTGAGTCCTGTTGGTCTCAGTGTCATTCTCAGCATAAACAGATACTTGTAGATTAAATGACTGGACAAAACTGTGGCACACAGATGTCATTGTAAACAAAGTCATCCATTTGAGGGCTGGGGGGAAATGCCAAAAAAACTAGAAACGGTTGAAGGCTGAGGAGGTTTAGGGTTTATCTTTCCATCTCCTTGGCTCCAGGGGATTCTGTGTTTCAATGCATGGATGCGCTGAGATTATTTAGAGTTCAAGATGTAATACGACACCCCAGCTGTTCAAAATGATGAGTTGTGAGTAGCAGTTCACATCAGTTTGGCGTCTACAAATTGCTCTTCTCGTTCTCTTCTTTTTTTTTCATTTCTTGAAGTCTTCCTTTTCTTTTTTATTTCAAACTACCCAAGTAGTTGCGGCACGGTGGCACAGTGGTTAGCACTGCTGCCTCACAGCACCAGAGACCCGGGTTCAATTCCCGACTCAGGCGACTGACTGTGTGGAGTTTGCACTTTCTCCCCGTGTCTGCGTGGGTTTCCTCCGGGTGCTCCGGTTTCCTCCCACAGTCACAAAGATGTGCGGGTCAGGTGAATTGGCCATGCTAAATTGCCCGTAGTGTTAGGTAAGGGGTAAATGTAAGGGTATGGGTGGGTTGCGCTTCGGCGGGTCGGTGTGGACTTGTTGGGCCGAAGGGCCTGTTTCCACACTGTAAGTCTAAGTCTAAGTCTTTTAGGCTGAAGTAAGCATAGATCCACTTTTGAGAGCCGAGTGAAGTTGGAGCCCTTCCAGTTCTTGTCTTGGGATTGATTATTGATGACCTCATGATCCTATTCTGATCCCCTTCAATAAAAGCTACCGCTAATAAATCAAGTCCTTCGTTAATTCTGTGCTGTTTCCCTGCATTAATGCAAGCAAAAGACTTCCCTCTTTTGGAAGATATGCAATGGTTGCTATGTTTCCAATCTTACAATAGTAACTACAATGACAGCCACAAAATATATTTCTGTACTACTGCCTTTCTAACATAACAAAAAATTCAAAGGTGCTTCATTATAAAGCAAAATTTGTCACTTGAGTCACACAAGGTAACATTGGGTCAGATAATCAAAAGCTTGCTCAAAGAGGTGGGTTGGAAGCAATGACTCAAAGTACGGAAATAAGGGAAAAAGATGAAGAGATGTGAAGGTAAATTCCAGAGATCATGGCCTCAACATCTGAAGACCTGACTGTCAGTGGCAAAAGAATTGAAATCAGAAATTGTAAGGCCAGAGTTAGACAAGCATAGATATGGGACTGGAAGAGGTCTCAGAGATGGGGGGAGAGTTAGACCATGGAGGGATTTGAAAACAAGGCTGAGAATTTCAAAACAGCTCTATATCATTGAGCACAGGGATGATGGATGGATGGGACTTGCTCTGAGCTAGAGTTACAGGAAGGAGAATGTGACAGACCAGCCAGGAGTATGTTGGAATAGTTGAGTTCTGGGGTAACAAATGCTTGAATGAGGGCCTTAGCAAATACTTCACTGATCCAAGGTAATGAAAGGCATTATATAGCCGTTAGACCTTTCTTCACTTGTATTCCCTATTTTTTTCATCCATTAGTATTGTTTCATTGAGTGACAATGCTGTCACTTTAAAAAGGTTATGTTGTCCTTGGTTTTCTTTCAAGAGAGGTCGTAAAGGGAGAAGTGCTGAAATATCTGGAAATGTCTTCGTAGACAATGATAGGGGAGTGGCTAGTTCTCCCAGTTCAGTTTTCTTTCTAGTTTGGTTTAGCTTTAACAGTAAGACACTGCTACAATCCAGAGAAAGGTTCCAAGCTTCAGCAGATGATTCTTGACCGACTTTTCTCTCTGAAATCTTTTCTGCCTGTAAGAACCTGCGTCTGAATGTACCTTTTGCAAAGAGATGTGTTTATGGGATGTTACAGGAATTGGAACAGCTCCTTAGTTATGTTTTTACATTGGATCAGTTATGTTTTCCAATAGTTACGTTATTTTAAATTCTGTTTTCTTTTATTTGTGTTTCAAGTGTAGTGTTTAAATAAATTTGGTTTTGCTTAAAGCTGAGTGGTTTTACAAGCTGCATCACACCTGGAATATCCACTTCACATCTGCCTTTAAAATGAGGAAAAAGTTAGCATCTTCTGAAAATATTTTGAGGGGGTCTGGTCTGATCCATAATAATTGACAAGTTCTGGTAAGACTTGACCATCCCACTTCATTCAGAATGTCCTGCTAATGATGTTTGCTATTGAGAAATGGAGCAATGAAACACAGATTACAAGATTAGTGACATGAAAGATTTCCCAATTCTCCAAATGATAGAAACATGGAATTTAGGGGTGGAAGTAGGAAGATTTGCCTTTCAAATCTGCTTCGCCATATAACATGATCATGGCCAATCTTATCTTAATCTCACTTGCCGACCCAAATTCCACCCTCCCAGCAGATTACACAATGGGACATATAGTCAAATAGGTTAAGGTGCAAGCAAACACATCTCAATTTTCAGGCAAATGTGGAAACCCATGTGACAAGTGACTGGGTCACTGTTGATAGGTTGAAACGTCAGTTGTTTCCTCTTGGACACTTTCATGCTGATTGACTCTTAACTGACCTTTGAAATGGCCTAACAACTCACTCAGTGCAAAAGATCAACACCAAATACTGTCCTTGCCAGATCTGCACATGTCCCACCAAAGTATATATTAAAGAAAATGTAGATGGTAGGGTAAATCTCCTGATATGGCATGTCTTTTGCTATGACAGAAATGCATGTTGGGAATTCAGGCGCAGAAACTGTTAGGGCTGTCCATGACTTAGCAGCATAACACGGCTGACAGCTGCTCACGGCTAATGTAGCAGAACATGGTCAGTTACAATTGTGTAATGTTGCTGCATGGATGACTCTTCAGGCAGGGCAAGTTAATGGAATAAGTGTGAACAGTTTGTTGAGAGGAGATCTTTAGAGACTTTCTGAGTGGAAAATGTTTGGCGCCTGTTTTTTTTTTAGTGAGCAAATATATTTGGTGGTGGGTTCAAGTACTTGGTCACGTCAGGGGCCCAGTATCCAAGGTGATGTAGTTCTCAGCTATGTACGGAGCAAGGCTTTGCCCTAGAAGAATGTCTTTGTCTTAGTCTCAATCTCTTTACAGTAATTGTGTGCCAGTACCACTTCTTCTTTGACTAAGGTTGCAAACTTAGTGCTGAATTCCTGGCAGTGTTTTTGTTCTGTCTTTTGAGGTATAATTTGAGATTTCCCAAATTCATTTAAAGTACAGCACTTGCATTCCACAGAGAAAAGAAATCTTCTTCCACAAGTCTAACTCTGAAAGAAACCACCAAATGTTAAAATATAAATGTTCAAGTATTTCACCAGCCAGCAGCCTCGCCCTCTCTAATAAGCCCATCCCCCACCAAGGAGAGAGTGGTATTTTGGTAACACCGCTGGGTTACAATCCAGAGGCCTGGGCCACTCTGAGGTTATGATCTGAAATAACACCACAATGTTTGGTGGAAATTAAGTTCTATTAATAAGTTTGCAGGTTTGCTGACCATAACAATTAGAATCACTTGTTGTAAAAATCCATCTGGTTTGGTAATTTCCTTTTTAGGGAAGGAATTCTGCCATCCTTTCCTGGTCTGACACACATGTGATCCCAGTCCCACTGCAGCCTGGTTGACTCTTAACTGCCTTTTGAAATGGCCGAACAACTCACTCAGTTCAAGAGATCAACATCAAATACTGTCCATACCACATTTGCACACATCCCATGAAAATATATATTAAGGAAGATGTAGATGGTGAGGTAAATCTCCTGATATGATGTGCCTGGTGCTATTACAGAAATGCGTGTTGGGAATTCAGGCATGTTAGGACTGCCCATGACTTAGCAGCTGCCCATGGCTAATGTAGCAGAACATGGCTGACAATAGTTACAGAGCTGGGGAAAATATTTGTTTACCAAAGAATTTCTCTTCGATTCTAGATATGTGTTGAGCAGAGTTCACTGATAAGGTTAGGGGTTTGGTGGTTGAATAAGAAGAGGGGGTTTTGACCATAATGCACTGCAGGATGGTTAAATTCACACAGAATGGGATTCCCACCCTTTGGGAACTTACGATGGGACTTAGAGAAGGCAAATAAATAAGGGCTAATAGGTTCCTGGAATGAGGTAGGGACATTGAATGGGGAGGGTTATGTCAACTTCTCGAGGGGTGGGGTTGACGTCTCAGTTGAGCTTTGGAGAACAGAATGTGGAGGAAGGAATTGATGAGGCACCCTACTTTGGGGAGTTTTCTTGATGAATGAAAGTCAACCCTTCCTGAGGTAAAAGGACCCTCCTTCCTTCCCTTCCTTTTAAAAAGTTGTTTTAAGTGAAAGAAAAAGTTACCTGCTCCAGGCCAGCTGCTCATTCCAACCACATTGTGGGCATGGCCAGAATGTCATTGTGGCCAATTGACGTGGTGACCATCTCAATCACTCTTTGTTATTTATTTACATATGGCAGGCAGGGTACCAAGGAGAAAGTGAGGACTGCAGATACTGGAGAGTCAGATTCGAAAAGTAAGATGCTGGAAAAGTGCAGCAGGTCAGGCAGCATCCGAAGAGTGGGAGAGTCAACGTTTTGCGCGTAAGCTCTTCAGCAGGAATGTTGGCGAGAGGGGAGGGGGGTGCAAGATGTCTGAGAGATAAATAGGAAGGTGGGGATGAGGGTGGGGGAAATGTAGCTGGGAATGTGATAGGTAGATGCAGGTTAGGGGTGATAGTGATAGGTCAGAGTGGAGAGATGGGAAGGAAGATGGACCAGTAGGACAGCTCAAGAGAACGGTGCCAAGTTGGAGGGTTGGATCTGGGATGAGGTGGGGGAGGGGAGATTTGGAAACTAGTGAAGTCGATGTTGATACCATGTGGTTGTCGGGTCCCGAGGCCGAAGATGAGGTTTTTTTCCTCCAGTGCCCCCTGGGTGCCAATTTTGGTGCCCATCCCCTAGTAATGTATGATGGGGATAAGCTCAGGAGTCGGTGTGAAGGTGGTGGGCTGGGCACCCACTCTGTTTGTCATACCACCCTCTCTCCTGGCTGGAAACACACTTGACATGGGCATGTAAAACCCAGCTCATCGCCAGCTGGAAATTATGCAAGTAATGCACATGACTGTCACTGTAAAAACTTATTTCCACTTCATATCCGAAAGCTCTTTGTCCTTGTGTTTCTACAGTGTGTTGCGTTAGGAATTAGACTGCTAAGAGCTGGATGGAAATTTTCACTCTAAGCTGGAACTAAATTGGTCCATTCGCTGCACAGTGGTTACATTAAAGCACCCTCGATTGTTTTTTTTTTAAACAGTTCCATCTGCTTTCAATTAGGACATGACTGCACTGAATGTAAAACTTAATGGAGATAACAGGATTGTGTGTGGTACAAGACACTTCATAATTTGCAAAAAGAATCATCCTGTTTCTCTTCCGTGATTTTAACATATTGCTTCCTTCCTGTCAAAATGCTGATATAAAGCCATTTCAGGGATGGAGTTAATATTCTGGCAACCCTTTGATCATTAGACCGTCCAGGGAGGTGTTGGGGGGGCTCAGTGCATTTCTGGAAAAGTGCCAGTTCTGTTATTTCCACTTCTAAATAATTTGGGTAGAAATGCCAGCTTTATATTTGATACTGAATCTCATCTGTGGTCACACTGCAGCGCTTTGCCAGGATTATTTTGACAGCACCTCCCGGCCCTGAGACCATTACTAAGAAGAATAATTGCAGCAGAGTCATGGGAGTGCTGTCACCTTCAGGTTATACAGCGTCTACTGCTGTTCCGTGATTATTCCTGGCACATTCCCTTAGAACTCCCAAACTAACTCCATAGTGAGAGCACCATTACTACAAAGATTGCCCCTATGCAGGGAGAAGTTCCAACAGCAGTTTTTTAAGGGCAACTCATAAAGTCCTGACAGCATTCCTCTCATCATAAATTCGATTCATTGTTGTCACGTGTACTGAGATACAGGGAAAAGTGTCATTTTGCCTGCTATGCAGACAGATCATACCATACAAATTGCATCAGAATAGCAGAATAGAGTGCAGACTACAAGTGTTATACCCGCAGAAAAGGTGCAGAGACGGAGATCAAAATTAACATTTGAGAGATCTGTTCAAAACCCTGATAACAGCAGGAAAAAGCTGTTCTGGAATCTGTTTGCACATGTATTCAAATTTTAATGTCTTCTGCCCGATGGAAGAGGGTGGACGAGAGTATAACCGGGGTGGGAGGGGTCTTGGATTATATTAGTTGCTTTCCTGTGGCAGCAGGAAGTAAAGATGGAGTCAGTGGATGGAAGGCTGGTTTGCGTGATGGATTGGGCTGTGTTCATGACACTCTGTGACTTCTTGTAGGGTTGGGAGGAGCAGTTGCCATATGACATTGTAATGCATCCAGAGGCAATGCTTTCTATGGTGCATCTCTAAAAACATTGAGTCAATAGACAATAGACAATAGACAATAGGTGCAGGAGTAGGCCATTCAGCCCTTCGAGCCTGCACTGCCATTCAATATGATCATGGCTGATCATTCCTAATCAATATCCTGTTCCTGCCTTATCTCCATAACCCTTGATTCCACTATCTTTGAGAGCTCTATCCAACTCTTTCTCAAATGAATCCAGAGACTGGGCCTCCACTGCCCTCTGGGGCAGAGCATTCCACACAGCCACCACTCTCTGGGTGAAGAAGTTTCTCCTCATCTCTGTCCTAAATGGTCTACCCTGTATTTTTAAGCTGAGTCCTTTGGTTCGGCACTCACCCATCAGCGGAAACATGTTTCCTGCTGCCAGAGTGTCCAATCCTTCCATAATCTTATATGTCTCAATCATATCCCCTCTCAGTTTTCTAAACTCAAGGGTATACAAGCCCAGTCGCTTCAGTCTTTCAGTGTAAGGTAATCCCTCCATTCCAGGAATTGACCTCGTGAACCTACGCTGCACTCCCTCAATAGCCAGAATGTCTTTCCTCAAATTTGGCAACCAGAACGGCACACAGTACTCCAGGTGTGGTCTCACCAGGGCCCTGTACAGCTGCAGAAGCACCTCTTTGCTTCTATACTCAATCCCTCTTGTTATGAAGGCCAGCATGCTATTAGCCTTCTTCACTACCAGAGTCTTTGTGGACATGCCAAATTTCCTTAGCCTCCTGACGAGATAAACATTGTTGTGCTTTCTTGACCATCACATTGACATGGATAGATCAGGACTGATTCCTGATGAAGGGCTTTTGCCTGAAATGTCGATTTTCCTGCTCCTCGGATGCTGCCTGACCTGCAGTGCTTTTCCAGCACCACACTAATTAGGACAAATTGTTGGTGATCGTCAGTCCCAGAAACTTGACGTTGTTGATCATCTCCACCTCAACATCACTGATACAGCCAGGGGCCTGCCCTCCACTCTATTTCCATAACTCAATTACCAGCTCCTTCACTGTGCTCACCTTGACAGAGAGATTGTTGTCTTTATACCTTGCTGCTAAGTACTCCCTCTTTTTCCTGTATTAATTTCATCGTTGTTTGAGATATGGCCTTCAATGGTGGTATCATCAGCAAACTTGTAACTAGAGTTGGTGCGCAGTTTGGCCACACAGTTGTGTGTGTATAAGGAGCATAGTAGGGGGCTGAGTACAATGCATGGTGGGGCACTGGTTTTGAGGGTTATGGTGGAGGAGGGGTTGTTATCTATTCTGCCGTTTATGGGTCAGGAAATCAAGGATCCAGT
This sequence comes from Hemiscyllium ocellatum, assembly GCF_020745735.1. Classification (NCBI taxonomy): domain Eukaryota; kingdom Metazoa; phylum Chordata; class Chondrichthyes; order Orectolobiformes; family Hemiscylliidae; genus Hemiscyllium; species Hemiscyllium ocellatum. The sequence goes on along the minus strand of NC_083436.1, from coordinate 33,722,457 downwards.
TACAGAGGGGTGAGCTGAGACCTAGGTTTTGGACTTTGGAGATGGGTTTGTTTGGAATTATGATGTTGAAGATGGAACTGCAGTCATTATTTCCGTCAAAATTTTGGCAGCCGTTTGGCATCTGACATGGATGCCTTCCGTCACCATTATGTATAAAATTTGCAGTTAAACTAACATAGACATTACAGACTTGCTCAGTTTTTCCAGCATTTCCTATTTTTATTTCAGATTTCCAGCATTTTGCTTTAAATTATTCATGTTGTTGGTTGTACTCTTGAGTTCCAATGCTTCCAGTATATGTCCATCAGAATTCAGATTGGAAAGGTATTTGCAATAGTTCCCATGACAGTCTTGGTTTTGAGTTTCTGTTTTCCAGTTAGCTTTTTGGACAGATGATGTTGATTGTGGAAAAAAGTCTTGTTCTAGTTGCCTGACTTCATTCGCACAATGTGTTGCAGTCCCAATGTGAAAAGCCTGTTCATTAGCTGGTTGAGAGTTGTTCCACTCTGGGTCCTAAGTGTCTTGCTGAGAACTTGACTTACATTTGACCAGGTCTCTGGTGCCTTTCTTGCTGCCGTTGCACCTTCCTTAAATTTCATTGTTCCCTGATGTAACATTTGCTTGTGAGTTTGGAGCCAGATTTCCCTCAATGCAGGCCCACTACCTCTTTACATTGCACTGGCCTGCACCAGTTCTGAAGAAGGGTCTTTGGACCTGAAATGTTCACTCTACTTCCTCTCCACAGATGTTGCCAGACCTGCAATTCTTCAGCAGTTTCTGCTTTTGTTTCTGATTTCCAGTATCCGCAGTTCTTTGGCTAACATCGATCTTGGAATGCAGGACAGATTTGTGGTGGGTGTGATAGACTTAACAAACCACACAGCTTGCTTACTTTTTACAATCTGGCTTCAATATCAATGCTGTGTGCTGCACAGATCCTGTTTTCCCACAATGGCTTTATATCGTCTGCTTTCGGTGGATCAATTTCCAAAGAACATTTCAATAGTTGTTGAGACAATCACCAACTTCATTATTATTCGCTCTGAAAGTTCAGCCTCTGAAAAGTTGTATTCATTACCGTTGTAATATCATCTATTAATGAATTGATCTATTGGTTCCTGTGTTTTTTGCTTGCAATGTATTAATTTACAGTGATGAATTTTGAAATGGTCTTTCACACTCAATTAATCTTCTGGAATTTTTCATTTATTTTTACAACTAGAGTTAGGTTTTCTTAGGCAAAAGTGAGGACTGCAGATGCTGGAAAGCAGAGTCTAGATTAGAGTGGTGCTGGAAAAGCACAGCAGGTCAGGCAGCATCCGAGGAGCAGGAAAATCGACATTTTGGGCAAAAGCCCTCATGTGTACTCAAGTACAGGGGATACAGGAGTACAGTAAAAGATGTACAGTATGGCCATTCACGATGCCTTTTTATGTACAATGTACCTAGGTATAATATCTTAAGTAAAAGTTAGTAAAATAAAGATATAGATTAAAAGTTCAATATTACAGTTCTTGTCAGCATAAAGTAGTAAATAAAAAATAAAGTTAAAGGCTCCATATTACAGTCCTTCATTAGCCATGAGCCTGGAGTCATTCCACACTGGGCTTTCCCCACTGACAGCTCCATCTTGCTCTCACGCTGTGCACGATTTCTCAATCCCTGTGCCTCCGCGCTTCCAGCTGGCCACTGACCACCATCCTCTCTCCTGCACTGGACTCAATTTCTCGATCTTTGCAGGATCTTTCTAATCATCTCCAGATAAGCCTCAAATATTGATTTCTGTATAACTCCTCATTTCCAACAATAGTGAGTATTTTCAATGTTTGTCTAATCAGTTCTTCAACAGTTTGGTCAATGCAGCTTAGCTGTTGTCTTCATTTAAGATGTTTGAACTCAAACAGGAGATCTGTGGCCTTCCAGTTCATACCATGAAAATTTTATATCCAATATTCTGCTGTTCTTTTTTCTAGACACTTCTAATATGCAGGAATGTTTCAGTAATCTACTCCAATAGGGATACGCCGGATGTGTCTTCAACAGTATTCTGATTTTCTCCTTTTTTACCATTATTCTATAATTTGTGTTATGTTTTATGCTGTTGGTTCTGCACTGTTTCCAATGCAACACAATCTATTTTCCTTTGTTTAAGTTTAGATGCATTTTCTCTTTGCTCAGCACAGGACTGAAGACCATCAGTCTTTTAAATTTTTAAATATGCTTTAGGTAGTATGGTTTTCAGTTGCCTGTTTCCTTGGTTCTGTCTAACCAAATGCACGGTAGCTCAGTGGTTAGCTAGGCACCCAGGTACAATTCCACCCTCAGGTGACTGTCTATGTGGAGCTTGCACATTCTCTCCACATCTGCATGTTTTTCCTCTGAGTGTTCAGATTTCCTCCCACAGACCAATGACGTGCAGGCTAGGTGGGTTAGCCATGGGGAAATGTAGGGTTACAGGAATAGGTTAGAGGTTGTGAGACTGGGTGGGCTGGTCCTTGGTGTGTTGGTGTGGACTTGATGGATCGAATGACCTGCTTCCACACTGTAGTGATTCTAAATGTACTCTCAGTTTACAAATTGAACCTTGTTTTCTTCTGTTATCTCTGCTCAATTCTTTTCTGAACTGTGGGAATTGTTTTTATGCTTCTACCCTTGGTCTTTAAACTACATTGCCTCCATTTTGTAAGAGGGAGCCCCATCTGAACACTATGTAATGGAATTCTTGGGTAATCGAAATGCAACAAATGACTTAATAGGAGGCAAGTGTATTCCACTAACTGATGATCTCAGGTAGGTTTATTTTTGGCTAAACTAATACAAACATTACCGAATGGTCTCTAGACACAGCTACAATGCAGAATGGCAGTGGTGTCTGTTGAATTCAGACACAAGTTCACTGGATTTCTTAAAGGGACATCACTCATAAAGTCATTATGAGTGACGAATGACATTATGAGAAAAAGCTGGAGAGACTGAGATTGCTCCCTTTCGAGACTACTGGGAGATTTAAAAGGGATATGTAAGATTACTTTGGGCTTTGATGGATTTGATGGAGTGAAACTGTTCCTACTGTTTGGAAGATCAATAACCCAGAGGGCACTGATTTACGTTAATAGGCAACTGAAAGCAAAACAGAGATGGGAACACTTTTACACAGTGAGTTGCTATGATCTGCAATGCAGTCCCTGAAAGGATAGTATAAATAGATGCAGCAGTGACATTCAAAAAGAATAAGACCATAAGACCTAGGAATAGAAGTAGGCCATTCAGCATATCAATAATGCTTTGGCATTCAATGAGGTCATGACTCTCAACTCCACTCTCCTGCCTTTTTTCCACAACCCTTGATTCTCTTACTGATTTAAATATCTGTCTATCTCGATCTTAAGTATACTTCCCAGTCCAGTGTAGACCGTTCTGTGCATTGAAGAATTTCATAGGCTTACTGCCCTCTGAGGAAAACAAAATTCTCCACATCTCTGTCTTAAACGGGCAACTCTTCACTCTGAGATTATTCCCTCTGGTCCCCACAAAGGGAATCAACTTCTCTACATCCACCCTATCCAATACCCCTCCTCACCCCCGAGAATTTTATATATTTTACTAAGGTCGCCTCTCATTCTTCTAAACTTCAAAGAGTACAAATTCAACTCACTCACGTTCTCCTCATAAAATCCCTCCATACCTAGGATGCATCTAATGAATCTTTGATGGAGTGTCTCCAATGCCCGCATATCTTCCCTTAGATAAGGAGACAAGACTGTTTACAGTATTCCAAGGTGTAGTCTGACCAGTTTGAGTAAGACCTCCCTACTTTAAACAATTCCCTTTGAATTAAAGGCCAACAGTCCATTTGCGTTCTCTATTAACTACTGAATTTCTTTGTCACCTTTTTGGGATTCATGCATGAGGATCGCCAACGCATTTTAGAGGAAGTGTTCGGTTGATTGCGGGGCAAGAATGGGGCAGTAGAATTAATTGACCTGGTCTCTCGAAGTACCACGAAGGGCAAATGGGTGTCTTCAAGACGATAGACTTCTGTAGGTTTTTTAGTTGAATGTGACTGTTTGTCATGAATGTATGAACGCTTGAATCAACTCATTAAACCCAAGACATGTATAACCATGGGCTTTGAGTGTTATGTTTCATGGCTTATCGAGAGTTAATTCAGCCAAGTTAAAATAAATTGTCTAACATCTGCCCTGCTTCCTTGGCTCCATGTCATCCTACTGCCTAAGTACTTAGAGGTAGTTGTTAATTTTCCAGTCCAGAATTTTTAAGACGTCCTTAATGCATTGCTTAAGAATGAAGCCAATCTCGGATAATGCCCCGTTTGGCTCAATATGATTATGGAACATATCTTCATGGGTGTTTTGCTTAGAGTAGGATGGTATCCTGGGATCTCAAGTCTCTGTAGAAGTGTTTAAATTATTGAGCAGTCGCCGTTGAATTAATTTGCAACAAATCAGAGTAACCGAGCCTAAATATGTAAGCTGATCTCATTTTATCGTAATTCAATTCTTAATAACAGCTGCATTCTCTTCAGGTTAGCTGTACTCCCAAGAGGAGGATTAAAAAAACTTATTAGCAGGAAGCGATTCTAAAATTGTAGAATTTCTTTCCAATTTGGCATTACTGTAAATTTTATAAACCCTAAGCTCAGCCAAGCAGATCTCTCTGTACTTCGTCTGTTCAGTTATAACCAAAGTTAATCCAGGGATTCCTTGACTGATTCTGATTGTTGTGAAATGGCCCAGATAATAGTGTGTTAGATAAAAGATGTTGCAGCTATAAAGGATGCTCAGCACAGCACTATAAGTCCTGTTTCTTTAAGATATTGAATACATTAATGTGGTAAGCAGACAGATCAAAACAATCGTAATCAATGGTGGTCAATAAATTGCCTGCTGCCACACCCACATCCCTTAAATTAATAATATAAAATAGCAGCACTTTAATTGAATTTGCTTCAGTATGGATTCAGCAAGCCGAGTCATCAAGCAAAAAGCATTCCATTATTGCTGCCTTGGGAAATTCTACATGTTACATATAAAGAGGAGGCTTCAAGGTGAGGCTCACTCTACCTTAATGGCCTGATCACTTTCAAGTAAATGAAGCTTCATCCAGCTGTGTGGAGAGAACTAATCTCATCCCAGCTAATGTTGTCAGCAGCTTCATCTTCTGTAGGCAGAAGTTCAAAGCACATCATTCGGCAAAGTAAGCTTATTGAAGATTTGCCATGCAGTATAATTTGTCCCAAGTCATCGTGTTCCCAGGCATCCATTTTTGCCTGTGTTTTTTACAGTGTGGTATAAAATCTATTACAATGCTCAAAACCTTTTATGAGCTTGTTTCTCCTGCTTGTCATCTTAAATCTCTTGCATTTAATCTTGCAGGTCCAATGTCTTGTCCTCAAATCATGTATCATTACGAACTGTCTGCTTCTACTTTGTGCCACCATTAAATATGTTGAACAACTCTGTCAAATTTCTCTTTAAGCTTCTTTGTTCAAGTAAATACAATGTTCGTTGTCCAGGTCTTTAGATTTCCTCTTACCAGCGGCATTCTCGTCAATCTGCATTGGACCCCCTATCATGCCTAAAACCGCAGACAAACTCCCAGCTGTGGTATTAATATACTTTTGTATAACTTCACCACTGCATCTCAACTTTTTAATAATACCTCTTAACATAAAATTCAGGATTCCATTAGCTTTTTTATTTCCTTATCCCCTTTGCGTTATGAGCACAAGCCACGAAATCTCTTTTTCTTTTCCATTTCATTGATTTCCATATCACTTTTTTTTTGCTTGTTACACTAGCTTATCTTTCATTCATTCATCGCAGCATTCCACCATCACTATATTCTCTACGGCTTCTGTGTTTATTATGGGCGGCATGGTGGCACAGTGGTTAGCACTGCTGCCTCACAGCGCCAGAGACCTGGGTTCAATTCCCGACTCTGGCGACTGACTGTGTGGAGTTTGCACATTCTCCTGTATCTGCGTGGGTTTCCTCCCACAGTCACAAAGATGTGCAGGTTAGGTGAATTGGCCATGCTAAATTGCCCGTAGTGTTAGGTAAAAGGGTAAATGGGTCGGTGTGGACTTGTTGGGCCGAAGGGCCTGTTTCCACACTGTAAGTAATCTAATCTATTACTTCCAAAAGTCCCAGAAAGCACTCCCTCTGACCCTGTATCCAAACAGAAGAGGTGTCACAGACAGCACATTGCTAACCAACTTTCACATACTCTTTTGCTTAGAGGTCTGTGATCGGTGTGCTGCATTTTTCCTATTTTAGGAAGAATATTAATAAACTGGAAAGTGTTCAGAAAAGATTCACTAGTTTGTTGGAGGGCTTGTTGTAGGAATGGAGGGTTTGAATTATAAAAGTTGGCTGGGACATTTTTTTAAATTGTAGATAGGTGGCTGAGGGAGGACCTTATAAAAAATTGTTAAAGCATGACAGATATAGATAATGTGAATAGCAAAGGTTGGGGGAGTTCAGAACTAGGGGGTGTATTTTTAAGGTGGGGGGAGAAAGATTTCAAAAAGACATGAGAGGCATAGAGGAAGTGGTGGATGCAGGTACAACTATATAGGGAAGGTCTGGAGAGATATGGATCAAATGCAGGCAGGTGGGACAAGTTCAGTTTGGGACATGGTCAGTCTGGACTGTTTGGACCAAAGGGTCTGTTTCAATGCTGTATGACTCTCTGACTCTGTGACTCTGAGATAGAGCTTTGGGCTCAAGTCCCATCCAAAGATTTGATAGCTACAGGAAGATGTGCCATAATGTGGTCAAACAGGTTCATTTTCATTCTGTCAAATCTCTTGATATGCCACTGGCAGGTGCTAAGAGTGGTAGAGGTTTCTGTGATGTCAGAACTATGTGATGGCTACAAATACCTTCTGCTCCCCAGGTTACATGACTCCATGTGTTTGTTCTTGCCTTGAGCAAGCAATATCCTTGATCTGAGACACTACCACCTATGCTCTCTCTGTTTCCTCTATTCTAAATTTTTTGACCAAATTTCCTTCCAATGCTTTTGAATTTCTTTGATAGTCTTCTATCAGATGTCTTGTTGAGGAATTTTTGAAGGTTCACATCAACAGAGTACACTTGACCCACTGCATCTGTGAGCTAATCCAACCTTTTATACGGCTTGTTTCATGACTCTGGGATATCTCAACGTGGTTTATAGTCAATTAAATACTGCTACAGTGTAGTCACTGCTGTAATGCAGGAAATGTAGCAGTCCATTTACGTATAGCATTATGTTGCTTGAACAAGTCATTTGGCAAATCCTGTACACTTAATGACATCATTTACAGGGCATTAAAAGGAACAAGCACATTGCACATCTTCTGTCAAAATGTAAAACAATCCACAAGAATAGTTTAAAAAGCTGCACAGAGCTTCTTTTCAAATGAACTTCCTACTCTTGAGATTTACAAATATCATTGCAATGTGGAACCCCCGAACTCCCACCTGCTACTCAGTGCCACAGGCTTGTATGTAACACTGATATCTCTCTTTGGTTTACTTAATGGTAATCGTTTCTCAGAGTCAGAGGTTGGGAGTTCAAGCCTTCCTATAGACTTGAACATGTAAGAGCTGCAATTTCTTATTCCCTATAGAATGCTCATTTCCCAGATACAAACATCTGGAGCAGAAACCTGTTGGCTGCATCTCCTATTTCCCCTGCCCCCTACTTACATTTGTTTCTGTAGGCATGAAATATGTTGTGACCCAATGTGCCAATGTAAGTGAGGGAACTTTCTTGGTATCCCGGTTCTCTTCCCATTAATAGCACCTGCAGGTTAATGCATTGCCGAGGGGTCATCTTGCAAGGAAGGGGAAAGATGGACCTCTCTCAATAAGCATTTCTTTGACATAGATGATTCTAAGAGACAAAAGTCTCGGTGACACTTTATCTCTGTACAGTCTTTGCACATGTGTAACCAAGAAATTGGAAGAAGATTAAATGAGCTCGGCTCTTCATATTTATATTCAAAAAAGACAAGTAGAGTGACTATTGAAAGAAGTCTTAGTGAGAATAGGTTACCAATAAACCAAGGCAGCAATTCTAAATAGACTATTGTCCCTGAATAAGTGCAAAATATCTATATCATTATCACATATATACCTCTGCTCGCTCTGTGTGTGTGTGTGTGTGTGTGTGTGTGTGTGTGTGTGTGTGTGTGTGTGTGTGTGTGCGTGTGTGTGTGTTCTCCCAAAAGAGGATAATTCAAGAGTAAAGTAACAAAGATCTCTTTAAGTGCATTGTGGTAATGCGTTCAATTGTCAAACTGGTTCAAACTTCTGGAATTGATTCAGTTTTAACCATAAAGGGAAGGCACATATAAAAATAATTTTTTTTCTATCACATCACTCAGGGAAAGGATTGTTTTCCCAGGTGTCCCTCCACCTGTCATGTTATTGCACAGAAAATGCTTTTATGGTCTATTTGAAATGCATGGAAATTTATTTAATCGAGTGAAATTGATTTTGATCAGGAAGTGGTTGTCAGGAGAAAGATGTGTTTCGATGATAATAACTGCTGCCCAGGTGTTTTGACCTACTCGGTAATACTGATTTGATTTTTGACAGCAACATTTTAATTCTCCACTAATGGGTCTCCTGTCAAGGTGTTAATTGTGAGTGGATGGTGTACTATTTCATAAGTGATTTAGCAGGTAAAGCGCAGCCTTTTTTAAAATCTCATGGTAAAGTGGGGGAGATGGTGGTAAAGTCATTGGAGTTTGCTGGTGGCCCAAATGTTAATGCTGTGGGACCAGGCCTACAAATTCCACCATGCCTGCCTGTGAAATTGGAATTCAGTTAATAAATATAGAACATAGCAATAGCCACAGTCAGGAGAACTATCAGCAATTGTTGTTAAAAACCCATCTGGTTCATTCATTTCCAGTAGGGAGGAACATGCGAATCAATCTCTGCCCCTCCATAAGATAATGGCTGCCGTAATTGCATCCTCGTACCTGCATTTCCCCACACCCCGACAGCCTTTCACCCCCTTCGCTTCACAAGAATGCATTGTCCTCTGCCTTAAAATTATTCCAGGTCCCTGCATGCAAGTCTTTTTCAGGAAGAATGCTCCAAAATATTCACGACTCTCAGAAAAAGATTCACCTCATCCTTATTTTAAAGAGGCCACCTGTGAATTTTAAGCAGAGATCACTGGTTCTAGATTCCTCTGTAAGAGATAACATCCTCTCCACATCTATTCCACCAGGGCCTCTCAGAATCTTGTATCTATTTAAAGAGAGAAAGCTGGTGTTCTTACGGTCTGGTCTACAATGTGGTTGACTTTTAATTGCCTACTGCAATGGCCTACTCAGTTCAAGGACAACTAAGGATGGAAAGCAACGTCTGGCCTTCTGTATTAAAAATAAAAGACTCCTTAAGCCGCCACAGATAATCAGTCTAGACCTATGCTTATGAGCTGAAAATGTGTTGCTGGTTAAAGCACAGCAGGTTAGGCAGCATCCAAGGAATAGGAAATTCGACGTTTCGGGCATAAGCCCTTCATCAGGAATTCCTGATGAAGGGCTTATGCCCGAAACGTCGAATTTCCTATTCCTTGGATGCTGCCTAACCTGCTGTGCTTTAACCAGCAACACATTTTCAGCTGTGATCTCCAGCATCTGCAGACCTCATTTTTTACCCGTAGACCTATGCTTATGACCTTAGTTTAATTGTTAATTTGGTCAGGCAACTTTGGTGATTGTTTACGAAACACTGGACAATCAATGAGAGCAAAGAACTGCAGGTGCTGGAAATCTGAAACAAAAACAGAAATTACTGGGGAAGCTTGGCAGGTCTGTGGAGAGAGAAAGCAGAGTTAATGTTTCGAGTCCAGTTGGAATAGAATGGAATAGAATAGCTCTTATTATCAGGCACACTCAACGAGTATAGTGAAAAGTTTATACATCGCCCACCACAGCGCCAACTAAAAGTGTATGAGCACAGCTTATTTAGTTACAAGATTTAGACAATACAGAAATAAAATGTCAGCATTACAGAAATAAATTGCAGTACAGTAGACCATGTTGGTACTTTGCTTCCATTCCATATCGGGCACTGGCTCCCCATATCCTGTCGGCAAGAGGCCGCTGTGCTAGGCTGGGAAGATCACCATACAGGAAATGTTTTAGATTAGATTAGATTCCTTACAGTGTGGAAACAGACCCTTCGGCCCAACCATTCCACACTGACTTCCAAAAAGCAACCCACCCAGACCCATCTCCCTATGACTAATGCACTAACACTATGGGCAATTTAACATGGCCAATTCACTTGACCTGCACGTCTTTGGACTGTGAGAGGAAACTTGAGCACCCAGAGGAAACCCACACAGACACGGGGAGAATGTGCAAACTTCACACAAAGAGTCGCCCGAGGCTGGAATCAAACCTGGGACCCTAGTGCTGTGAGGCAGCAGTGCTAACCCTGAGCCACCGTGCCACCTTTTTCTCTGTACAGATGCTGTCCGACCTGCTGGATCTCTCCAGTGTTTTTAGTTTTGGTTTTGGTTCCTAAATACTGTGGATGCTGGAATCTGATACTAGAACACGGTGGCACAGTGGTTAGCACTGTTGCCTCACAGCGCCTGAGACCCGGGTTCAATTCCCGTCTCAGGCGACTGACTGTGTGGAGTTTGCACGTTCTCCCTGTGTCTGCGTGGGTTTCCTCCGGGTACTCCGGTTTCCTCCCACAGTCCAAAGATGTGCGGGTCAGGTGAATTGGCTATGCTAAATTGCCCGTAGTGTGAGATAAGGGGTAAATGTAGGGATATGGGTGGGTTGCGCTTCGGCGGGTCGGTGTGGACTTGTTGGGCCGAAGGGCCTGTTTTCACACTGTAAGTAATCTAATCTAAAAAAAACAGAGAAGTGCTGCAGAAGCTCAGCATGTCTGGCAGCATCTGTGGAGAGAGAAACAGAGTTAACGTTTCAAGTCCAGAATGACTCTTCTTTTGAACGTTTTCTTCGACTTAACCTTTTCTTAACCTTCAGTGTAGTGGACAACGATTTTGTTGAATGTTGCTGTACATCAACACATGTGGTCTGTGCAGCACGTGGACTGGGAAAAGTGTCATGAGGCATAACACAAGTTTTGCAAAAGAACTTCTGTGACATTGATCATTATGACCCAAAACTTACAAGCTGGGGTTGCTGGCATTTGGGATGGAGTAACAGTTATTGAATGAATAGCACTTTTGTTACCCACTGCAGGAATATGAAAAGTCACCATCAGAATTAGGAGATACAGGCTGGAAATCGGTCAGGTTTTACTGGGAGTATAATGCAGAAAGGGACCCTACCTGAGATACATGCACTGACTTATTGGATTTATAAACTCCGGGTACTAAGAGAATTATACAACGTATTGCTGCTGATATAGTAACAGAGGCCTCATGCTCAGTTAAATGGACAGAAAACATCCCTTGACACCATTCCATTAACAATGAGGAGGGAATTCTACCTCATTTCCTGGGTGACATTTAACCCTAAGTCATCAACATGATCTTGACTGTGATCTCAAAACTGTTTGCAACGAAATTAGTTGCCACATTTCCGACATCATGACCCTTTGGAAGTGAGTCATTGATTTTTGACATCCTGAGATTGTGAAGAGTGCTGTTATAATCCAAACCTCCACCCTTCAACCCAGGAGGAGCATGGATGCAAGTCCCTGGCTTTGTAGTACTCCTGCGAGCATCTCCACCCCCCCCCCAACCACCACCCCCACCTTCATTCTCATGGCAAATCATTGTGCTGCTGTCAACAACACAGCTAGCGTAAAATATTTTACAATGATGTCAACACAATTGTATTTGCTGTTTTTGCACTTTGGTCTTTGATTAAGTTCAGTTTCTTCAGTAATATTGGAATCCTTTTGGCATAAATTTCCCATTCCCCATAATTGCACACTTTAGGAACAAGAGCAGGCCATTCAGCCCATCAGATCTGCCCATGATCCGGAATCCTGGCTGATCGTTTGCTCATTCTGCCACACTATCTCCAGATTGCTTAATGCCAATTGCCTACAGAAACCGATCGATTTCTATCCAGACTCAATGGCTGAATTTCCACAGCCCTCTGGGTTTGAGAATTCGAAAGGTTTACTATGACCTGAGTGAAGAAACTCTTTCATCTCAGTCTTAAATGCATTTAACAAACTTTCCTTCATTGCTCAGACCTTTGCGTATAGGAGTTGAGATGTCAAATTGGGGTTATATAGGATGTTGGTGAGGTCTCTTCTGGAATACTGTGTTCACTTCTGGTTAACCTGCTATAGGAAAGTTATTATTAAACTAGAGAGGGTTCAGAAAAGATTTACCAGGATGTTGCTCGGAATGGAGGGTTTTAGATCTAAAAATAGACTGGAAAAACTGGGACTTCTTTCACTGGAGTGTAAAGATTGAGGGATGACCTTATAGAGGTTTATAAATCATTAGCATTTATATATCATTATCATTCACAGATAAGGTGAATAGCAAAGGTCTTTCCCCTGGGAGGGGGAGTTCACAACTAGGGGGGATAGTTTTAAAGTGAGAGGAGAAAGATTTTAAAACGGACATGAGAGGCAACTTCTTCACACAGAGAGTGGTTCGTGTGTGGAATGAACTTCCAGAGAAAGTGGTGGATGTGGGTACAATTACAATGCTTAAAAAATATTTGGTTAGTTCATGAATCAGTAAGGCTTGGAGGGATATGGGCCAAGTGCTGACAGGTGGGACTAGTTTAGTTTGGGAACATGTTCAGCATGGATCAGTTGGACCGAACGGTCTGTTTCTGTGCTGTATGACCCTATATCTCAGCACGGTGGCTTAGTGGTCAGCACTGCTGCCTCACAGTGCCAGAGACTGGGTTCGATCCCTGTCTTGGGTGACTGTCTGTGTGGAGTTTGCACATTCTCCCCATGTCTGCTTGGGTTTCCTCACACAATCGAAAGATGTGCACGTCAGGTGAATTGGCCATACTAAATTGCCCATAGTATTAGGTGCTTTTTCGGGGGTAAATACATGATAGGGGAACAGATCTGGGTGCGTTACTGTTCGGAGGGTCGCAGTGGACTTGTTGGGCTGGAGGGCCTGTTTCCATACTATAGGTAATCTAATCTAAAGAAACTCTGTAACCTGTCCTTTATTGCAAGATCATGCAGCCTAATTCTGGACTGTCCAGTCAAGAGTAACATCCTATTTATATCCACCCTGCTATGCCCTGTAAGATTTTTGCAAATTCCTTACCCTAAATCAATTCAAATATGCTCCAATATTTTCAGCTGTTTTTTTTTACTGCTTTGCAGCTGACATTTAAAATATGAACTTCAAGCTTTCAAGTACATAAAAAACTAGCAAATAAAATTTGAACGCTTCATTTAGATAAGGTTTATTGAGAATACTTTTAAAAACAATAGCTGCATTTGTTCCACAAGCGGTGTTCCACAAGGATATGTTTTGGGACCATTGCTGTTTGTCATTTTTATAAATGACGTGGAGGAGGGGCTTGAAGGCTGGGTGAGCAAGTTTGCGGATGATTCGAAAGTCGGTGGAGTTGTGGACAGCGAAGAAGGATGTGGCAGGTTACAGCTGGATATAGATAAGTTGCAGAGTTGGGCAGAAAGGTGGCAAATGGAGTTCAATGTAGCTAAGTGTGAAGTGATTCACTTTGGTAGGAGTAACAAGAAGATGGATTACTGGGCTAATGGTAGGCTACTTGGTAGTGTGGACGAGCAGAGGGATCTTTTTTTTAGATTAGATTACTTACAGTATGGAAACAGGCCCTTCGGCCCAACAAGTCCACACCGACCCGCCGAAGCGCAACCCACCCATACCTCTACATTTACCCCTTACCTAACACTATGGGCAATTTAGCATGGCCAATTCACCTGACCTGCACCTCTTTGGACTGTGGGAGGAAACCGGAGCAAACCCACGCAGACACGGGGAGAATGTGCAAACTCCACACAGTCTGAGTCGGGAACTGAACCCGGGTCTCAGGCGCTGTGAGGCAGCAGTGCTAACCGCTGTGCCACTGTGCCACCCACTTGGGATCTTGGTGTCCATGTACACAGATCTCTGAAAGTTGCCACCCAGGTAAATTGTGCTGTGAAGAAGGCATATGGTGTACTGGGCTTTATTGGTAGAGGAATTGAGTTCCGGAGCCCTGAGGTCATGTTGCAGTTGTATAAGACTCTGGTGCGGCCTCATCTGGAGTATTGTGTGCAGTTTTGGTCGCCATACTATAGGAAGGATGTGGAAGCACTGGAATGGCTGCAGAGGAGGTTTACCAGGATGTTGCCTGGCATGGTAGGAAGATCGTATGAGGAAAGGCTGAGGCAATTGGGGCTGTTCTCATTGAAGAAAAGAAGGTTTAGGGGAGATTTGATAGAGGTGTACAAGATGATTAGAGGTTTGGATAGGGTTGACAGTGAGAACCTTTTTCCAATTATGGAGTCAGCTGTTACTAGGGGACACAGCTTTAAATTAAGGGGGGGTTGGTATAGGACAGATGTTAGGGGTAGATTCTTTACTCAGCGGGTTGTGAGTTCATGGAATGCCCTGCCAGTATCAGTGGTGGACTCTCCCTCTTTATGGTCATTCAAGCGGGCATTGGATAAGCATATGGAGGTTATTGGGCTAGTGTAGGTTAGGTAGGCTTCGGTCGGCGCAACATCGAGGGCCGAAGGGCCTGTACTGAGCTGTATTTTTCTATGTTCTATGTGTGTGAGACAGAGGAGGAACATCTGCTTGTTGTGCATTTGTTGCAATAATTGTTTATTATTGTCTATCAAATCACCTGGGCCCTGATTAAATCAGAAGTAGAAATGTAGAGTCCTACAGCATGGAAACAGATCTTTTGATCCAATCAATCCATGCCAGACATAATCCCAAACTAAACTAGTCCCACCTACCTGCGCTTGGTCTCTAACCCTCCAAATGTTTTCCAATCATGTACTGCAACAATAACCAAAGGGAAGGTTAGGGAAAGAGGGGAGAGAATAAACTAAAATGGAGTTAGAGAGGCAATTGCTGTTAAAGTGGTCTTCTTCCTCTGATTTGGAATAGATGTTCACAATGGGAGAAATTTTGGGAAAATAGATTCCATCTTTTCACGGGAACATCTCAGAATGTAAAGCTTACATTGCGCAGTAGACACACCAGGTGACAGTGAATCAATGGTCTATTTTATATGCTTGCAGATTCTTGTCCTTTCTGTCAAAGGCCAACTGGCAATACTGTATATAAAATGCGCAGCTAATTCACGAACAACATGTTTTTATACGAACACTCAAGATCGATTTCACTGTCACAGTCTTTGAATCTGGTGAAAATACGCATGGAGGGTACATATCCTCTAAACAATAGGATATGTAAGGGGAACGTATAAAATAAACCTTTTCAGAATCAAAGGATGAGGCTCTGGTATTTGTATCACTGATACTTCCCATGTGAACAAGTGAAATACTGCTTCCTCCCACTTTCAGAAAATCCACTTCCTTCTCAGTTGCTGAAATCAAACGTTGAATTCCCTTTGTTACTTTGAAGTTCTCTTCACATCACGATGCTTGGGCAGGCAGGAGGGATTCTCATTCGAAGTCTAAGGACCCAACCAAAGCTTCGGAGATTAATGTATAATTCTGCAGCTTGTTTGTGATGTGTAGGATGTCGTGAAAATTGATGTTATTTTTACTTCAAACACAGGGGTATGGGTATCCAAACTTACCTAGAGAGAAGTTCAGCAGCTATTGATGATTTTGGAATGAGTTGACAGCTTTTGTTTACATTTGTCAGAGACTGTAGCCCAGAATTTATTACTAATGATTCCCTTTCTAACAGCAAAATTGTATTCCTTGCCATTACACTTGATGAGTATGAAAAGAAAATTTCAGGAGAATGAAGTAATTCAACATGTTTCTGCTGATTTATTTATTTAAAAGCACTGGAATGGTGCTGTTACTCAGTTGTTTAGATTACTTACAGTGTGGAAACAGGGCCTTTGGCCTAACAAGTCCATGCCGACCCGCTGAAGAGCAACCCATCCCCCACCCCTTCACCTAACACTACAGGCAATATTAGCATGGCCAACTCACCTAACCTGCACATTATTGCACTGTGGGAGGAAACCGGAGCAGCCAGAGGAAACTCACGCAGACACGGGGAGAACTTGCAAACTCTGCACAGACAGTTGCCTGAGGCAGGAATTGAACCCGGGTCTCTGGCACTGTGAAGCAGCAGTGTTAACCACTGTGCCACCGTGTGGTGTGATGCATCTTTTGTTGACGAATATATGGAATCATCATAGAGTCACAGATATGTACAACAGGGAAACAGACCCTTTGGTCCAGCTCATCCATTCCGACCAGGCATCCTGAACTAATCTAGTCCCATTTGCCAGCAATTGGCCCATATCCCTCTAAACCCTTCCTATTCGTATGTCTATTTTGCTGATCATAACCAGAGGCCGAGAATAATAAACCACTGATGGGTGTTTATAGCCAACCCTAGGGTAGCTTGAAAATTTGAATTCAGGGGAAAGAATCAAGAAATAAAAAGTAAAGTTGGTATAAGCAAAGTGATCATGTAGGTCTTGAGGAAGGATCACTGGGCCCTTAAATATTAACTTTGCTTTCTTTCCATAGATGCTACCAGACCTGCTAAGATTTGCCAGCAATTTCTGTTTTTGTTTGTGGTCATGCAGGTCTGATGTTCCTCTTTTATGAGAATGGGAAATAAATGCAGCAATAAGCTATTTGGTCCCTTGAAACTGCCATTGTAGATCATGGCTTATCTTCTACCTCAATGTAATTTTTCCACACTATTCCCCTTTTTTTTATGATTGTTGTTAATATTTGGAAATCTATCGTTCTTTATCTGAAACATGCTCAGTGACTGAGCAGCCCCCTGGGATCAAAAATCCACAGATTCACCAACATCTGAGTGAAGAAATCCCTCCCTCACCTCAGCCTTGAATGGTCTACCATTCTAGGTTTCGTGTTACCAACCACCACAAGCACATAGTTGAAATTTCTTTCTGCAATGATCTTCTACCCTTGACTGGGCCTACTTAGTTTGCAGTGATAGAGAAAAACTACAAGTGAGTCTTAATGAGAAGAAGCATTTGCCTTACAAAATATATAAATTATTGTTTATTAGCAATCAGATACAAATTGCCATTGTTACAAAGACTATGAGGAGACCTAGGACAATAGGTCTGCCCTCTTCCAGACCTAAAAATAAGAGTATAAGAAATAGGAACAGGAGTAGGCCAATTGGCCCCTCAAGCCTGTTCTAACATTCAATAGGATCATGGCTGATTGGACATTCCTCATGTCCATGTTCCTGCAATTTATTCTTGTGGTCATCACTATTTACTGTTAAGCAACCAAGGGCACAAAATTGCACATTCTAAATGGACCAACAGCTGGACAAATTGTGTCTGATAGAAAATTGGCCATTAAGTGGCAGCCAGCAATTATCATCTGCAGGGGACCGTGGAAACCAAGGCCAAAGATGTTACAAAGGTTCAGGGAGAACCAGTTACAACCAGTCTGAGTTTATATATTGGATGAGTATCAATCAGACTTTCTAGCACCTTTGACATCCAGCAAGTGCCTGATGACTTACACTTTGGCAACAGTGAAGGGTGTTGCTGGAATCCCATTCAAAGCTTTGAACCCCACTCACGATCCCATCAACCAAAGGCCATAGAAAGTTCTGGAAGGTCTGGGGTGAGGAGGGATAAAAACTCACACCTGGAAGCTACCCTCTCAGTGAAATCTCGAAGCATGAAGACCATGTGACAACCCAAGAAGACCCAGGTGAAGATCTGACCCACGAGATCCATCTTGGCAGAAGAGAGCCAGCCCTACATCAGAGAGGAAGAGGAGTCTAACAGCCCAGCTCAAACACGTGGAGCAGTGCAGGTAATATCCTTTCTCAGATGGGTAGACAGCGAGTAAACATTGTGGGACTTTGGGAAATGCTCACATGGTATTTTAAATATGGATTATTTTGTTAATAAAAATCAAATTGAACCCCAAACCAGATTTTGTGTCACCTTGTCTGCGTCAGTGACAAGAGTGCTTGGGTAATGTGTTTTTAATACATAAACTTGTCAGAACATCTAAAGCAGGACAACCCTGATTCCCTGAAAGATCAAGAATGTATACAGAACAACCTCAGTTATCCGAACTTCAATTATCTGAATTTCAGATTATCCAAACAAGATCTCAAGGTCCCATAAAAAACATTATCAGTTATCCGAACAAAATACTCCCTGCCCGTCTCGTTCGGATAATCGAGGTTGTTCTGTCTATAGAAGTTTGGAAGATCGGAGTAGAATCAGCCCTTTGAGCCTTCTCTGCCATGATCATGGCTGATTGATCAACTCAATAGCCTAATTATGCCTTCTCCCCATAACCTTTGGTCTCACTTGCCCAAAGCACTGCATCTAGCCACCTCTTGAATGCATTCAATGCGTTCCTCCCCATTTCAGTCTTGAATTGGCCCCATTTAATTGAGACTCTGCCCTTGGTGCTCCACTCTCCCATGAAGAGAGACATCTCCTCAGCATTTATCCTGTCAGACCCCTTTAGAATATGTTTTGGTGAGATCGCTTCTCATTCTTTCCAATTCTAGTGAGAAGAGTGCTGGACGATCTGCCTTTTCCCCATTCTGGTTTTATGATGTCTTTAGAGAGAGTGACACATAATGTAGTTTGTAACTAAAACCAGTAAAGCCCACAGCCTGCTCCAGTCACTGAGGATATTTGACCTTGGGGATAGGTTCCAACCCTTGTACCAATGGGCAGCATGTGCATAGTGAGTACAGAGGCCACTGGTTCTCAAACTCATCACCGGGCTCTTACATAGGTTATAGGATCCCAGTCAGAATATGGGAAACGTGCTTGGGAAATCTATTCAAAAGCTTCCAACTACATAGCAACAGTTTGGGATGAGTCAGACACTTTTCACCCAGATCCTCACCCACCAGCTCTAATTTAAAATGTTCTATTGCCCGATTCAGAGATGGAGTTAAAATCATGCTAGGAGTTTGTCCTAGGAGTATTCTGGTGACTTACGTTTAGCTGTAACTCTCAGTCTATCTGGATATAGATGGTTAGCAATGAATAGAATTATCTCCATTAGTGTATAGTGGCACAATTCTGTCCTTTGTCTAACTGAGCTATTATTAATCATGAAATATAGACTATTTCACGATTAGGGGTTTAGAAATAAATGAAAAGCCTGACTATGTCAGCAGACATCCATCCCTTATAGGTTCTGCCCTTTTTACGATTTGGGCCATATTATTTATGCATACTGAAAACTATGACCATCAACATTATGAATGACTTTTTAAAAAGTTGTATCCTTTGTTCTTTTATCTAGCATGAGTCTCATTTACATCTCTCTGCCATTTTCATGTGATCAGCTACATTAACATAGGTATGCAGTGTGGATGTGATTGACCCTTTAAATATGTCAGTTGATTTAAACAGGTGAATTGAACAAGATTTCATGACACTAGACAGACAGACTGGCAGTGAGATTTGTTCATGTAAGAATAATAAACTGTGGGAGTAGTAGGCCTAATATTTCTGAGTCATTAATTTTGCCTCTTCCAATTCTGTGAGGTGCCATAATCAATTATTTACTGTTCACCATTTAGTTGTAAAATTTTAAGATCCACGTAATAAGTCAAGGTACTTGACCCAGTATTTTTCATGGTCTATATCCTTTGTTTTCTATTCATTCACAGGATGTGGGTGTCATTAGCTGGTCCAGAATTTATTGCCCTTCCTTAATTCCCTTGAAAAGATAGTGGCTAAGCCTCATTCTTGTACCATTGGAATCCATGTAGTGTAGGTATGCCCACAGAGCTGTTAGGGAGGGTGTTCCAGGATTGTATCCAGTGATAGTGAAGGAACGGTGATATGCTTCCAGGTTAGGATGGTGTGTGGATTGGAGAGGAACCTGCAGGTAGTGAGGTTCCCATGGATCTGCTGCCCTTGCCCTTCTGGATGGTATATATCACACCTTTTGTCAGTGCTATTGAAGGAGGCTCGGTGAGCTGCTGCAGTGCATGTTGTAGATGATGCTTACTGCTGTCACTGTAACATAATACAACTCAGTGTGATGTGTGGCTTGAAGGGGAACTTGCACGTGATGGTGTTAGGTTAAGATCCTGCTTGATGGGCACCCATCAACATTCACAATCTCCATTACCGATGCTCACCAGCAGCACTGTGCACCATTTAAAGGATACAGTGGAGAAATGCACCAAGGTTCCTTCCAAACCCACAACCATTACCATCGAGAAGGACAAAGACTGCAGATACATGGGGAAGTTCCCCTCCAAGCTAATCCAGACTTGGAAATAAATTGTTGTTTCTTTAGTATCTCTGGATCCTTCCCTGAATGTATTGTGGCTTTACCTATAGCAAATAATTGCAGTGGGCAAGAAGGCAGCTTGTCACCTCATGGGTAACTAGGGATGGGCAATAAATATTGTCCCAGTCAGCGATCCTTGCATGCCTCAAGTAAATACATTTTGTTTAAAAACTGTCTTCTAGAAGGCAAAGTGATTGGTATCAGAATGTGAGTCTACCTAGGAGCAATTGGATGATAGCCATCCTGTAGCAAAAATGAGCATTAGTGGATATATGAGGAGGCATAAGACAGATGACTGTGGCAAACCATGAAGAGGAACTTCTGGAAGAAGTAGCAGCAGCAGGTTATGACCTAGCAGTCCACAATGACAGTGCAGGAAAGCTTCCTGTCTGAGCTTTATTCCACTTCATACTTGCACACTGATTCTTCCAGTTGGTCTAATTGGGAAATGGTCAGGAGCAGGAAACTGGATGATAGGATTATGGAGAGAAACAGACACATTGAAATCCATCACTGAATTTCAACTGCTGCCATGACAGAGATTAATTGGCTCAATATGGGCTAGTAATCGATCGCTGGGACCTTGATGTCTGCACCAAAGTTTGGGAACCATCGCAGGAAGTATTATTTCCCACTATTACACACTTCAGCATCAGGCTCTCAATCTTTTAAACAGAGTCGATTAATAACTCTATAATTGCTTGTTGTGTAGAGTTATTGACTTCCTTCTAGACCTTGCTTGTCAACCATCCTGTTTAGCATCACCTGGGACCTGACATTCATCAGGAATCTGCCCCAGAACTCCTGAGTGTTTTGCAGATGGGAGCGATGAAATTAAATATGTTTCACAAAGTCTTGAGGATGAATATTTGGCCTCCTCTCCCCACTGTGCCTGTGCTCTTTAAATCCTGCTGCTTTTACAGTCAGGCAGCTGGGTAGCAGAAATAGAATTCTCTGCTGGATTTCTTGTAAAATTGGCACCTTTTTGTAACCCTGACCACCTCCGTGCCCCCTTTACAAATACTCCAGCTTGCTCTTACATTCTTAGCGTCTCATGATGAAAATACTTTTACAGGCAAGAGGTTCTTGTTCTGTCCCAAGTAATCACACATGTTTTAGGTATTGAGTTGCGCAAATTTTTGAAGTCCTCATGATATCTGTGCTTTCCCAGAGAGAGAGAAAGCGTGTGTGAGAGAGAGAGAGAGAATGAACTGAACTATTCATGTAAGCTCCTCATTGTAGCTTGGCAAACTGAAAACCGCATTATTTTCTGTGCCACATTGTCGAACTTTCCACTGCTAAATGCATATTTACATTTTACTTTAGCTTTTCTGCAACAGTTCATGTACCAATTGTTGTTCAGAGGACAAGAAAGAAGCAGTGTAAGGGAATGAGGCGGACTCTTCCCAATCATACATTTAAAGAAGAAATAAAGTAGATGTTTTTGAATACCACCTGGGGACCCTTACCTTTTAAATGTTGCAATTTGCGTCAGTGATGCCAGGCTCAGGAAGGACAAATGGAAAAGAGGAAATGAAGAGACCTTTCAGTTCATTGTCCGTCAAACTGTTAATGCATCTTGTTAAAGGTGTGACTGCACACATTCTGTGGGGGTAGAATAGGGGAGGCAATGGCCTTGTGACATCATTGCTGCACTGTTACCCCAGTGACCCAGGTAATGTTCTGGGGACCCAGGTTCAAACCCCACCATGGCAGATGGTGTAATTTCTGGAATGAAGATTCTAATGGTCACCATGAATCTGTTGTTGATTTTTGGAAAAACCCATCTGGGTCATTAATGTCCTTGAGGGAAGGAAGCCATCATCCTTACCCGGTCTGGTTTACATATGACTCTAGACTCACAGCAATGGGGTTGACTCTTAACTGCCCTCTGGGCAATTAGGAATGGGCAATAAATGCTGGCCTGGCCTCAAGCCATGTGTGAATGAGAAAAAGAACCTGTCTGCTCAATCTAAACTCGTGAGAGTCTAATTGCCTGTATGACATGTTCTGATGGATGACTACTCTGTGGTGATGGAAGATTAGTAAATCCGTGTGGAAATAGCGTGCAGCAAGAGCCATCAACTTCAATGGTACAAGAGTAGAGCGTAGCTTTTCCCCAGCCTGTTTCACCATTCGGTACAATTATTATGGACCCTGAGCTTCAACCTCACTTTCCTGCTCAATTCACATCCCCCTCCGATTCCCTCAGAGACCAGAAGTCTGTCTATCCCAGTTTTAAATATATTCAGTGGTTGCTTCAAGGGTAGAGAATTCACAACTCCCTGCGAGAAATAAATTTTCCCCATCTCCGTTCTAAATTAACCAGAGACTCTGCCCCTGCAGCTTAGATTCCCTGACCAGTGGACTCAATCTTTCAGCACCTTCCTTACCAAGCCCCTTCAAAATCTTCAATTTCACAATGAGGTGAGTGGAGATGATTAGGTAAATTAGATATTTCTCCAGTCCTTTGGATACCTTTGCCAGAAGAAACAGTAACTTAGTTAGGAGGTTAAAAAAAAACTGCAGATGCTGGAAATCCAGGAAGACAAGCAGAAGGCTGGAAGAAGGCTTGCTATGTTCTTCCAGCCTCCTGCTTGTCTACCTAGCAGATAAAGTAACAGAGAGCTTGCCAGACAAAGATTGTTGTGTTATTTCTCATCACTCAATGTCAGTGTTCTTGCTCAATGGCAATGCTACATCCTGGAAATACACTACAAACCTGATTGCAGTTTGCCATTGACCTGAAGGTTATAGGACTGATTGCAAAGCATATTATAATGATCTGAGTTTACAAATGTGTTTTATCATGCCTCTGGGAAAAGCCAATTTAACAAGATGAAAAATGTTCTCACTTAGGTTAGTGAGCACTGGAGCAAGCTGTGGGCTTTGCTGATTTTAGTTTGCGGGGTCAACAGAAGGAAGTTTTATTCTATTGTTGCTGTTACTCACTGGAAATTGCTCACCCAATTCCATGACTTGGCAAACATAGCAAACATCTCTATTCACAGAAAGCTCTGCAATTAGTTTGCTTAGTTTGAGCAAATTAATATCAACACAATTCATGTTGTTTCAAATATCCTTAGCTTAGTAAGAAATCAATTTTATTTATCTTTGATTTTTTAAAACTTTTTAGTTTTGTTTTATTCCAAATTTCTAATGCCATTCTTTAGTTTCAATTCTGGCTTGTTCTTTAATTGATAACTTTCTTGTTACTACAGTAAATTGTTCAATTAGCTGGATGGCTGGTTTGCAGTTCAGTTCCTGCACTGGCTGAAGGATCTTTCTTCTTAACCTTTCCCCTTGCCTGAAGCATAGTAACCCTCAGGTTTAACCACCTACAGTCATTTCTAACTAATGAGACAGCAGCAATCAACTTTATGACAGCAAATTTGCCACTCTGAAATCTCAACTGCTTCACTTAATCTCTGGTGTGAGAGCAAGCTGCACAAACCAGGAGGAGGGCATTTCTGATCTCTGCACTTCGCTGATCTCAGTGATGGCAGTTTCTCCCATTGACCAGAGTTAAGCAGGAAAAATCTGGTAGCATTAGACAGGCAAACACTACGTCCCATTTTCGTACAGGATTCCGCAGCCTGTACATTTTGGAAATGTCAACCTGTTGGTACTGGTCCTTGCCTGAGGGATCAATATCATCTAAAACAATCTTTGCTATGTGCAGGTAGATGTGCTCTTGTTTGGCATCATTTCCCTTTGTAGTGGTGCCTTTGTGCACTGAAGAGTGAGCCTTGTTTACAGACCCAGAACCTGGGAGTGCAGAGTTAGGGGGAGCAGGCAGGAAAGGTCACAAGTAGATCTTGTTGAATGGCAGCAAATATCTGAGGGGCATAATGGCCTACTCTTGCTCCAATTTCTTATATCAAGGAGCAGAGGAGAAGGCTCCCAGCCTTAGCTAAGCTGCCAGCTCTGCCCAAATGGTGGCTCGGAGTAGTGGTGCCATGAACAACTGATAAACATGGACCTTGAGCCCAGCAACAACAAGCATCATCAAGAGCAGAGGGTTGAAGAAGAAGGAAAATTGAGATAAGGAAACGGAATCACGCTCCTCACTGAATAGCTCTTAATATTTATTGTATTCCAGATTTATTGGCTGCCTGAGCTTTTTGGTCTCTTTGAAGATGGGCTGGGCATTTATTTGGGCAATAGGGTAGCAGCTGAGCACCACATCCTACCTCTGGCTTCATTAGGTCTGGAGTTGGGAAGGCCTGCGCTTGGCTTTGCTGCACTTGCAGACAGTTGAGGCCTTTAAGTGGCCAGTTAATGACCACTGAAGGGCCTCATTCCCACTGCCACCATTATGACCCAACCTGCTGCCATGTTTTTGCAACAGGTAAACTTTTGCAACCAGTTGTCCGTCAGAGAGGAGATGGGTCAGGGGTGTCCCTCACTGCAAAGACCTGATCAAAGGACCTAGGAGTCATTTCCCATGCCTGGCAGCTAACACCCCTATAACTTGTCACCCTGAGACATCCAGGGTGGCTGTATGATTCTGAACCTCGAGTCCAAATCGTTCCAGTAGGCGACACCACTCCCAGGTGAGGCTCATGACCAGAACAGTCAGCAATTTCTGTTCAGTCACCAGCTCTCAGTATGGCCTGGGGTCCTGATTTCTGACACACTTCAGGCTTCTCAATTGCCTGATTATCTCATGTATCTACAAGCCTTCATCAAGGGAGGGAACCTGAGTTCATCAGCCTTTGAACCGACAAATGAGATCCCCATCACTTCCACAAGATTCTTCCCTGTGTTTAAAATTAGATTAGATTCCCTACAGTGTGGAAACAGACCCAACACTGACCCTCTGAAGGGAAACCCATCCCCGTACATTTACCCCTGACTAATGCACCCAACAATATGGCAAATTCACCTCACCTGCACATCCTTAGATTGTGGGAGGAAACTGGGGCAAACCCACACCGACACAGGGAGAAAGCTCAAACCCCACACAGACGGTCACCCGAGGTCAGAATTGAACCCAGGTCCGTGGGACTGTGTGGCAGTAGTGCTAACCACTGAGCCACGTGCCACCCTTGTTTATGTTTAGCGTCCAGAGATTACTTGTTGGTAAATACAGAAAACCACCCATGGCACAAAAACTTATTAATTGCTTGCTTCAGCACAGTGCAAGAGGGTCTGATCAAGTCCATGTGCTCTTTGCAATTAAATAAATGTAAAAGGCTTGTTGTACTGAACTGTGGCACAAAAGCAATTATAATATTATGGTGGGCGATTTACATATATGGGCGACACAATCGGAATTGTAGCGATTCAGGATCAAAGACCAAAAAAAGGCATTAATAAGACAAAGCCATAATTATTCCTGGCAAATTGCTAACTTTAGTCTGGTCCATAGGGATATTAAATACAATGTTAAAACATGTGCTATTTGAAACAAACTAATTTCTCCTGGGGGGAAAAAAAACTTGTCTCCCAAACTTCACTTTCTTCACCATGAAACACTTATGAAAATGAAAGACAATTCAGTTGGAAGTGCTTGTAACTCAATATCCATAAGCTCACAGGCTGGTAAATTGAGACATGACATGTTTATATGGAGTGATTCATGGCCTGACCAATAAATGGAATGAAGAAAAGAAAGGGAAAAGTAGCGAGCTGAGCAACAGACGGGGTGGACACAACGAATAAGGCAAGGAATAGAAAAGGAAAAAGAGTTAAAAGCAACTAAGGGAGATAGGGAGGCATGAGAACTTAAAGTTGTTTCATTAACATTTTCTTCATCTGGTTGATAATTGACCAATTCTTTGGCTTAGTGGAGGCCTTCCCACTTTTAGATACAGCGAATACAGGCTCAGCCCTAAAAGAAGCTCCATTTACCTCTATATTGTCAAGTTTCGTCATGTGCCAGCTCTTGTCTTGGTTTGACTTAATTTAACTTGGTTTATTGTGGTCACATGTACTAAGTATGGTGAAAAACTTTGTTTGCGAGCAATATAGGCAAATCATAGTAAGCAAAACCATACAGAGAACAGGGTGCTTAGCCAGAGTGAGGGACACAGGTTACACTGCACAGGAGGTGTGTGAAGCAAGATCAACATTAACAAGATCAACATTTCTTGAAGTTAGGGATTCTATTTGTCAATCTAATAACGGCTGGGAAGAAGGTGTTCTTGAATCTGCTGCATGTCTTTAAGTTTCAGCATCTTCTGCCTGACTAAAGAGGTTATAGAGAGCATTACCAGGGTGGGAGGGGTCTTGGGTGATGTTGGCTGCCTTTCCACGGCAACAAGAAATTTAAATGGAGTCCACGGATGGAAGATTAGCATCTGTGATGGTCTGGGCTGTGCACCCAACCTTCTGTACTTTCTTACGGTCCTGAGCAGAGCAGTTGCTGTATCAGACCTTCATACATGTGGATGGTGCATTTATAAAAGTTGGTGAGGGTCCTTGTAGACATGCTGAGTATCCTGAGCTACCTGAGGAAAAAGAGTAGAGAGTAGAGTAGAGAGAGTAGAGTAACTTTTACTTATCATTTCTGCCAAATACAACTGATACAGTATGGGACAGGTGTTCCTCCAGGACTGAGGGTACTACATGGATAACACAAACTACACAATTGTACACAGCATGAAGTGAGTAAGAAGTGCAAACCACGCAAGTTACAGTGTAACAGAAGGATGATGGATAATAGACATTTTTCTCGCAGCAATACAGAAGAGCTTCAGATTGGAAAGAGTCTGATTATACTGTGTTAAGGATGGCTTAGCGGAAGAAACTGTTGCACGGTCTGGCCATGAGAGACCGAATACTCTGGTATCCTCTGCCAGATAGCAAGAGGGAGATGGGTTTGAGTGAGGGGTGTGTGGGGTCTTCCACAATGCTGTTAGCCTTTCAGATGCAGTGTGTCGTGCAAATGTCTGTAATGGAGAGAAAAGAGACCCCAATGATCCTCTCAGCTGTCCTCACTCTCCGTTGTAGGGTCTTACCATCTGAAACGGTGCAATTCCTGAACCAGGCAGTGATGCAGCAGCTCAGGGTACTCTCAATGAACTCTCTGTAGAATGTGGTGAGGATGGGGGATGGGAGTGGGCTTTCCTTAGCCTGCCCAGAAAGTAGAGACACTGCTGGGCTTTCTTGGTTATCGAGCTGGTGTTGAGGGTCCAGGTATGATTCTCCACCAGGTGTACACTAAGAAATTTGGTGTTCTTCATGATCTCAGCAGGGGAGCTGTTGATGTCCAGCACAGTTACTCTGTGCCTTCCTGAAGTCAACAACCATCTCGTTTGTCTTGTCCATGTTCAGAGACAGGTTGTTGGCTCTGCACCAGTCCATTAGCCTCTGCACCTCCTCTCTGTATACTGACTCGTTGTTCCTGCTGATGAGACCCATTGCTGTCGTGTCATCAGTGAACTTGATGATGTGATTTGACCTGTACATCGCTGCACAGTCGTGTGTCAGCAGGGTGGACAGCAATGGATTGAGCACACAGCTCTGGGGGGCTCCTGTGCTCAGTGTGATGGTGTTGGAGATGCTGTTCCCAATCCAGACTGACTGAGGTCTCCCAGTCAGGAAATCCAGGATCCAGTTACAAAGGGAGTTATTCAGGCCCAGCAGACCCAGCTTTTCAATCAGGTGCTGAGGAATGATAGTATTCAATGAAACATTGTTGTGCCTTCTTGATTGTCACATCTACGTGGGAAGTCGAGCACAGATTGTCGGTTTAAGTCACTCTGAGGAACTTGTCGCTCTCCACCCTCTCAACTTCCACTCCATTGATGTAGATGGGGGCCATGTTCTCCTCCTTTCTTTCTGAAGTCAATGATCAGTTCTTGAGTTTCGCTGACGTTGAGAAAAAGGTTGTTATCATTGCAACACGACATCAAGTCTTCTATCTCCTTTATTCTGATTCATTGCTGTTTGACATCCGTTCTACCACAGTGGTATCAACAGCAAAGCTGTAGATGGTGTTCATTCAGAATTTGGCAATACAGTCATAGGTGTACAGGGAGTACCTTCGGGGGTTGAGGACACATCCTTGGGAATTGAGGGTTATTATGGAGGAGGTGCAGTCCTCTATCTTCAGTGATTGCGGTCTATGGATGAGGAAGTTGAGGATCTAATTGCAGAGGGTGAAACCAAGACCTAGCTCTCAGAGCTTTGATATCAGTCTGGAGGTGATTGTGGTGTTGGAGTCGGAGCTGTAGGAGTCTTCCGGTGAGGAAAGAAGCAATATATTTTCTTGATCCAGTCCTAAGATTGGATGCTGCTGCTGATGCTATAAACAATAAACTGCATTTGTGTCGCACACAAAATGCTGGAAAGAGAAGCTTTCTTTTCCTGCTAATGCATTGCCTGTTGCTGCATAGATAGCAGGATATCATTATTTATTTTACACTTCCTTCAGTGAAACAAACAATAACGGTTACATTTTTAGAAGAAATAACAAAGTATTTGACTTTTTGTGTGCAAGGTTCGGTTTAATTTGAGGATTTAAACATCCAGGGGTAAGTGACTTGTCAAAAGGACAAGCAAGAAAGGAAGGGTGGTGGGGGTAGCTTTGTTAGTATGTGATGGAATATGTAAATAGCCATAAAAAGATTAGGATCAGGTGATGTAGAAACCATATGAGTGAGGTAAGAAGGCCAGTGAAGTGATGCCACCTTCCCCAATGGCCTCAGGTGTGCCTGTACCCACAGTCACTGCCCCTGACGTCTGACTGACCTTCTTGAGAATGAAACCACAGAAAGTGACTGACCCAGTTGAAGTCCCCAGCCATGCACTGAGATCCTGCATGGTGGGAGTATTTGCTGACACCTTCAACCTTTCCTAGCTACGATTTGAGGCTCCCACTTGTTTCAGAAAGAACACCATTATCCCGGTGCCAAAGGAATTTCAGGCAGTGTACCTTAATGTCTACCACTGTTGTTTCTGATATCCATCACTATCAGAGGTTAGTAATGGCACACATCAACTCCAGCTTCCCAGATTGCCATGACCCTCTACAATTCTCCTCTCGCAACAGATCCATGGCAGAGATCCGTTACCCTAGGAGAGTCAGTGATAACGCCACCCCCCCCCCCCCACAACCTGCACTACACTCATCCCTGGAACATCTGGAAAGCAAGGACACATACGTCAGACTACTGTTTATTGACTTCAGTTCAGCCTTCAACACCATAATTCCAGCTAAACTCATCTCAAAACTCAGAGACTTACAACTCTGCTCTCTGCGCTGCAACTGAATCTTCAACTTCCTGACCCTCAGACTGCAATCCAATAAGGATAGGCCACAACACCTCCTCCACCATAATCCTCAAGCACCACTAGGCTATGTACTCAGCCCCTTACTATACTCCTTATACATTCATGACAGTGTGGCCAAATACACTTCTAGCTCCATCTACAAATTTGCTGATGATACCACAGAAGTGGGTTGGATCTCAAACAATGACGAGAAAGAGTACAGGAAGGAGATAAACACCTTAGTGGCATAGTGTAAAGACAACAACCTCTCCCTCAATGTTAGCAAGATGAACAGCTGGTTCATCGATTTCAGGAAGCTGAGTGGAGGGCACACCCATATCTGTGTCAATGGGGCTGAGGTGGAATACTCGAGAGCTTCATGTTCCGAGGAGTGAATATCACCAACAATCTGTCCTGGTCCAACCCTGTCAACCCTACAGTCAAGAAAGCACACCATTACCTCAACTTCCTCAGAAGGCTAAGGAAATTCGGCTTGTCCACAATGACCTTATCAATTTTTATAGCTGCACCATAGAAGGCATCCTAACCAAATGCATCATAGCATGGTACGGTGGCTGCTCTGTCCAAGACTGATAGAAACTCTGGAGAGTTGTGAACACAGCCCAGTCCATCATGAAAACCAGCCTTCCATCCTTTGACTCTGATTACCCTTCCTGCTGCTTCAGGAAAGAAGACAACAGAAAGAAGACCTCTCTCCCACCCCAGTTATATTCTCTCTTCTAACCTCTTCCATTGGGCAGAAGATACAAAAGTTTGAAAACATGGATCAAAATATTTAAGAACAGACTTCTTCCCTACTATTATCAGACTTATGAATAGTCCTCCCATATATCAGAGTTGATCTTTCTCTGCACCTTCTCTGTAGTTGTAACATCACATTCTGCATTCTATTCTATTACCCTGATGTATTTGTCTGCTTAGCACACAAAACAATACTTGTCACTATATCTCGAAACATGTAACAATAATAATAAATTACAAGCAATCAAGAAACCGAAGGGAGAAGGAGACACTGGTGAGTAACCTACAGGCTTCCCAACAATAGCTGTCCTGTAGGAGCGAGAATAAATCCTGGGTTAATGAGGGAATGAAAGAAAGGGCAGTACACTAATCAAAGGTGACTTTAATCTTTATGTAGATTGGGAATATTAAATTGGCAATGGTAGTCATGAAAAAGATGTCATAAGGTATATATGGGATGGTTTCCTGGAGCAGTATGTTGTGGGTCCAACCAGGCATCAGATATTTAGAATTGGTAAAGTGTAATGAGACAGGTTTAATACATGATCATAGGGTAAGAGTCATCCTCAGGAACAGAGACTGTAACTTGATAGAATTTAGCATTCATTTTGAGAATCTTGGATTGGAATTAGCCAGATAGTAAGAGCTTCTTGGAATACATAAAAGGGCAAAGAGAGGCTAAAGTAAGCAGAGAGAACAAAGTTGGGAAATTAATAATGGGAACAGGAAATGGCAAAGTAGTTGAATAAATACTTTGCAAGCGTCATCACAGTAGGGGACAACGGTGACCACGTAAGCACAGTTACTTTTCATATGAGTAAAAAGTGAGGTCTGCAGATGCTGGAGATCAGAGCTGAAAATGTGTTGCTGGTTAAAGCACAGCAGGTCAGGCAGCATCCAAGGAACAGGAAATTCGACGTTTCGGGCCAGAGCCCTTCATCAAGAATCAGATGAATCAGATCATACGTTTCATAAGAACCCACCTGGTTCACTGATGTTCTTCGGGGAGGGAATCCTGACATTCTTACCTGACTTGACCTATATGTGGCTTCAGACAGCTTCAGCTCGGTGATCCTCCTCTGAGCAGATCGTGATAAAAATCATAAGGCTATTGAAAAATTGATGTATGTGTTTATTAAAAGAACACAATTAAATATAATTATCAAAGGTGTTCAAATGAATGCAGTAGGGGTGCATGGGAACTTCGCTGAGACATTCCCCAGGAGTATGGTTAATCAGAGTTGGCAGCTTTACTTCATTGGTGACCCACCAACTCTGGTCTTGACCCTTGCACTCCAACCCCAAATTTTGGAACTATGAAGTTTCACCCTGCTGAATGATTTTGAAATGATGGGATTTGTGACTGAAACAAAAGTGCAGCGTTGACCTTGCTCAACTGTTTGGGGTTTGAATGATCTTTTGGTGGTTTTCCCAGTGGTCAAGGGAGCTGTGGAAGGCGTTGACAATGACAGGTCTCAGAAGCAAGCTCCCGTGATCTGTGTAGCATTAAATTATAATCAGCCATTCACTTTGTGAGGAGTGGTAAAAGTCACTATCACTTTCACAAGTCACTTATGATATGGCTCTCTGAATTAATTATAGTGTTTATCTTGATTGTACATATTTCCATAATATATTGCATAAATTAGAGTTATAAAGAATATTTAATGAATGATAGCAAATGTGATAAAACATGACGTGAATCTAAGAGTGGAGTGCTTGATTTGAAGTCCTGTCAGTAGAGGCATTTCACAATCAGTTTGTATGAGTTGCTAAGGTATCAGGTCAATGTATTTGACTGAGAGAAGGTTCCTGCTATCTCTAAACTCTGGAGCATGTTACTTCCTTTGGGAAATCAGAATTTGAAGAAATAAGGTCAATCATTTTAAGTTGCCTTTCACAATTATTGAATTTAGAAAGTTTTTTTTCAAACTGTCCTTATCCTACCTTAGTAAGTAATATGAAATTGAAACTGCTTATAGATTCCAGGCTAATGACAATATCCCAGATTTAGACTACCACCAACTCAATGGGCTGAATGGCCTACTCCTGTTGCTATGTTCATGTAGCTGTTTTTTTTTCTTGCATCTCTTAGTCTTCCACAACCTCCTTATCCCCATTCTCACTCCCTCACTACCTTTTGCATTCTCTCCCGACAAGGAAAAAAAGTTCCCATGTCTAACTTATCATTAAACAATCAAACATCCAACAGTTTTGTCATTGCATTGACCACCATCCTTCTGCTGATGCTGATGAGTGCCCTGACTATTCATTTCCAGCTATAATCCATTCATCTTCAGCGATACACTGAACCTCTTCAATCCGACTTAAACAAACTTCAGATTGCAATAGATATCATAAAAATGATTTTATCCATTGATGTGCATCAAAATCTGGGTGTATTTCAGTACCTACTTTGAATTGGTACAAATTGAAGAAAATTTGTGTTGGTGGCTCATCATCCTGGATAAACAGAGGAGTGCCCATCGATGCATGTGAAATAGCAAGGAGATTTGCCAACAATTGAGTGTCAGGAACATAGGAATAGGAATTTAGCCCATCGAGCTTGTTCCACCATTCAGTTAGATGATAGAAGATTATCTTCCACAAAGCATTCTCATGTTGAATATAAGATAATTAAAAGGCTTCTGGCTGGGTACATGAATGGAAAGGGTTGAGAGTGATATCGATCAAGTACTGGCAAATGGGACGAGATTAATTTAAGAGATCTCTGGTTGGCATGGACGAGTTGGACAGAAGGGTCTGTTTCTGTGCTGTACATCTCTATGACTCTACAAATGACTAATGGTAGCCTAGAATTGGGATATTGTCTCTAGGTTGGAATCTTTTAAGCAGCTCCAGTTTCTCCAGACTGGGAGAGAACACGAACAATCGTTACTTGGTCATCGTTCCTTGCTACTCTGTCCCATTGATTGCTGTTTTCCCAACCTGCAGAATAAGATCTTTTACTGCTAGAATGACATTTCCATGTCACATGACAGGCGTTCTTTAGGCTCTCCCTGAATGAAATTGCCAATTTAAAAGCAATTTGAGCCAAAATGATGGGATGATCTGAGGTCAGCCAAATTCATTTCACTTAGGGTTAACACTGTTGTCAGAGCAGAGACTTGTATCCCATCAGTTCATGATGACTTTGAACTCATCTCACAGAGGTGAAAAGACAGTATACCAACCCTTTGCAACAGCCAGCCCTCATTTAATCTTTCAAGCACAGAAGTGTAGCACACTGGACTGGCACGTCACTAATTAGTGCTCCAAGCCCCAGGGTAATTGAAATTGGGAACGTCATAATTTTGAACATGCTCAAAGTTCTTAATTTTGTGCAATTTGGTGCAAAGAGCCATTCATGTTTGTTTGCAATGTCCACAAGACCTATCTTTTATTACAAGCCATTAAACTGCAGCTGTGCTATTAATTCCTTTACAAAAACATACGGACTCCTCTTCGATCTTCTGTGATCATCACAGATAGCGCTTATCTCAAAATGCTGCTGTAAATTCCAAGCATTTGTTGTCTTTTAAGTGCGGGAACATCAAGCTGATACAATTAATGGCAGAGTGTTCAAATTGAATTGTTGTGAGAGAAATGGTTTATTTGGTGGAAATATAGAGAAGAGGAGCAAGTGTAGGCTATTTAGCCTACTGTGTCCACTCTGCTCTTCAATATGATCATGGCTGATCAGCTAAAGAAGTATCCTGTTCCAGCTTTGTCCCCATACTATTTGATCTCTTTAGCCAGAAGAGCTACGTAGAACATAGAACATTGAACAATACAGCGCAGAACAGGCCCTACGGCCCTCGATGTTGCGCCGACCTGTGTACTAGTCTCAGCTCGTCCCCTTACACTATCCCATCATCATCCGTGTGCTTATCCAAGTTTTGTTTAAAACTCCCTAATGTGGCTGATCTAACTCCTTCCTGAAAACATTCAATGTTTTGGCTTCAACCGCTTTAGATTAGATTAGACTTAGATTAGACTTACAGTGTGGAAACAGGCCCTTCGGCCCAGCAAGTCCACACCGACCCGCTGAAGCGCAACCCACCCATACATTTACCCCTTACCTAACACTACGGGCAATTTAGCTTGTCCAATTCACCTGACCCGCACATCTTTGGACTGTGGGAGGAAACCGGAGCACCCGGAGGAAACCCACGCAGACACGGGGAGAATGTGCAAACTCCACACAGTCAGTCGCCTGAGTCGGGAATTGAACCCGGGTCTACAGGCGCTGTGAGGCAGCAGTGCTAACCACTGTGCCACCGTGCCGACCTGTGTACTAGTCTCAGCTAGTGGCAAAGCTTGCTTTCTGTGGCAAAGAATTCCACAGGCTCACCACTCTCTGAGTGATAAGATTTCTCCTCCTCTCAGTCCTGAATAGCCTATATGCTACCTTTTAGACTCTCCAGTCATCAGGAACAGCCTGTCTTTATTCAGTCTCGTCCTGTTAGAATTTTCTGTGCCTCGATGAGATAGAGCATGGCAAAAGGCCCTTTGGCCCATTTGAGTCCGTACCAGTCAGAAACTATTTTACTACTATAACTCCATTTTCCAGCACTTGCCTCATAGCCTTGTATGCCTTGGTACCATAAGTAGGCAAAAGTGAGGACTACAGATGCTGGAAATCAGAGTCAAGATTAGAGTGGTGCTGGAAAAGCACAGCAGGTCAGGCAGCTTCCGAGGAGTAGGAAAATGCCTACCTTGAAGAAGTTCTCCACAAGAATCTTCGTGAGTTTCTCTCTCACTACAACCCCCAGGTCATCTCCTCTGCCCTGAAGCTCTTCAACCATGTCCTGAAATAGGCTCGCTACCACAGCCACATCTACTTCCTCAGTGCTTGCCTCCGCACCAACCGTTCCCACATGGACATTTAAACCAGCACAGTTTGGACTCGAACAGGACAATCAGTACAGACTGCAGATTCAAAACCACTAGCAACAGTTCTCCTTCAGGATCCTCCACTCCACACTCGCAGCCATGTGCTGCCACCTTACCTCTCTACAGTCAACCCTGCCTCAACTGAGGGCGACACTCTCTCAGAACTGCAAAGGACTCCTTCTATAATATAAGCCTTCAGCCCTGATGAAGGGCTTTTGCCTGAAACGTCGATTTTCCTACTCCCCGGATGCTGCCTGACCTGCTATGCTTTTCCAGCACCACTCTAATCTAGATCCTAGTACCGTAAGTTCATATCTAAATATTCCTTCAATGTTACGAGGGTTTCTGCCTCTACCAATTTTAAACACAGTAAATTTCAGATTCCCACAAGCCTCTGGGTGAACAAGAGCTTCCTCACATCTTCTCTAAGCCTCTTGCCTCTTACCGTAAATCTATGCCCCTCGGTCATTGATGCCTCCAACAAGGGGAAACGTTCCTTCCTGTCTACCCTGTGTATACTGCTCATAACGTGACACATTTCGATCATCTGTCTCCTCATTCTTCGAAATTCCTATGAATATAGCCCTAACCATTCAGCCTCTTTCCATACATCATTTCTGCCACCCCAGGAATCAGTCTGGTCTGTGCTAAAAATAACCATGCTCATCTTTGCTCAAACTGGTGGGTGTTGTTGTCAGCATGTACACAGAGTTGGGGAGGGCACGGCTGCTTTGATCTTCCATTCAGTGCGGTCGCTGGGGTAGTGTAGAGTGACTCCAATTCCATTCTGGCTAGGGTTACCATGAGGAGCTCTCCTTTTCAATCTCTCCCCTTTCCTGGGTCATGGTGACCCTCAGGTTAAACCACCATCTCCCTCCAATGAGAGGGCAGCCCGATGGTCCTGGTAAGACTTTGGCGACTTTACCTTCACTGAAATGACACGCTGATTCCAATCTTTTGGTTCAAACACCTGGCAGATTCTGACTTGGTGGGATTTCACTGAGTGAGATATTGGATAAGCAAGAGAGATTTACGAAGGTGACACCAGTCATACAGAACATAATAACGCAAAAAAAAAATGATGAACAGATTTGGTCTGCCTTCTCCTGAAAAGAGAAAGTTGAAGAGTGACAGAATCGAAGTGTTTAAAATGAGGGTCATGGAGTCAGGCGATATTTTGACTGAACAAGGCAGGGAGAATATTAGTATTTCTGGGGAAGAGCATAACTGGAGGCTGTCAATATAAGATTGTCATCAAGAAATCCAACTGGGGATTCAGAAGACATTTTTTTTACCCAGTAGTGTTAAAAAAAAGCATGTGGTCACGGTGAGTGTTTGAAATGGATTATACAAATGTGTTTAATCAGACGCTAGGTGAGCAGCTGATGGACAGGGGATTAGAAGGTTACATTGATAGAGTTAGGTGAGAAGGAATGGGAGGGGGCTCCAATGCAGTATATAATTTTCATGTACTTCTGGCCAAAATGCCTGCATCTGCACTGTTTATAGTTTGAAATGTGTATATGCAACATGGTGAGTTTACCACAACCAACGTCTAATTTTGGTTCCTGTGTCAGTTACTGAGAAGCAGAAGAAACCCAGCTTCATGAACCCGACCTTTAAACCTGCCCACCTCTCAGTCAGGGTGCACCTGCTATGCTTTTCCAGCACCACACTCTCCACTATTGTCAGTGACAGGCAGCTGAGAGTCTCCCTTGAGATAGAACAAAGATGTCTGCAAAACAATTAGTTAACCTACAGTCGGCCCCTCTAGTAGGGAGGAAGTTGCAACAAAGGAAGTGAACACTAGATCAGGGTAAATGCTGCATCATTTGGGAGTGTGTTCGGGGCCTGGGGAGGTGAACAGACAACATTTAAAATCTCTTATTGCACAAAAAGATGGCTAATTAGGTTTGCTGCAGGAAGCAGAAGAGGAACAGGAGAGGGACATGTGCTTGGAGGTGGAATCATGCTGGAGGTAATGAAAACGATGTAAGATTACCTAATGGATGGAGTAATTGGAAGATGCAGGCTGAATTTCACAAAGTACAGTCACATCAAGGAAATAGTTAACGTAGGATCACTGGAATTGGATTGATTAATTTAAAACACTACAATTCCAGCTGAAGAAAATATTTGCTTTCCTGTTGTTTTGCATGATTATGAAAAGGTTAATTTTAGATTAGATTGTTGTGGTTCTGCTCGCCGAGCTGGAAGTTTTTGCTGCAAACGTTTCGTTCCCTGGCTAGGGAACATCATCAGTGCTGTTGGAGCCTCGTGTGAAGCGCTGCTTTGATGTTTCTTCCGGTATTTATATTGGTTTGTTCTTGCCGCTTCCGGGTGTCAGTTTCAGCTGCAGTGATTTGTATGTGGGGTCCAGGTCGATGTGTCTGTTGATGGAGTTTGGGGATGAATGCCATGCTTCTAGGAATTCTCTGGCTGTTCTCTGTCTGGCTTGTCCTATGATAGTGGTGTTTTCCCAGTCAAATTCATGTTGCTGGTTGTCTGAGTGTATGGCTACTAGAGATAGCTGGTCGTGTCGTTTTGTGGCTAGCTGATGTTCATGGATGCGGATTGTTAGCTGTCTTCCTGTTTGTCCTATATAGTGTTTTGTGCAGTCCTTGCATGGTATTTTGTAAACTACGTTAGTTTGGCTCATGCTGGGTATTGGGTCCTTTGTTCTAGTGAGTTGTTGTCTGAGCGTGGATGTTGGCTTGTGTGCTGTTATGAGTCCTAAGGGTCGCAGTAGTCTGGCTGTCAGTTCTGAGACGCTCCTGACGTATGGTAGAGTGGCTAGTCCTTTTGGTTGCGGCATGTCCTCGTTCCTCGGTCTATCTCTTAGGCATCTGGTGATAAAGTTGCGTGGGTATCCGTTTTTGGCGAATAGATGTTCGTCTTCCTCTTTTCGCAGTTCTGGTGTGCTGCAGTGTGTTGTGGCTCTTTTGAATAGTGTCCTGATGCAGCTTCGTTTGTGTGTGTTGGGGTGGTTACTTTCATAGTTTAAGACTTGGTCTGTGTGTGTTGGTTTCCTGTGTACCCTTGTGGTGAATTCTCCGTTGGGTGTTCTCTCTACTAACACGTCTAGGAATGGGAGTTGGCTATCCTTTTCCTCTTCTCGTGTGAATCGGATTCCTGTGAGTGTGGCGTTGATGATTCGGTGTGTTTTTTCTATATCTGTGTTTTTGATGATTACAAAGGTGTCATCCACATATCTGATCCAGAGTTTGGGTTGGATTTGTGGTATGGCTGTATGTTCTAACCTTTGCATAACTGCCTCTGCTATGAGTCCCGAGATTGGTGATCCCATGGGTGTTCCGTTGATTTGTTCGTATATCTGATTGTTGAATGTAAAGTGTGTGGTGAGGCACAGGTCCAGTAGTTTAAGTATGCCGTCCTTGTTGATAGGTTCGGCCTCGTGTGTTCTGTTATGTATGTCCATACAGAACTGCGAAAAGAGGAAGAGGAACATCTATACAAGGTATTCGCCAAAAACGGATACCCACGCAACTTTATCACCAGATGCCTAAGAGATAGACCGAGGAACGAGGACATGCCGCAACCAAAAGGACTAGCCACTCTACCATACGTCAGGAGCGTCTCAGAACTGACAGCCAGACTACTGCGACCCTTAGGACTCATAACAGCACACAAGCCAACATCCACGCTCAGACAACAACTCACTAGAACAAAGGACCCAATACCCAGCATGAGCCAAACTAACGTAGTTTACAAAATACCATGCAAGGACTGCACAAAACACTATATAGGACAAACAGGAAGACAGCTAACAATCCGCATCCATGAACATCAGCTAGCCACAAAACGACACGACCAGCTATCTCTAGTAGCCATACACTCAGACAACCAGCAACATGAATTTGACTGGGAAAACACCACTATCATAGGACAAGCCAGACAGAGAACAGCCAGAGAATTCCTAGAAGCATGGCATTCATCCCCAAACTCCATCAACAGACACATCGACCTGGACCCCACATACAAATCACTGCAGCTGAAACTGACACCCGGAAGCGGCAAGAACAAACCAATATAAATACCGGAAGAAACATCAAAGCAGCGCTTCACACGAGGCTCCAACAGCACTGATGATGTTCCCTAGCCAGGGAACGAAACGTTTGCAGCAAAAACTTCCAGCTCGGCGAGCAGAACCACAACAACGGATACCCGAGCTACAAATCTTCAATCAGATTTTAGATTAGATTCCCTACACTGTGGAAACAGGCCCTTCAGCCCAACAAGTCCACACTGACCCTCCAAAGAGTAACCCACTTCCCTCTGACTAATGCACCTAACACTATGGGCAATTTAGAATGGCCAATTCACCTGACCTGTACATCTTTGGACTGTGGGAGGAAACCCACACAGACACAGGGAGACTATGCAAACTCCACACAGACAGTCGCCTGAGGCTGGAATCGAACCTGGGACCCTGGTGCTGTGAGACAGTCGTGCTGAAGAATGCATTAAAGTTCACCCAGTCTGATTATGGCACAAGCATTTGAATGGAGAAAAGGCAGAACTGTTTGAGATCTCCAAAGTGGCAGAACTGTAACCCTAGGTCTCTTCGGAGCGTTTGTAACAGTGCCTGTCTTACCAATGTAGTGATGTTCAAACACACATCTGGGGCAGGTGAATCTTGAATCCAGACCTCTGACCCAGGTCACACGTACCCCTATCTTACTGAAACAACTTATGTCGGTTTGCTATCATTCGATAAACTACATCTTCTCCTCTGACCTACTTCTCAATAGATTACATCGTGATTTCCCACTATCATTTTAATGATTGCCCTGCAGACTCAGTCATAAAATAAGACAGTGGCAGAAATCTACCCAACAGATTGGCAGTGATTGGCATCAGACAGTCATACAACACTTGTTAATCATCCAAATAGACATGCGGGAACAAAATCTGGTATGTTCTCTTTTAAAAGGTATGTACTCAAGAAGCTTGACACCACCCAGTTTAAAGTTTGTCAGTAGCCTACCTTGCACTTCCTTTGTCTTGACCAGCTGTCATGTGTCCGTCGTGCAGAATGCACTGCAGTGACTTGTTAAGACTCTTGTGACATCACCTTGCAAATCCGTTACCTCTCGGTCCAAGAAGATAAGGATGGTAGGTGTGAAGGAAGACCACTACCTCCAACTTGCCCATCACCCTGATTTGGAATGTGTACCTCCCAGTGGTTCCCCATGAGACTCTTGGAGCTCTCTCTGCCTTGCAACAAACTGCAGCCGCTCAAGAAAGTGGTTTATTACCATTTTCTCAAGGGCAAGTAGTGGTGAGGAATACATTTTGCTCTGGCTAACACTGCCTATGTCCCTAGAACGAAAACTGAAACAAGTAGAGAAAGGTATCTTGATGGTTGATTTGCGATGGTACAGTCACAGTTGTCCCATTGCCAGCAGTTCCTCGCTCCCTGAAGGCCTGAAACATATGCCTGTGTCTCTGCCTCCCAATCTCAGAGATAGGCACAAGTAATCTGTCTGGGAAAGGCTCGAGTCCCTGTGTTGATTTACAGCAGTTATTTCAGTGCTGTGAAACCTGGCAGACACAGTCAGGCTTTCCTCATCGCCTTGCTCAGGGCAAGTCAGTCGGCAGCGCCAATTACAGACCCAGGTATAAATCAGGGAGCAATATGAACTGAAACTGATTATTCCTCCAACACCAGGCCACCTTGTGATTTAAAACACAATTATTATGCCGACTAGATGGATACTAAAGCTCTGAGATGGGCTCAGCATTGCAGGTGGAAATTTATTCTGCTGCATCTGGGAATCCCAAATAGCTAATGCATGGCTTTTAAAATCGCACTGTAGTTTGGTGTTAGTTTGTGTTCCAGTTGAATATCGCAACTACTTAAACAAAGGTTGCAGTTCATGCTTTAATTGCTCTGCATTGATGTTGCAAAGCTTTGTTTATCCTGTTTATTAATGAGTATTTACATTCTGAAAGGATTTGGATGCCAAGTATTTATGTGTCATTTGAAAGTCAGGGCAGAATCTTTTTTAAAAGGGAGTTTGTCATACACAGTGCCAGTGGAAGTCCCTAGATCCCTTGGTCACTCTTAGAAGGAAAATTGGTCATAATCCCAGCTGGTGGTAATACAGGTGTCCCTGATATCCCCCATGTTACAAGGAAAGAAAGGGATTGCTGGAGGAATGGGGGAGGATGGATGAATTGGGAGGTTGAAGGGGATGGTATTGGTGAGCTGTTCAAGTGTGAGATGGTTAGTTCACCCTTAGCCCTATTGAGACCCTTTAGTTTCCAATGAAAGACTACCTTGGGGCTTTATTCCACCTCCCTTGCCATAAAACATTGGATGTAGCAGACGGAAAGAAAAGGGACACGTTTTGCCCAGCATCTCAGCCAGGGCAACAGGGGCTGACCTGACATTCCAGTCACCACCCAGTCACTGTCCAGTCCCTTTCTGACATGACCCTCCTTGCCCTCCTCCATTGCCACAACAAATCCAGACCACAAATTGGAGAAACAACACCTCTTCCGCCCATGCAACCTACAGCCCAGAGGATTCATCATTGAGTTCCTTCCTTTCCCATCTCCCAACTCTCTTTCCAGTCCATTCCCCTTGCTTCCATTCCTCTGACTGACCCTTCCTTCCAGCTACCAGGTCATGCCAGATATTCGCCTATTCCCATCACACTACTCTGCTCCCCCACTCAAAACCCTCCTCACTCCCCGTTATCTGCAGTTCCCCTTACACTCACCACCAGTCCTGAAGGAAGGTTACACCCAAAATGTTGACTTCCCCACCTCCTGATGCTGCCTGGCTTGCTGTGTTTTTCCAGCCTCCTGCCTGTCTACCAAGGAAGGGTGATCGTCAGCTCACAATTATAATGGTTAAAAGACAGAAAGGCAGGATGAGTACCTCATTGGTGGGGATGCAGGGGGTGGGGAAGGCTCCTCTGTGCCCATCCAGCACAAAAATGGTACCCACTGCTTTGGCACCTTGGCCTCTCAAACCCCACTCACCAGGCTCCGTTATCACAGCCCAGCTGAAATCCTTGGACATTTATTGAGGTCCCTGTATCACTCTTCCTCCTTTGTGGGACACTTTGCAGTCGCAGCAGTAGCCATTACTGTGTTCCAGCTCCTGCGCCTACTCAGCTGTTGGCCAGTCCAATTGGCCGGAGCGACCCGGGTGGCAGGAATCCTGTGCTCAAGTGGTATCTAGGTCATTCTGACCTTGTTCAGGCTGCCCCTAGCCTCTCACTCACTGTGAGGCAGCCTCCTTTATGGTCAGTGAGGTTTCTTGACGAGCGCTGATGGGGGTGAGGATGGTGGCAAGGTATATATTGACAGCCATGAATACCAGCCTTAGTCAAGAGTTTCTATTGAATGGTGAATGTAGCAGGCAGGGTGTTTCTGAGGTTCAGCTCAGGCCATGCTGTTGTTTGGGATGGACATGCAATCTCGAACAGTGTGCCTCCTGGCTTGCTGTAGTCCTGTAACCTCTACTAGGCGCTGAGACACGGATGGAGAAGAGGGAGTGTTACTGTTATTTTTCAACCCATTTCAATGAAGTCACAGTACAAGCCAGACTGATGTCCTGAGAGCTGATAGTGGAGGAAGGTAGGGGGCATATCCTTCCTTGACTATAGTGTCATCGAGGAGAAAGTGAGGACTGCAAATATTGAGATCAGAGTCTGTGGTGCTGTAAAAGCACAGCCGGTCAGGCAGCATCCGAGGAGCAGGAGATTCGATGTTTCAGGCATAAGTCATTCATCAGGAATCATGATTTCTGATGAAGGGTTTATGCCTGAAATGTCGATCCTATAAAGTCATAGAGTCATACAGCATGGAAACAGACTCTTAAGCCCAATTAGTCCACCCTGTGTTCCCAAACTAAACTAGTCCCACTCCACCTGTGTAGTAGAAATCTGAAACAGAGGCAGAAAATGTTTTAAGTGCTGAGCAGGTCAACCAGTTTCTGTTGATGATACTTATTTAAAGTTTGGGCACGTGAGTAACATTGAACTCCTGAATACTGAGAATTGAAGTGTTATTTTGCCATGGATGATTTTAAGGTGCAAGACTCTAACAAGTTGCAATGTTTTAAAGACACTTAGATCAGTGCATGAATAGGAAGGGTTTGGACCACTGTGAATGACCCGGGACAACAACTGATGAATAAGATGGGAAATGTTCCCAGAACTGACTTCCCTTATCTTGGAATATTTTCTAAAAGCTTTGCATTTCAGCAAAAGGACACTGCACATAATCAAACTGCCAAATATTCTCAGGATATACATGATGGTCATGTAAGTTGGAAGTCAGGAATTCAAAAGAATAACATTTGTTGACTGCAGGAAGGCCAAGTTGCTATCCATTCTGTCATCCGTATTACCGTGGAGAATAACAGATTGAAAAAAGTAAATATAAGCAGATGCACAATTTGTATAGCTAATCATTCTTGATGTTCAGATGTAATTTGGCCTTAAAATCTAATTGAGGAGGTCAGAACAAGTAGAGTTTCTATAAGGAAAAATGTTTATGATTTCCAGCGTTGTAAAATTTCATGAATTGGATTGAATTGCAAGTACAATGGAGCATGAATGTAGCTCAGTAGGTAACATTTTCCTGGGGGTTACTTTAGCTCAGGTGGGTTGTGAAGCAGTGTCTTGCCAACAGCTTGGGTTCATTCCCTACACTGGTTAAGGTTATCATGAAGGACTCTCCTTCTCAACCTCTCCCCTCGCCTGAGGTATGGTGGCTGTCAGGATAAACTAACACCAGTCATCTCTCTAATGATACAGCAGCCCTGTGGTCTGCAAGATTATATTTACTTGAACACTTT
This sequence comes from Hemiscyllium ocellatum, assembly GCF_020745735.1. Lineage (NCBI taxonomy): Eukaryota > Metazoa > Chordata > Chondrichthyes > Orectolobiformes > Hemiscylliidae > Hemiscyllium > Hemiscyllium ocellatum. The sequence goes on along the minus strand of NC_083436.1, from coordinate 33,678,318 downwards.
TGATCCTGAATCAATAGGTTGTGGCTTCAAGCCCAAACTCAAGGTATTGCTATAAGAATCCATGCTCCTGTGCAGTTCTGGTGCATTAGACACAGGCTTTATTTACTTTGAACAGTCATACAGTCATAGAGACATACAGCATGGAAACAGACTCTTCAGTCCAATGGACACTGTTGTAGTCCTGTTCGCCGAGCTGGGAGTTTTTCTTGCAAGAAAAACTCCCAGCTCGGCGAACAGAACTACAACAACGAGCATCCGAGCTACAAATCTTCTCACAAACAATGGACACTAGATATCCTAAATAAATCTCGTTTCATTTGCGAGCATTTGGCCTATATCCCTCCAAATCCTTCCTATTCACATACCCATCCAGATGCCTTTTAAATGTTCCAATTGTACCTGCCTCCACCACTTCCTCTGGCAGCTCATACATGTACCACCTTCTATGTGAAAAAGTTGCCCTGTAGGTCTAAATTTAATGGCCCCTCATTGGCTTCAAAGTGCTTTGGACACATGATGATAAGGTCCTAGGTAGTGTTGCTGAACAAAGAGACCTTGGAGTGCAGGTTCATAGCTCCTTGAAAGTAGAGTCGCAGGTAAATAGGAGAGTGAAGATGTTTGGTATGCTTTTGTTTACTGGTCAGAGTATTGAGTACAGGAGTTGGAAGGTCATGTTGCGGCTGTATAGGATGTTGGTTAGGCCAATTTTAGAATATTGCATGCAATTCTGGTTTCCTTCCTATCGGAAGGATGTTGTGAAACTTGAAAGGGTTCAGAAAAGATTTACAAGGATGTTGCCAGAGTTGGAGGATTTGAGCTATAGGGAGAGGCTGAAAAGGCTAGGGCTGTTTTCCCTGGAGCATCGGAGGCTGAGGGGTGACCTTATAGAGGTTTATAAAATCATGAGGAGCATGGATAGGATAAATGAACAAAGTCTTTTTCTGGGATGGGAGTCCAGAACTAGAGGGCATAGGGTCAGGGTGAGGAGGGAAAGATATAAAAGGGACCTAATGGACAACATTTTCACACAGAGGGTGGTGTGTGTTTGGAATGAGCTGCCAGAGGAAGTGGTGGAGGCTGGTACAATTGCAGCATTTAAAAAAACATCTGGATGGGTACATGAATAGGAAGGTCAAATGCTGGCAAATGGGACTAGATTAGGTTAGGATATCTGGTCAGCATGGACGAGCTGGACTGAAGGGTCTGTTTCCTACATCTCTATGACTCTACGACCTGAGGTTGTGAACTGTGCTAAATAAATGAATGGCATTTTTCTTTTAGAAATATTGGATTACCTACAGTGTGGGAACAGACCCTTCAGCCCAACAAGTCCACATCGACCCTCCGAAGATTTAGATTAGATTAGATTTACAGTGTGGAAACAGGCCCTTCGGCCCAACAAGTCCACACCGACCCGCCGAAGCGAAACCCACCCATACCCCTACATTTACCCCTTACCTAACACTATGGGCAATTTAGCATGGTCAATTCACCTGACCCGCACATCTTTGGACTGTGGGAGGAAACCGGGGCACCCGGAGGAAACCCACGCTGACACGGGGAGAACGTGCAAACTCCACACAGTCAGTCGCCTGAGTCGGGAATTGAACCCGGGTCTCCGGCGCTGTGAGGCAGCAGTGCTAACCACTGTGCCACCGTGCCGCCCCGAAGAGTAACCCACCCAGTCCCTTTTCCCTCGGATTAATGCGTCTATCACTATGGGCAATTTAGCATGGCCAATTCATCTGGCCTGTACATCTTTGGACCATGGGAGGAAACTGGAGCAAACCCATGCAGACACAGAGAGAATGTGCAAACTCCACACAGACAGTCACCCCAGGCCAGAATCAAACCTGGGACCCTGGTGTTGTGAGGCAGCAGTGCTAACCATTGAGCCACTGTGCCACCCAAGCCATTCGTTTGGAGAGCTCCATTTAATCATTCACAGATTTGATTGTGTCTCTCTTTTATCCTTCCCCCATTGTTTAATAGCATTGAAACTTTGCCAGGTTACCTATCTGTGTCCCATATTTGATTTTCAGTGTTACTGGTAAATAATGTTTTCTTCCTTGACAGTCACCAAGGAAGGAATTTTGAATTCTGATATTGTTGCTGTTTGAGAGGTATCATTTAACCTTCTTTGTGCAACAGGTTGTTTTTTTGCTTCTCACGCATGTCAGATATCTTCGTTCCAAGGATGAGTTTGTGTTACATGCAAGTTGTGCAGAACTTGATAGAAGCACCTGAAATGAAAGTCAACCTTTAGCTTTTCATCAAGGATGTTGAGACAGCTGATTGACAAGTTAGCCAATAGCACATTGATTGAAGTCACAGTCTCATGATTCCTCTTCTAGCATTCTATTGTTTAGGTTAAGTTAATCAATTTAAAGCCAATCAATGCAGTGAAGTTCTTGCACTGAGGTTTATTCAGTAGGAAAATCTATCAGAAAGGTTGCTGCATGAAAATGGGAATTATTTTGTAAAGCAAAATTCAACCCTGAAATACAATCAGCTTTGTCAATGTACCTCTGATTTAATAATCCATTTGCATACACACACACACACACACACACACACACACACACACACACACACACACACACACACACACACACACGTCAGGATTTTCCAATTGCCAGACAGTCGTTATGCCAGCGTAGATAGGAGTTGTGCATCAGGAACATATGGAATTCCCATCATACCACATCCTGAAGGAAACGCCCTGAAAATTTAATTTTCCACTAAGCAATTCCACTATTCCTGGATACCTCTGAAAATTACCATTTAAGTCAGAGACTTTGAATGGCTCTGATGAGATGAAATAAAATAGTTACTCAGGAAGAGTTAGACCATGTATTTAATTGTCTAATGCCCGCTGTTCAGTAGACCCAGTACTTAGTTCACATACTCCCAATGGCACATCCTTCAGATTGTTTACACCTACCCCCCACAGATCCTGACATAAACACCTCCCTGGAACCCCACCCTCACAGATCCTACTGTGACACCTCCCTGGAAACCCCCCTCCACAGATCCTACTGGGACACCTTCCTGGAACACCACCCCCTCACAGATCCTACTGGAACACCTCCCTGGAACCCCACCTCCACAGCTCCTAATGTGACATCATCCTGGAACCCCACCCCCACAGCTCCTAATGTGACATCATCCTGGAACCCCACCCCACATCGAGTCATAGAGGTGTACAACATGGAAACGATCCTAATGTGACACCTCCCTGGAACCCCCCCCCCCCCACCCCCACAGATCCTAACAGGACACCTCCCTGGAACCCCATCCTGCCACCAGACCTGATTTCTCCCACGCACCCCAATGTACTTTAAACATTGCATCATTTTGCTTCCAAATTTGCACCTTGCCTATCTGGTATCCTGACCCCTACCCAGCTGGCACTGTATTTACCGAACATCCTGGCTCCCTAGTCACCTGATCCGCAACCCTGCCCCCCCTCCCCCCCACCCCACCCCATTATCTGGCAGCATAGCCTAATATCCTCCATTCTCAGCTGGCACACTGACTAACCTGCATCGTAAATACTTGGCTCCCCCACCAGCTATCACCCTAGTAAGTGGGTTTCATACCCCCATCCATCTGGCACTCTGACCTCACACTAAACTTGCAACCTTACCTTTTGACAGCAACTATCAAGATGGCTGTCAGAGCTTTTACATTTTGAAATACAGCTGCTGTGAAAAGAAGACACAATTTGCCTTCCTCTGAGAGGTCTGTGCCAGGAATGGACTGTTGGAATGGAAGGACAGCTCTGCATTTCTAATCACGCCTGTACCAACTCTCTGCAAGAATACCTCATGTGATGCATTCCCTGGAGCCGTGCATTGTTTTCCCCTTCAGGTAATCACACAGTTCTCTCTTGAAAGACATGATTGAAACAGCCTCCTGCAAGCTTTAGGCAATAAATCCTATAGCATTAAACAGACTTATGGGCATGCTGTGGTACAGTGGCAGTATCTCTACCTCAGAACTAGGAGGTTGAATTTCAAGTCTCAGGTACCCCAGAGATTGATTCAAGAAACTGCTCCAAGATCGGCAGGGGAGTTTCTACTGGTGTCCAGCCCCAATAGTCATTCCCCAGTCAATGAAATGATAATTGGGTGATGGCCTGATTGCTGTTTGTGGGACCTTGCCCAAAGTTTCTGCTGCATATTCCACAGTGAACACACTTCAAAATAACTTAATTAGCTGTCAAGCACTTAGAGCCTGAACTTGAAAAAGGTCATGCACATTCTTTCTTTCCAAAACCCACCTGTTTGATAAGTTATAGAGTCATAGTTGTTGTATTTTCCAATATTTCTATGACTCTGCATCCCTTTCCCTTACCCCTCTGTAAACATATCTGGGAGTGGATTATTTCAGTGTTAACCACTCTATAGAAAGGATGAGCTGTTCTATTAAACCTAGGTTGCCCTTCCAACTATCCAAAACCTGGGTATCACTGACAGGCACTTCCTAGAGAGCCTCCTCCTTTGCCTGTGCCCACTGTGTAGAGCAACAATGGCAGTGAACCATGCAAGGCAGAATTGTACAAACCAGGAAGTATCACTGACATTCAAGTGGGAATGTCTGAGGAACAGTAAACAAAAATTTTGTCAAGGTTGATGTCCTGGGGAATCAGTGGAGATTGCACAGAGTCTTAATTTTGAAATACTGCAGCTACGGCAAGTGGATGAAGGACAGCTCATTTGTAGCCTAGGAGAAAAGAGAGACAACTCAAATTTACTGGTTGTTGCAACATCAATATAATAGAGATAGGAATAGTGACACTCTGTCACAAATAACAGTCCTTAAAGGGGTACAAAGCACATATGTGAATTGTGCTCCTCAGGTCAGCACTTTATGGTTATGGGTGAACAAGGAGTTAATAAATTAATCCTTACCAGCCTCTGGACAACATGATATTATTGCTCAAGAGTGCTGTTGGAATACTTATTCCCATCTTATCTGCAGATATTTGGTTTGTTTAGTGTAATGAGGCTGCACACAGCTGGGAGTGTATAATAGGCTGTCAGTTCTGATTACTGGGCTTCTGCTGGCATTGCTGAGCTGTTCACTAAACTGCTCCTTTTATACAGTCATCTCACTAAAGTATTAAATAATATTAATGCATTTCAGACAGCTTGGGACTCCATTAAGTAAATAGAACATTCCTGATTTCTTTATACCAACAAAATAAACCTTTCCTGTTCCTGCTGCACAAACTATTTCTTCCTCTCCTGATGCCCTAGCCTTCTACAACATCCCTCACTCCGTTCTACTGTGGGTCGAGAGAGCTTCGGCAACTTTATCTGAAGAAATAAGTGTTGCCTCGAGAAATTTTGCAAAGGAACAAAACATAATTTCCATCATCTATTCATTTATAACCTGAAGGAGCAACTCCTCAGGAAGATCCATCCACCAAGAATAGTTCACTGGTCATACGCTCCTCTTTGAGTCATCTTTGTCAGCCTGGAATGTGATTTTACATCTTGACTGGCTCTTCAATGGAGGAAGATTAGAATGCTACACTGTCAAAGCTGCTGTCTCTCGGATGACACAGTAAACTATAGTTTCACTTGTTCTTTTGGGTGGATACAAAAGGTTACATGAAAGCTGTTATAAACAAAACCCTTAAAATCTCTTATTCTTTCCTAACAATTAGCACATCCTCCAAATGTCTCAAATGTTTGAAAATTACAAAGTAACTCTTTAAATTGTGTTGGTTGGCATGGCAGACAATTAACATGTAACAGCCCCTAGAACAGGAATGAAATTAATTACCCTGTTGAAAGGGTAAATGTTGGCCAGATACTGGGAGAAGACTCTATTTTTCTTCGAATAGTATCATGATTCTATTGCATCCACTTGACCAGTCAACATCTTCAACATTAGAGTGGTGCTGGAAAAGCACAGCAGGTCAGGCAGCATCCAAGGAGCAGGTAAATTGACGTCTCGGGCAAATGCCCTTCATCAGAAATGAGCTGATGAAGGGCTTTTGCCCAAAACCTCGATTTTCCTGCTCCTCAGATGCTGCCTGACCTGCTGTGCTTTTCCAGCACCACTCTAATCTTGACTCTGATTGCAATCGTCACTTTCGCCCAGTCAACCCCTTCAATTGTTCTCTGAAATGAACCTTAGGTGATGAGGTCAGGTCCCCTAACAGGACTGAAGTTAGTCACTTTCTGTTTTTTGATTAGGTTGTTCATTAATTGCATGGCCCTGTTTCCAACTGCTTTGCCTACTGAGAAGACTTTCTTTTTCCCACCACTTCTAATAGTTAACTAATACGGGTGCAAAGAAAGTGAGAATCAACCGGTTTTCTTCATACCCCGATACTTGTTTCACACTCAACTTGTCTACAGCAGTACCCAAGGGACACTGAGACTCCAGGGTAATCCAGAAGGATTAATACATGTACAACTTAATTTACGGAGCTATTGAAGAGAGTGCAACAGTGATGTTCATTAATCTACTTAACGATCTAATCATGATGTGGCTTAAAGCTGAGTTTAGTTTGCACATTGCATCCTTGTTGAACTCCATGACCCAGTCTGACCCTTCAGCTGAAGGTTCTGACTCACGGGTGTTAAACAATTGAAGATTTTCAAAGCTGCCATGAATTGATTTTTATCAGCAAAGAGTGTTAAGGGACTAACGCTGACAGGTAAAGTTAATCTACCAATTCCCCCATCATGTATTTAAATGGACGTAGGGGCCCTCCTGTTGTAGTGTCTCTGTCCTAGACCAGGGTTCAAGCTTTGCCTGCTCCAGAGGTGTGTAATAAATCTCTAAAGAGGTTCCTTAGATAAATAGGTTTAAAAAAAAGTTTAAATGGAGGAAGATATTCAAGGGGCTTCTCCTGACTCAAAGGGTTGTATTATCATTGCAAATTGAGTGCTGCTCACCCCCATCTATTGAAATATAAAACAAACCATGAAAATGGCAGGTTGGAAACCTGAAGTTGTCACGTGAGTCTTCAATATTACGAAGACAAGCGAGCGATAATTTTGGATGCTCACCCAGTTCTGTCGAAGTCTCACCTGACCTGAAACGTTAACTCTGACTTCTCTCCACAGATGCTGCCAGACCTGCTGAGCTTTTCCAGCAATTTCTGTTTTGTTTCAGAGGCTCACCCACTGTTTTGAGAAAAGGCAATTAACAAAGCTATTGAGAATGTTGAAGACCCCATGTCCTCATTGTCACCTGCATTTTCTCAGTGATCTGATGAACAACAGTTTGAGAGTGATTCTTATACCAGCTGTGAGGACGTGGCTCAGTTAAAGGCAGAAGTACAGCTTGTGGAGGAATTGTTGTTCTGTGCATGGACTGGGACAGAGTTCACAGGCTCCTGGTCCTGCCCCTTGATCGAGGCCTCCACCCGTGAGCTGAACAGTGACCTCGCTGGACCACTGGGCCCTAGTTATTGGGGTCTGATCCAACCCCTGTCTCAGATGCTGGCACTGTATGGCATCAGGGTTGGTTGGTGAAGGGTGGCACTAGTTGGAGAGTATTAGACTTCATTCCTTTACTATTTTGGGGTTATCTTTATAAAGAAGGAGACAAAGAGGGCAGGGCATACTTAAATTGTGACCATGACTGATCTCCATTTAAAAAAAAGAACGAGGAGCTGGAGTAGACAATTGAGCCTCTCGAACATGCTCCACATTCAGTATAATCGTCGTTGATCGGCCTGAGCTCCACTTTCCTGCCTGCTCCCCATAATCCCATATCTCAGAAATCTGCTCTTCTTATCCTTAAATTTATTTAGTGTCCCAGCATCCACCACACTCTAGATTAGTGAATTCCACAGAAACAGGACAATTAGCGATGCTTAATCTTGATAGACACATGAATGGGAAGTGAACAGAGGGATAGAAATCACGCATGGGCAATGAACAGCAGGTCCAATTAAGGACTAGGAAACAACACAGGCTTGGTGGGCTGAAGGGTCTGTTCCTGTGCTGTATTATAGAATCTTGGAGTTGTACAGCATGGTCCAACCCGACCATGCTGACCAGTTGGCACAATCCAATCTAGTCCCATTTGCCAGCACATGGCCCAGATCCCTCTAAATCCTTCCTATTCGTATACCCATCCAGATGCCCTTTAAATTTTGTAATTGTACCAGCCTCCACCACTTCCTCTGGCAGCTCGTTTTATACATGCACCACCCTCTGTGTGAAACATTTGCCCATTAGATCCCTTTTAAATTTTTCCCCTCTCACCCTAAACCTATACTCTCTAGTTCTGGACTTGCCTACCCCAGGGAATAGAGCTTTTGTATTCACCCAACCATGCACCTCATGATTTTATAAACCTCTATAAGGTCACCTCTCAGCCTCCAATGCTCCAGCGAAAACAGCCCCAGCTTGTGCAACCCTTCCCTTTCGCTCAAACTCTCCAGCCCTGGCAACATCCTTGTAAATCTTTTCTTCACCCCCTCAAGTTTCACAACAGCGAAGAAATTTCTCCTCATCTCTGTTTTAAATTTGCCATCCCTTCGCCCATAACCAAAGGAGGTCCCTCCCTTGATGCCTGACCAGGAGCCAAGCTCCTACTCGCATTGCCAACAGCACCTTGCCAACATGTGCCGGCTAATTGGTCATTCAAGACTGTGCCAAGCTGAGACATGCCAAGGTGGAAGCACGAGGGCATAGACCAATCACTCTGCCCTCCTCACCCTCCAGCCCTTCCCCTGAAAATGGTAAAGTCCAACACCACGTTCCTGATTGCACCCACTTACAGGATCCACTTTCTGTCATGGCTGCTGCACATGATGGCGAAGCTTCAGAAAGTAGGGCCCAGGAAAGACAAGCCAAAAAAATTGCATTCAAGAGTCTAAGCTGCAGTGACTGGAAGACCAGAAATGCAGAGATACCTGAGTTAAAAGTTTTTTTTTGTTGGTTTATTTCAACTTTTCTCTCAACACTAACTTCTGCTCAGGTGATCTTGTATTTCTGAGTTTGTTATGCTGACTGTCAGAGAAACATTAAATCAGGAAATCAGGGCGGCATGATGGCTCAGTGGTTAGCACTGCTGCCTCACAGTGTCAGGGACCTGGGTTCAATTCCCATGTTGGGCAACTGTCTGTGTGGAGTTTGCACATTCTCATCGTGTCTGCATGGGTTTCCTCCGGGTGCTCTGGTTTCCTCCCACACTCCAAAGATGTGCAGGTCAGGTGAACTGGCCATTCTAAATTGCCCGTAGTGTTAGGTGCATTAGTCAGAGGGAAATGGCTCTCGGTGGATTACTCATCGGAGGGTCGGTGTGGACTTATTGGGCCAAAGGGCCTGTTTCCACACTGAAGGGAATGTAATCTAATCTAAAAAGTAAATTCTGAGGCTGAGCAATCCTAAATAGAAGAAGCTGCTGTTTTGGTTGAACAGCAGTCTCTCAGTTCCTGTGCTTAACCCCATTATCCCGCACTCTCTTTGAATTCAGCAGACCATTCAGATCATTAAAGGAGGGGCACTCATGATTTAATGAAAACAAAGCAACAAAAGCAGTTGTCGACCTTAAAAACTTGGAGGCGGTGTTTGGATTTGCTAACTCTCCCCAAAGACTTTTTTTTTAACCTAAAGCTCCACTTAACCTCCTGGGTCAGTAAATAATGAATAGTACAAGGGACAAATAGTGTCAGTTGTCATTTCTTTTTGTTCAGTAGATGTTTCAAATCCTCTGGGTGCCTGTAGTTGCTTTAATGTATGCTTACAAAAGTTCATTTCCAACTCCTTTTTCATGCATTCTGCTTTGGAGGAAGGATAGCAGTTGTAATGCTGAGAGTAGAAGTTAAAGGTGATATTCCAACATGATGGGGGATGCTAATGATAACTGTTGCATTGGTCAGTTGCAATCTTGTTTCACTGAGACACCAATAACAACTCTGAGCACAGAGCTGCAGATCAGTAAAGGAAAGTCATTTTGCAAGGACTGTAATAAACACTACATTGGACAAGCAGGCAGAAAACTAACCACCAGGATACATGAACATCAACTAGCCACAAAATGACATGACCCTCTCTCACTAGTATCCTGACATATGGATAAGGAAGGACACTTCGACTGGGACAACACATCCATCTTAGGGCAAGCCAAACAGAGACACACACAATAATTCCTCGAAGCATGGCATTCCAAACAGAATTCTATCAACAAACACATCGAGTTAGACCCCATCTAACATCCCCTGAGAAAAAGAACAGGAAATGACATCACCAACCGAAAGAAACACAAGCATATAAATAGAAAGCAGGAATCATATACACTGCTTCGCCTGAGGCCCACTGAAGATGTTACCTCGTAGGGTGACGAAATGTCTGGAAATGAACCTCCCAGCAAACCTACATTCAGAACCTCAACCTGAGCTACAAATCTTCTCAAAACTCGCCAAAAGGAAGTCAGTTGTGCTTATATATCCATTCACATCTTCCAGACTTCATTGAACATTTCACAAGCAATTCGTCCTTTCTAATATAGGAATCATTAAACGTAAGAAACGACTAAGGTTCCTGTAGCCTACCTTGTATTACCCTGGGTGGATGCATGATCAAATTATAACGTAAGTATTACCTTATCATAGCTTATATCAGACCAAATATGAAATAAGAAAATCTTCAGTCACAGAGAACCACAGCTGCAAAGTCACCTGTTCCTTATAAGTATGCTCCACTTACAGAGCCATACAGTCATACAGCATGGTCCAACCAGCCTATGCTGAACACAATCCCAAACTAAACTAGTCCCACCTGCCTGCTCCTGGACCATATCCCTCCAAATCTTTCCAGTTCATGTACTTCTGCAAATGTCTTTTAAGCGTAACTGTACCCATGTTACATAATCGTTGCTGTTTTATATTGACGAATGGGCATAGTACTATACAATAATGGAAAAAAACCCAGCTAATTGTTTTCTTTTAGGCCATCACTGATTAAGGGATAACTAATAAAACAGGACACCAGGGAAGCTCCTCTGCTCTTACTTCAGGTAGCAATTAAAGACTTTTAATATCCACTGTAATGAGTCTTAATTTGAATGCTTCAATTGAAGGACAGCATCTCAGCAATACCATGCCCTCTCAGTATGGTACTCCACTATGTTCCACTCTTATTTCGGTTGTCGTTACTAATGGATAAGTCAGATCCCAGATTCAAGTCTAGTTCATATTTTGATCATATTTAATTTAAGTTTGGTTTTAACGGGGGCAGGGTGGGGGGGGTGTCTTTCATTGGTGAATAAGCACGCACCATTGCATATTTGGGATTTAAATATAGAATTGAAATGTATTACAGAAAAACATGGCATAAACCAAACAATTTACATATAATACATGGAGAAACTCAACAGGTCTGGCAGCATCTATGGGAAGAAAGCAGAATTAACGGTTGGAGTCTCATGACACTTCGTCAGAACTGTTAGTAGCATGATGCCGAAGTGTGTGAGGAGAGGGGAGCAAGGAGAAAGGTGGGTGGATAGTTGGAGATGGAGCCCAGAGAGAGAGAGAGAGAGAGAGAGAGAAGGAGATGAAAGGATTAGGTAAACAAGGAGATGATGGTAGCAGGCCAAGACAGAACGAAAGCTGAATAAAGGATAATAAGAGCCAAGAGTGAGAAAATGAGAGAGCTGTACTGAATGCAACCCATATAATGTGATAATGGGCCTAGAATTATATGAGACTGAGTGAGTGTGCTTAAAGCAACACGTCATAACTGAACTGGATGTGGGGTGGGTAAAAAACATGGAAGGATAGAATCAGGCTCTAAAGTTGTTGTACTTGATGTTATGTCCTCGAAGGCGCAGGACCCCAAGTGGAAAACAAGATGTTGTTCTTCGAGCTTGTGTTGAGGCTTGCTGGAGCAATGCAGCAGACCTGAGACAGAGGAGTTGGCTAGGGAATATGGTGGTGTGTTGGCAGGCAGCTGGAAGCTCAGGGTCATTTTTGTGGAAAGAGTGAAGATGTTCCGCAAAGCGGTCACCCAACCACAACCGCCCCCCCCCCCCCCCCCCCAACACCCCCACCCCCACCCCCACCCCCCATCCTGAGTCTGTGATTTATCTCCCCGCACAGAGGACACATCACTGTGAACACAGGCCCTCTTCACAAACCGATGCAGTTCCTGCCTTGAATGCGCATCTTTCTCAAGTTTCCCTCTAAACACAAACTTGTCTACAAGCTCCACTTCCTCTTCTCTCAACCTTATTCCCACAAAACTGCTGATCACCCAATTCCTGACCTCCTTTGATACTGTTAATAGTTCTCTCTCATCAGATGCCCATCCTTTTCTGCCATCATCGCTGCCTCGTTTTAATTAAAGTTTGAACTGTTCTTGCAAATGACAGCCTAATTCCCAGCCACATTTTTCTCTCCGAAGTGCTTGAAAGTGTTCTTACATTCCAAATCGCTGCCCATCTGCTGTGAGCTTCATGTTTGACTCTTTACAATCAATTTTCCATCCATGCCACTGTTTCAAAATGGCCCTTACCACAGTCACAAATGACACCCCACATTCCACGTGACTGTGAACTAAAGCAATTTATCCTGCCCCACCCTTCGCAAGTATTGTCCTCCAATCTTTCTCCACTGTCAATGATGTGGGACTGTACTTGCTTGTTTCTGTCCCTATCTGTCTAATGGTAGCCAGAATATCTTCCTGTCTCCACTCTGTTCCCTTGTGAGTACCACAGAATCCAGCGCCTCCCTCCTTTATCTTGCCAACATGTTGCTCCTTGTCACATCATCTGAAAACGCGCTTATTTCTTTCTTGTTCCCACCTTCACCTCTCCACTCGCTTCTCTCCATCTCCTTTACTGTTCTCAGACTCAACTTGCCATTCAGTGCTGATTTCCTCCAAGGAAATGGTGGAAAGACTGAAGCCAATGTTTTCAGCTCCCATCACAAACTCTGGTCTTTAGCTGTGAAGTCCAGCTGTCTCTTTGAAAACAGTCTGAGGCTCAATTAAGTCGTTCACAACTCATGGGCCATATTTGGCACTGAGATAGGTTTTTGACCACAGATCCATGCAATCACTAAGACCGGCTATTTCCACTTCTGTAACATTACCTGACTGCAGCCATGCCTTGGCTCACCTGATGAAATTTTATGATTTTGAAACTTTTTCCAAATCTATGATTTTGCTACCTCCATTCCAGTGCTCTGCTGGCTGACCTCCTGCACTCTCCAGTCTGTAAACCAGATGTTGTCCAAAGGTCTGCTGCCCATGTCCTTCCCTGTACCAAGGCCCATTCACCCCTCTGCTCACTGATCTACATTGGCTCCTGATCAATAAAGCCTTGATGTTAAAATTCTCATTCTTGTTTTGCCCCTATCAATTCCCACAATCTCCTCCAGTTTGACACACATTGTGATCTTGGCACACTCTAATGCTGGAATTCTGATTTTAGTCGCTCCATACTGGCAGTCATGCCTATGCTCTGGAACTTACTCCCTCAATCTCTGCCTCTCTTTCCTCCAGTAAGATGATCCTTCAAACCTCTTTCTTTAAGCAAGCACTTTGGCCTGCTCTATATGTAGCTCTCTGCCAGATCTTGCTTTCAAACAGACTGTGAAGTGACTTGGACTTAATAAACACAAGTGGTTGCTTTTGTGCACACATGTCCCTCAACTTCATTCCAGTATTTGCATCCATGCTTTAAGCTTCTTTGATCATGCTCTGTCACCTTCTCATTATGAGGAGGTGCCGGTGTTGGACCAGGGTGGACAAAGTTAAAAATCACACAGTACCAGATTACAGTATTTGTATATGTACTCACTTTCAGAGTGCTGTTCCTTCATCAGGTAGCTACCTGATAAAAAAAGCAGCGCTCCGAAAGCTAGTGCTTCCAAATAAACCAGTTGGACTATAACCTGGTGTTGTGTGATTTTTAACCTTCTCATTAGATTACACTGCCTCTGCCTTTTAAAACTTTCACACAAAGCTTTTCATCAGTACTCCTAAAGCCTCCTTCCATGGTGGTAATGTTAATTTGTCCTTGATTCCATTGCTTAATTATGAAGTACCTTGAGGTGTTTTTTTACATCTAAAAGGTCACTGGAGACGGTATGGAGTTCGCCTGACAGTGACAGCAATTTCCAAAAGTGTGGCTCTGGAAATGCACAGCAGGTCAGGCAGCATTCAACATGCCACACTTTTTGACTCTGATCTCCAGCATCTGCAGTCCTCGCTTTTTCCCTGTTATACCAATTTAGCAACATTTAGAAACTGTCTGGGTGGTACTTGGAAAAGCGCAGCAGATCAGGCAGCATCCAAGGAACAGGAGATTCGACGATTCGGGCATAAGCCCTTCTTCAGGAATGAATCATTCATTCCTGAAGAAGGACTTATGCCCGAAATGCCAAATCTCCTGTTCCTTGGATGCTGCTTGACCTGCTGCACTTTTCCAGCAACACATTTTCAGCTCTGATCTCCAGCCTCTGCAGATCTCACTTTCTCCTGGGTGGTACTTGGGGCCACTTTGGGTAATACTAACACCAGATTGGAAATGTAGATGTGGTCTTACTGAATTCTCCACATATGTATTGAGTCCAGAGAACCACAATGCTAGTTTCTCAACTAATCAGTTCCTGAAGACATCTTTTGGATTCCTTCTTTAGGTCTTCAACATCAAAGGGTGTTAGTGATATGTGAGAACATGTGCCAAACGCATCAGTGTTAAACAAATCAGTGCATTGCAGCCAGGATGAAAGTAACAGACATCTGTGAGCTACTGGCCTGTTTGTAAGGAGTCGTCTGAGGCACTCGGCATATCTGTATTTAACTCACTGCTCATTTTGGTCTAGCCTTTCCACCCAAAGTAACCCTGTACATTTTGCTGTAATATCTAAAAAAGATGAATCCCCATGTTCATAGGTAATAGGTTGTGCGAACTTGCTAGAATTTCTCCGTGTCGTTGGTAATGTAAGGAATAGTTCTGATGGGTTGCTAGGCACCGGGTCTAGTGTTTATTTCTTGCATTTCATAGAGAAGCAACTAATAATTCTGACTTTGAAACTACCGTTGTGTTTAACCTTCTTACTGAATTGTTCTTGTGCATTTTGTGTCTGGAATTTGGAACTCCCCAGTGAGTGCCACAATGCAGTCTCTCCCACTCACCCAAACAATTCCTTTATTTCTTCACCTTGAGCTGGTAAGTGATAACAGTTGGCAATTGTTGTCCTTATCATTGCAAATTTCTATGCATTTTGGTCCTGCCACCTCCTCCTGTGTCTTTTTGATAGCCATTATATTGTGCTCTATCAGTAATGCCATTCCCCAGCTTTAGCATAATGGATGTATCTTTGTGAAACACACTGCGGCCTTTTAAGTTCATATCTTGTCCTTCATCCTTTCAGAGACGTGTTTTCACAGTGGCAGTAATACCCATCCATCCTCCCTATGCATATTTCTCATTTAAATAGCTTATCCCTTGCAGTTCTTACATTAGGATCAGTGTATTTCAGCTTATTCTTCGCTGGCTATTGTAGTGTGTTTGCATTAGGTTTCACTCACTACCTTCTATCAGGATGCCTGAAATCAGCAACTGAGCAGGGTTGGAAAAATTCGAAGCTACATCCCGTGATCTGATAGAGGCCGTCGCTCTGACTTGTGAAGTTAATAGTCCCTTTGATCCATCTTTTGCAGCGATTCCAGCTGGAATCCTCTGCCTCTCTCTCTGCTGCTGAGCTGTCCAGAAAAGGTGGGGAAGGCATGGAATTTGGTGGGAAACAGTGAGATAATTGACCACTGTTGCAGCACCCCTCCCACACCCACTGGTCCAGCATGAGGTAGTACGTTGGCTCAATGGTTAGCACTGCTGCCTCACAGTACCAGAGATTGGATTCGATTCTACCCTTGGACTTTTGTCTGTGTGGAGTTTGCACGTTCTCCCTGTGTCTGCATGGATTTCCTCTGGATGCTCCAGTTTCCTCATACGGTCACAAAGAGTGCAGGTTAGGATGAATTGGCCATGCTGAATTGCCCATAGTGTCCAGGGATGTGCAGGCTAGATGGATTAGCCATGGGAAATACAGGGTTATGGAGATGGGGTAGGTCTGCCCTTCAGAGGGTTGGTGTGAGTCAATGGGCTGAATGGCCTGTTTCTAATCTATAGGGATTTTATCACTCTTTCGATTAGAATCAAATTCTGAGCACAAAGGCCCATGCTTGATCTTCCTGCCCCACTACCAGCTGAAATACTGAGGGAGCTGATTGAAGACCATTGGGCAGCCCCATCCTATTGCTACTGGGGGTAAACCCGACGGCCTTGAGACCAGCCCCAGCAACTAAAACCCTGGAGACAGCCTGGCACCTTGCAGAGACAGGGTGGTGCCTCTATCAACAACACTGAGCTGCTGGATTTGAGGGACTGAAGATAGGAGGTCGGGGATGGGCGAGGGGAGGCCCACATTGAGAGCATTCTAATGGGAGAGTTTTGTACTTGTGTAGTTTGTAAATTAAGGATGTTCCTGAACATTTCTATTATAGCGCATGGTCACTGTCTTCCAAACAAAAGCCACTGCTTCATTCATTCCTGACCCTTTCACAGAATCCCCCTTTCCTCCTGCCGACTGCTTCACTTTTCAACTCTCATTCTCACCCCCTCTCCTCAGTGACATTCACAACCCCTTCATGACCATCACTCTCACCCCCCGCCCTCAGCCTCACTCTCACCCACTCTCCTCACCCTCATTCTCACCCCCTCCCCTCACCCTCGCTCTCACCCACTCCTCTCACCGCCTCTCCTCATCCTCACTCTCACACCCTCCCTTCACCATCACTCTCACCCCCTCCCCTAACCCTCCCTCTTGCTCCTCCCCTGACCCTCACTCTCACCCCCTCCCCGGCCCTCCCTCTCACCCCTTCTCCTGACCATCATTCTCATCCCCTCACTGTCACTCTCAACCCCTCCCTCAACACTCAGTTTCTCCCTGTTCCCTGATCCTCACTCTTGGCCCCTCCTCTGACCCTCACTCTCAACCTTGCCCTCCCTGGCCTTCTCACTTGCCCCTTCCATCGTTCTTGCTGCTTCTATCAGGACCTTGGCAGTCAGCTGTTTCTCTCCCCGAACACTCACTGCTTCCTTCTCTCTCTCCTGAACACTCTCTGCTTCCTTCTCTCTCTCCTGAACACTCTCTACTTCCTTCTCTCTCTCCTGAACCCTCACTGCTTCCTCCTTGCTGCCTGTCCACTACCCTGATCCTGAACCCCTGCTCTGAGCAAGAGGGCGAAGGAGGGAACATGGTGGGTAGCAGGAAGCAGCTAGTGGGTAGGCTGGGTACTGACTGCTGCCGGCACAGTGGGCATTGAGCTGTACAACATGAAGGGGTGAGTGATCCCAGACCAGGTGGCTATTGGAATTCTCCTTCCAGTTGAGGTATGGCTGAAAGATGAAAGGTAGCAGTTCAGGAGGGATGCGTGCACGGTTGTTGGCATGCTACACCATGGGCAAACGGGCAATCCCAGTGAAACCATATATTCACTCTGCCTGCTTTGCCCGTGCAAGACCAAACAAAATATATTCCACTCTCTTTGTGAACAGGGTGGTATCAGTGAGCTCTGCCGTGCCACTGCTAACAGCAAGAGGTAGACCACAGAGCACGGAAACAGGCCCTTCGCTCCATCACGTCCACACTGACCAAGATTCCCAAAATAAACTAGTCCCACTTGCTTGCATTTGACCCATATCACTCTAAACCTTTCCTATATATGTATCTATCATAATGTCTCTTAAATGTAACTGTACCTGCATCGATCACTTCCTCTACAGTTCATTCCACATACAAACCACACTTTGCAAAAAGTTGCCATTCAGATCCCTTTTAAATCTTATTCCTCTCACCTTAAAATCGTGCCCTCTAGTTTTGAACTCCCAAACCCTGGGGAGAAAAATCTTTGCAGTTCACTTTATCTCTCGCCCTCATGATTTTATCGATCTTTATAAGGTCACCCCTCAACCTCCAGTGAAAAATATCCCAGCTTACTCAGTCTCTCGTTATAACTCAAACCTTCCAGTCTCAGTAACATGCTTGTAAATCTTTTTTTTCACCCTTTCCTGTTTAATAAAATCCTCCCTCTATCAGAGCAATCAGAACTGTACATAGTGGCCTCACCAACATCCTGTATAATTGCAACATGACATCCCAACTCCTAAACTCAATGGTCTGTGCAATAAAGACAAATGTCTTCTTAAACATCCTATCTACCTGTGGTGCAGTTTTCAAAGAGCTACATACCTGAACCTCTAGGTCTCTCTTTTTCACAACACTCCCAGGGCCCTACCACTGTAACCTGGTGCATAAAACCTCACAGGAACCTGCAATCTTCTTCCTGACCTCTCTGCCCCCAGCCCACTCCGGCCTATCACCCTCACCTTGACCTCCTTCCACCTATCGCATCTCCATCGCCCCTCCCCCAAGTCCCTCCTCCTTACCTTTTATCTTAGCCTGCTGGACACACTTTCCTCATTCCTGAAGAAGGGCTTATGCCCGAAACGCGAATTTCCCGTTCCTTGGATGCTGCCTGACCTGCTGCGCTTTTCCAGCAACACACTTTCAGCATAAAACCTCACAGCCATTGACAGTTCCCACTCTGCTCTGGGGATGCAACAGGTGACATACTCCAGTGAGAACATCCTTAGGGGAACAATGAACCTTGAGAGACTATTCCTTGCTGAGGTTCAATAGACTTGTTCTTTAAGCATCCTAAACATATTAAAGTCCTCTTGCTCCCCCACTTCCCTCCTCCAGCAACCTCTCCCACTATTTATCATATTACAGCCTCTGTTGATTCTCTCTCTTGAGAGCTATCATAAACCCCTGCAACAATGACAAAGAGAAAGGAAGACTTATACAAAGCTTCTTTCATGACCACCATTTTGAGTCAGTGAAGTACTTTAGAAGGGTGGTGGCTGTTGTGAACTCTTGGGAGCAGGCATTTCCCACACGATCCTTGCATTCCGAATAAACCCCAATATCCTGTGTCACACCGTTCTTTGTAGGTTTCAGCGACTTTAATCTGCCCTGGAAGCCACCAAGCATGATCGCAGAAGGAGCCTGAATCCATCCATCAGTGACGAACCTGAAAGTAGCAGATGATCCTTGTAAATTCAGCCCCGGCAGGGAGTCCATGCTGCTGTTGAATGCATGTTTAGTTTTATGTGGTTAAAAGGAGGCTTTAACTAGAGCGTTCAACTCCAAGCTTGTAGCACAGTGAACAAATCAGAATTATTCCATAACCACTTAAAACTCTGATCCAAAAGAGCCAGCATTGGTATAGCTCGACAAGTGAGTCCATGTATCATGGACACCATTTCAGGGATAAAAGGGCACGATGGAATTTCACAGGCAGAATGCTTCAAAATCTCCACGTTACAGTGGTCGATCAGCAAGGGACAACTTATTCTGTGTACAAACTTCAATAAAATGCTAGGGCACAATTTTCTCTGAAATCCTGATTTCAGTTTCATCAGCTTCCTTATTTTATACAATGTGTAAAAATGTTTAATTGGTAATTCGAGCAAATAATTTATCTGTGTGTTGAATGATTGTAAGGTAATAATTGTTATCGTATAAACAGTAATGTGGTCAGATCCAGTCCCTTGCTGTTATTTTGACTGAGTGATTTAACATAAACAGCTCACTGCCTCCTTCAACGTGAATAAAGGAGAGGAGTGTTGGGCATTCACTCAACAACAGTAATTACTAGTTTGGTATGTTTAATGAATTTGAAGTGAGGGAAAGCAAATTTATATCCTTTTCGATATTCATAACAGCGTGATCACAGTATTTGTAATCATTAGGAGTAAAAAAGACATGTATTAAGCTATAATTTCAATTTGCTCTTATGTGGTTTCTCGCTGCTAATTGTTACAGTGCAGTGCTTGTTTTTTTTAAACACTTGCAGTTCAACGTCAGATCACGTGTACGTAGAAGTCCATTTCTATGACCAGGGCACGACTCATAAACAAAATGAACTGCTGTGTAAGCTGGAAATCTTAAGTGACAAGTAGAAAATACTGGCCATACTCAGCAGTTCTGGCACCACCTTTGCAGAGAGAAATAGAGTTAACATTTCAGCTCCGTGACCTTTCATCCAATTCGAATGAAATGTCAAGCCTATTCCTCTCTGGGACCCATTTCTTTCATTCTGTAGCATCTCCTGCATTAGTCATACTCACATGAAATGATCACTTTGTATGCCCAGTAACATCTTGCGTATTGTCTGTAAGGTAGTAAAATGGCCCAAGGAGCTTCACAAGAAGATTCTGTGACAAAAATTGACATTGAGTGACATAATGAGATGTAAGTAAAAGGTATAAGTTCTGAGGAACCTTTTAAAGGAAGTAGGGTGTCGGATGTATTTGGTGAGAGACCTTTAGAACTTGAAAGTTGGAAAGTTGGCAGGTCTTTGGATACTGTGATGTGGAGGTGCCTGTGTTGGACTAGGGTGGACAGAGCCAGAAGTCACATGACACCCTGGTTATAGTCCAACAGGTTTATTTGGAATCAGAAGTTTTTGTCAGGGACGAAGGGGCGGAGCTCCAAAAGCTTGTGATTTCAAATGAACCTGTTGGACTATAACTGAGTGTTGTGTGACTTCTGATTTTGGATATTGTAGCACTGATGGATATTATTGGGAGTCCATGGAGGAATTGAGACCAGGGATAAGATATTGAAACAATGTGTCTTTCGGAGTGATAAGTGAATGTGACAGGGGCATAATTCTTTGGAGGTAGCATCAGAAGACACTGAGAGAATGGTATTGGGAATAGCTGGAAGATTTTAAACTAATTGGTCACGTTGAGGATTAAAAATGGTTCGTATCATGTGATTTCTTGGTTAATGAGGCCAGCTGTTTAGTGTGTGCTGTTAGCTACTTGCTATTTTAACAGAAAATCGAGTGATTTTGGAGAAACGATAAGGAAGATAAGAGATGGGGGCAATGGCTCATGTTCGCTGGAAAACCTGGCCTTGAAAATACAAGGGGCCCTCAGAGCTTTTTTTGATCAGTCGGGGAATCAAAGATGACTGGGGAATGGCAGAGAACTGGGCATCAGGAATGTCGAATGAGCTATGATCCTATTAAATGGCTGAACATGCCTGCTCCTGTTCTTATCTTTTACAGTCCAACCCTTTCCCAAATAAACTCAAATAAGCCTGTTGGACTATAACCTGGTGTTGTGTGACCTCTGACTTTGTCCACCTCAGTCCAACACTGGCACCTCCACAACATGGCTACCATCGACACCACTAACTGACGGCTCAAAGTGGAGAGAATCTCCAAGAAGATGACGCATATCGACAGAGACATCAAGTTTCTGCAGAGTTGCGAGAGAACAGAGAAGATGCCGGATGGACTTCAGATCGTGAACCCACTCAAGTCAAGCTACAACACAGACTACACTGGGAGAGTCTGCCATCGCACTTCTCGCACACACCTCAACCATCTCATCCAGCAGCTCTACAGCAGATGCGACAACTTTGAAATCGAGATAGAGTCTGCATTCTCAGCTTGTGCTCAGGACGCAGTGGACCAGCAAGCGACCCTGCCATGCAGACGAGACAACAGGACTACATCACCACGCTAAGAACAGGAGATCTGAGAAACGCTTCACCTGACAAAGGAACAGGGCTCTGACAGCTTGTGATTTCAAATTAACCGTCTGACTATAACCCGGGGTCATGTGACTTCTAACTTTGTCCACCCCAGCCCAATACTGACACCTCCACATCATAACCTTTCTGGGCTTGACTTTCTGTTTTCACTTCGTAGGGATTGGTCAGAAGGGTGAAAACGTCAGGAACGGAAGTTCTCATTTTTCATCCTCTCCTTCAGTGGGAGTCTCAGGAGCTTGATCAGGTTTTTAAGTATTTCTGACCATCTTATCAACCCTGAAACTGTGATCGTTTGTCAAATATCCTGATCCCGCTGGACTTCAATCTGAACTGAAGATTTTTCCATCAGTCTTCATCCGGCATCAATTTGATTTCATCGACAAGGAACTGGTGGACTGTGAAAAGTTATCAAATTCCAGACTGATGTGATCTAATTGAACTTTAGCAAGACTTCTGTTGAAGTTCCTCAAGATGGACTGGTCAACAAAATAAGATCTGAATGCTCCGGTTTCCTTCCACAATCCAAAGATATGCAGGTTAGGGTGAATTAGTTATGCTAAATTGCCCATAGTGTTCAGGGATGTGTAGGTTAGGTGCATTAGTCAGGTGTAAATGTAGGATAATAGAGGAGGGGAATGGGTCTAGGGGGGTTACTCTTTGGAGGGTCAATGTGGACTTGTTGGGCCGAAGGGCCTGTTTTCACACTGTAGAGATTCTGTGATTCTGTGATAAGAGTCTACAGGATCTGGGCTGCACAGTTTGAGCTTTGAGGAAAGGTTCGATAGGCTGAGACTGTTTCCTTAAAGCAGTAAAGGTTGAGATGGAAATGTATAAGATTATAAGAATATAGATAAGGTGGATAGGAATGCACTTTTTTACATTAGACGAGCGATAAATAACTAGGGTGCATGGATTTAGGTAAGAGGAAGGTTGAGGAGACATTTTTTCACTGAGGGCGCTGAGATTCTGGAACTCACTGCCTGAAAGGGATGTTGAGTAAGAAATCTTTTAAATATTCATTTGTAGGACACAGGTATCACTGGCTGGGCCAACGTTTATTGCTCATTCTTCGTTGCCTTTTCGAAGATGTTGGTGAGCTACTGCAGCAGTCTACATACTGTAGGTTGACCCACAATGCTCTTAGGAAAGGAGTTCCAGGATTTTGACCCAACGGCACTGAAGGAACGACAGTTTATTTCAAAGTCAGGATGATGAGTGGACAGTGAGTGGCTTGAAGGGGAACTTCAGGTGATGGTGTACCTGCAGCCCTAGTCCTTCTACGTGGAAATGGTCGTGGGTATGGAAGGTGCTGTCTAAGGATCGTTAGTGAATTTCTGTAGTACATTGTATAGGTAGTACACACTACTACTGAGGTCTGGTGGCGGAAAGAGTGGATGTTTGTGGATGTGGTGCCAATCAAGCAGGCTGCTTTGTCCTGGACTGTGTCAAGCTTCTTGAGTGTTACTGGAGCTGCACCCATCCAGGCATGTGTGGAATATTCCATCACACACCTGACTTGTGCCTTATAGATAGTGGACAGGCTTTGGGTAGTCAGGAGATGAGTTACCCGCCAAAGCATTCTGAGCCTCTGACCTGCCCTGTGTTTATGTAGTGGATCCAGTTGAGTTTCTGGTCATTGGTAAACCCCAGGATATTGATAATGGGGAATTCAGATATAGCAACAACATTAATGTCAATAGGTGTTGGTTAATTGTCACTTGTTGGAGATAGTCATCACCGGTTACTCTCATAACATATATTCTGTTTTCTCTTGTATTGTCATACCTTCCAGGACTATGGGCTAAAAGCTGAAAAATAGAAGTACTGTAGTCAGGTCTTTGTTGACCATGGTGAACATGATGGGTCAAATGGCCCCCTTTTATGTTGACAACATGGAGGTTAAGGTGACATTTTATGGAGGTTTACAAGATTGAGATAGAGTAGACAAAAATGGGGTTCACAAGCGCTGATGACGTTAGGACGGAGGGACACAGATTTAAAATTTGGCCAAGAGATGCCAGGTGTGGGAAATAGCGTTTTAACTGAGTAAGTGATAATGATCTTTAATTCTCAGTCCATGGCTGAGTTGGGCCTGGGGTGGGGGTGGGGGTGGGATAGGGGTGGGTATTGGGGGGGGGGGTATTGGGGGGGGGGGTATTAGGGGGCAGTGGAATGTGCAGATAAATGAACATTTAAAAAAGGAAGTTGAATATTCATGTGAGGGAAGTGAGCCAAGAGGATGGAGTAGGGGAATGGAACTGAGAACCAACATGGACTTGGTTAAAAATCACTCAATACCACGTTATACTCCAGCAGGTTTGTAGCTTTCAGAGCACTGCTCCTTCATCAGGTGGTTGTGGAATAGGATCCTGCCCCACAGCTATCTGATGAAGGAGCGTCGCTCCGAAAGCTAGTGCTTCCAATTAAACCTGTTGGACTATAACGTGGTGTGTGATTTTTAATTTTGTACACCCCAGTGCAACACTGGCACCTCCAAATCATAACATGGACTTGATGAGCCTAAGTTCAGCACTGCTGCCCACACTGTTGGTAACCCACCCCACTAAAAGTATAGTGGGTGTACCTACACAAAATGGTGGACAGTAATTCAAGATGGTGGCTCACCATCACCTTCCCAAGGGCAATTGGAATGGGTGATAGATGCTGACACAGCCAGAAAAACCTACATCCCCTGAAAGAATATCGATTAACAAAAAAAAAGACCAAAAGGAATTTCCATCCTCACTGCTTTGGGACTATGCCAAAGACATCAGCACTCACAAATACTGTGGGTGAGTATGGCCAAAAATAATCAGCACTATCCATCAACCAAATTCTAGTGTGAGCGCTACAGTGCCAATGATAAATGAGGAAAATATTGCAATAAAGTTTTGTAGCAGTAATCTTGTTTCAAGAATCTAATTTGAACAGGTCAGATCAAATGATTAGTCATGTCATGGTTCAATATGGGATACAACAAGTTGAAAAGAACCTCAAATAAAATTCAGGAAGGAATCCATTTCATGACGAATGTGGTTTTAATGAGGTTCGTGTTTAGCACCAATTCTCAGAGAGGTTAAATATTGGAAACAGGGGCTGGATTTCTAGTTCCCCTTTTGCCTGTTGAGGCCCCATGTTGTGACAAAACCTTTTCTGGAATTTTCCCCCCTCACCCATCCCACTCCAACCAAACCAACCTCACCCACCCATTTCCTTCACCCATTTTGTTTTCAACAGTTGCTTGCCTTTACACACAGCAACAGCAATCTCAAAGCATGTATTAACACTATGAGATAGGCACTGTAAATGTGTGGAGTGCCTTGGTTGAAGCACACTTGGCTTCCATATGACACAAGGGTTTTTGAATCCCTGGGGAAACAAAAAGAGCAAGATCTACAAGGATGTTACTGGAACTGCAAGAGATTATCAGGAAAGATTAAGCAGTCTGGTAGCCTGCACGTGAATTCTTCACTTGGTTATCACAAGTCTGATGTCCCTGCCCATGGCCTGCTGGAGTGTTCCAAACTTGAGGTACAGCACATCACCTTTATATCAGATACTTGGCTACTTTCTGGATTCAGTACTGAGTTCAACAATTTCAGATCATAAACACTTGACCCCATTTTAACTGTTTCCTTTTCTTTGCTTAATTTGATTCGTTTAGAGTTGTACAGCACAGAAACAGACCCTTTGGTCCGAGCAATCCGTGCAAACTATAATCCCAAGCTAAACTCATCCCACCTGTCTGTACTTGGACCATACCCTTCCAAACCTTTCTTATTCATGCACTTATCCAAATGTCTTTTAAATGTTGGAACTGTAGCCACTACTTCTGCAAATGCATTCCACACACGAACCACTCTCTGTGTAGAAAAGTTACCCTTCAGCCTTATCTTTTAAAAATATTTCTCCTCCTTAAAAATGTGGCCCCTAGTCTTGCAATTCCTCCAGCCCAGGGAAAAGGCACTTGCCACTCACCTTATCTATGCCCCTCATGATTTTATAACCCACCATAAGGTCACCCCTCAATTTCCTATGCTCCAGTGAAAAAACTCAGACGATCCAACCTCACCTTGTAACTTCAACCCTCCATTGTCCTTCCAGTCAGCAGCATATCCTTTTGATGCGACTTTTCCCATCACCACCCCCTTTGGGTGAGATAAGGCAAACCCAGTCCTTCTCTATTGTCTTCCACCCTTTTACAAACTTTCCTTTTGTGACTGACACAGCAACACTCCCTCAAAACCTATCCCATCTCTCACTTCTCCCTGTTCTGTTGAAAGACCACAGACCTGAAATGTTATCTCTGTTTCTCTCCATAGATGCTGCTGTAGATTTTTAGTTTTTTTATTTTATGAGCAGGCTGGGGCTCTCATTAAAAACAAAGGTGTTTCACATTTGTTGGAGAGTCTTTAACAAAGAGACCTAAATATAAGATAATGGTAGCTCAATTTAGGAGTAATTTATTTATCAGAGAATGTGGAACTCACTGCTATATGGAGCACTTGAAACCAAATGTAATTAATGCCTTTAAGACCAGGTATTCATGAGGGAGGAAAGACAACATTTGGGAATGGAGGGAGCTGGTGTAAAGTACAAACACTATCATAGACTGACAAAGGTTAGTGGATTCTGTACTTAATTCTATGTTTAAACTTGTAGGTAGATGCATTTGTTACAATACCTTTGAATGTGCCTCTTTATGTCTTTAGATTAGATTAGATTACTTACAGTGTGGAAACAGGCCCTTCGGCCCAACAAGTCCACACCGACCCGCCGAAGCACAACCACCCAGGTCTATTCCCCTACATTTACCCCTTCACCTAACACTACGGGCAATTTAGCATGGCCAATTCACCTAACCTGCACATTTTAGGACTGTGGGAGGAGACCTGAGCTCCCGGAGAAAACCCACGCAGACACGGGGAGAATGTGCAAACTCCACACAGGCAGTTGCCTGAGGCTGGAATTGAACCCATCGTGCCACGCTGTCTTCTTTGAACTTCTCTAAAGGGGTAATGATACATGTCATGTGACTGAGACTTAGCTGCAATTTGTTCTGAGCAAACTACCAACACAGATACATGTACAAATAACCCCGACTGCAGTGTAATTCTCCATCTGAGTTAATTTTCTTGGCATTATAAGCTAATATCTGTATTCCACCAACATGTGAACGGGCAGCACTAGTTAAATCAGGAATGACACACAGAGATTGTTATCCCAATGAAAATTTAAATGGAAATATGCTGAAGATAGATCTTGAAGATTTAAAATGATGGGACTGTGGCTATTTCCTTTAAGCTTTGCTCCATTGTAGAATTGTCTTTGGGAGTGTAGTGATTGGAATGAGGGCCAGCTGGATCTCATTGAGTATGAGATCCTTGACTGGGGTTGTTGACCTCAGTCAATCAGGGAGCCCAGGCTGACAGATATATCCAGATGCTTCTGAGAGTCTTCTCATTCTAGGGTCTGGCTTTGAGCTGGCTGAGCAGAGCCCTTTTATTGAGCACATGTAAATGAAGGGTGACTTGGGGATGCTGGCTTCTGTGCAATTACTTTAGGGAAGAAAGATTGTTGCTGAATTATCTTGGAACCAAATGATCTTTGTAGTTTGTGAGGATGATTGCTTTGTGTTTTGTCATTGCCAGGGAGGGCTACTAGATACCTATTTCTGATAATCCCCTTCAATCCATTCAAGAGTTTACAAAAAATGACCAGTCTATTTTTCTCCCTTCAGCTTCTCAGATCTTTAATAAGTGAAGCTGCATATTTAACCTTCTGTGTGATTAATGCCTTGATGTTTGTCTACTAAATAAACACAAGGAGAAGAAAAACACAACAGCTTTCAGCAAAGATTTGCATTACGTGAGTCTCTGCCCCTGAACTTGATCAGCTTGCGTACAGAGCAAACACAGCAGCAATCACTCGAAACAAACACAAAAATTGCTGGAGAAGCTCAGCAGGTCTGGCAGAATTGAGGAGAGAGAATCAGAGTTAATGTTTCGAGTAATTTCTCGAATTGATTTTAATAGCTAGAGGAAGCCATTAACTGTTGTAAAGGAGTTAAGAACGTGTACAAGGAAGCAAAGGCCACCCCTGTAGACTGTACTTAGCGACAGATTCCTTTCGACTATTATCCTTTCCTTTCAATCCCCTTTCAAACAAAAAGCACAGCTTGTTCAGTGGTTCAATTAATATATTTGAAAACTTGTAAGAATTTTATGGACACAAAATGCTGAAGCCGGTACATAGCAATACTGTTATGTGGATGAGAACGTATTTTAATGCACAAAGAGTTATGGTTTTCCGAACGTTTAAATCAATATTCCACATATCGATGTTAGCATCAGTATTGATAATATTACTGAGTAACATTTGAAATGCCACTTTTAAAATGTTGTAAACAAAAGGTGATGTTGACAGCCAGAAACTGCGATCATTAATTAGATTACTTACAGTGTGGAAACAGGCCCTTCGGCCCAACAAGTCCACACCGACCTGCCGAAGCGCAACCCACCCATACCCTTACATTTACCCCTTACCTAACACTACGGGCAATTTAGCATGGCCAATTCACCTGACCCGCACATCTTTGGACTGTGGGAGGAAACCGGAGCACCCGGAGGAAATCCACGCAGAGAACGTGCAAACTCCACACAGTCTGTCGCCTGGGTCAGGAATTGAACCCGGGTCTCAGGCGCTGTGAGGCAGCAGTGCTAACCACAGTGCCACCGTGCCACCCAGTCAGACAGAATTCTCATACAGTGGGACCAGATAGCTGTGCATGCTGTGCTTCAATCAACTGGGAAGTTAATGTTAAAGTGGCCACACAGTAAAAACCTTTGAAGATAAGATGGGTGGGGTAGCTGTGGGAGCACGACCTGGCCAGTTCTAGTCCACCGTACACCCACGAGAATAAATCAGTCGGAAAATTAATGAGGCAGACTGTGAGAGGAGCTGCTCGTTCACAGTCGCTGATTTTACGAGCTGATATAGCAACATAGATGCCAGAACATCTTGGTTAGGCCTCACTTGAAGAAACTGCACACTGTCTTACTTCCCATCCAATACAGACGGCATTGCAGGCCCGGAGAACGTAGAGAAAGCATTTACAAGAATGTTGCTGGTATTAAGAAAATATGATTGTCAGGAAAGATTAAACAGGGTGGGTGTGTCTTACCCTGGAAAAAAAAAGGAGAATGAGGGGAGACCCAATCATGGTGTTTCAGATTCTGAAGAGGCTGGATAGTTTGGATGTGGAAAACCTGTTTCACACAAGTGAGGGATTCTACAGCAAGAAAATTCTGCCTGATGTTAGAGTGTAGTGTTTTACCCTTTCAGCATCAGGAAGAAGCAAGGATTGTCTTGTATTCCCCTCTGAAAATGCCTCACCATTTTCCTTTTGAATAAAACAGCAGCATATATTCATTCCAGTTAAATTATGTATATAAGCAGGGTATGTTACCCAACTTAGTTGTAACACGGTGTCAAGTGTTAATGGAGTTTTGATTTACCAGTCTATTAATAGTTGAATCTGCCTTGAGACAACCTGAGCTGTAAATGTGTTACAGTTCGCAGAGGGTTTTTACACAGAGGGAGATGTAAAAGTAACTGTGCTCGTTATGAAGCATATACCTAGATTGATATTCCCTTTTAGCTTCTATAAGATGTTAACGTCTTCTGTTATTCAGGATTTAGGGGGAGAATGGTATTCCAAGGTGTGTTTAAACGATGGATCTGCTTTACAGCATGGTGAGGAAAAGAAGAAATGTATTGAACCATAGCAGCAAATAAATCATTCTACTTAAACCTCATTTTCCATAAGACAAGCAGTTCATCATCTACCGCACATTCTATAACACTAGTGTAATATTAATTCACATTCTAACAGATCAATTTGGCATGTGAACAGTTACTAATTGCCACTATATGTATCTGCTTACATCATTCAAAGTGACCACATACCACAACCTGTTGTTCACCTCCCTCCTGTAAAACCCACGTAATTGCTTTAATTTCATTATCAATCAATAAGCATCATTTCCTCAGTCTCTCTTTGTTGGCAGGAACCAACCTTTACAAATCCAGAAGGGTCAACTTCTTTATGGGCCTTTAATGTGCTGGCTTCACTTCTGCCTCCCTCCCCCTTCCTTTGTACATCCTCAGGGCACTCAAGTGAACACTGACGATAATCACTTGTGATTGTAG
Organism: Hemiscyllium ocellatum; assembly: GCF_020745735.1. Lineage (NCBI taxonomy): Eukaryota > Metazoa > Chordata > Chondrichthyes > Orectolobiformes > Hemiscylliidae > Hemiscyllium > Hemiscyllium ocellatum. Next base: position 33,648,485 of record NC_083436.1, on the reverse strand, counting down.
ATTAGCACAGCATTTGTCAGAAATGAAGGTATATCCGATTTTGGTTTGGCCTCACTCCATGTTAAACGAATATCCCAGAAGTGGGTTTCAGCTGCTCCCTCTTCCCAGTGAGAATTTGGCAAACTTCTTGTTCAAAACCTCTGCCAAGGTGAAGAGGGAAGGACTTGATCTATTGGTGTACGAACATGCAAACACATGAATTCAGAGCCTGCTCCACCATTCAATAAGATCATGGTTAATCTGATTATGTCCTCCATTCCTGTTTAGCCCTCATGACTTATTTTTTTAGTCAAGGATCTAACCACCTTTGTCTTCATGTTTTTAATTAATGAACACACTCCCATTGCTCATTAAGAAAGAAAGTTACAAAGACTCTCAACTTCTGTTGGAAAAACGTTCTTCCTTTTCTCTGTGTTATACAGGAGACTCCTTTGTCTTTCAACTGTCTCTCCCACCAGGGGCAACTTCCTTTCACACCCACCCTGTTATGACCCTTTAGGAACTTATATCTTTCAATATCACCTCACATTCTTCTAGACTTCAATAGATACAGTCTGTTCAAACTTTTCTTGTGAGATAACCCAGTCCCCTTACCAGGTGTCACTCAAGTGAACTTCCTTCAAACTGAGAGGGTGATGCATTTTGGGAAATCTAATTCTAGAGCCAACTATATTGTAAACAGAAGAGCCTTGGGTAAAGTTGATGAGCAGAGAGATCTGGGAGTTCAGGTCCATTAATATCCTGAAGGTGGCTGCATAGGTGGATAGAGTGGTCAACAAGGCATATGGTATGCTTGCCTTCATCAGATGGGGTATTGAGTATAAGAGCTGGCAGGTCATGTTAAAATTATACAAGACTTTGGTTCAGCCCATTTAGAATACTGTGTACAGTTCTGGTCGCCACATTAGCAAAAGGATGTGGACACTTCGGAGAAGTTGCAGAGAAAGTTTACGAGGATGTTGTCAGGTACGGAAGGTGCTAGCTATGAAGACAGGTTAATTAGGTTAGGATTGTTTTCATTAGGAAAAAGGAATTTGAGGGGGGGAGCTGATTGAGGTCTACAAAATCATGAAGGGTATAGACAGGGGAGATAGAGATAGGCTTTTTCCCAGGGTAAGGGATTCAGTAACAAGAGGTCACATGTTCAAGGTGAGAGGTGAAAAGTTTAAGAGGGATACACGTGGCAAGTACTTCACACAGAGGGTGGTAGGTGCCTGGAATGCGTCGCCAGCAGAGGTGGTAGAGGCAGGCATGGTCGATTCACTTAAGGTGCGTTGGGACAGATGCATGAGTAGGTGGGGAGCAGAAGGATACAGATGCTTAGGAACTGGGTGATAGGTTTAGACAGTGGATTTGGATCAGCTCAGGCTTGGAGGGCCGAAGGGACTGTTCCTGGGCTGTAAATGTTCTTTGTTTGTTCTTTCCTTGTTTGTTTCGGATGTGTTTACATCCTTTCTTTCATAAGGAGAACAAAATGAAACCAGACCACTGTGGATGCTGGAGATCAGACAAAAGAAGCAGAAATTGCTGGAGAAACGCAGCAGGTCAGGCAGCCTCTGTGGAGAGAAAGCAGAGTTAACGTTCTGGGTCCAGGGACTCTTCTTCAGAATGTCTTCATGCACTGAGCAGTCAATTTACCTCTTCAAAAGAGTCACTGTAACTCTGTTTTCTCTTCACAGAAGCTGCCAGACCTGCTGAGTTGCTTCAGCATTCTTTGATTTGATCCCAGATCTTCATAATTAGTCTCACCAAATGGTCTATACAACTGTTACAAAACTTTCCTTGCATCTATCTTTTTAATTTATAGGAAAGTCAGATTTAATCTGTAGAAAAACACTTGCATTTAGAAAATGCCTTTCAAAACCTCAGAATGTCATAATGCACCGAACAGCCAATTTACTATTGAAGTGGAGTCACTGTATAGAAATATTGGGAAATCTGGCAGTGAATTAGAATGAATCAAGCTTCCAATGTGTTGACATCTACACAATCAGTTTTTTTGTAGTGATGTTGGTTGAAGGATGGATATTGACCAGTGCACCAGGGAGAACACCATGGGAGGGCTATTTAAGCTAACTCATCAAGTTTAACCAAAGCTGCAATAGACAGATTTTTAAGCTGGAAGGGAGTTGAGGGTTATGAGAAAAAGACAGGAGAGTGGAGTTGAGGGCGATCAGATCAGCCATGATCTCATTTGCATGGCAGAACAGACTCGTTGGGCTGACTGGCTCACTTCTGCTTCTATGTCTTATAGTCTAACTGTTATGGGTTTTTTTCTATATTGCCATATATCTTTTCTATCCACCTGAGACAACCTGGATTAAGTTCAAATAAAGGTCGGATCCACTGATAGTTCACTCCATAAGGGCTGCACTGGAGTCTCATGCGCTGAAGAATCTGGAGTGGGAATTGAACCTGCAATTGTCCCACTCAGGTGGCAGTGCCACCTAAAATGCCGTCTCAAAAACTGATCCAGTCTTGCCATGTAGATTTTAATGCAGACCAATGTGCAAATAAGCTTTGCTGCCATGTCAGTCCTTCCAGTATTTTTTAATTCTTTCGTGGAATGTGCCAAGAGTTGTCCTTAATTGTACCATGAGAAGGCAGTGGTAAGCTGCCATCTTGGACTGCTGTGGAGTCCTTGAGATCTGGGATCCACACAAGGCTGGTTAGAAGGGAGTTCCGGGATTCTGACCCAGTGATACTGCAGGATCAGCGATATAATTCCCAGTCAGGATGTTGTGTGGCTCGGTGGGTAACTAGCAGATGGCGATGTTTCCATTCATCTGCTGCCCTTGTTCTTCCAAGGTAACGTTTGTGAGATTTTTCTGCCGATTTTGCAGTGTAAAACCTTGTTCAGTACAATGGCTCCATGAAATTTGGATCACATTATTGAATTCGCTGGGGAACACCAAGTGAGAGATGAAATAAGATAAACAAAGAGATGAAGATAAGTAATAATAAAAAGTGACATGATCCTTGAGTTAATAAAAGACAGTATCTGTTTTGCTTTAAATGAATGCACTTTCGCTACAGAATTTATGAATTTGCAGCACAACGCTGTCTTGCTGCAGTTTTTTCCTTTACTTGCCGCAGAATGCCTGTGTTACAAAACTTAATTCAAATCTTGACAATTTTTCCTATGATTTACAGTCTGCCAGTAACTTCTGGTACAATTCACAGGATGTTTCCAGGGCTTGTGACTGTACAACCGGTGGAGTTTTTGCCAAAAAAAACACTAATGAAGGGGCTGAGGCAGAGGCAGACAGCTCTTCTGTATAAACTTGTCTCACATTTGGGACACTCAATTACGGCATCGGAACTCCTTCAAGATTTCAGCAATTAATCTACCAGAAGCTATTAGTTTAACTGACGTGATGCTCTCATTCATTGCACAGGATTTTGTCCTGGAAAGTCTACATTCATAAATCACTGCAGTTCAGTTTTCTGCTGTGAGTCTTAGATATTAACAAGTGACGCAGATAATGTGGCAATTATGTTGGAATAAAAACTGACAGAACTGCGGATGCTGTGAATCAGAAACAAACACCGAAATTACTGGAAAAGCTCAGCAGGCCTGGCAGTATCGGTGAAGAGAAATCAGAGTTAATGTTTCAGGTCAGGTGAGGAAGGGTCTCCAGATCTGAAATGTTAACTCTGATTTCTCTCCATAGATGCTGCCAGACCTGCTGAGCTCTTCCAGCAATTTCTGTGTTAGCGATTATATTTTTTTAAAGAATGGAAAGCCAGCAGTTAGTCACGTTAGAATAGAAAGTTAATCTTTAGCAGGTGTGTGACAATGGGAAGCAATTATCATTTGTGCAAATACCACCCTGGATTTTCTCCTTTAATTGATGCAAGTGTTGTACTCACAACAGAGGATTTGTCCTCAACATTGTCCTCGTATGCAGTATAAATTGTTGCTCCTTTCCATATTTGCTATTCTTGCCAGGCTGTCCAGATGAAAAGTTTTGACAGCATGCCTCCTTCCTTCACCAATAATAATAGAGTGGCAGCTGAATGTCTTTGAGATGAGTTAACAGCTGCAGAGACGGCTGTGTTTGCCCTTCATTGTGATTAACATTCCAGGGTTGGAAGGGAATTGAGCCTGGTGACTGCACACCCTGCCTGTTCAGCGCACCAACATTGGACAGGGTTTGGCTGCATTGATTTCCAGCACCAGGCAGGACAGGGGTTTTTCCTGGATATTTCCAGCTGTGACCGCAGTAGTGACAATGATCTCTGTCCCATTCCAGATAGCTTCACGCCATTTAATAAACTCCTTCCTTCCTTTCCCTTTGACACAAAGAAGCTTTGTGACTGTTTGTAAAGCACGGTGACAAAATGGAGAACCTCCTGAGTCACATTCATATGCTATTTATTCAGACTCACCCAGTGGACTGTGAGTAATTGGTTGATCTTGCTGGGGTATGATAGATCAGTGAAAGGGCTACAGAACTGAAAGCAACAGATATATCATTCCATATATGGCTGGAGAAAACTAAATTAGCAGAACAGGGTTTTCTGATTATAACAGTACAAATGGACCTATTTTTAGTCAATCCTGTGAGACAGACAATGTGCAGTGCTCTGAATGGTGATTTTGTTTGTCTAAACTACACAAGTACTGACGTTAGTTGAGAAGGGCAGTGCTTTTCCATAGTTGATGGATATTGGAAAGTTTAAAATATCCAAACACTTTGACCTTTGAAGGTTCTTAGAGTGTTCAGTCCACCTACTCTGGGTGGAATGTAAATCTGTGAGGGGTGAAGATCATTACCTCAACTTCGATCAGCCACCTCTCCTCGCTCCAATCCATAGATTATCAAATTGTCTGTAAATGTATTCCATATTATATTAAGTAGAACTTCTTTCTAAATTGATGTTGCTGTTCAATGATCTAGAATACATATAATTACTTTATACACAAACACTATCAGATAACAAATCATAATTGGACTTCAGTCAATTCTAATTAACATGAAGTATCTCTCATTTGGTGAATTTTACGATTGGAAATCAGGCCCTGCAGCACAAACATGAAATCTGATGGTTGGTCATCAACTACCACCCAGTCTCTGATGATATGGGAGTTGGGTGGGTTGGTTCTGGAATCAGCTGCCCAGCAGCCATTTTAACAAAAACTAATGAATACGCTTTTAAGAAGACAGTCATAGAGTCATACAGCACAGAAACAGCCCCTTTAGTCCAACCAGTCCATGCCGAAAATACTTCCAAACCAAACTAATCCCATCTACCTGCTCCTGGCCCTTTTCCCTTCAAACCTTTCTTATTCCTATACTTATTCAAATTCTTTACAATGTTGCAATTGTACCCACATCCACCACCCTTCAGGAAGCTCATCCCACATCATCTATGTAAATAATTTGCCCTTATGTCTTTTTTAAATCTCTCTCCTCTCACCCTAAAATGCGCCTTCTAGTCTTGAAATCTTCCATCCTAGGGGGAAAAAAAAACATCTACCACTCGCCTGATCTGTACTCTCATTATTTTACAAGCCTCTGTAAGGTTGCCTCTCAACATCCTATGCTGCAGGGAAACAGGTCCCAGCCTATCCAAACTTTCTTTATAACTCAAATGTTAGCAGTTAGGAAAGCAAATGCAATGTTAACATCCTGATAAATCTCGTCTGAATCCTCTCCAGCTTGATAATATCCTTCCTGGGTGACCAGAACTCGATACAGTACTCTAGAAGAGGGCTCACCAATGTCCTGTACAACCTCAACATGACTTCCCAACTCCTCTACTCAAAGGACTGAGCATGCACAATTCTCCACTGTCTACGAGAGCGTTTGAAGATTGGATGTCAAAAGGGTTTGGGAGTCTCTTACAACAGCTAAAACAAAGGGTGGTTGGCAGAGGCAGTATGCCTGACCAGGTCTGGTACATTCTGCCAGGGATGGTGGCAGTATCTATGCAATCTTTAATGACATCTTTTTATATATAAAAAAAACTTCTCCTGTTCAAGATGATTAATAAATGGATTCTGAGGGAACTATACAATTCTATAAATACAAGTGTTAGCACACTACTCCTTGATGTGGCAGACTGCCGTGCAAATTTTTATGTGCTATCATGTGCAATATGAATCTTGCTACAAAAAAATTTCAAAGAAGCGTGTCCTGACCTCAAGACACTCCCCTGAGGAAATCTTGCAGAGGTGTCCTGCAGCTGAGATGACTGACCACCAACAAAGAGAGCCACCTTCCTTTGTGCTAGTTACGATTCCAACCATTGGAGAATTATTCTCCAGTTCCCATCGACTCTGATACTGCTAGGACTCGTTAATGCCACATTTGGTCAAATGATGTCTTAATTCTCACCCTAGTCTTTGAAATATAGCACTTTTATCCATGTTTGATTCAATGATCTAATGACAGCTCAGCGATTAGCACTGCGGCCTCACAGCACAAGGGACCCTGGTTCGATTCTAACCTTGGACAGCTGTCTGTGTAGAGTTTGCACATTCTCCCCATGTCTGTGTGGGTTTCTTCCCAGTGTCCAGGTTTCCTCCCACAGTCGAACGATATGCAGGTTAGTTGAATTGGCTATGCTAAGATTGGCAGGCGAAAGTGAGGACTGCAGATGCTGGAGATTAGAGTCAAGATTAGAGTGATGCTGGAAAAATGCAGCATCCAAGGAGCAGGAAAATGGACATTTCGGGCAGAAGCCCTATGCAAAGATTGCTCATAGCATTCAGGGATGTGTACGTTAGGTGTATTAGTGAGGGGAAACGTAGAGTAATAGGGTAGGGGAATGGGTTCGGGTGGGATACTGTTTGGAGGGTTGTGTAGACTTGTTGGACTGAAAGGCCTGTTTCCACACTGTAGAGATTCTACGATGTCAGGAGATGACTGACCCTGGTGGAACCCAAACTGCGTGTCAGTGAGTTGGTTATTCTTTTGTGCATACTGTCAATGTTCTGTTCAATCACTTGACTGACGATCACGAGTAGAGTCAATCAGCAGAGGGCAGAGGAAGAATGTGGCCTAGTGATTCTATTGCTAGATGATTAATTCAGACAGCTAGGTAATGATCTGAGGACATGTGTTCAAATCCTGTCAGAGCAGATGGTGGAATTTGAATTCAATAAAAGTCTGGAATTACGAGTCTAATGATGACCAGTAAACCATTCAGTCAAAAAAACATCCGGTTCACTAATGACATTGAAGGAAGGAATCTTCCATCCTTACCTGGTCTGGACTATATGTGACTCCAGACCCCACAGTAATGTGGTTCACTCTTAACTGCCCTCTGGGCAATTCGGGATGGGCAGTAAATGCTGCCTAGCCAGTTGATGTCCAGATCCTGTTAACGAATTCAAAAAAGACTGAGGTGGTGGTAATAATAATTGGTTTGGATTTATCCTGCTATATGAAAGGTCATATCAAGATAATTTTCCGCATTGCTGAGTCCTCGTGCACTGGAACACCTTGGCAGGTTCTGGAGGGCAAATCCTATTGCCAGATCATTATCAGTGTAATATCCAGTTCCTTCAGCCATTTCTTGACGTCATGTGGAGTGAATTCAATTGGCATTTGTGATGCTAGTGCCCTCAAGAAAAAGCTAAGACATGTCATCGCCTGGCATTCCTGACTGAAAATTGCTAAAGGTCTTTTGCACTGATATTCTGGGCTCCCTCATTGTTGTAGATGAAATATTTGGGGCACAACCTTCTCCAGTGTATTGTTTAATTTTCTGTCACCATTCACGACTGGAAGTGGCAGAACTGCAGTCCTTAAATCTTACCCATTGTTTATGGAATTGCTTAGTTCTATCTATCACTTGCTACTTATGTTGTTTGGCACATAAGTAGTCCTGCTTCACCAGCGTGACACCTAGTTTTAGGTACGGCTGGTGCTGCTCCTGGTTAGCATGCAGGGTCAATTAGCAGTTAGGAAAGCAAATGCAATGTTAGCATTCATTTCCAGAGGGCTAGAGTACAAGAGCAAAGAGTTGTGAACACAGCCCAAACCATCCCGCAAGCCAACCTCCCATTCATTAACTGTATCGCCACTTCTTGTTTCTGTGAAAAAGCAGCCAACGTCATCAAAGATTCCTCCTGCACTGGTTATAGCCTCTTCCAACCTCTACAGTCAGCCAGAAGATACAGAAGCTTAAACACAGGCACCAACAAGTTCAAGAACAGCTTCTTCCCCACTAGATTGCTGAATAGATCTTCCAGATTTCAAATTTTGCTTTTGTACACCTCCTGTGCAACTATAAAACTCTGTGTGCCTCATTCTGTCCACCTTATCATCCGTATGTCCTTGTATGCACCGCACACAAAACAACTTTTCACTGTACATAGGTACATGTGACCACAATAAATTGAATCAAGTGTATTGCTGAGGTTGCATAAGGTTCTGGTCAGAGCACATTTGGAATGTTGTGAGCAGTTTGAGCCCCATATTTAAGGAAAGTCTTGAAGGGGGTCCAGAGGAGGATTGAAAGACTTGTCACATGAGGAGCATATAGGTCTGTATTTGATGGAGTTTGAAAGGACTGGGGGGATCTCATTAAAACTTACCAAATACTAAGAGGCCTGGACAGAATGGATATGGAGAAGATGTTTTCACCAGTAGAAGAGACTAGGACCTGAGGGCACAGCCTCAGAGTGAAGGGGTGGCCCCTTTGAGCTGAGATTAGGAGGAATTTCTGCAACCAGAGGTTCTCGAGCTCTATCTTAAAGGTGTACCACTACACCATTGTGTCCATCAATAATGAAAGGGTTGTCATTGTTACATTTGGAATCAGTAACGTAGTGGTAATATTATTGGAGTAGTAATCCAAACATTTAGCTTCATCGTTGGAAACCAAGTTCAAATCTCATCAAGGTAACAGGAATTAATCAATCAATCAATGCATCTGACATAAAGTGTTGCCATGTGACTCCAAACTAATAGCAATGTGGTTGACTCTTCATGAACTGGGAGCAGACTGTATCTCTCACTTGGTTGCATGCTACGATAGTGCTCACTCACTCTGAGCCGACTTGGGGACTCACTACATCCCTGCTTGCCTTGCCCTTCTTAATTGCAATCTTCCACTGAGCCAGCGAATCCAGGCTGCCATACCACTATGCTCTTGAGCATGGACAGAAGGTCAGAGAGCTTGTCATTGACTGTCAGCTGTCGTCAGTCAAACTTTGGCAGGGGATGTATGTGTGAAGGGTACCAGTGCTATATGTTCGCCTTGGTCCCAAAGCCAATTCCTGGCTCACTGAAGTCTCTAATTCAATAACAGGGATGCCAGGTTCCATTCCCTGGCCTGACTACCAATCTCTACTCCAACCTGATAAAACATAGCCCTGAGACAGTAGAAGAGAGAAATATATAAAAAAAACTTGCCATCAAAATGGCTGCTCGTGGTGCCAAATGCTAGAGATTGGTCTGCAGGTTTGGCATGTAAAAATGTGTTTTCTGGCTATGTGTACACAGCAGATGTTGGAAAACAAATATTCACCTATAAACATTAACAACATGCAAATAGGCTTGAGTGATGATCTCTCTCATATTTGCTAAATTTAACTTGGTTGTTGGAGGATTATCAACCTCATGCAGAATGATTCATTGTGAGTTATCTTGCAGGATAGTGTGAGTGGCCGTTACTACTCCAATAATATTACAACTATGCTACTATCTCTAAATGTAAGACCATGGCCCTTAATTACCTGGGTGATGTCCACCTTTTCAGTAAGACAGAATCAATGGGCTGTCAAATCTTGTCAGTCAATAATCCACTAAATTATATCTGTTGAGCCATTCTAATATACTGCAATCTGTCCTAATAAAGTCCCATCATCACAGTCTTGGCTGTGGAATGCTGGGTGGCTGCTTTTGTTCAGTATTTAAAATCTCAAACCAGGATTTACTACATTGTTTCATTTATGACACCCTCCAATGCCGCTCCATCTGTCGAAATCTCTAGCCATCAGTTTATGTTATAAGCCTCGGATACCTTGTCTGCAAACGGGTGCAGCAGATTCATTAAGTCAGAGGGAATGCTCTTTCACCCAAATGAATATTTTAAAAAGTTGTCCATTTTCGCATTCACGAGTTGAGATCTCAATATTCGATTACGCCAGTAGCTTACCAATGGACAAACAGCAGAAATCCAACACCAGTGAGATTTCTAAATTGCTACAAGCCTGCCAGGTGGCAGTCAAGTTTATAAATCATTTGATGCAATTGTTTCTCTTCTTTTGGCTTGAATTTGGATAATAATGTGAGTAGCTTGTCAGTGCTGCATACATCTCCTGCAAAATCCATCCAGTTACTCAAACGCAGAGCACCAGTTCAGTGCTTCCAGAGGTGATCTGTTTGATGTCATTGAATAAGAATCTGGTAGAAGGCTGCAGAAAATGACAGACATCAGCAGGTAATGATGAACAAAACGGGTTATTCCACCATGAATGTAATTATTGTGAAATGCTCAGTAATTGCTAATTCTTTTGCGACAAAGCCAAATAGTTTGTGACAGCTCCCATTTTATCAGCTCTTGTTTTAAACTGTTCCTATCCTGTGCAATTTGTACCATTTGAATTGAGCTGCTGTGATGCTGGGGAGATTGCTATTTGCTTGCACATACGGACATGGATTATTTCTGCAGCAAGAATTTGCACAGGATGAGTCTATATCTATTTACCCAGCAGTGTTAGCTTAGTTACAATTCCAGGAGACCATTAACCATGAATTGCCTTCTGGCAGTCAACTACAACAGCCACTTGTGTTTTTCTAGTTCTTTTTAAGGTAGCAAAACATTATTGAATAAAATTTGAAACTGGGCCATATAAGATATTCGTAGTTGCTCGCTCGTACAAAATCTGAATATTGCTGGAAATAAAAGCAGATTTGATGAAGCTTTTGATCTTACACTCATCAGGGCATTTCACAAGAATGCAAAAGGGAAACAGCATTTATCTGTATGAGAAAAGCGTGTTCACTGATTGACAAGTGGATTGTGATTGGTAGGAGCATTCAAATGGGGAATGTGCTGCTTCATGATGATTGACAGTTAACTGCTTTAATTAAAGCAGATTTAAGATTCAAAGCAGACTGTTTGATTCTGACTGGTCAAGACATTGTATTAAACATGAACTAGAGGAGGCTGTAACCTATTTTATTGAGTTGGAAGAGGTAAAGTGTGTATGCATGACAAAAATAGAAATTGCTGGAAAAGCTCAGGAGTTCTGGCAGCATCTGTGGAGAGAAACCAGAGTTAACGTTTAGAATTAATTTGTCTTCCCCAGCTCTGAGGAACGGTCACTCAAACTGAAACATTAATTTTGATTTCGCTCTACAGGTTCTGCCAGACCTGCTGAGCTTCTCCATCAATTTCTGCTTTTGCTTCTGGTTTGCAGCATCTGCAGTTCTTTCAGTTTTTATTTAGTCTGTATGCATATTCTTTCTTCTTAAAAAAGAACAGGACTCCGTTTATTAGTATATGTAGCTTCTCATGCATGCAAATGCGTCACGCTGCAAGCCTAACTCAAAATCGCAAATTGGTTATTGAATTCTTTGCACGTTCAGAATTATTCAGCAAATGTTGACCAACAGTGGAATCAAGTCAAATGTTGGATGCTATGCTTTCAGTTTTGTAAATGGGTGTCTGACTGGCAACAATCAGTACCATGCTTGCTATGACCAGCCAAAGTGACTCAATTCAATGGTCAGGTTTTGGGTTGTATGGCCTATATACCTAACATCACTCAGGCACTAAAGTTTATGGACCACACTATTCATTTGTGTGAAAAGTAAAATTCTTCTTGGCTTGATGGCAACATAGCATCTCACTAATTGCAAAAGCCGTTTGTGTTGCTATTGCACCGTAGCAGTGATCATAAGACCAGAAGATGCAGGAGCAGAATTTGGCCATTCAGTCCATCGGGTCTGCTCTGCCTCTTGATCCTGCTAATAATAGGAGTTGGGAGGTCATATTGTGGCTGTGTAGGACATTGTTAAGCCACTTTTGGAAAACTGTGTTCAATTCTGGTCTCTCTGCTTTAGTAATTATGTTGTTAAATTTGAAAGGTTTCGAAAAGGACTTACAAGGGTATTGCCATTGTTGGAGATGTGGGTATTTGAGCTATAGGGAGAGGCTGAACAGGCTCAGGCTATTACCTCTGAAGCGTTAGAGCCCAAGGGATGATCTTATAGAGGTTTATAACATCATGAGGGGCAAGGGTAGAGAGAATAGCCAAGGTCAGTTCCCTAGGGTAAGGGAGTCCAAAACCAGAGGGCATAGGTTTCAGGTGAGTGGGTAAAGATTTATAAAGGTACCAAAGTACCAACTTTTTCACACAGAGGCTGGTGCGTGTATCCAATGAGTTGCCAGAGGAAGTGGTAGGGACTAATACAATAGCAACAGTTAAAACTTAGGAATTCTCTACCTCAGAACATTGTGGAAGATCAGGAATTGAATAATTTCAGGATAGAGAGGGATACTCATCTGAATATTAAAGCTATCAAAGGGTCCAAGGATGTACGTGAAAATGGCACTGAGATACAATGATCTAGTCAATCTAACAGACTTGATAGACTGAATAGTCTATTCATATCTTTTCCCCCATTCATAGTACATATGTGTCACTGGCCATGCCCAGCATTTATAATCCATCCCTAATTACCCAGAGGGCAGTCAACCACATTGCTGTTGGCCTGGAGTCACATGGAGGCCAGACAACATAAGAATGGCAATTTCCCTTCCCTAAAGGACATGAGTGTATCAGATGGACATTGCCTCAAAAACCAATCCATGGTGATCATTTGACTTTTAAGTCCAGATTTTGTTTTCAATTCAAATGCCACATCTGCCATGGCAGGATTTGAACCCAGGTACCCCAGAACATTACCTGGGCCTCTAGATTAATAGTTTAGTTGACCTAGTTTACCACCAGGTCATTGTCTCTTCATATTCTCTGGAGTCTCATGTTTCTGCATAATCCTGGTTGAGTGAATTCCCATTGTGTTTCACAGTAACATTCCCCTTTCTCACACTTTCTAATCAAGATAGTCACATAAAATTATATTTTGTGGAATGTTATAGAACTGAAACTAACCATTTAGCTCAACCCCTACATTTTTGCTTCATGCAGTATTTCCTCTTGTGATTGACTTCTCCCCTCTCCCAACCAAGAGCTTGACATTCCCACATGTAAATGCCATTTTCCTTTTGTAAGTACAAGCCTGTTGGATTTAGAGTGTCTACTGTAACTTGCATGTTGGATCATCACCTGTTGCTGATCTAGATCAGTTTGGAACTGAGGACAGATGTCCATTCTGTCCCTCCCTGGAAAGATTACCAATCAGGAATTTAGAATCCTATTCTTTGTCTGATTTGGGCTATATTGAGTTGTTACTGTTTTGTCTTCATTAGTTTAGTGGGAATCTGACAGAGATGTTAGCTGCCCTGTGTTGAATTTACTTGACCTGCAAATGAATGCAATTAAATGATGCACAAATGACTCAAACGTTAATTGGAACATAATGCATGGAAAGGTGGTTGTCATTTTCACACAGCAAGATCCCATGATCAGCAATGATGTTGATGAGCAGGTAATTACTTAATTATTCTGGTTGATGTATAAATGCAGGGCATTCGATTGGTAGAGCTTCCTTGCCACTAAAGGGCTCCACCAACATGACACAATTAAAATAAGGAAAGGTAAAGTTAACACCATCATAAAGGGCCATGGGGCTGCTCTCTCATTAGACAGAGACAACTGTTGGTGGTTTAACCTGAGGGTCACTGCTGTGTTTGGAATGAGAGCCAGGTAGATCTCACTGACTATGGGATCCTTGATTGGGGTTGTTACCCTGGGGCCAATCAGGGACCCCTGACTGCCAGATATAAACAGCATGTCTCCTTATTCTAAGGACTGGCTTGGAGCTGGCTGGTCAGAACTCTTGTAAATAAAGTGTGATGGGATACCAGCTTCTGTGTAGTTATTTCAGTCACGACGTCTCAAGTGAGGGGAGACTTTGAAACAGAGAGTCCTTCATTGTAATCTGAGCTGGTGCAGGATTTGAGCCAATGCAGTTGGCGTTACTCCGCAATACAACCACCACCCAGCGAACTGAGTTCGCCTGCTATTACAAGCCCTTTGAAGGTGTAAAGATAGACCCTTTCTGTTTCTGTCTCTGTCTCTGTCTCTCACCGTGAACGGCACGGTGGCACAGTGGTTAGCACTGCTGCCTCACAGCGCCAGAGACCTGGGTTCAATTCCTGCCTCAGGCGACTGACTGTGTGGAGTTTGCACGTTCTCCCTGTATTTGCGTGGGTTTGCTCTGGTTTCCTCCCACAGTCCAAAGATGTGCAGGTCAGGTGAATTGGCCATGCTAAATTGCCCGTAGTGTTAGGTAAGGGGTAAATGTAGGGATATGGGTGGGTTGCGGGTCGGTGTGGACTTGTTGGGCCGAAGGGCCTGTTTCCACACTGTAAGTAATCTTGTCTCTGTTTCCCTCCAATTTGTTACATGGTGGCTTGGAACTGGTGAATGAATATAATTTTTTCTTTGAGATTTGATCACTTCATTAAATCCTCTCTGTCTATCACATGATTTTATTGCATGAGACAACTCACAACCTACCAGCAGCCTGGCATCTCGGTTTCTCTATACTTGGCGATAGGAGGAAATTGCACACAACCTTCTTAAGACCTTCATTTTATTAATTCCATGACCAGTCGTCAGATGTTCCTGGTGGATGTGAGTAAGGAGGTTTCTTTTTTCCATAGTCTATCATGCTACTTTTTTAGAATAATTGTTCAAGAGCTTGTAAATGAGACCACAAGTTTTGTTTTCAGTACAGGAGCCAGCGCTAATTACTAATAATGTTGATTTGGATGCCTCAACTTATTATTGGCATGACATTCCCGTGCATGAATTCAGAAAATAGTATTCTTCCAGCTCATAGCAAATCGAGTGTGGTTGATGAGGACAAAAACAGAAAGTCCTGGAGAGAGTCAGCAGCCCTGGCAGCATCTGTAGAGAGAAATAGTTCAAATCCTATGACCTTTCATCAGAATGACCCTTCTTCTTCTGATGAAGAGTCACTGGACTCTAAACATTAACTCTGGTTTTCTCTCTCTCTACAGATGCTACCAAACCTGCTGAGTCTCTCCAGTGCTTTGTTTTTGTTTCAAGTTTCCAGTACTCACAGACCTTTGTTTTATTATAGTTGTGCTCATTTAATACATAATGTGTTGTTAGTACCAAACTAGGGGAAATAGATCTTTAAATGTCTCATATGAAACCCAGCCATCAAAAACCTACTTTCTGTCCTCGCTTTACCAAGAGTATGATAATAATATTTAAACATCAGCCTGGGGCTGCTTTTGACTGGTAGCAATGAGCAGACTTAAAGCAACAGGTTGGGTCAGAGGTAACACTGATCGCTCTGCTGGTCAAGGCCCCTTGTTTGGAGATGAAATGAACGGTTATTCATTTGTATGGAAAGTCAGTGGAGTAAAGACTTCCATGAATTTGTTGTGGACATTTTTTTGCTCTGTCTTCTCCAGAAGCCTGTAGACTTCAGACAGAACCAAAGTCTTTGGACTTTCAGACAGGAAGCCAGTGTTAAAAGTCTCACCACGTTTGGAAAGTTTATTTCCTCCCCATTCATTGACTTCCACTTTGCGAGATGTACCTGTTCCTTATTGTACATGATGAAGGGCTCTGGCCCGAAACGTCGAGTTTCCTGTTCCTTGGATGCTGCCTGACCTGCTGTGCTTTAACCAGCAACACATTTTCAGCTCTGATCTCCAGCATCTGCAGACCTCACTTTTTACTTGTTGTACATACGCTTTGCATTGAAGTAAGTTTGCCTATAAGGACTCTGTATGCTTTGTGTACACAGTGTTGCAAATCTTCCTGCCAGTTCATCTGCCTTGCGTTTGAAAACTGCACACGCTACAGAAATTGATTGGTTTCCTGTAATGTCTGTTTCATAACTTGTAATGTGTCTTACAGTGTTATAGAAACTAAGCTACAGAGCTGAGCAAATCCTGATGAGTGTTTGATTATGGGATCATTGTCATGAGCATGACATTTCTCCCTTTTCTAAAACTGAAAGTAAAGCAGCCCTTTGCTTCAGTATTTATTTTTCAGTAATTGATGCCAAACAGAGGAAGGTAGAAGACAGAGAGGGTGGTGGTGGAGGGTTGCTTTTTCAGACTGGAGGCCTGTGACCGGTGGTGTGCCACAATAATCAGTGCTGAGTCCACTGCTTTTTGTCATTTATGTAAATGATTTGGATTTGAACATAGGAGGTATGGTTAGTAAGTTTGCAGATGACACCAAAAGTGGAGGTGTAGTGGACAGTGAAGAAAGTTACCTTAGAGTAGAACGAGATCTTGATCAGACGGGTCAATCGGCCAAAATGTGGCAGATGGAGTTTGATTTAGATAAATGTGAAGTGCTGCATTTTGGAAAGGCAAATCCAGGCAGGGCTTGCACAGTTAATGGTAAGGTCGTCGGGAGTGTTGCTGAACAAAGAGACCTTGGAGTGCAGGTTCATAGTTCATTGAAAGTAGAGTCACAGGTAGATAGGATAGTGAAGAAGGTGTTTGATATGCCTTTACTGGTCAATGTTTTGGTACAGGAGTTAGAAGGTCATGCTGTGGCTATGCAGGACATTGATTAGGCCACTTTTTGAATACTACATGCAATTCTGGTCTCCCTACTGTAGGAGGGATGTTGTGAAACTTGAAAGGGTACAGAAAAGATTTGCAAATTCATGGAAATCTTTACTCCACTGACTTTCCATACAAACAAATATCTGTTTATTTCATCTTTAAACAAGGGTCCTTGACCAGCAGAGTGATCAGTGTCACCTCTGCCCCAAACTGTTGCTTAAAGTCTGCTCATTGCTATCGGTCAAAAGCAGCCCTAGGATGTTGCCAGGATTGGAAGTTTTGAGCTGTAGGGAGAGGCTGATTAGCATGGGGCTATTTTCCCTGGAGTGTCAGAGACTGAGGGGTGACCTTATAGAGGTTTAAAAATTATGAGAAGCATAGATAAGGTAAACAGACAAGGTTTTTTTCCCCTGAGGTGGGGGAATTCAAAACTCAAGGACAAAGGTTTAGGGCGACAGGAGAAAGATTTAAAAGGGATTTAAGGGGAAACATTTCCACAGAGAGTAGTGCTTGTATGGAATAAGCTACTAGAGAAAGTGGTGGAGGCTGGTGCAATTACAACATTTAAAATGCATCTGGATAGGTAGATGTATAGAAAGTGTTTAAAGGGATTTGGTCCAAGTGTTAGCAAATGGGACTAGATTCATTGAGAATATCTGATCAGAATGAATGAGTTAGACTGAAGGGTCTGTTTCTGTGCTGAACATCTCTATGATTCTAATATGATCAACTTTCACAATCAGTTTGTTGGAGAGAGTGGTGAATCTAAGACTAGTGTTTTAAACTTAAATCAGGACAATTATACGGGCAGTCATTCAAGTATTTGTGAGACAACATCTCAAATATTATGGACAGTTTTAGCTTACTTATTTAAAATAAATGTATATAAATGTATTTGAGAGGATTCAGTGAAGGTTCATTTGTGACTGATTGCTGGGATGGAGCAGTTGGGATGTTGTCTTATGAAGGTAGGAAAGGTTAGAAAGTTTAATTCACTCATGGGATGTAGGAACTTCAATCGAGATAAGAATCCAATTCTTACTACCCTTTAGAAGGTAGTGGTAGGATGTCTTTTAAACTGCCACAATCTATGATGTGCAGGTACACCTGCAGTGCTGTTCGGGAGGACCTTCCAGGATTTTACACAGTAATGGTGACTGAACATTATATAATTCCAAATCAGGATGGTGTATGACTCGAAGGGGAACATGTAATGGCTGATTTTCCCATGTATCAGATGCACTTGTCCTGCTGGGTGGTAGAGGATATGGGTTTGAAAAGTACTTGGTTAGTTGTTACAGTCCATCTTGTACATACCACTTCCGTTGTACATCGATTGAATGTTTAAGGTTACAAATAAATTGATTTGTTTTGTCGTGCATGGTGTTGAGCTTCTTGAATGATGTTGGAGTTGCACTAATCCAGCCAAGTGGGGAATATTCCATTGCCCTTCTGCCTTGTAGATGATGAACAGGCAGACAGGAAGTTAATTACTCACTATGGAACTCCTAGCCTCTGACCAGTTCTTGTATCTGCACAATACAAGATATCAGATTAGTTTCTGATCATTGGTAACCCCACGGGAAGAGTGGGGAATTCAGTGATGGTAATGCCATTGAATGTCAAGTGGCAATGATTATGTCATCTTTTAGTGGAGATCGTCATTGTATGACATGAATTTTACTTGCCATTTATCAGCCCAAGGCTGGATATTATCCAGGTCTTCATGTATTTGGACATGATCTACTCTTATTGGAAGAATCATGAACAATGCTGAATATTGTGCAGTCCTCCCCTCCACTCCATATCTCTGGAGTTCAGCTCTTATGTTCATGTTTGGAACAAGATTTTGAGATCAGGAGTTGAGCAACTCTATGAACCTCAATCTGAGCTTCAGTGCACGGGTTCTTGTTGACTAAGTGTTACTTGATCGCATAGTTGATAAGTGGGAAAGACGTTCCAAAGAGTCATATAAACAGCTACAAAACGTCTTGACTCCCAAAGCTTTGAAATCCTTCAGAGTCAAGGTGGAACTTTATAAGCTTCACAGTCTTCCTCCAAGTAAAACTGCACAGCAACATTAGGAACAGACTCTGAATAATTCTGAAAACCTGGCATCGGAAGAATTGTAAGCTGGTTTTATTATTATGTCCCATCAGAGCTGCGATAGGCTCTGAGATACAATTCTCAATCCAGTTGAGAATATGAAACAGAGCGAAAATGTATCTAGACCAATCAAATAAGCCACCCTCATTAATTCAATGCTATAAACAGAAAATGCTGGATTTCAGTCCATAGGTGAGGAAGTATCTGAGAAGCAGAAGCTTGGATCTTCTGAGGTGAGGCAGTTGCTAATCTGCTTGATCTTTAGTCTGACTTGACTTGGTTTCTTGAGGGTCTTCCAAGGTTGGCAGTTACCAGAAATGCAAAGCGTAGCGTCCCTTCAAGAGCTCAGCTACAACTGGGTAGAATCAAAGGAAGAGTGAATAATACCTCCTATTTTTAGACGTTGCTGCAGGGGATAAAGGCAAGATCCAATTTGAATCTTAGTGAATGGATGAGTGAGGTAAGTAAGCAATCATTGGCTGGGTGTGGGGGCAGCCTTGCAGGTGGGTGAGCAGGCAGATGAGTGAGGTGGGAGCTTGATAGTGTACATAATGGTTAGGATGTCCAGTGGATGAGTTGTCAGGTGGGTGAGCTGGCAGCTGTGAGTGGTGGCAGGTAATGAAGTGTTAGTCAGGACTGGCCATGATCAGGGATTAGTCAGGTAGTTGAGGCAGGGTAATCAAGGATGGGAGGGAGTGGTGAGGGACTCAATGCTGATTGAGGTGTCAGTCCTGGAGTCACCTGAGAGTTAGACTAAGTGTCTTCTTTCTAACACTTTCTGGATCACTATTCAGTTGGCGCAGAATGATTCGGAGTCTCTGTGGCTCAGAGATGAAAATTTTTATTAAAGATCTCTAGGAGCATTCATTTGAAATTTAAACCTTCTAGTCAATTTCCACACAGGTTAGCACATCAGAATTTCCACAGAATTCTGCTGAATGGCTGTGGTTGTACAATCATTAGAGACTAGAAAATTTGTACCGGAGAGAATATTTCCGGTTGTTGGTCTGGTGAAGAGTCATCAACCTCGAGTGCTACATTGAGTTCTCCCTTTACAGGTGGCTCCAGGTCAGTTGAGAATCCAACAGCATTTTGTATTTTTCGTCCTATATAGATTGGTCAAGTAGAATTGGTTGACTGCTGCTACATTGCTTTGGCTTCCTGCCCCAACCACAAGGTACTTAGGCTTTGCAGATACTGCTAATGGCCATTTGTAATATTTTAATGAGCTGTCACTCTGAGCAATTCCACCTATAAACGAAGGAGTTGAACATGTGTTGGAAAGTTGAAGTGTGGTGGCAGGTGAAGCAAAATTGTTGGTGTTCTTCTTTGAAACACCCATCTGTTGGCTCAGCCTTGCAGGGCCACAGAGTTGCTGAAAGGAAGATTTTCATTGGGTTGGCTTTTTGATATCTTTGTACAAACATGCCAAATGCCTCATTACAAGAGTTAGCAACAACTTCAGGTGGCTAGCTCAATGGCCCATCCATCAAGCTGACATGGCTTTGTGTCAAAAAGGATTATAACTGATGGCGCCCTTGAGATATTTGCAAAGTGCTTTTAGTGATGGAGAACTAAAATCGCTTACCAAACTTTCCTGAATATTAGAATTTAGGTAATAATCCCATTGGTTACATGTGTAAACCTAGATATAATTACACGTTAATCACACACTCTACCTTTTAACCAAATCTTAGCCTTTGAATTATCATCAATTTGCTCATGCTAATGAAAAGAGAAGAGCTTGCACAGGGCAGAGAGGAAGAAGATATTTTAAGAATTTCACTAATGGCCTGACCTGCTAAACATAATCTTTAAAGGGCTTTGGTGAAACAGATCAGTTTTTCCCCAAAAATGGGCAATGGTTTAACAATCATCATTAGACTCTTAATTCCAGATTTTTGTTTCTTCATTGAATTGGATTTCCATCATCTGTTATGCTGGGCTTTGAACCCAGGTCTCCAGAATGTTATTTGGGTGACTAAGTCTAATAATCTACTGGTTAATATCACAAGGCCATTGCCTCCCCATGGAACAGGGTTGTATATGAAGAGAATATTTTTTATTGCTTGTACTGAAGACTCCAATGTTTTAGATTATGAATGGAAAATCAAACTGCATAAAGCTCCATGTCAGAAGATATTGGACATAACTCGTGGCTTCGTCAATATGAACCTTGAAATTGCACAATGTGACATGGGACTCATTTTCACTTATATCACCAACACAACAACATCATGTTCATGCTCAGAATTATCTTCCCTTTCTCTCTACTATGCAAGTTCAGGTTAGTGCTTCCAATTAAAACACAGTATGTTTCCATAACATGGAGCTTGCATGTTCTGCATGGGCTTCTGCCAGGTGCTCCGGTTTCCTCCCATAGTCCAGAGATGTGCTGGTAGGTGGATTGATCTTGTCAAATTCCCCATTGGCAGGGATGTGCAGGGTGGTTGGATTAACCATGGTTCGTGAAGGATAATAGGGATAGGGTAGGAGGCTAGGTTTTGGTTAGGATTCTCTTTGGAGGGATCACTGTGGAACAGGATTAGCACAAATATTCTCTCTAATTGTGATATTTAGCAATCTTCCAGAATTTGCATTGAGAAATGTTATCCAAATATACCACTGATCTGTTCATGAGAGAAACAGTATCTGAAGCTTAAGCACTAACTTCTGGAATTTCCTCTCTGTCACTTTACCCAGCCCTCTGCTTCATTTAAAGACCTTTCATCACTTAAATCAACACATGACTTGGTGTCAAACTTTGCCCGATTATATAGGTCACATCATAATGTGTCTTGTCACATCTTTATCCATCAAAGATGCTATATAAATGCAAATCCTTGTTGCCAGAAATAACTCAAAATGCTACGAAATTTTGGAACTCAGTTTGGTGGATTTTGGAATTCATTTCTGCAAATGGCAATTGACGTTCCATTAATTTTAAAATTGAAATTAACATTTCCTTATTATCCAAAGGGAGACGGGGCTGGTTGTTTTGTTTCACAGATCTTACTGTACCAGAGCTACAGGCAACATTCCCAGATTATAGGTACCAGTCTTATGTTCAGTGAGTCAGTTTAACATTCGGTCAATTAAGCAGTTAGTCAGCTGGCCAGTTAAATATACAATATAAGTCTCAGTTCCAGAACATCTCTGCAGGAGTTCCTCGGGGTTGTGTCCTAGACCTAATCATCTTCTGCTGCTTCATCAATGACCTTCCCTCCATCATTAGGTGAGAAATGGGGATGTTTGATGATAGCTGAAAATATGTTGCTGGAAAAGCGCAGCAGGTCAGGCAGCATCCAAGGAACAGGAGATTCGATGTTTCGGGCATAAGCCCTTCTTCCTTATGCCCAAAATGTTGAATCTCCTGTTCCTTGGATGCTGCCTGACCTGCTGCGCTTTTCCAGCAACACATTTTCAGCTCTGATCTCCAGCATCTGCAGACCTCACTTTCTCCCCATGTTTGATGATAGCAATGTTCAGCACCACTTGTAAATTCTCAGGGACTGAGGCAGTCCATGCACAAATGTAGCAACACCTGAACAATATCCAGATTTGGGCTAACAAGTGGCGCATAAGATTCACACCACACAAGTGTCAGGCAATAGCCATCTCCAATCATTGTCCTTTAATATTCAAGGGCATTACCATCACCAAGTCCCCTACTGTCAACAATGACCAAATATTGAACTGGACTTACCATAGAAATACAATGGCTACAATTAAAAAGAGGGGCATAGATAGGGTGAATAGCCAAGGACCTTTTGGGTGGGAGAGTCCAGAACTAGATGGCATAGATGTAAGAAGAGAGGGGAAAGATTTAAAAAGGACCTGAGGGTTAACATTTTCACATAGAGGGTGGTCTGTATGGAATGAGCTGCCAGAGGAAATAGCAGAGGTGAGTTCAATTGCAACATTTAAAATGTATCTGGATGGGTACATGAATCAGAAGGATTTAGATGTATCTGGGACTGATGCTGACAAACAGGATGAGGTCAGATTGGGACATCTGGTTAACCAGATGAGATGGACTGAAGAGTCCGTTTCCGTGCTGTATCCCTCCATGTCTCTGTAATAGCAGGTCAGAGGCGAGGAACCCTGCAGTGAGTAGCTCACCTTGTGACTCATCTAACCTGTCCACCAGCTAAAAGGCACAAATCAGGGGTTTGGGGGAATATTTCCACTTTTCTGGATGAGTGCAGCTCCAACAACACTGAAGAGGCTTCACACCATCCTGAATAAGGCAGCGCATTTGATTGACATCACATCCTCAAACATCCATTCCCTCTACCAGCAATGCATAGTAGCACCTACAAGAATCACTGAAGAAATTCACCAAAGCTCCTCAGACAGCACCTTCCAAACCCATGACCACTTCCATCTGGAATGCCAGTAAATATACGGGAACACCATTGCCTGCAGTTCCCTTCCAAGCCACACACCATCTTGACTTGAAAGTATGTCACCATTCAAAAAACAAAGAACAACACAGCACAGGAACAGGTCCTTTGGCCTACCAAGATTGTGCTGACGCATGATGCCTTTCAAAGATAAAATCCTATTACCTCAATGCTATCCATATCCCTCAATCCCTGCCTATCCATCAAGATGCCTGTTTAACATTGCTATTGTATCAACTTCCACCAACCCCTCTGGCAGTACATTTTAGCACTTAACCAGCCTCTATGTGTAAAAATGTGCCTCTCACATCTCCTTTGTGGGTGGCATGGTGGCACAGTGGTTAGCATTGCTGCCTCACAGCGCCAGAGACCTGGGTTCAATTCCCGACTCAGGCGACTGACTGTGTGGAGTTTGCACATTCTCCCCGTGTCTGTGTGGGTTTCCTCCGGGTACTCCGGTTTCCTCCTACAGTCCAAAGATGTGCAGGTCAGGTTAATTCGCCATGCTAAATTGCCCGTAGTGTTAGATAAGGGGTATGGATGGGTTGTGGGTCGGTGTGGACTTGTTTGGCCAAAGGGCCTGTTTCCACACTGTAAGTAATCTAAACTAACCCACTTTTGCCTTCAAATTATGTCATTGACATACCTAACCTGGGAAAAAATTCCAATTATCCATTCGATAAATTGTTGATTGATATAAATATAGATTGTTGCAGAATTGAACTGGTGTCATGTGACCAACCAAGTCAATACAAGTGGCCAGCAGCTCTGAAGTCCCAGTGTGTGGGGATTGCTATAGGGGAGCGTGGTCCTGGCGGGGTCAGGAGGGACAGTAGCCAGATGGTCTTGATGAAGACAGGGGACTCACAGGTGGAGGTATATTGCCTTGTTTTGCCTTGACAGTAGCCTGCACTGCAAAAGCTGCCAGGGTATCCACATTGACTCCATCCTCCCCTGTCCAACGTAAAATGGAGTCAGGCCCTTATATAGTGACCATGAACTGGCCATGAGGGCCTCAGTGCACCAAAGGATGAACAAGCTGCCTGGCATTTTCCCACCCACCATCATGTGGGAGATCAGCCAGGTTTTGACTGGTAGATAGTGGGAAAGCTGCCTGCTCTATTTTGTTAGTCCTCTTTTCAAACATGCCAGCACGATCCATAAAATCCCAGTCCATCGAGTAATCAGGCTTCAGTTCTCAAGTACAATAATTCTGTTGCTCTCACCTGTATTTGTATTTGTTTGTTGGCAACAGTCTTTTCGAACAATATTTGTGAAGACAAATGCTGTGTTCCTTCAGCAATTTTCAGTGTTTAAGTTGTCACTGTGCCCGTAAATCATTTCAGACCAAAGATTATCCAAAACCTGGAAGCATTAGAATAATTAGCAGACTGACATCCCAGTTCATCTCGCTGAAAGTGTTGCTGCCAACTCTGCTTTCTGTTTGCATCATTTTCCCAGCTCTGACACTCTCTGAGTTTCCCCGACTGGAGTGTCGTGCCTGTATACTAATTTGTATTGATGCAATATGGATTGGAGGAGCTCAGCCTGTCTGAAAAATGACCTGTCAAAATGAGAACTAGTCCCTCTAAATAAATGACAGTTTTCAGAGTGAGAAATAAGCACAGATTTGAAAACTGCACACACCCTTAGAGCGGACAGAATTATTGACTTCGTCAAACCATTGATGTTCGTGAGGCATGATTTTCCACGGCCATTTTCTTTTTGTATGAGGATTGGGACACATTGCAGAAGATTAAATTAATTTTGACAGGGTAGACACCATCACTTGTCATAACAGCTCTGCAGTTAAGGGTCCCCAATTTATTAGGATTCTGGGTGGGATACGCTCAGGCTGGTTACGCTCCCAGGTGAGAAGAGATTAACTGTATCCCCTTCTTTTTCTTCGATTCATTCATAGGATGAGGGTGTTGCTGGCTAGGCTGACATTTATTGATCATCGCTAATTTCCCAGAAGGCAATTAGGAGACACATGTAAGCCAGACCAAGGAAGGATAGCAATTTTCTTCCCTAAAAGGAATTAGTGGACTATTTTTTCCAGCAATAGATTCATGGTCATCGTTAAATTCTTAATTCCAGATTATTATTGATTTCAAATTTCACCATCTGTCATGGCAGGACTTGAACCTGGGTCCCCAGAACATTCTGGGTCTCTGGATTAACAATCCACCTCAGCACTATCCCCATGACTTGTCCGGACTTGTCCTACCTCCCTATCTCCTTTTCCACCTATCCACTCCACCCTCTCCTCCCTGACCTATCACCTTATTCCCCTCCCCCACTCACCCATTGTACTCTATGCTACTCTCTCCCCACCCCACCCTCCTCTAGCTTATCTCTCCACGCTTCAGGCTCACTGCCTTTATTCCTGAAGGGCTTTTGCCCGAAACGTCGATTTCGCTGCATTTGGATGCTGCTTGAACTGCTGTGCTCTTCCAGCACCACTAATCCAGAATCTACGAAGATACACTTGCCTCGCCCCATCCATCCCTTCTTCAGTTAGTCGCAACAAGACTAACTTAACACAAAGATGACTTTTCTAGCCCAAGTGTTTTAAAAGTAGCTAGCTTAATCCAGAAGGAGTATATTTGTTGGTTACTAAAACACAAGAAAATGTTATTAAATGTCACACATCCACACAAATCAGAAATGAGCAATGAGTTCAAAAAGTGTCAGTCAAAAAAAGGGGAATCTATATATTAGTCTTCAGCTTGATGTGATGATCAGATTGTGAAACCTTAAAACCATGAAGGTGAATTTTTCTGCTAATACTGACTCTGATGTGGAGGCGCTGGTTTTGGACGGGGGTGGACAATGTTAAAAATCACACAGCACCAGGTTATAGTCTAATAGGTTTATTTGGAAGCACTAGCTTTCAAAGTGCAGCTCTTTCTTCAGGTGTGTGGAGTAGGACCATAAGGCACAGATTTTATAGTAAATGATTACAGTGTCATGCAAGCGAAATGATATATTTAACAAACCTCAGTTGTTGTTAAGTCTTTCATCTTTTAGAATGGGTTACAGGTTTTGGTTCATTAATATGTAAATTCCAGAATTTCTTTTAAGTCACATTATAAAGATAAATTAAGGTTTTATATTAAAAAAAATGACATCTTGGCTCAGACAATGCCTTAAAGGTATGAGTCTGTATGTATCCCAGTCTTGATCCAGACTAGCCAATGATGACCAGTATGAATGACTCCGACCATCTGAAAGGGAGTTATCTCTGCAGCCACAGGGGATCACAGTTAAGATTATACAATAACATCTCTCCCTTTCAGGTGTTATTGTTTGAAATTCCCTAGATATTCTTTAAGTGCAACATTCCATGGTTTCTCTTAGGAGCCGGTGGGGATAGTTTAGTTTGGAATTATATTCGGCATGGAGTGGTTGGACTGAAGGGTTTGTTTCTCTATGAAGTTGCTATATGACTCTATGACACAGTATAGTATGTACTCTGATCGAGGACAATACTGTAGGCTGCCTTCTTGTGTGGCAGTGCATCTCAGATAGTATCCCATCAGCTGCCTGTTAAATATCTACCCATTTCTTAGTACTATTGTCTTCAATAGAATTGAATTATGAAGGACATCGCACCAGAGACAAATACAATAATATTGATTTAGTGCTGCTGCTATTGCAATCAACAAAACTAGTATTGAGAACCATTCACAAGTCTTTATTTGACATTATGCAACAATCCAATTTCCTTTCCAAATCTCACACCTTCCTGGATTAAAAATATCAATGGAGCCCATCACTGCTGTGTCAAAATCCTGGAACTCAGTACCTTAAAGCACCAAGCCAACGGTAGCAGTTTAAGAAACCCACTCACAGGGATAACTAGTAATTAGTAATAAATACTGGCCTTGTCGTTGATGTTATTATCTCATCCTAAGTTAGTATTTGTGTTTTTTTTACCTGCTAAGTGAACAATTCTGGATTAATTAATTAGTTGCACAATTAATAAATTTTAATGCTGCCATCTATTTCCGTTTTAGCACTTTCGATTGCTTATTGCCAACACCAGCACCCCAACCCATTCCCAAACATTATGTTTGACCTTCTAACTCAATTCCACATTCCTGCACCATCCCCATATTCTCTTATTCCCTTCATATCAAAAATATTATTGACCTCCGCAACGAATGTTGGCAATGTATCCTCCCCATTGCTCAGCACCTAATTTAAGAATTTCTGGTTTAATCAGATCATCTCTCATGCTCCAAACTCTAGGAAATGGGAAATAGCCTCTTCAATCCCCTCATCCCAGGAACTTGTTTCATAAATACGCCATACAACAAGTATGTACATCCATACTATTTTCTATGTTTCTATGTTTAATACGCCTTACCTGTGCTATGCAGAATTGTGGTAATGTTTCTCTATTGATATCCTCCAATCCCTTTCTAACAAACATTAACACACTTTTTGTCTTCCAAATCACTTGCTGTACCTGCATATTAACCTTCTGATTCATGTACAAGACCTTCAGGCCGTTCTAAATGCAAATGTTTCCCAGTCTCCTACAATTAAAAGATATTTTGCTTATTTTTGTTTTCCCTATAAGTTTGACCTTCACCGCCTTTTTTTATCCACCATGTTCTTACCCATTAATCCAAACAGCTGAAGCATCTGTGAATCCTTCCCCTTTTTAGCTTCCCACCAGACATTGTGCCATAAGTAAACCTGGATACAGTATATTCCGTCACTTCACCTGAATCATTGATTGAGATTGTAAATAGCTGAGGCCCAAGTACTGATGGGTGGCACAGTAGTTAGCACTGCTGCCTCACAGCATCAGAGACCCAAGTTCAATTCCCACCTCAGGCGACTGACTGTGTGGAGTTTGCACATTCTCCCCGTGTCTGTGTGGGTTTCCTCCCACAATCCAAAAATGTGCAGGTTAGGTGAATTGGCCATGCTAAATTGCCCATAGTGTTAGGTGAAGGAGTAAATGTATGGGAATGGGTCTGAGTGGGTTGTGCTTCGGTGGGTCGGTGTGAACTTGTTGGGCCAAAGGGCCTGTTTCCACACTGTAAGTAATCTAAAGTACTGATATTTATGGTGCATTGCTAATCACAGCCTGTCAATCTGAAAGTGTTCTGTTTATTCCCACTCTGTTTTCTGTCGATTAATAAGTTCTCATTCCATAACGATATATTGCTCTTAAATCCATGTCCGAATTTTACGCTGGTGTTGGCAGCTTATTGAATGTTTTCTCAAAATCTGAATACAATACATCCATTTATTTTCCCCTATCAATGCTCAGAGAATGCTGAAAATTTGTCAAATGCAATTTCCCTTTATAAAACAAGTTGACTCTGCTTAATCATATTATGAATTTCTACTTGCTCTTTTATAGCATAATAATGCATTCCAACATTTTGCTTGCTGCTGATGTTGTGCTAACTCACATCTAGAGTTCCCGCATTTCTCCCTTTGTTCATTCTGAAATAATGGGGTGATGTTTGCAATCTTCGGGAACCGTTCTAGAACCGAAGGAATTCTGGATGATTATTACCTGAACGGTGATAGATTGGAAAAGGGGGAGGTGCAATGAGAGCTGGGTGTCCTCATGCATGAGTCCACATGCAGCAGTCAGTGAAGAAGGACAGTGGTATGTTGGACTTCATCACGAGAGGATTTGAGTACAGGTGCAAGGATGCCTTGCTGCAATCGTACAGGGCCTTGGTGAGACCACATCTAGAGTATCACATGCAGTTATAATCTCTTAATCTGAGGAAGGATATTCTGGCTGTGAAGGGAGTGCAGTGAAGGTTTACCAGATTGATTCCTGAAATGGCAGCATTGACGTATGAAGAGAGACTGGATCAGTTAGGATTAATTCACTAGAGTTCAGAAGAATGGGGTGGGGGCTGGGGGGTTGGTGGTGGAGGTGTGCAGAGCTCATGTGAATCTATCAAATTCTAACAAGAATAGGCAGGGTAAACACAGGAAGGGTGTTCCTGATGAGTGGGGAATCCAAAACCAGGCATCATAGTGTAAGGTTGTGAAGAAGGACAATGAAGTCTGAGATTGGGAGAAATGTCTTCACCCAGAGAGTGGTTAGCCTGTGGAATTCTCTACCACAGAAAACAGTTGAAGCCAGAACATTGATGCTTTTTTCAAGAAGGAGTTAGATGTAGTCCTTAGGGCTAAAGAAATCAAAGGATATGGGGAGAAAGTGCGAACAGGGTACTAGGTACAATGGCAAAAGTGAGTACTGCAGTTGCTCGAGATTAGAGTCCACAGTTTGGTGCTGGGAAAGAACAGCAGGTCAGGCAGCATCCAAGAAGCAGGAGAGTTGACATTTCGGGCAAAAGCCCTTCATTCTGCTGATGGGCTTTTGCTCGAAACGTCGTCTCTCCTGCCTGATCTGCTGTGCTTTTCCAGCATCACACTGTGGACTCTATTAGGTATGATGATTAGCTATGATCATATTGAATGGCAGAGCGGGATTCATGGGCTGAATGGCCTAATCTTTGTTCCTATTTTCCACTTTTCTAAAACCCTATGATGCAGATCACCATATCCAAGAATCCGCCATCATTTAATCCCATTAATTTCCACAGTATTATATTTTACTTAGATTGATTATTTTTAAGTTACTATTTCTTGCTAGACCCATAATTGGTTCTCCATTATATATGGAACATTTTTGTGTATTCTGCGAAGACAGATGTCACACATTTCTTTAATATTTCCTCAGTTCACTTATAATTTCACCTTGATGAGTCTATGTTTCCTTTCACTGATATCTATCCAGTTTACATTCATATGAATCAAATAAATAAGCAGACAACATCATTGTAAACCCAGAAATCATCACTTTTCATTCATTGTGCATTCCCTCGGTGTAATTCGTGAGTTTTAAATTGTTGAGGAAGAATACAGGAGTCCTCTCAGTTTCTTTTCCCTTTCGCCTCTCTGGTAACTGTGTTAATGTAAACCGTGTGCTCAATAAATAAATGGCAGAGTTTCCATTCACAATGACAGATATTTCTAGCAGCAGTGAACAGAGACTTTCTACAAAGGCTTGCAGAATGACAAATGTAAAAATCAGCATTCCGAATGGGTAGAAGGGGTTTCACCATGCAGTGATATCCAGTCACAGAGTAGATGTTAATCCCCCTCTATTTAATGTGAATTCTGCTCTCTGAGTCCTGGGTCCATTTCTTGTTTTGGTAGCAGTAAATAGCTCATGTACACTGATTCGTGGCAGTGAATAACACATCCATTAACTTTCTTGTGGGCTGATTGTGTGGCACGGGCATGCCACAATTTCGTACTGCCAATGAAGTTTCTGAACCAGAGTTTCTTTTATCCCCTAATTTACTTTTATTATCTGTATGGCTGAGCAAGAAGTTATAGTTCGATATTGAGGTTAACAATCTGATTGGCCTCCGCAGGGTGAATGGTTGCGATTTTCCAGCTGGAACTTGCTGTGTGGGTTATGGTCTGACTTGGACTGCTGCAGAGACAACCTGAGCTCTTTCCCACTGTCCACCTGTGGAGCAAGTGACCGCATCTTCACTGGGCCGTGCTCAGACCGTTTTGAATTGTCCAGATTTTCCCTGGTAGGCTGAAACCCAGAGATCTCACCTCCTGGATCACTCACTGGGTTGTAGTTGATGGTGTCTGAGGTTCACCAGGAGGTGTACTGTTCAGAGGTGGGACAGTCATCAGTTTCTAGGGTGTTGGCTGTGTTCCTTTCGGCATCTTTGCATTTCAGATACATGCATGGGGACTATTGTATTTGTGGAAAAAGTGAGGTCTGCAGATGCTGGAGATCAGAGCTGAAAATGTGTTGCTGGAAAAGCGCAGCAGGTCAGGCAGCATCTAAGGAGCAGGAGAATTGACGTTTCCGGCATAAGCCCTTCATCAGGAATGATTCATCCTGATGAAGAGCTTATGCCCGAAACGTCGAATTTCCTGTTCCTTAGATGCTGCCTGACCTGCTGCGCTTTTCCAGCAACACATTTTCAGCACTATTGTATTTGTCAATGGGAGTGCAAAAGCAGCATACTGAGGATGTTAGAAATGTGAAAAAAAATAGAAAATTTTGAAAATCAGAAAGTCAGCAAGTCAGGAAGCAAAAGTGGAAAAAGAAACTGAGTTAACTCATTCAGTTAATAATCTTTCTCTGGCCTAAATGGTTTATTGTCTCCTGGATTTTGAAGCACTATAGTTCTGTACTGTAGATGGGAATGGAATTGTCACTGGGATGTATCTTGCTGCGGAGGAAAAGGGAATTCTCTACTTGAGATTTGTTTGAGGTGCCAGTGTTGTCCAGACGTGGGAAAATTGGCAGGCAACTTATGCGCAGCAAGATCCCCCAAAAGGCAATGAGTTCGTAATCAGCTCATCCATTTTGTGAATTGGATTGATACCAGGGCGAACTGCTTTGAATAGCGCTGTGGGACCTTTCACATTCTCTCAAGAGGGTATTTGGGGCTTCAGGGTAATGGGTCAGCTGAGAAATCACAACAACCACTTGGAGGATCCAGGTTTTTGCTCAAGTTTCTGAAGAGGTGAGAACGCTACACTGAGAGCTTCAGTTGACCGGAGAAGTGAAGGAAAACCTTCATGTTTCAGGCCCTTTGGCACTTGTGTCAGCTCCATTTTTATTCATATTATTGTCTGAGCCAGGGATGATTGCGAGGATAAGAGATGCAGTTAAAGCATGGCCTTCAGTAAACATATGATCAAATGCAGGGAATGAGATAGTGTTGAGCGGAATTAAAGAGACGGTAACAATCTCATCAAAAAGAAGCCATGACGTGGAGGTGCCTGTGTTGAAGTGGGGTGGACAAAGTTAAGAATCATACAACACCAGGTTATAATCCAACAGGTTTATTTGGAAGCACTAGCTTTCGGAGCGCTGCTCCTTCATCGGGTAACTGTTGAAGGCACAGCACTCCGAAAGCTAGTGCTTCCAAATAAACCTGTTGGACTATAACCTGGTGTTGTGTGGATTTTTAACCACATCAAAAAGAAGAGCAGTTTTTTCATTAGGCAGCCAAAGGTTGAAGTAAACCAGCAACAAACTGAGCAATTGAAACAAAAAGACATCATTTTGTAAGACCATAGTAAATAGAAACAGGAGTAGGCTTTCATTCGGGAGGGAAGGCGCAATGTGTATCTCCAGATGCCACTCCACCCTTCCCTCCATATCACTTGCTTGACAGAAGTTGCCCCTAGCACAGCCTCCTCTCTCTCTCTCTCTCTCTCTCTCCTGGGCTCTAATATCCATCCCTACTGTAAAATCTTAGAGCTTCCTTCAGCAGCCCCATCAGCTTTCTTCCTGCAAGACCAACAGCCTGAACTCTGGCATTGCTAAGGGTGACAATGTTCCTGGCCAATCAGTTAGGCTAGCAGCTACAGAGGATGGGGTGTTCTCCAACGTGAAAGCTAGGAAACTCGCAATTGGTCAGTTATAGTCCACATGTGATGGCTGTGGGGAAGGCTTCCAATGAGCATTTGGCCTCCAGGTGGCATTGCTTCTGGGTATTGAGGGGGCATTGATCTTCCAGTAGTCTGTCATTTCAGTTCTCCACCTTAATCACACAATGACTTCTCCAGTTTGGGCCTCTTGTGTGGTTTTAACGCAGCTTACCTTAGATTCAAAGAACAACTCTTCATTTTTAAACTTGACAGTCTCTAAACACTTCCAGACTCAACCGTTTATGCAACAATTTTGGACTGTAATCTTTGCCGTTATGCATTGTGGTTTGGATGATCAGAGTCGAAGGTGATGCTCCTATTCCCATTTTACCACCTTCTCTGGCCCTATCTTTTGTTTTGATACCTGCCTCCTTACTTTTTGTTATTCTTTATTTGCTGTCCCCTGCCTTCCATCTTCTCCCATGCTTTTCCATCTCCTCCGACTACCCCCCCCCCCCCCCACCACCCCCTATCAAAACACACCTTGTCCTGCTTTAGTATTCACTCAAAACCTGATACACCTCTAGCTTTTTCCATTTGTGATAAAGAGTTGCTGCCCTGAAAGGTTTCAAGCCTGACTGCTGGATGTAGTAAGTTTTGTTTTGTTGTTCCAGCATTTGCAGCGTTTTGAACAAAAAGGATAATACCGTGAAGACTAGATATTGAAATAAAAACAGAAAACGCTGTCTGTGTTTCTTTCACGAGGCAGCACCAGCAGAGAAAGGAAAACAGCTAACATTTCAAGACCACCCTCAAGTCAACAGCAGCCCCAACTTGCATTGTAATCGCGCTTTTAGCAAAATGAAACAGCCCAAGTTCCCATTGAAGAGGAGATGTGGATCTGGATTACAAGGTGTGGGAGGGTTTGGCTGGGAGTCTGTCTGCCACACCCTAGTGAAGATGGATTGTGACTAAAGAATAGGAGTTGGGTGTGGATTTAAGAATAGAATTGAGACAAGGGACAATAATTCACTGTGCCTTCTACACTGCATTTATCATTCTAATCACACCTTACATTATTCAGCATTTTATTCTTGCAAAATATCATTCAGAAACTCTAAGGAACTTTAGTGGTCGTTTAATCACTAAAGGCTAGCTGAGAGAGAGCTAATTCTCGTTCAGAAACTTTTAAAGAATCCAGTAAATTTAAGAATCACAGGCAAGACTTCAGTATACCTTTGGGGCTCTCTGCCTGTATTCCCAATGAAGGGCTTTTGCCTGAAACATTGATTTTACTGCTCCTTTGATGCTGCCTGAACTGCTGTGCTTTTCCAGCACCACTCTAAACTAGACTCTGGTTTCCAGCATCTGCAGTCATTGTTTTAACCTTCAGTATTCCTTTGAATGTTATTGAACCAGACTGTTCAAGATTTAAGCCCAGTTCAATGACTTACACTTCTAAATCTTGAACAGTCCTCTAGTGCCTCCAGATGCCGAGGTAACATCTACTCATATCCGTCAGTAGTTTGCAAACAAGTGAGCATGTGCGACCAAAGCCAAGAATAACTGAGACAAGAGAGAGGCCATGGAGTCTGGAGATTTTTGACAGTGTAGGAAAAATATTGATTCATTCTCTGTCTTAAGATCTAGAGCATCCTTTACATCAAATGGGTCTTCAGTGGTGGCCAGGCCTTTCATCGTCTACAT
The DNA here is from genome assembly GCF_020745735.1 of Hemiscyllium ocellatum. Lineage (NCBI taxonomy): Eukaryota > Metazoa > Chordata > Chondrichthyes > Orectolobiformes > Hemiscylliidae > Hemiscyllium > Hemiscyllium ocellatum. Next base: position 33,614,202 of record NC_083436.1, on the reverse strand, counting down.
CCTCAATGCTAGTATTCGCAGCTTGAACTTCTTTCTCTGGATCTTCCTCCTCTTTTAAGAAGTCCTTTAAAACCTATTTCTTCCAGCAAGCAAAAGCCTCGTTCCTTCTCTTGGAAAGATGGCTTACAAGAGAGGTTTTGAAGAAATTGTAAAAAGAAAATAGTGATTAAAAGTTGAAGGACAATCCGCTCAGGGTCTAAGAATGGGAGAGAGGCTCAGACACGACACAGCTGCTGCCTGTGAATTGATTAAAAATTTGAAGGAGGGCCCAATAGACGGCGCTAAGGAGAGAGTAGAGTGGTTTGATTAATGTTGGGCTTCATTGGCAAATATCCTGCACTGAGCTAATGGGCCGAACAACCTCTCCTATTACCGTCAAGTTGTGGTCGTCGTCCTACGATTATACCTAAAGCAGTGCAATCAAATAACTTTTACTAAGCAAGACTATTTATCAACTGTGTCTTTTGTGGATCCCTGTACCTATACTGTGCTGCACTTGATTAGTTCTGTTTGAAGCTATCCATCCAGTGCTCTGGCACAGGTCCCCACAGACAGAACTCGGCCTTTCTCAAATGTCTTTTGATGGTGGTTGGTTACACAGGACGTGGGAGTTCCCAAGCTTCACTAAACAGGTCCCGCTGTGCTCTGCATAATGAAGTTGTCAAGGACATTGTACAAGGTACCTTGGGAAGGGCAGACACTCTGCCAGTAACAATGTGGCTATTCTGCAAAAACTGCTGCACTCTTCCACTCTGTATGTTGTTGCTGGAGACGGCTTGAGAAGAACTAATGAATTGTAGTTAAAATTGTTCTGCAGTTTCTCCGTGAGCTTTACTAAAATTGCAATCAATGTCTTGTGTTTGTGTATGTGTTTTGAATGAGTTAAATAGTGCAAGGCATATTTGATATGAATGTGGACTTATGTTCATGCGCTACTATTAAGGCCAATAATTCCTAGCCAATAGGCTGCATCAGAAGGTGCAGGGCCAGGCATGTACATCAGAGCTTGCATGTGTGCTGAATGAGGCTGTACTAAGCTAGTACTGGTTAACTGTGGGTGCAGACCTAGAATGGGCTCCCTGGTCACTGTGCCTGGACATGGCGGGTGACACTGACCCAGTGAGAAACTCACTGATGTCTTCGGTTGGTTCATGAAAGGAGGAGGAGGCAATGAAAAGGAGAATGTGGTGATACAACCAAGAGTGTGCAGTGTGGCAAACATCTGCTCATCCCAACTGGACAATCAGGGATGTATTTTTCAGTGTAAAGGATTATTGATCTGCAGGAGAGGTAATAGCCTCATGGTATTATCGCTAGGTGATTAATCCAAAGACCCAGATAATGTTCTGGAGTCATGGGTTCAAATCTCACCAGGACAAATTGCAGAGTTTGAATTCAATAAAGGTCTGGTGATTAGAGTCTTAGTAATGACCCTGAAACCATTGCTGATAGTCAGGGGAAAACCCATCTGGTACACTAATGTTCTTTAGATCAGGAAATCTGATCTCCTTACCTGCTCTGCCCTATACATGACCCTCCATCATAGAATGCCTACAGTGTGGAAACAGACCATTTGGCCCAACATGTTCACACCTACTCTCTGAACAACACCACACCTCCCACCCAACCCTTTCCCTGGAACTGTGCATTTCCCATACCTAATCCATCTAATCTACACATCTCTGAACACTATGGGCAATTTAGCATGGCCAGTCCACCTAACCTGCACATCCTTGGATTGTGGGAGGAAACCGTAGCACCCAGAGGAAACCTACACAGACACGGGAAGAATGGGCAAACTCCACACAGACAGTCACCTGAGGATGGAATCAAATCTAGGTCCTAGGTACAGTGGGGCAGCAGTGTTTACCACTGAGCCACCGTGCTGCTCCAGTCCTACAGCAATGTGGTTGACTCAGAATTGTTCACTGGGCATTTAGAGATGGGCAATAAATGTTGGCCTAGCTAGCTGATGCTTGCAACCTGTGAATGAATAAGGTCAAAAAAAAAATCTCTTAAACTAACTATGTAAACTAACTTCTGGTTTGAATCTGAAAACAGGTATATGTTCTTTCAAGGATACTAAGAGGGCTGAATGCTGTTTTTAGAAGGCCAACAACAATGGCTCTACAGTGTTTAGTACATCTTTGTACAGACTGAGCAGTTATGTTTTACGACTGCAATGGATAGATTCTTTATTAGTAAGGGAATCAAGGGGAGAAGTTAGGAGAATGGGGGAGGGTGAGAAACAGGTTAGCCATGATTGAAGGGCAGAGTAGACTCAGTGGATTGAATAGCCTAATTCTGCTCCTATGTCTTTATGGTCTTTTGGCCTATGGTCTTATAACTTGGAATGCACTTCCTGACGGTGGGTTGGATCCAAATGCAATAGTGATTTTCAAAGGAGAATTGGAGAAGTTTCTGAGAAGAAAATAAATTCTAGGCTGTAGTTAAATAGCTGGGCAGTGGGACAAGGTGAGCTACTCTTTCAGGGTGTTGGCATGGACACAATGAGCTGAACATACAAACTTGTATTCTCATAGAAACCTATAAAACTCTAACAGCACTTGACAGGGTAACTGCAGCAGAGATGTTCCTGATGACTGGGCTGTCCAGAACTAGGGGTCACAATCTAAGGGTGTAAGACAGGCCCTTCAGGTGTGAGATGAGGAGAAATTTCTTCACTCAGAGAACAATGAGCTTGTGGAATTCTCTCCCACAGAAAATGGTTGAGGCTAAAATCTTGAATATTTCAAGCAGAAGTTAGGTATGGTTCTTAGGGCTAAAGGGATCGAAGGTTTGGGGAGAAACTTGGGACTCAGTTGGATGACCAAGCCATACTCAAAATGAATGGTGGAGCAGGCTCGAAGGGCTGAATGGCTTCCTCCTAGTTTGTATGTTCTGTATAACATCCTCCTTCTATCCCATAACCAGTCCCTAGCTGCATATGGTGGTGGATATGCTGCCAAAGCTGTTTGGGTATTGGAAGTAGGCCCCTTTATTTGAATTTCTGAACCCAGTTATTTCTCTGGCCTGGAACAATCATGCAACCAAGCTCAACTTCTCCCCGAGTAAGGAGGGTAAGCTATTCCCATATCCACCACTATATGCAGCCAGAGGCTGGTTATGGGAGAGAAGGAGGCTGTTATATAGAACATATAAAACAGGAGGAGGCCATTCACTTGCGCTTCTCAACAATGATCAAAGCTGTACCTTTTCTTAAAAGGAAATGAAGAAAGTTATAACTCTGGACCCATAGCAATGACACATGAGACTGTGCTTCCTTGTTTGTTTTCAAATTAGGAGACACTGGCTGAAAGATGACATTTTTCCAAGGCTAGATTGGTATTTACCGTGGGGAGTTGCGCAGGTACTTTGTGAAAGCGTGATGATAATAGTTTCTGATATCACTTTCATTCCTATCAGACAGCAGCATAAGTCTAATCGCCAGTTCCATAACCTCAGTTTTCTCTCTGGGCTTTGATTCCAAAGCTTTGAACAGGATTGATTCTATTTAAATATTTATGCCGAACTGGAGCTTGCTAATTCCCTGAAGGTAATGAAATTGAAGCTTCCTTGTTTGGTCTTACAGAATGTGCTGAGACAGTGTTGTTTTAGCAAAGGAATTACAAAGCCCCTTACTTTAAATCACTGAATGTGGGACACTTTGACACAAGAGCCTTTTTAACCACAAAAACCTGGATGAAATATTCATGCACTTTCTCCAATTATAGCCAAAACCTCAAATTAAAATTATCAACCAAGTGAAGCTGAGTTTGTTACAGTATAAACACGCATTCATCACATCATCTCCTTTATCCACTTCTGCTCAGACAATTTGTCAAGAAATGGTCAAACCTGTAGCGATTCTCCTTCCTTATTTTGGATATATTTTATTCAAACTGAGTCTGCTGGCTCAGAGGTAGTGACACTACCACTGCACTGCAAGAGAACTTGCTCCAAATTGTACGCTGCCTGACCAGCTGTGAGGTTATTGTTCTCTGGACAACAACAATTTCCATTTGTGTAGCATCTTAAATTTAGAAGGATACAAAATGCCTCCTCCGGGTGCCTCACTGAGGAGTAAAGGGAAACAAAAAGGATGGTGCTGAGCTGAAGGAGGAGCTACTAGGGAGTGTGAGGAAGCCTTGCAGTTCTCCATCTACCTGAATGATGGCTGGTTTGACAGGAGGGTCTGAGAGGGAGGTGGAGGGAACTTAAGAATTCCGAGCAAATCAGGCATGGCCTCCAGTAGCAGTATGGTCAAAAAAGTAGGGGTTCCATCAATGAGCAGTGTCAGGGGGAGCCATTTCCATAAAACAATTCCCTTTTAGATGTAACATGCACAAAAGGCATCAACATACAAGTAAATGATGCCATGTAGCTTTTCCAGCAGTTGGTATGAACTGAGCTGAAATCTACAGTATGAGCATGGACATTCAAGCATGGGCTCTTATTCACTTCCAGGCTTTCATTGTCTATGAGTTATTAAAATGCAATCACTTCTTCATAAGATTAGTGTTAGATTCTGTCTTTTATGCAATGCTTGTTTAATTCTATCTTTGGAAGCTCGGTTCTTTGAGTTGAGTCAGAATGACCCAGAATGGGGTGCCCGCTTCATCAAAAATGTCAGATCTGCTGTGCAGTTCCACACAAGTGTACAACCCTGTTCCCTCCTTTGTCTTGGCTTCCAATGCCACTCTTCACCTTCCCAACCCCAGAGAGTGCTCACTCACTACACAATCCTGTCACCCACTGCTACTCTCTTACTGCCCTCAATCCAAGTGCCCAACATTGTGCTCACTTCTCCTCTGTCCAGTCCTGGTACCCTCTGCTGGATGCTCTCCCTGCCTGTTCCTGATTCTCAACTGCTGCGGTCTCTTTCCTTGCATTGCTGTTTACCCAACTTTGTCTATCTGTGTAGCTAAATGTCCTAATTTTATCCATACCCCAGGAGATTGGGATCACTAATTGGCACGTCTTAGTGGGTAAGCTCAAACCTGGGTTTCTTGTGGTGTAGTGGCAGTGTTCCTACCCTTGAGACAGAAGATCTGGTTTCAAATTCACTCTCGCCAGAGATATGCCATAGCATGTCTGAACATCTAAAACTAACTACACCTGGTTTTAGTGATCATCAAAATTTGATGTGGCCTTTACTGTTGGTGACTGGGACAACCTAGCCAGAAAACTGGATTTGGTGCATTTTGCTCAGTGCCAGCATATGATGCCCATTCGATTCAGCACCTTACGAAATGTGAAGGTGTGTCATCACAATAATTCGGCTTGACCATTTAGTTTGGTGTGGCAAGATGTGAAGGGTTTTTCTAAATTAAAATACAGGGGCAGTCCAAATAAGTTAATGTTGCCATTAAATGAAAGTTATAATGATTGAAAATGCTATTGTAGTCTGTGTGTATCTCTGTCAGCAGTAGTTAGTGACTGCACTTCTTTGTGTCAAGGACTTGTGGTTTCAAGTCCAACTCCTGAATCTGGGACTCATACCAAGGCTGATTCTTCAATGCAGTACAGAGGGAGTGCTGCATTGTCGGAGATAACGGGTGCCTTTCAGTTGAAATGTTAAAGCAATACCCTGTTTGCCCTTGGATTAGGACTGACAATGGTCTTATCTCTATTCAAAGAAGGAGGATGGTTATACCTGGTGTCCAAAGCAATACCATTCCCCCTTGACCAAGATCACTAACACATACCCAAAGGCAAAATACTGAGGTGCTGAAAATCTGAAGTAAAAACAGAAAATGCTGAAAGATTCAGCAAGTTAGATATTATGGGGAGGGGAGAGGGATAGTGCCTCCCAGAAAGTGATATCTTTGCAGGACAGATGAAAACAGTGTGAGGCACATGGAAAGTCAATGCCATAAACAAACCGCTTTATTCCGGCATACACATCAATACCAATGGCAAGAAAAGAGTGCTAGTGCACTCCTTATTCTTTCATGAAGATGTCACACAAGGTTCACAATTCCATGCACCACATATTTATTATCCACTAATTAACAAATCTAGTTTTCCCTCTGCTTTCACTTTCTTCACTCTGACTTCCAGAACATGATGCATCTGGACCTGAGATGGAGATATTTTTTTCCTGATTTTGCACTTGACCTTCAATTGGAATTTTCCCCTTCATCAAATGTCCCTGCCTAACTCTGACTCAGATCGGAACTGGATTCAGGCAGTGTTTGGGGGAACAATAGGTGCTTTATTCACCCTCTAACTATGCAGTTCATCTGACTCATTTGATTCTTCCCACTCCTTTCTTTCTCATGAACCTCTGAATGTAAACTACATAGACAAACGTAACCTTTTGAATATTAAAATCTTGACTAATCATGGGTGATCATGTATATGTTTATGACTCTCCCGTGTGGCCATTTCAACCAGTCATAATAATGTTTTTTTCACCTGAACCTTCTGGTTCAGCTTCATGCTTCTTTCTTTCACTCTACCCCTGTCTTGACTCTCTTTCGATCTGCATTGTTTTTCTTCGGCTGACTCTGCTAAATGTCGCTTCAGCAATGAAGTCTTGTCTCTGGACTGTCTTCCAAGAAACAGTTTAGCTGATGTTCTCCGATAGTGGTATGAGGTGTATTACTATAAATAAACGAAAGTATTTGCTAGTTTGTGATTCAATGATATCTGACATTTCTTCCAGTTTGGATCAAGCATTAGTTTAACAAGATAGCACTTAATAATTTGTACAGTGTGCTCGCTGTTCAGCTTGAAGCAGGATGGTACAGCGAAACTCAAACCTATTATCATGAAATTTGAAAAATATTCTGAACAAAATGAGTCCATTCTCAGACAAAATAGTTTCCTGAGGGAACCCATAAGCAGCAATTAAACAATTCAAAATCTCCAAACCTTCATTAGTTGTCATTCAATTTATTGCAATCACTTCAGTCTGTGATAATAGAATGACTATCCATTGAAATGAGTAGTTGTTGCTCCTTAAATCTCTTCTAAATCAAGGTACAGCCTCTACCACCCCTGAGCTGGTCACTTCCAGGGCTGCAAAGATATGATGATGGCTTCCTCTCTGAAGCTTGTCCTCATCTAACCATGGCCACCAAACATGGCTCCTTGCCAGCCTCTTAGTCAAACTAATCCCTTAGTGGTGATCATGAACATCAAGTAGCAACTAAAATCCTAACCCGACATTATAACTCTGGCCTTCCACTTGACATAAACTTTAACAACAGACAATTCATCTTTACAAATTTAAAAAGGCCTGATTTCTAAATACAGTTTTTGTGTTGGTCTCCCATTTGTAACACACCTTTGTTTGTTCTACCATTGTCATCTACAGTGACTGGCATCTAGGTGTGAGGAGAAACATATTATCCTCCCTAGTGGGTCCTGGGTCAGATGGGGATAATAATCTAGACCCCACATTGGCATTGTAATTATCTTCCAATTGTCTGCACTTCGGGCAGACTGACACGCAACCAAAGTCCATCTCTGAATCTGGGCTCTAGATGGATACTAGGCATTAGGATTTAAAATGTCCATCAGTGATCTGTGATCAGTGTCAATTGTGTATATTCGTGCAAGTTGGTGAAATCATCTCACTCCAAAAATCACATACAGTGCTTCAATATCTATTTAATATAATTCCTCTCATTATCACTGGTCCTTCCTCAACATTATCCAAAATGTCAGAGATCATGGCATCTAATCTGCAATGTAGAGACATCAAATGCTTTTCAACTCTTTTGGACACACATCACTATGGACAAACATTGCATCATCTTCCAGTTGACTTTTACACAACCTGAATACACCTTTGTTCACAAGTATGGAACACTCTTCCTCAAGAGTTTGTTCTCTGAATGCCTCAAATTTGTGAGATTTGGTATGAGATTACTGTATTGATTTACAATATGCAAAAAAAAATCCGCATTTAGAAATATTCTGAGAGTGTGGTACATTTCTAATGGCTTGAACTTCATTCTGCATAGGGTGTAATCCAACTTTGTTTACCCTGTGACCAAAATACTCTTGAACTTTAATTCCATGCTTTTCCAAAAGCAGCTTCTTTAGCCAATCATCATGAAGTTGCTCTTTTGGACTGGGAGTAAGTATGCTATCCAATTTCCAGAAGGCTTTCCCCACAGGACACTGGTTAGAAAGATTAAAACATATGGGTACATAGGAGGTAATGTACTGGTATGGATTATTTATTGGCTAACAGAGAGTTGGAAAAAATGGGTCATTCTCACGTTGGGCCATTGCTCCTTGACTTGACTTGAATGGTCACACTTCCCATTATATGGATTTTGCAGTCTATGATTTCTTAATTCTTTGTATTGTTTTTTCAGTTGATGTTGACTCAAGTTTTGAATATATAGTGATTCAGGAATAATGCAGATTGATGTCTCTCTGTAAACCTCTGTCCAGTGTGGCTCTATATGATATTAATTGGACTATAACATCCTGTGAACTTTTACTGAGCATTTTTCTGCTTTTTATTGCATGAATCTTAAATGACCTCTTATTGACCTATAAGGCCTTCAGCAAGTTTGCCTTCATTGCTCACTCCTTTGAGTACAGGAGTTGGGAAGTCATATTGAGGTTGTACAGGACATTAGCAAGGCCTCTTCTGGAATACTGTGTCCAGTTCCGGTCACCCAGTTACAGAAAGGGTATTAGTAAATTGGAAAGGGTTCAGAAGAGATTTACCAGGATGTTGCCAGGTATGGAAAGTTTCAGTTATAAAGAAAGACTGGATAGGCTGGGAATGTTTTCCCTGGAGCATAGGAGGTTGAGACACGACCTTATAGAAGTTTATAAAATAATGAGGGGTATAGATAGAGTTAATGATAATTATCTTTTCCCGAGGATGGAGGATTTCAAGACTGGTGGGCATCATTTTAAGGTGAGGGGAGAGAGAGATTTAAAGACATGAGGGCAACTTTTCTACACAGAGTGTAGTTCACGTGTGGAAGAACTTCCTGAGGAAGTGGTGGATGTAGGTACAATTACAACATGTAAGCATTTGAATAAGTAATGAATAGGAAAGGTTTGGGGGGATATGGGCCAGGAGCAGGCAGGTGGGTCTAGTTTAGTTTGGGATTATGTTTAGTTTGGACTGATTGGATCAAAGGGTTTGTTTCCGTGCTGTGTGACTCTAACTTTCTAACTATTTACAGTGACTGTCCAGATAGTAAGACAGGCTCACTGGAAGTGCTGATACAATGGATAGACCTTCCGGTGGGAATGCTCCATGGTATTCTGATCATTTATAATGGACCCCAGGAAGTCTAATGGCATAAGGACAGACAAGTGCATAGAAGCTTCTTGGTGGTTAACACCCACTTGCCCTCCTTCAGCTGATTAACTTGTGCTTCTCTTTACAAACAGAAACTTGGAAAAACCATAAAGGTAGTAGGTCCACCAAATGAATTTTAGGGTTGGGGTTGTGGTGATAGCTCTGATGTGGCACCGGTGTTACTATCACTGACTTGGCTGGTTGTGCCCTGTATTCTGGCTATGACTATGCTGTAATGACTGACTAATCCTCCCTATCAAAAAAGGTACTCTGCAGCCAACTTCCCTTTGGATCAGACCACTTGCAGCTCCCCCTGAATGTTGTCCATCAAGCCATTGAGCCATTGAGCTTTTCAGACAAAGAATACCCGTTTTATTTTCCCTGAAAGCCCCTACTGGAAGGGAATAATTTATACAACTGTGGAGTCTTCAAGGGGGCTCCCAAGGAGTATCACAGTCAGTGAAATCATTTCTTGAAGACTAAACTAATTCGACCTGCCTGCTCCTGGTCCATTTCCATCCAAACCTTTCCTATTCTTATCTACTGTAAATGTTTAAATATTGTGATTGTACACACATCCACCACTTCCTCAGGAAGTTAATTCCATACGCGAACCACCCTCTGTGTAAGAAAGTTGCCCTCACGTCTTTTTAAGTGTGTTTATATAAAATGTGCTCAGTCGGATCCTACAAATGTTAAAAAAAAACCTGTTTTGAAATTGGAGCAGAAATTGCTGAAGAATATCAGCAGGTCTGGCCATATCTTTAGAGAGGGAAACAGAATTAAAGAGATAAGTTCTGAAGGATTACTGTTGAACTTGAAACGTTAACTGTATGTCATTGCAGATACGCTGAGTTTCTCCAGCACTTTTAAAAACATTTCAGATCTCCACAGGTTGTGTTTTGGTTAGGTTAGAAGAAGGATTTACTCTGGTGTGGACACCTTGGAGGACTGTTCAGCTTTGATGTACCACACTATCTGCCAAATCCAGCCAAGGTTACATTCAGAGCATGGCTTTTACAAACAATGGCATCTCTGACAATGCAGCTCTCCCTCAGTGTTGCACCGGTGTGTTTGAGTTTTAACAGGCTACATGTTGCTTCGTTGTCTCCTGGGCTATTGTGAAGTCCGTGTGGAGTTGAGACAAATCTCCCAAAGTCTTTTTATCTCCCTCGGACACTTCCATTTCCTCCCAGTGTTGCCTTTCGAGGTCAGAAAGGGTGTTACATGAAATTGTGCCATCTGCTGGACAGGATATGTACTGATAATTCTTAGCTGGCTACAATGGTGAGCTTGCATCTCAGCTAACCTGCTTTGGGTAACTCCCTTCCCTGGGCAACTCACCAATTTATACCTTGCCCTGACAATCATCTTATTTGCCTATTTATATAGAGGAAACAGAAAGTCTTTTGGAGAGACTAGGGCATCTTACTAAATTAAGAGTTACACTGTAGAAATTTGATACGCCTCATATTTGTTTGTCCTATGATTATCTGATTTTGGAAGTTTATTTTTATTTGCAGCATTGATTTGATCCTTTCTAACTTGCATATTACATCATAAACAATCATTATATGACAGGGGATGGGTAGATGTACACATCACAGTCCCTCTGAGCATAAATGCTTCCCAGGATCCTACTGTAACCCCTTACTTGTCCATCATACCCAAGTAGTGGATCAGTGTAGCCTCAGAACTCATAAGGTGAACTCACAAGATGTCCTTCTCCCCTGTCCATGTGGTATTTCACCCACTGGTCTCACCATCTTGTATTAGTTTGTGGAACGCACGTTTACTTTTGAATGATACCGAGTGACAGAACAGAGTTGCCAAGCCCTAAAGTTTGACTCAGAGTCTCCAGAAATTGAAGAATGAAACTTTATGATCCAACTGGAGAAAGACAGTCAGGATAATTAAAAATCAGTGTGTTTAAAATGAAAATCTCAGAACGAATATGCTTATGGTTTGTCGGAAACCATTGGAAATGGGAGAAAGGTCTGTTGGAATGAAGATTGGAGAATCCTACAATTCTGTGTGAGCATAGGAAAGCAAGAGTGATTGAAGATGGAGGTGTTAGTGGATTAACAGGGAGATGAGGCAGTGGAAGATGGAAAATCATCCATTAGGAACATGTCCAGTCAGTGTTGTTCCCTCTTTGTGCCATGAATTACCTGTGCCCCTATGGTCATGGTGATCTATAGGCTTTCTGGGCTGGGACATCCTTCAACTGTATACATCGAGGCCAAGTTGCTATTCATTTCTGCTCCTTTAATTATGCTGATTGAGATCCTTCTTTGAAGACTTTTGAGTTGTTCCTGGATAAAGACATTTAGGATTTTGGCCAAATTTGGGATATTTCTTTTTGTTGATTAGATTCTCTTCAGTGTGGGAACAGGTCCTTTGGCCCAACCAGTCCACACCGACCCTCCAAAGTGTAACCCATCCAGACCCATTTCCCTCTGACACACCTAGCACTCTGGGCAATTTAGCATGGCCAATTCACCTAACCTGCACATCTTTGGACTGTGGGAGGAAACCGGAGCACTCAGAGGAAACCCATGCAGACACAGGGAGAATGTGTCCACACAGACAGACAGTCACCTGAGGCTGGGATTGAACCTGGGACCGTGGTGCTGTGAGGCAGCAGTGCTAACCACTGAGTCACCATGCCATTGCAGAATTCTTCTTCAGCCAAAGACTGTATTAATATCTCTTGCCTGTGGCTCTTGGGAATATTTTATCCTCAGTAAAGATGATTCATTACCATCTTCAAATTACCACCAGTAAATTCTTTTTTATATTTGTGATGATAAAGAAAGTGAATGTGTTTTGTCAAATGGAATCAATTTTAAACATTACCCCCGGTTTCCCAAAGCAGTTGCAGTATGTTCACAGAGTTACCAGTTTATCGACTGTCCATCACCAGATTTCCCACTTTATTGCCTTATCTGCATATCCTCTGTTTCTCCATTCAGATAAAACAGGAATGAGAATGCAGCTTTCTTGTGGGCACCAACGTTGGCTTTCAGTAATAGGAACAATGTCACATTGAATCAGGTATTGAGTAGGGAGGTAGTAGAGGCGGAAGAGGCTGGCAGTTTTTTGGAACAGAAATCTTGCAAACCTCTGCCAAGCTGAGGGGATCCTGTGGAGGATCTTTTGAGGATCCTGTGTTGCCTGGGGGATGTCAAAAAGCCTGCACTAGGTTCACACTGTTAATTAAATTAGTTTGTGAGTTCACAAGTGTAAAATGTTCTTACAAATGCAATTTCTACTGAGGGTAGCATGGTGGCTCAGTGGTCAGCTCTGTTGCTCACAGCAGCAAGTACCTGGGTTTAGTTCCAGCCTTGGATGTATGGAGTTTGCATGTTCCCCTCGTGTCTGTGTGGGGTTTCCACCAGATGGCCTGGTTTCCCCCCACAGTCCAAAGATGTGCAGGTTAGATGCATTTGCAATGGTAAGTGCAACGTTACAGGGATAGGTTTGGGTCTGGGTGGGATGCTCTTCGGAGGGTCAGTGTCAACTCAATGGGCTGAATGGCCTCTTTCTGCACTGTCAGGGTTCTATGAAGGTAGTCAAAGTTTTGAGATCATTGTTGAAAAGAGTGACATGTTACATCTTGAACTCATCAGGACCACAGCAAGAATGCCAAATTTCAAAAGCTCACACCAATTTGCACAGCAGAAGAATAGGATCCTTTTTCAAAAATCTTCTGAGGCAATACCTTGGCCAGTCAGAGTTGATTTGCCAAACAATCAGCATCCTTTTAAACATTCAGCAAAATTCAACTTCTGTTAACAAGTGACTACTATTGGAGATTCAAATCATGGACATTTCAACTGGAGGTATTAAAATTGATGAGGACAGCAATCTTGATCCATGCGTCAATGTGAATCCCACACCTCCCAGTGGTCAGCATGGTGTACCTGGTCTCATTAACCCTACACTTGCCAGATGCAAGTGGACTTCTTGATGTAAAACTTCTAATTCATTCTCTTGCCTATCACATTTGGCACAGACAAAGGCTTTGAATCCAACATCCCAAGTACTGGATCTTTAGTCCATGACCGACCATTTCTATTTCCTGGCCCAATTCCCTTATTGAGATAATCATGGACACTGTGATCTTGTCCCTGGAGGAAAGTTCTTTCAGCACAGCTGGATCTAAACATGTCGGAAGGGTGAGTGGTGTCCCCTTGCTTTTCTGTCAGATAATCTAGTTCTTGAATGGATCGACTGGCGATGTTTTCTCATTTGACTATAAGTGACAAAGCTCAGCTTTCAAAACAGCCATTTCCTTCCCCACTCCCAATTTTATTTCTCTTACCCTGACGACACCAGTGGGGATCGTGGGAATTCAAATCATGATTTCCTCCAATCCCACATCTGTCCCTGCTGGGATAGTTTTATGGGGCTTAACGAGACAATGGCATGGGTCAGAGGGAGAGAGAGAGAGAGAGAGAACAATATTATTACCCAGAATCTGTCAGCTACACTTTGTGTGGAGTGGTCCAGACCAGCAGGGGAGATTTCTGGGATCACACCCACCATTCAGCATTATATTCAGCAAAAATTGGCAAGACCCAGCTCTTTGTTGCAGTTTTCGTTTTGATTGATTTTTGACAATTTGACCCAGAGTGATCATGTAAATATATCTCAGCGGATTGCTGATAATTTAAAGTCGTTGTTAGAAAGGGATCAGGAAAGAGAAGCCAGGTGACCCGTCATTCTTGACCATAAGAGCTCTCCGGTCATTTCCTATCTTTGTTTATGTGCTGTTCAGGTCCATTGTTGGTCATTATGCCTTAGTGACATTGAGACGAACGATCCAAGTTAAATAGCAGAGGGAAATCAATGGGCTGAATGGCCACCTGCTCCTATTTTCTACATTTCTGTGTTAGAAGATTTCCTATGACCACTTTCTAGTGAAATCATAAAAGAGTTGTGCAGGAGTCCATTCATAATAGAGCTGGTGATTGGAAAAATCTTCCAGTCTGCTAACATACATTTAATGAGAGACAACCCTCCCAACATGTGCCTGGGTTTATGAGATATAACTGTGAGCAGTTGTGGTGTTGTTCTGGGATGTGATTTTTGTAATATCATGGATATTGGTTTCCTGAGCCCATACACTAACTTGACACATACACTCTTGAAAGTTGAATGATCACGTTTTGGCAGGATGTCCTGCACTTATAACACCCCCTTCATTTTCTTGCTACTAAAGTTATCTAAAAGCAGAATTTTTCAGAGACACAGTATATTTTTATGGACTGATGTTTTTCCTCCTGGAAGGTTTACTGCAGCTCTGAAACAAATTGAGTTATCTGAACCTTCACTCAATTACTTAATTGGGGATACCTGTAATAAATAATTGGGAGCTGAACTGGCTACTCACATCTATAGCACATGGTCCCATTGCCTTTACAATAACTGGAGTTAATGTATACTTCAGCTATAAGCTCTGTGAACAATGGTGCTAATAAATTGGTTTGCAAAGTGTCTGAATGCAATTTAGACATGAGATGTGCCAGAAATGGTTCTGTTCAGGATGTTACATAATTCTTATGAAGTTGCGAGGCACAGCATATGACCAGCGAGCAGAAAATTTTAAAATTGTATAAACAACTCCTAGAAATGTCAAGGTCCTCAGGTTCAAGTTTCCATGTTGACATTTCAAAGTCAAGACTACAGTGTCTTGGTCCCTCTTATTTATACAAGTGTTTAGTAAAGACCAACAAATAGCTACCAGCATGAAGTAAACTGTAAGATGATCTGAAGTTGAAGGGACAGACAGGGGAATAGTGATAACACTCCCTCGGCTACCAGTGATGTTTGCACGGAATTATGTTTGTGTGGGTCAGCTGCCATATGAGAATGAGAAAGAAATTTACAGTAACTCCCCACTCGTCACTCATTAAATTGCCAGATAAAAATAAGATATTAATGTAAATAATTGCCATATACAAATAAGAGAAGATCAGAATGGTTGATCCTTATTGCTTTCTGACATGTTCTACCAAGCCACTCATGGCATCAAACCTCCACAAAGAATAATGAGACCAACACATCGGTTCTCGATTGTAGCAATTCAAGAGTTTAGCCTCACCTTCTCCTGGCATCTAATGATAGACAATAAATGTCAACCTTTTACCAACAATGCCCACATCCTGTGTGTGAATGTAAAAGAGAACATAGAAATGGAAACTCTGATCATGGTAAGCTCTGTTAGATGGAAGTATGCAGACCACTTTGGACTTCCTCTTCAGAGCTGACAGAGCCTGATCAGATTGTTCAGGAAATGTTTTAGTTTCTGTCTTTCTATGGCCTCAACAAAAGATATTTCCATGAGACTGTTGGTGAGAGTGTTGAAGAACTACCCAAAAGAAGTTTTTCAGATGTTTACATCCATGCCGTGGGAGAGCTGTGCTAATGTTACAACGAATGCTTTCCTTGATGTAAACTGACACCAGAAATCTGCTCATTGAGACTGTGTGCACAAATGTCACCCACCGTGAGTCCCATCAGACTGGGCTACACTGCTGCACTACTGATTAGCTTCCCATTTTCCCTCATTTCAATTGACTGATTCCTGGGATGGGGAGGGTTATTTTGTGAGGAATGGTTGGACCAGCCTGGGCCTGTACCCATTCGAGTTTAGAAGAAAGAGAATCAAAGAATCTTAGAATCATACAGAATGGAAACAGAACTTTGGTCTCACTTGGCTGTGCTGACCAGCCATTCCAGTCTGACCTAATCCCGTTTGCTAGCATTTGGCCCATATCCCTCCCCCACCACTTCCTCTGGCAGCTTGTTCTGTACACACACCACCCTCTGTGTGATAAACTTGCCCCTCAGATCCTTTTTAAATCTTTCCCCTCTCACCTTACACCTATGCCCTCTAGATTTGGACTCCACTACCCTGGGAAAAACACCTTGGCTATTCACCCTTTCTATGCCCCTCAGCCTCTAATGCTCCAGGGAATGAAGTCCCAGCCTATTCAGCCTTTCCCTATAGCTCAAACTGAGAAGTGAGCTAATTGAAATGTAGAAGATCATTAGGGGACTTGAGAGAGTGATTGCAGAAAGAATGTTTCCCCTGAAGGGAGGGACAAAAACCTGGGATGCCCAGTTTAAAAACAAGGGATCACCCCTTTGAGATGAAGACAAAGAGAATTTTGTACTCTGAGGATAGTGGTTCTTTGGAACTTTTCCAAGACAGAGGTGAAATGAGGGTCATTGAATGCCATGATTGCAGAGGTCAATGGATTTTGACTTGTCTGTGATTATTGGGATAAGTTGGAATGTGGAGTTGAGATCAGCCATTTTCTATGTAGGTTAAAGGGGCCGAATGGTTGACTCCTAATTTATATTTTAAGACATGCTATATATTCAAACATTGCACCTTCTGTATATCTGTAAGTGCATCCAAATTTCTGCTGTCCAGGTTCTAACATTGCAAGTCCCATTTGCCTCATCACCATAAGTTCTCAGATCTATACCAGTGCCTCCTGGCAATGCCTCTTTTAAAAGAAATTCTCAACCCTGTTTTCAAAACCACCAAAATGTCCCCGAGTCCTCCCTACCTCTATAAGCTCCTCCAGTCTGCATTGCTCGAATACTGGTTTGTTGTTCACTCCTACCTTTGGTGGCTGAACCTTCAACTATCTCAGACCTACAAACTGCAGTTCCCTTTCTAAACCAGTCTGACTCTAAATCAATCCTCCCCTCCTGCCAAACCTTACTTCTTTGATCAACCTTACGGTCATCTGTTCGAATATTTCCTTATGTGACTCAGCTTGTTTGTCAAGAGTTAAGAGTGTGTTGCTGGAAAAGAACAGCAGGTCAGGCAGCATCCAAGGAGCAGGAGAATCAACATTTCGGGCAAAAGCCTGATGAAGAGCTTTTGCCCGAAACGTCAACTCTCCTGCTCCTGGGATGCTGCCTGACCTGCTGTGCTTTTCCAGCACCACACTCTTAACTCTAATCTCCAGCATCTGCAGTGCTCACTTTCGCCTTGTTTGGAATGAGTGGGTTGTCTTATGAAGATGGATGGACAGGTTGGGCCAAGGTCAGAGAAGTGAGGGGCTGAAGGGTCTTAACAAGGTGGATGTGGAAAGGATGTTTCCACTTGAGGGCGAGAGCAAACCCAAGGGAGGCAGTTTTGAAATTAGGCACCAGATGTTTTAGAAGAGAGATGAGAAGGATTTAATTGTCCAGTGCAACTTTGATACTGTCTGCTTCAGAAAGTGGGGTTTTTGAGTAATTTTGTGCAGAAGTCTGGACATTTTTGTTAAATAGGAGAACCAGGGGTTATCTGGAGTGGATGAACAGGTGGGATATGAGACACCAACACATCAGTCTTATTGAATGGTGGAGCAGATCTGAGGGCTGATTGACTCCTGGTCCTATTGCCTATATTGTATGCTCCCATAAAAGTTGTGGGATATTTTCCTGTGTTAAAAGCATTATATAAATCCGAGTTGTGATTCAGAGGGTGGAGGAGCAAAGGCTGGATGCTTCGATCTGCTTCACCCTGCTTTGTTGCTGAAGTCACGCAGAAATGGGGTCTAACTGGACCTCATGCACTTCCCAGAAGGAAGGGGTGACTGAGTGGTAGAAAGGCCCTAAACGAGCAGAGGTGCGACTTTGTGGAAGGTTTCCTTTGGGCCATTTGAGAGAAAGAGAGAAATAAAAAGATTAAACAGAAAATAAGCAGCCGGAAGAGTGAGGTGAAGGACAGAAATTGACTTTCCTTCCCACCACTACACTACGCCCCCACCCCACACCTCCACCACCACTTCCCAGAATAAGAGGGCAGAGAGAAAAGGATGTGCACAACGCACTCAAGGCTCTGAATGAATCCTTTCCTGAAAAAAAAAACAGAATCACTGCCTTCCAGCCAGGCAAAGTGCCCTGTCAACCCAATTAATGAAACTATTTTTAGAATATTTAAAAATAAAGAAAATCAATAGGCAGGAGTATTGAACATCTGCTGAGTCTCCCAGAGATAATTTGATTTAAAATTAGCCTCTCTGTGTGATGGGTAGTGAATGATAAGACTATGATGCTCGCATGGCCAATAAAAGACAACAGCTTGTGGATGGAATAAAAGATTGAATCAGTTAAAAATAACACAGTGTATCATTGGGAAGGGCTGCAGTGCAGACAAGCTAAAGGGTGGGAGTCCTTTATACTGCATAAACAAGTATGTTGTTCTCAAAGTCCAACAGTCCTGTGACCTTGGATTGCACAAATGTCACTACAGTAATCAAACCTACGAAATAAATACCATTTTCTGGAACCCATTTCAACTTCATTTGGATCCTTTACACAGCCCTGTGTGTCAAGGGTACAGTGGATCCTTGTTGAATTCATTTAAAATAATTGAGTCACGCAACGTAGAAGGGTACAGCATTGGCAGTACAAACTTGATTGGCCGAAGGGCTACTTTTATACAGGATGATTTTAACGGGGTCATAAATTGTGCACTTGCAAATCTCTGATCCGAAACTCAATGCTTGCACTGAATTTACCAATGGCCAAGAGTTGCTGGTTGCATGACCGAGAAGTCTATAGTCTGTTCTCAGTTTCTCGACTTTCTGGAGTCAAAGGTTTGAATCCCACCACTGCTTTCGATCCATTCTGTTTCTGGACTGTAGCGGTTATCAAATGTGCCTCACACATGAATCCCTGGTTTGAAACCACTAATACTTTAAAGGGCTCCTGTATCGCAACAGTACTGTCCCTAGTTCTGAGCCAGCACATCGACATTCAAATTTGACGAGAGTCAGAATCTTGTCAGAAGTTGTTAAAAAGTATCTTGAAGACATCACAACCATCTCTGATTGATGATTCTTGTAATTGATCTAGCAACAGTGTTACTGGAGTCTTTTTCCCAGAAGTATGTTTTACTCCCATTCCTCTTTGTCGATGAGGCTGACGTGAATAGTTTGGTTCTGTTTTGTTGTTATTCCTATCATTGTATAACAAAGGTATTAAGCTGAGGTCTTCACCACTCGATTATGTATCATTTGAGTTGTAATCTCTCGCCCGGATAATGCAAATGTGAATTTGCAGTGAACATGGCCTATTGCTGGTACCAAATGGCCTACAGTGGTTGTCTGACATTGATTGAAGCTCTGAGGCAGTGAAATGTAACTGGAGCTGACATGGAGTAAAGGGTGAAGCATATCTTTATTTTAAGAATGGCAACAGAGAATGTGCAGAAGGAGCTGTCAGAGTGGTGTGATCTGGAACCTGAGCCCACAAAGATCCAGAAGATGTTTTCTCTGACCATCCCTTGTCTGTAGTCATATAGTCTGTTAATGTTAACTTACAATAGTGTAGACCTGATCTTGCTACAACTGGAGCTATGAAAGGTCCAGATTGGTGTGGTCACACTGATTTTCAAATTCCTTAAAGGTAATTCCTACAGCAGTCCGTGGCAGTCCAGGCGATGAATGTGAGTAGATGAAATACTGTAAAGACAAGCCAAAGGCCATCAGGGAATCCCAACAATTGGTAAACCACTGTGCCAGAGGGTGAGTTGCTGCAAAACCTGACAAACTCTCTATACCTACCATTATCTGCCTTTCCATGTGGTACGTATCGGCAAGACAGTCAGCTGGCTAGTCAGATATCCTCCCTGGCCATGAATGGGGAATGTGTTGTATTGTTCACACATTATGTTGGAAGGTCTTGTCCTCTGAAGACATACAGGATCCAGGATCTAACTTCATTGCTCGTTGTAGTAAATCTCCAGCTTACAGAAATCGTAGGCCCCAGTTCCACTGCTAGTCCAGGCTGCAATCCCCAACCTAAGCTGCCAGGCCTTGTAGAACAGGCCCTGGTATAGCTCCCTTCCCAAGTGTCTGCATGAAATAGCTCAGGAGGTAGATGTTATTGCTCCAGAATGTTCCAGAAAGTGAAGCTTTGTTTCATCACACACCCACCTCGATGGAGTCACTGGGAAGGAAGGTGGACAGGGGATAGAGGTATTTAAAATTATGAAGGAAATGGAGAAAGAAGCTTGGCAGATGAGAGGAAGTGTGCAGGACTAGAGCATACTGATATACAGTACAGTGATTGACGAAGAAATCTGGGGTAACATGAGAAAAATCTTGGTTAGGATCTAGGAGTCTGCTTGGAATTTCATTTTTGTCAAATATTTTTAAAATGAATGTAAATCATTACTCATGAAAACAGTCTTAGCATTCTTTTTTGAGGTAATTGAGTAAAGAGATTGTGTTAAGACATTTCTGTCGTGACACAGTGTAGAGATTCAAAACAGTTTATACTACTGCCAAATACTCTCCTCTGGTTATCTGCTTTGACTATGTTCATAAATAATCAAAATTAAATCTATCTTAGTCAGTTATTCAAATGGCACTCATTACTGGTGTGGTGTGCTGTTCTTGTGCAAGTCATCCATTATTAGTAAGTATTATGACGTTCATCAAAGATTCTCATTGTAAAAGTTAGATTACCTTAAACAAAGAAAAAAAGATTAAATCTTCTACATGTCATACTTATTCTCATAAGCCACACATTAACTTGCAAATTTCTTTCTCGACGATAGATTTGAGCTTTTACACAGGGGAACTACACAGGAACAGGATGAGGCCATTCGGCCCTTTGAGTTTGTTCCACCATTTAGTGAGCTGATCTGAGACCTAGCTCTATTTGCCTACCTTTACTCTTTATTCCTTCATACCTTCGGCTGTCAAAAAGTTCTGTCAGTCCAAGGTGAACGTTAAGAATTTATCTGGCATCAGTTGTCATTTGTAGAAGACAAGAAGACAGATATATTTCTTATTCCTGGTCCCACTAGCCACAGAATAATCCCAAACACTTAATAGGTAATAGAGACATGAGCTTTGAAGCAAAAAACACATAGAAACAAAGAAACTCAGGAGCAGGAGGAGTCCAAAGATTTATCGACCAGTCACCTAAGCATTGGTGCTGCAATAAATGGAAACACAACTAAAAGATGATGAACAAAAGTTATAATCACGAATAATCAAAATAACAAAACCTTGCTCAACCGAACCTACTGAATGTTTTGCGGAGGTAACAGTGGGAATGCAGAGTAGTTGTAATTTATCTGGATTTTCACAAAGCCTTCAGTTAGCTTCCAATTATTGATCAGTGAATAAGATCAGAGGATGTGGAGTCAGGGACAAATGGCAGAAAGGACTGTTAGTTGGGTTAAAGGCAGATGGTGGGAATAAAAGATTGGTTGTTCAGAGTGGCAGATGGTGGAAATTGATATTTCTCGAGGATTAGTGATGGGACTGGAAATGGCAGCCAATGCTTCCTCTAAGTGTGAGAGACAGGTTACTTCAGGAATTGACTCTGAGCTGGCTGACCACAGCCAGTGAACTCTGTGTGTGTGAACACAGGGGGAACTTGGTGATGGGACACCAGTCCCTGTGCAGTTATTTCAGGACTACTGCTGTTTACAGTTTATATTAATAATTCAGACATACCCAATTAAAAGCACACTTTAAATTTTAGAAATGATATCAAATTTAGGGGCAAACGCAGAAATTCTTGGAAATTCTCAGGAAGGCTGGCAGCATCTGTGAAGAGAAATCAGAGTTAACATTTCGCGTCCAGTAACCTTTTTTCAGAACTGATGGTAAATGGGAAAAAGTTGTTTTATTTTAATGCAGAAACTAGGATGGGGGTGGGGGGGGTTAAGGAGTAAATGATGTGTCAAGAAAGAGCCCAGGAAGAGAGAACAGTTAGGCAGACAAGGAATGGATAATGATCAGCCTGGGAGAATGAATTTCCCAAATTTAGGGGGTAGTCAACTCTAAGGGGGACTGCAACAATTAGGAGTTGGCGTTAATGAACTTACAGAATGGGCAAATACTGACAAATGAAATTCAACACAGAGATGATGCATACTTATTCGAAGATTAGGAGGCCACTTAATTGGAGGTATAAGTTCAATATGGTAAAAGCAATCTCAGAATACAAATAGACCAGTTCCTAAAAGTTGTACCACTAGTCAGCTAGGCCATTAAAAGAAGCAAACAGGAACTTTATTTCTCAGGTGAAGAGAAATTGTGCTTAATATTATCAAATCTAGGTTAGATCATTCTTGGAGTAAGGCATACGATTTTGATCACTGTAATATTAAAAGTATAAAGTCACCAAAGTCCTACACTTTCATTAGAGAGTGATGACTAGTGATAGTATTAGTAGAGGGTCACCACACCTCAGCTGAGGGGAGGGGTTCATTGTAACCTGAACCAGTGCAAGAATTGGACCCACACCATTGGTGTCATTCTGCAGTGCAAACCAGCTATCCAGCCAACTGAGCTAACCAAATCCCCAACTCTGTTCCCATCTATTCCCCCTTGAGATTACATTTGTAAGATATCAATTATCGTTGCTAACTGAGTGCGTGATCAGAAGCAATAGCTGAGCTTATTACCAGGTCAGAACTTGGCTATCTGAAAGAAGACAGAGGGTGGTTGTTGATGGGAAATGTTCATCCCGAAGTTCATTTACTAGCGGTATACTGCAAGGATCGGTTTTGGGTCCACTGCTGTTTGCCACTTTTATAAATGACCTGGATGAAGGTGTAAAAGGATGGGTTAGTAAATTTGCAGATGACACTAAGGTCAGAGGAGTTGTGGACAGTGCTGAAGGATGTTGCAGGTTTCAGAGGGACAGAGATAAGCTGCAGAGCTGGGCTGAGCGGTGGCAAATGGAGTTTAATATGGAAAAGTGTGAGGTGATATACTTTGGAAGGAGCAACAAGAATAAAGGGTACTGGGCTAATGGTAAGATTCTTGGCAGTGTAGATGAGCAGAGAGATCTTGGTGTCCGTGTACGTCGATCCCTGAAAGTTGCCGCCCAGGTTGATATGGTTGTTAAGAAGGCATATGATGTGTTAGCTTTTATTGTTAGAGGGATTGAATTTTGGAGCCATGAGGTCATGTTGCAGCTGTACAAACTCTGGTGTGGTTGCACTTGGAGTATTGCATATAATTCTGGCCTCCGCATTACAGGAAGGATGTGGAAGCTTTGGAAAGGGTTCAAAGGCAATTTACTGGGATGTTGTCTGGTATGGAGAGAAGGTCTTATGAGGAAAGGCTGAGGGACTTGAGGCTGTTTTCATTAGAGAGAAGAAGGTTGAGAGGTGACTTAATTGAGACATACAAGATATTCAGAGGGTTAGATCAGGTGGACAGTAGGAGCCTTTTTCCTTGGATGGTGATGGCCAGCACGAGGAGACATAGCTTTAAATTGAGGGGTGATAGCTACAGGACAGATGTCAGAGATAGTTTCTTTACTCAGAGAGTTGTAGGGGCGTGAAATGCCTTGCCTGCAACAGTAGTAGACTTGCCAATGTTAAGGGCATTTAAATAATAATTGGATAAACTTATGGACGAAAATGGAACAGTGTAGGATGGATAGGCTTCAGATTGGTTCCACAGGTCAGCACAACATCAAGGGCCAAAGGGCCTGTACTGTGCTGGTATGTTCTATGTATTTCTGGTTTTGGTGAGCAGTGCAGCACTGTCAGAGGTGCTTTAGTTTTGGATGAGATGTTAAGCTGCATCCAGGTAGATGTAGAAATTTGATGGCACTAAGTGAAGGAGCGATGGGGGTTCTTCTTGGTGCCTTAATGAATCTGTCAACCAGTACCACTATACAGACAGCATGCTCATTACCTATTACAGTTGAATCTTGCTGTGCACAAGTTGGCTGCATTACAACAGAGATTGAGCTTCAGGAAGTATTTTACTATTGTAAATAGGGAATCAGAGATGTATTTGATTGTACAAGATGTTAAACTATTGGATGTCTTCCTTTTCCTTTTGTTGGGTGAGAAGTGAATATTCACCAGGGCAACTAGACAAGTCCCAGTTATCTTTCAAATATTGTCATTGGCTCTTTCTTCATAACGTGTGATTGCCACTTATGCAGTGAAAATGGAAGCAAGAGGAAGTAAGATACTAACAGCAGCAATTTAAAAGTAGGCAATTTTGGAATGCCATTTGATGAATGGTTGTGAAGGAGTCTTACATCCATGAGTCTGGACTGATTGGGGACTAAAATTGTTGACTTTATAAAGTGTAAGAGAGGAGTCATACTCAGACCAAAGAATTAAAATTGGTTAGTCAAACATCAACATTTGATAAAATGCTTAAACATTGGAGAAAATTCAAAGTTCATTTTCATAAAGAGATGAATCATCAGGATATTCCAAGCAATTGGTCATGCCTCACAAATCTGGAGTTTTCAGAGCTACACCGGTATGTGAGGACTAGCAAGTGGACATGATTTATATGGATTTCTGAAAATGTTCCACTTTATAGGTCCCCTGCTGATCATACTATGTGTGAATATATAAAACAGAATTCTTCCTCTAGATAAGCGTATAATTAGTGTAACAGAGATGGATATCATTCAAATGGGTTTTTGACAAATTAAGAGCAAAGAATAGACTAGAAGAAATGCTTTATATTCAAAATATTTAATCACTCTCAAGATCCAGCTGAAAGAGAATTCATTATTAACATATTTAAGGTTCCTGCATGAGCATGCATTATAATTGGCCACCTTCTGGTTACCTGAAAATTCCACCCCCACCCAACCCTCCCCCACCTTTCATTCTCAGCAACCTCTGCTCACTTTAGTTATGGTTTGCATGCGTTCTATAGCAACCTCCTTCACTTTCATCAGAACAAGACTGGCAGGCAGCAACTTGATATGGTTTCTCCAAACACTTTGAGGAAATGGCATTTAGGGCCCTACCCAAGCCAACGACTTGTGCTGGGATAGTGCCTCTAACATGGATAGATTCTCCAAGTCATTTCAAATTAAATGGGTGCCAAACTAAAGCGAAAAGGAGATTTTTACAAATTCTTTCTTGGGATAGAGAAGCCAGGGTCATTTGTTGTCTGTTGTTGCCCTTGAACAGAATGGCTTGCTAAGCTAGTTCAGAGGGCAAATGAGAGTCAGCCATATTGTTGTGGGTCAGCCTTTGTAAAGGCAGGACATTTCTTTCCCTAAAGGGCATTAGTGAACCAAATTAAACAACAATCTATGACGGTTTCAAAGTCACCTTTACCGAGATGTACTTCAAATTCCCCATCTTTATTAATTGAATTTAAATGCCACCTACTGTCACAGTTGGAGCATTTAACCCAGACCTCCAGATTACTTCTCCAGTGACATCGCCACCATCTCGCCTGACACTTTATATTAATGAGTAACTGTAGTGTGGGTCTGCCCTGTTCAGAAGGGAATTCCAGGATATTGACTCAGACACAACGAAGAAGCAACAAAACAGTTCCAAATCAAAATAATGTGTGATTTAAGGGGAACTAGTGGGTGGTCGTGTTGCATTGTGCTGGTTTGCTTTCCCATCTGTGAGGTCGGTTTGGAAAATGAAGAGACCTTGATGAGTTGCTAAACTTCATCTTGTACATGGTACATACATGCTGCTGCCACTCTGCAGTGGGGATTAGGTGGTAGATGGCACTCCAGTGAAGTGGGGTGTGTTGTCTGGATGATGGGAAGTTGCTGAGTGCTGTTGTAGTTGCACTCATCCAGGCAAGTGGAGAATATTTAGTCAGATTCTTAACTTGTGTTTTCAATGTAATGGGTAGGGGATGGGATGTGCAGAGTCAGGAGATGAGTTCATACCCACTGAATACCCAGCCACTAAGCTGGCCTGGTCACCACTATATTTATGTGGATGGACTACTTCAGTTTCTGCTCAACAGCATCCCATAGGATATTGATGTTCCATGAATTTTCTGTGGTAATATCGTTGAACGTTATTGGAGCAGGTTAGATTCTGTCTTGTCGGACATGATCATTTTCTGGGGTTTCTGTGGTCTGAATGTAGTTTGCTTCTTATCAATCCAAACCTGAAGGATTTCCAGGTCTTATTTAACCCAGACCTTCACATGAGAAGCTGAAGATAGAAATTATTGGCTTGATCACAGAGGTGGGTTTTAAGAAGATGAGAGAAATTGAGAGACAGGGAGATGTTTGGTCATGGGATTAGAAGCTGATTTTGCTCAGTAAGTACAGAGATGAGGAACAGGCAAGATTTGACACAGAAGAGATAGGAGCTACAAAGATTATAGGTGGACTGACAAGGGCAGAGAATCATAGAATCCCCACTGCGCAGGTAGAGGTCATTCAGTCCATTGAGTCTGTACTGACTCCCTAAAGAGCTTCCTAGCTAGACCCACATGTGAAACACAACAAACAAAACTAACGTCATTTACAAAATACTTTGCAAGAACTGTAACAAAACCTACATTTGACAAATAGGCAGAAAACTAGACACTAGAATAAATGAACATCAACCCACAAAAAGACATGACCCACTCTCACTAGTATCCTTACATACAGATGAGGAAGGACACCACTTCGACTGGGACAACACATCCAACCTAGGGCAAGCTAAACAGAGGCATGAGAATTCCTAGAAGCATGGCATTCCAACTAGAACTCTATCAACAAACACATTGACTTGGAACCTATTTACCACCATCTGAGAAAAAGAACAGGAAATAACATCACCACAGGAAATGACATCACCAACCCAAGGAAACCTAAACACATTAATAGAAAATGGGCCATGCCACCAGTACTTCATCTGGAGGCTCTCTGATGATGTTACCTAGTATGGTGACGAAACATCTACAAACCAACCATCCAGCTCAGTGAGCTAGCTTACATCCAGAGTATCCATTGAGCTACAAATCTTCTCAATGAATCTGCTGCCTTTGTCCTTCTAGGTGGTAAAAGTCATGGGTTTGAAAGATGCTGTCAGAAGAGTTCATACAGTGCATCTTGTAGATTTTACACATAGGTGTAGTTTGTTGGTGAAGTGAGTGAATATTGAAGATGGTAGATGGGATGCCAATCATGCAAGCCAGGTGGAAATACAAAATAGGAAAAAAAATGAGATTAGAAATATAGTTTCAAAGACAACATAAGTTGACAAAGACAAGTTTCATGGAAGGGAGTGGGGACACCACTGTTTCCCAGGAAAAAGACTCCTGTACTCAGTAATGTTTACCTTGGTTAATTTTTAACCCTCAATCCACACATCTCGAACAGATTAGTTGATCACTGTCATATTAGTTTGTAAGAATACTTAAGGCGTTCAGCAGGACCCACCAATTAACTGGCCATTGAGGATCACAGAATTTCCTGTGAGTGGCACATACTCCTCACCAAATTTGGTTGTTAATACCCCAGTTCCCAAGAAACAGCAATGCATAACAACCAACACTGCCAAAGCCCACTAAGTCTCTTAATCATTGTATTGAAAATAATTAACATTGACATATAATTTGGCACTCCTTCCACATAAGACTGCTGAAATAACAACTCAGGGAAACATAAGTCATAATGATTAGTGAAATATGAACTAGTTCTCATAACTTCATAACTCTAAAAAGCTCATTAACAGGAATGGGCATTTTACATGTTGCTAGATATCGTCGGCGTGTATGTAAACATGTATCTCACACTGTTTCCAAACTATCTCCTCCAAACTGCTGTGCAGAACCCTAGCTAATGAGGATTAATCTACAAGGAAGGAGGAATCATGAGAGAGTCCTCACTGTAATATTCTTGGTCAGATTACAAGGAAAAGAATTTGAATAACAAACTATAGTTTTCATGAATTCCCCTGTTATGTGCTCTCAACAAACCAAAGCAATGCTGATTCCATGAGAATGCAGCAAAGCTTCATAAAACAGATATATCTTTGCAACCATACCACTTTCTGACTGTAAGTTAACACAAAGTCTTTACTGCTGCAATGCTCAGTTTACCCTTAGTTTCAGTACTGACCCAGGTCACACCAATAAAATCTGGCTCAAATCACTAAAGTGCACCACATTCTGTTCAGGTGCTATGCTTTAATAATTAACATACAATGTACTTGCATCTTTGTCCTGTTTAAAAATTGAAGATTATACTATTTGTGGATAAGTAGCACAATCTTGCAAGAGCAAACTTTCTGTTGGCATAAGTCATGTGATGCACTCGAGACATTGGCCAGACCTTTCCGAAGGTTTTGGTGCAACTATGACTGTACAGTGGTACCCTAGTGGAAATTCATGAGGAACAGATTCACACAGAACTGTCACCAGATGTCCTTGATCTTGTCCACTGGTCCTGGATTTTGATCATCATAACCACATTTAGCTCATTGATATAACACTGCTCACTTCAAAAGACCAGAGTAATTCAAGTTCCCTGTTCTGCACCTTCTGATGTTGCTTGGCTTGTTGTGTTCTTCCAGCCTCCTGTTTGTCTATTCCCTGTGTTTGTAGCAGTTCTACTTAAAGGAAAAGACATGGGTAAATGTAAGTAAGATGTTTCCCCTGGTTGCTGAGTCTCCCACTGGTGTGCCCTATTTAAAAATGAGGAGGATGCCACTTAGGTCCATATGGTGAAAAATTATTTTACTCCAAGGGTTGTGAACTTTTGGAGTGCTCTCTCACTAAAGCCACTGGAAGCTCAGTATTTGAGTATGTGTAAGTAGAGATTGATAGATTTAAGATTACCAATTGTGTTAGAGTGATGGGCTGAGTAAGACGCATTGAGGTTTTTGAACATTCATGATTGTATTTAATGGGGGTGGGGGATGGGCAGGTTCAATGGCCTATTCCTGTTGCTATGTTCCTATTCCACATGTTTTAAGGCACGACCTGAAGTCTCTCTGTTTCTGTAACGTTTTATTACATTACTTTCTTCTATTCTTTTTTCTGAAATCTGTGCTATATTTTCTGTAGCTTTGACTTTTATGACTGTTACATTAAAGAGTGCAAATCCGCTATAAATGCATTGTTTTTTTAAAAATGCCATGGTTAATGTGCATAAGTGATGGGTTTATGGCTTCCAACTTCAGTTTTCATTGTATCACTAAGGTCTGGTGATACTAAAGGATGAAAGCTACTGCACGTTCCATCTTTTCCTCAGGACCCTGTTTAGCTAATTCCATTGTCTACAATCTACCATTGAAGATCAGCAGTGATAAGGTTTTCTCCCTTGTCTGTTGACTGTGAACAACACAACTCAAAAACTAACAGAGGGATTTCAATGAAACCTGGTATGCAGATAGGAAATGGTTCAAGGAAGAATCCATTGGTTTTGATAAAAATGCGGAATCAGATTTAAATCTTGGAAATCTTTGAAATGGTGCATTAACATTGAAAGACAAGACAAACTGACATTTCTTAGAATCTTGGAGGGTTGTTTTCTTGAAACTTGTTGATTATTTTTGAAGATTGTTGATGTTCTCAGCTGCTATAGTGCAATTTGTTACATCTGTGAAATATGAGCAGGATTTTCAGATCAGGTTGTTGAATGTGATTGGCCTGAAACTTCAATGAGATGGAAGTTCTTAATGAAAGTATTTCTTTCCTCAACTTTGTAGTTACAAAGCACTAATAAGGCAGAATACGTAGTGGTAATAAAATTGACCTAATCCTATGTAGCAGAGGTATGCAGTTCACTGAGTGCAGTTATTTTAATGTTCTTTTTAGTATTCCAATGTACACAAATCTTAGGAAATTTGGGCACAAGATGCTATAGGCAATATAGGTGAGCAAAATAGATGTAAATCTCGACATAGTTTCATTAGAAGTATGCTTTCAGAAACTAGCCGTCAATCTGAGAAACTTTGTGTATTGTTCCTGTATGTGTCTTTGAAATGAGACAAGTGATTTGGTCTCCTTCCTGCCTTATACGCTGTGGATAACATATAGCAACAGTATGGATTAAAAATAGTATTAATCAAGCCGCCTATACAGTGCCCCTCCAGATTACATTTATCAATTCACTATAATTGTAATGTCTGCAGAAATACTTTATGTGCATAGTGAAAGTCTTGCAGCTCATTCACAATAGAGTCAATTATGAACTTATGATTCCTGCCCAAGTGACACAGTGACTAGAGGATTGCACTTTTCCACAGGCCTGATTTGTCTGTATTTAATTAACACTCTGAAGTAACAGGGGAATGAAAAGGCATGTTTACTGAACAGGGACAATGACGATTGCGAACATTCATGTTGTAGATTATGTCAGTGACACTGTTTTGAGATCTCACCAGCTAATCTTCAGAGGGTACAAAAAGAGCCAGAAGCACTTCTGTTGCTCTGGGTTCCACTTTATATAATGAGCAGTTATTTTCATAGCAGCACATTATTATGCAGTTGAGAATTGTTTAAATATTCTACTCATTCAAATGCCCAGGCCTGTCATGCACCAGATGTTGTTCTTTGATGCTGAGGTTGACTTGTAACTTCCCTCTGCAGTGGATGAGTGAGCCACTCAGTTACGGGTAACTAGGGATAGGAATTAAATGTTGATCTTCATTGCCAGCAATGCTTACATGCTGAGGAGAGATTGTTTTCAGTTAAGTTACAGTTTAATTCTGTGTCCCTTAAAAGGTTGGCCCTGTAATTGCAGTTACTGTAATGCTTTCCAAATGTAATTGCATTGTTACCATTTTCTTGTGAATATAATTTCAGTTTAAAATAAAAGCTTTCATGAAGTAAAAATGCTTTATTTTTTCTGGATCTGCCCAAGTCTTTTGGTGATCAGATAACTAATACTTATGAATCTTCTAGTGCAGTCAGGAGAGAGTCACCCTGAGGCATTTCATAAGCCAGATCTTTAAGACAATGTGATTTGCTTTTAAAATCTTTAATCTGTTGGGACAAATGATCATTTAGCTAAATTGAATAAGCACAGTGTAATACAAAATATTTTTAGATCACATCCTTCTGTATGTTTCACCACTTTTGTTATATTTGAAAACAAATTGTCAAATCTTGACAAATGATTCTATTTTCTATTTACAATCACGACTATCATTGCCCATAATGTAATAAAGCCTCAGGTCTTTAACGTAGGAGCTTGATGAAGCTTCCACTGCATTGTCTGGTTTTAATGAGGCACTTTAGGAGAACACAACACAGCTGGTGACTCCTCCACAAACAACCAATTTTCTTTTAAGGAAAGCACTGTAGTTCTGTTAGCCCTGCTTACAAGTGGAACCCCAAGCAAAACTAAGAATTGCTGCTCATGTGATATCATGAGCCAGTACCTTATGTATCCACATTTGATGAGCACCTTTAGCATTGATGTGGCTGAGCTGTGTATCATCTTGGCTCAGTTGGTGCTGCTTTTACCTCTGAGGCAAAGGATTGAAAATTCAATGCCTATTGCTGGAATTGGACATGCAGTCAGATTCCCAATACTGTTGTATGTAGGTAGGGTGTTTATCCACTGGAAAAGGTACTGGAATGCATATGAACTCTTGAGCAATGCTAATTCATAGGAGCAGAAATAACCAATTTGCCCAGTGAACCCTGGCGCTGAATACATTGAAAGCAGGTTGAACGGATATCTGAGCTGTCACAGGGTCATACAGCACAGAAACAGAACCAATCATCCATGCCAACTGAGTTTCCCAAACTAAACCAGTCCCACTTTCTTGCATTTGGCACATATCCCTCTAAACCTTTCCTGTTCATATATCTGTCCAAATGCCTTTTTAAATGTTGTAACTGTACTTGCATCTACCACTTCCTTTGGCAGTTCATTCCTCACACAAACCACTCTCTGTGTGGAAAAGTTGCCCCTCAGGTCCCTTTTAAATCTTCTTTAAAGATAACTCATGGTTTGCAAAGCTGGTGACATATTTAAGAATGATTGTGGGTGTATGTATGTGTGGCTATCTTTTAAGTGCAGCGCTAAGCTGTAAAGTGTGACACCATCCAAACTGCCACCCATGGTAAATGCACTTGCACGTCAGGAAGGCACTACAGAACAGTCGATTTCCAAAGAATTGTCAACATATATTCGCAAGGAGTGAAATCTTGCCTCATTACTGCTTTTCCCTGGAACAGCATCTTCAATTTTGACTTCAAAGCTCATTCATCATTACAGAAGTCAGCCATTTCTTAGCCAGTTGAGGAATTGAGCAGGGGTAGGGTAGGGTGGTGGTGAGGCTAAGTCTGTCTAAGTGTTATTTACAGAACTGTGTCAATGTCCTGGTGAGAGGAAGAGGGCCTTTCAATCTAACAACTGCTTTGACAACTGCCCACCTCAATTACTCGCTTGGGCCTGCTTCCAAGTTCACTCATGATGAAAATAACTCGAATAGACAGTGCAGGAGTAGGGATCATGACACTGGGAAATGTGCATCAAGGATGGAAAGCCAGCCTCTTGACATTATGTCAGTTGCCTTTTACATCACCTTATCACTCGCAAACATTTGGTGCAGTTTTCTGACATGGTGACAACACTTCAAAAGTAATTGTTGGTTTGGAAGGCCCTCTTAAACACTGTCTTTTTCATGGAATTGCTGGCATTTCGACTTGTCCAGCTTCCCTTTGTTGGGTTTTTGGAATTCTCTTCCACAAAGAGCTGTGAATGCTCAGCCATTCATTGTATTGAAGGCTGAGATTGATGGCTTGTTGCACCCTAAAGGAAT
Source organism: Hemiscyllium ocellatum (assembly GCF_020745735.1). Classification (NCBI taxonomy): domain Eukaryota; kingdom Metazoa; phylum Chordata; class Chondrichthyes; order Orectolobiformes; family Hemiscylliidae; genus Hemiscyllium; species Hemiscyllium ocellatum. Next base: position 33,581,407 of record NC_083436.1, on the reverse strand, counting down.
GAGGGACTTGGGGATCAGGCAAGAAAGTGAAATTGAGGTGAAATTGAAACCTTACTGAATGCAACTGTCCTCCTCTCAATTCTTACATTTAGAGCCAGAAAAAGGCAGCAGACATTAACTTAACGGTATCTAAGATGTAATTCTGTCAAATTGTCACTTTATGTTGACTAAAACTGGCCTTTGGAGTCAGGTGGGAGGGGGTTGGGGCTGGTGGGAAGGGAATGCCATAGGTAGATGAAGGTGGGGGTGAAAGAGATAGGTTGGAGAGGAGGTGGAGCAGATAGATGGGAAAGAAGATAGACAAGTAGGACAGTTCAAGGTGCCGAGTTGGAAGTTGGATCTGGGATACCTCCGTCTACTATTGCATTCCCAGTTACCATCCCCACTCCCAGCACCACTCCCCTCCCATTCATCTCTCAGCCCCCTTGGACCACCGTCATTCCTGTTGAAGAGCTTGTTCTTGAAATGTTGACTCTCCTGCTCCTCAAATGCTGCCTGACCTTCTGTGCTTTTGCAGCACCACACTCTTTGACTCTAATATCCAGCATCTGCAGTCCTCACTTTCCTCATTGGAGTTAGTTGCTAAACAAGTGATACCCATTGAAAAGTACACTTTGTTGGAATTTCCAAAGTGCACTGGAAAGTTCATTAAGAAAAGAAAGGTTTAAAAAAAATGTTTAAATAAAGTTAAGGAAAGGTATGCTGGCCGGATTTCTGTCGGGCTAACAAACCTCTCACCGGCAAGTTTATGATTGGGCAGGTAGTCCTTTCAGAGTCATTGGAGAGGCCAAAGGGATGAAGTGCTCTTCAGGCACTTAATTGACCACTCCTGGTCTTTACCCATGCTGGAGGACCCGCTCGCCAAGAACTGCTAGCTAATCACAGGCTAAGCAGCCACCAGTATTACATAATTAGGGGCAGCAGGCCGGACTACACTCACAGGAGGGTGAGGATCATCGTGAGGTCCCAGATTAATGATGACAGAGGGCTGGGTTGGGATCATGGAATGAGAGTCCTTGGGTGGCAGCAGAGTCAGAGGCTAGATCAGGGAGGTGGCTCTCAGGCGCTTATCAATGAGAGACTCCCTCTTGGTGACAGCCCCATTGGGAAAGCTGCTGGCATACACCACAGGGTTTGCTGGATGGCAATTGGAGAGTGTGGGAAAGCTACTTGGCCTCCATTTACTTCCTGAGCCACCACTACATTACAGAGCACTCCAGGATGAGTCAATGGAATCAGGATCAAGGCTAATTGGCATCCCACTGGCAACAACCAGGAATCTCCTGGTCTCCATGGGGCATTGAGCTGCAATAAACCCACCCTATCTGGTAGAAAACAGATAACACTAAACAAAACCAGCTCAAACTTATTAGACCTTCAACCACAAACAGTCTAAAGACACTTTGTAGAAGGCAGGAGAAAAGATCAAAAGGAACATTCTTAATCAAAGCTGATGGATATTAAGATGGATTTAAAGGTGAGACCAATGCAGGGAAATTCACAGAGAAGTTTAGGGAAGTAATTCTGGAAAATAAACCTGAAGAAACCAAGTACTCTGTTGTGATGTGCGGCCAAAAGAAGGAGAGGAATCCACAACAAGCCAGACTTGGAAGGTGCAGGATTGTTATAAAGTATTACAGAACTGGACAGGATCTGAAGAGGAGATTGAGAATGAGCTTGAACAAAGGAACCAGTGAAGTTCATGAGAATGGAAGCAATGGGTATGCAGATGAGATGTCCAAGTTAAATCATAGGAAAAAAGTAGTTCAGGTAAACTATAGATTAGAAAAGTGAAGAATTTAAACAGGAGTGTTTAAAGATGTCAAATGTGGGTCACATTTGTTAAAGAACATATACGATTTTCATTCCATTACCATCAAATTGTGTCATTTAGGTATTTAATATTTCTCTGAAACGTCAGATGGAATGAATATTATGTAGTGTAGAAAGTGAGGGCTGCAGATGCTGGAAATTCAGAGTTGATAAAATGTGGAACTGGAAAAAGCATAGTAGGTCTGTCACCAGTCCTGATAAAGTGTGGACACACTGCCAGAAACATTGACTCTCCTGCTCCTCTGATGCTGCTTGACCTGCTGTGCTTTCTCCAGCTCCACATTTTGTCAACTCTGCATATTATATAGATTGGATCAGAATATTGGATTTACCTTAGACTTACGTTCAGATGTGGAATGCACACCAACTTATGGGCCAGTGACTGAGGTTTATTCTGGTTACAGCACTCGCCCTGAAACATAAACTCGAAGAGTCTCCATTATGCCCGTCAACATTCTCCATTCGGATTTAGTTCCCATAATGGTGGGAGGACTGACCTAATCAATCAGTCCTGGGTGGCATTCCACTATTCCAGGACAGCAAGGCTCCTCTGAATGAGGACTACAGTTAGGACTACATCACGCCCGAACTTCAGATGAAGTTCTGTCACTCCCACGGTGTGTTAGAAAGGCTGGGCCAGATTTGCTGAGATAATCACTGGAATTGTAACTTGTCAAATCAAGTGAAACATTTGTTACACCATTAATTGGATATCTGGTAAAACTTAGTTGATATTTCAGTGTTGAGAATGAAATATATACACACAATATGGACTTTGTCAGTCGTCAATTGAGTTCATTTTCAATCAGTATTTCACAGAGTTCCATGATATATCCTTTAGTCAGAGAAAAATGAACTTGACAGCCTGTAAAGATAGCAGTGAAATTTGCATAGCTATTTAATAGATATGCTAATATCAGTGCTGGCTCCACAGATGGCTGCCGACACAGTAGATATGCCAATGTACGAAAATAAGAGTCTTTTTTCAGGATTATTTGGCTTCTCTCAAGCCCAAACTAAAGAGATTGAAAGCAAAGTTGGCCTAAGGGGGAGGGAGAGAGACACACAGAGAGAGACAGACAGACACAGAGAGAGAGACCTAGTGATGCTCCCCTATCTAAAGCCATTAGTAACCAAATGGCATAATGACTGAAGAGCATCACTGACATGCAGTCGATGGTCAGTAGTTTCTATGTACACTCCAGTGAGTCCCCAAAAGCTCTGCTAAAGCTTCTCAATGCCAGAAACAATTTGAGTCAGTCTTCGGCAAGCATTCCTCATTTTCAGAGCAGTTCTCGTTTGCACACTGCCATTTTCTCACCGGCTGAGAGAGACAAGGACTCTATCACAGCGTAACATGGAAAAGAGACAAAGAACGTGGATTCACGCAGCATCTTTCTTCCCTTCAGACCATCCCGGGGTGTGTTCTGACAAATTAAATACTTTTGAAGTGTGGCCATGATTGGGAAAATAGATAATCAATCTGTGCACAGCACAGATAGTAGTACAATCACGACCATGATGTGGTTTCTGAGATAAATAACAGCCAGGAAATTTGGCAGAACAAGGGACCTGTTACAGAGTGTCGATATGTGGGGTCTCATATCGTGTCCCATCCAAAAAAGCATCATTTCTAGAAATCTTGACCATGCCACATTTCATCAATGTTAAAAATCACACAACACAGGTTATAGTCCAACAGGTTTAATTGAAAGCACTAGCTTTCAGAGCGCTGCTCCTTCTCCAGGTGGTTATGTGATGAAGGAGCGTCGCTCCGAAAGCTGGGGCTTCCAAATAAATCTGTTGGACTATAACCTGGTATTGTGAGATTTTTAACATTGTACACCCCAGTCCAACACCGGCACCTCCAAGTCATGACACTTCATCAATTAAAGCATAGTAAACTTACTGTTCACTTTCTTATGAGTGGCCTTTCATTCTCTGATTTCCTGCACTTCTGGGTTTTATCAGTGAGTGGTGACCCTCTGTTCCTTAACAATACTGATTCCTTTTTGCTGCCCAAGTTTTTTTTATTGTTTGAGGGCATCACTGGCTAGACCAATGTTTATTGCCCATCCCAGAGGGCAGTTGAGAGTCAACCACATTGCTGGGAGTCTGGAGTCACATGTAGGCCAGACCAAGTAAGGATGGCAGTTTCACCCCCTAAAAGACTTCAGTGAACCAGATGGGCTTTTCCAACAACTGAGAGTGGTGATCATTAGATTCTTTATTCAAGATTTTTTTTATATTATTGAATTCAAATTCCACCATGACCCACCATGGGTCCCTGAAACATTACCTGGGTTTCTGGATTAAGAGTCTAGTGATAATACCACCAGATCATCACCTCCTCAGTTTGCTGTCAGTTTCTTCCTCTGTCAGTTGCTCTGGCTCTTTCACCACAAGCTGCGTCTCCACAGGCAACTGAGGGAAGATTTCCAGAACTTACCCAGTGTGGCTCCTGGTGATGCAAGTTGCATTCTAGTTTGGAGAAGCCACTTCTTGGATGCAGCCATCAGACATAATCATTACCTTATTCTTCTGCTTAAACACGTGAAGCAGCTCAAATTATGGACCAATGATTAAGGTCTTTATCGGCTACTGCACTTTCTCTGAAATATCAGCTCTCAAAGTCATCGTCACTGCCCATCACTGTAGGTTGTAGCCTTTGCAATGAACAAAACCTCATTTGGATTTAGAAGTACCATGACAACTACAGAATTTACTTACCCAGTCATTGTGGGCAGTGTGTCTTCTAGTTGCTACTTCTCCAATACAAACATGTCTCTCTGAAGCCACTTCTCTCTGGCCATTAATGCATTGTCTACAGATGAGGTTCCTCATGAAGAACAGAATTTGGCTGAGCCAGACAATACTTTTTGTGTAGATGAGAATAGAATATATAACCTGTCTCAGCAAATAAGACATATTAATGCCAGAAATTGAATGCCAATGAGTCAGATCCATTCCTCCTCAAAGTAGAAAGATGTTCCACCATACTGTGCAGATGTTGATTGAAACCCAGTGGTGAGAATCTTGGGGATCTTGGTTTGTCAATGGAATAGTATAATCCATTATGGGAAAGGTTTGACAGCGCAATCTTTCTTGTGACAGGACTTTAATAATCCTGTATTTCTTGAGTGACACCAATTGTAGCTGATTTTCTGATATCAGTGAATGGTGTTTGATAAAGTAATCCCACAGGATATGTCTATAATTTTTCTGCACAAACCTTCTGTTTTTGTGTGTGCAGATGGATTACAGTACAAGCAAAATAACTTTGCAAAAGACCAGATGTGAAACATATCTTACCAAATCATAGCGCTGTAAGAGACCACATATTTTATCTTTTGGACTACAAACTGGAAAATGCACTGTATAAGGCCAAAAGTAGATGGAGAGGTTTTTGTATCTTGAAGGTCAAATGGGATTGTGTGGCGTATACATTAGATTCATAAGATAATGTTACTTTCATTAGCAGTGAGGTGGATGCTTTATGAGACAGAGTGGGCACTAGAAATCTTTGTGATAGGAAAAACAACCCAAAGACAGCCCTCAGATATGTCCAACTGTGGTTCATCACAGACCTGTGAACACAATGTCTTCAGAGATATACAGAAGTATGTAAATAAGCAACATCTTTCTCCCTTTGCTCAGAGAGTAAAAAAAAATCTTAGATGCCAAAAAGAAAATAGATTCTTAACACAAGAGAGATATCTGATTTCACCTAATTGGCCATTTAATCGAAGATCGACCAACACTCTTGGACAACATCATGGCACCGTTGCTATAAGTCAAGAAAATTTGACAGAGTTTGATTTACCTGTCTATACTCACCCACCCATCACACTTCTGTCAAACTGTCTTTGTCCACCTTGTTTTAGAATGAATAGTTTTTAAAGGGGTAAGACTTAAGTTGCTTTGTACTGAATTATTATTACATTTTGCCACTAATTAAAGGATGTTTGTTTACAATAAATTGTTATTTTCCTGTTAATGATGAAACCTGGTGCGGATTACTTTTATTCTGAATAGCAGGCTGTCAGACAAATTGATCATCTTCGTGGTTTAATTGGGTATTTACACAATTGTGATGGTTTATGGATCAGGGGAGCTTAATTAATGACATAATCTTCCCAACTGTACTGTGACAAAGCCCATGATCATCAGTAAAGCCCTTAATTCCTCAAATGGTTTAAAAAAAAGGGTGCAAATATTGTCAGCCTCTGAGAAGGAATAATCTTCTATAAAGATATAAAATGGGAGAAGTGCAAATTAGGGCTTCCGTCCATGTGCTCTCTTGTCTGACCGACATTCCCATCAAGCTGTGTAGACATTTGAAAGTTAACCTCAGTGTGTTTTGTGAGTCAGTGATGCTGCTGCCAATGTATGAAATGATTTTCAATATTTCCATGTACTTTCTGGTTCTCCGACCTCCACTTCAGAGTTGCAGGAGTGGCACGGTGGCTCAGTGGTTAGCTCTGCTGCCTCACAGTGTTGGGGAGCCCTGGGTTTGATTCCAGCTTCAGGCAATGGTCTGTGTGCAGCGTGCACGTTCTCCCTGTGTCTATGTAGATTTCCTCCAGGAATTCCGGTTTCCTCCCACAGTCCAAAGATGTGCAGGTTAGGTGGATTGGCCACGCTAAATAGCCCTTTGAATCCAGGGATGTGCAGGTTAGCCATGGAAAATGCGGATGAGGTGGGTCTGGGTGGGATGCTTTTTGGAGGGTTTTTGTGGACTTGATGGGCTGGATGGTCTCCTTCCATACTGTAGGGAGTCGATGAATGCTTTTGAGTTCACTGCTCTGAGGCAACCCATTTCAAGTTAAGGTCATCAGCTACATCCTTTTGTCATATCCAAATACTTCCCAGACATTTAAAAACTACTTTAATGGCTTTATATAATTATGATATTGGGGTAGACTTTATGATTTTGGCAAAATTGCTTTTCTGGTGGAGTAGGTGATGTGTTCTGTGACAGTTGGGAGCAATTCCAAAGAATATTTTCCCTCAAAAAATTCATCCTAACAATACCTTGATTTCCCAGTTTTCCCACACTACCATGAGTTTCAGTCACATCCATAGGCAGTTCTAGTAATATGTTTACCAAGTTACACCAAATCCTGGAGTCACACCACAATTTGTGACTTCCTGCTTGACTTAATACCAGTGATATGTTCTTTATCTCAGAGTTCCTGGATGAGGTGGCAGTGGGATGTGGAGAGGGAGCAAGAAGTTGAGGAGATACTTGGAAACTAATTTTGATAGCATCAAGCTCAGGTACTTCCATTTTGCCCATGCTGGAATAATAGCTGGCCATTAAAAAAGAGGAAATCTCTTTGTTAGAGATCTTCTGTTCTAACTGATGATCTGAAACCATCAGGATATTCCATCATGACAATGGCAAACAACAAATGCTGGAGATCACAGTGGGCCAGGCAGCATCCATGAGTCATCTTAATTCGAATTGGTAGCTTGCTCTCTCTCCATGGATGCTACCTGACCTACTGTGATTTCCAGCATTTGTTCTTTTTGGTACAGGTTCTAGCATCTGTAGTAATTTGCTCTATGACGATGGAAAAATCATTCATTACTAAAAAAAATGCAAAAACCTTGTGGTATTGCTGGTGTACATGCATCCCATTGGTCCAATAAACATACAGATGCAGTGTTTCAAATCCACCCCTCTGAACCAGTGATATAGGACTGAAAACTGGATAATCTTTTAAGCTGCCACAACGTGTCTTTCACTCCTCAGTGACACTTTTGTTCTCACTATGTGGCAAGGAATTTCCTTGAAAACACTCCAACCCCACTACTTTCACTTCACTGAAGTGCACTGTGACCCCCATTTATTTGCATAAACAGAGTTTCGGCCATTCTTGAACACAGTAGCACCGAAGCTGTTCCAAAGAGGTTCCTTGTTGTAATGTTTCCATTTCTAACAAAACTGCCCTTCGCAATCTTGACTCAAAGATGCAGCAGGTACATGGGAACACCACTATTCTCAAGTTCCCCTTCAACACACTTACTATCCTGATTTGGAAATATGTTGCTGTTCCTTCACTGTCACTGGGTCAAACTCCTAGGATTTCCTCCCCAGTGACACTGTGGGTCAACCCACAGAAGGTGGACTGCAGCAGATCCAGAAGGCAGTTCACCACCATCTTTTCAAGAGTACAGGAAAGATGTTGTGAAACTTGAAAGGGTTCAGAAAAGATTTACAAAGGTGTTGCCAAAGTTGGAGGATTTGAAACATAGAGAGAGGCTGAAAAGGCTGGGCTGTTTTCCCTTGAGTGTCGGAGGCTGAGGGTCGAGGTTATGGATAAGATGAATAGCCAATGCCTTTTCCCTAGAGTAGAGGAGTCTAGAACTAGAGGGCACAGGTTTAAAATGAGAAGGGAAAGACTTAAAAGGGATCCAAGAGGCACCTTTTTATTCACACATGGGATGGTGTATGTATGGAATGAGCTACCAGAGGAAATGGTGGAGGCTGATACAATTGCAACATTTTAAAGGATGGGCATATGAATAGGAAGTGCTTAGAGGGATATGAGCTAAATGCAGGCAAATGGGCCTAGATTAATTTAGGATATGTGGTCAGCATGGACGAGTTGGACTGAAGGGCCTGTTTCCATGTTGTCCAGCTCTATGACTCTACCTCTGACTAAGGACAGGCAGTAAATGCTGGCCAGCCAGCGAAGCCCACATCCCATCAATGAATAAAATACAAAGAACGCACCATCAACATTTTCCCTGATCTGATTGGAAACGTTTGACCAGAAAACCAGCAAGAACCAAAATCTGATGTGGACTAGGTCCAAGGTTTGCCGGGTTTGTGGGCCTCTGACGCATTGTAGTTAGTTGTTTGATTGCACCCATCGAAAGATGATTTGCAATACATTATGCATCAAAACATTCATAATCTACACGCCTTGAAGTAAATGCATTGTCGTGCCAGAATAACACAGCCATCAAAGTCACAATATTTTGTCAGCATTTGAAGATATCAGTTGAGGGCACAGCAAGGGGAGTGCTGCGAGATGATTTATCGATGACAAAATGTTATTTGTTGCAGGAAACTATTTCAGCATTTTGTTAAGTGCTTGAGATGAACCAGCGTTTGCAGTCAACAATCCTGCTGTTTCCCTATAAATTACCACATAGCATTTATACAGTTGAATAAACACTGTGATTAAAAGTGAATGGTGAGAGCTGGGCCAAATGCTTCCCACTTGCCGCCAACATAAATTTAATCTTTTGTATTTATGGAAAACTTTTTATCATTGTATTCCAAATAGTTTCTCAACCTAGTATTGTTTATGAAGATGGCGCAAGGATAAGGGGTGTTACAATTTGCAATTTTGCTGTCTGCTCCTTTTGCCTTCCTTCATTGCCTCATTTCCCAAACTGGAAGCAATGACGGCAGAGACCTGCCGACACACTAATGCGATTAAATGCTGCAATGTTATTGCAACAACAGGCAGCCTGGATTGACTCTCGTTCTAATTTTCCCTTCCTCCTGAAAGGTGTGTGCTGCATTCCTATTGCATGCACCATCTTCCTGTGACCCTCTCGATTTTGGAGGTGGTTGATTTGGATTCTTCTAACATACCATGGATGAGAAAACCAGCCAGGCCTATATACTGGTGCCAAATGTTGGTTTGTTACAATGTGGTGGCTCTCAGAGTGAGTAACAAGATGCATGCAATCCAGACAGATTGACGTCTGTTCTAGTGCCCAACACCAGACAGGAAACATCCGAGGCAAATATTAGAGGCTTCTGCAATATTTCCAAAAGTCATGGGTTCTAGAAAAGTGAGTCCGTGTGGTCCCATTGATGTCCTTGCCATGGAGGGTGTGAAACAAAGGTTTATCAGATTGATTCCTGGGTTAGCAGGACTGATGTGTGAAGAGAGACTAAATTGCTTCGGACTGTATTCACTGGAGTTTGGAAGAAAGAAGGGGATCTCATAGAAACATATAAACTTCCAATAGGATAAAAACTGAAAGAACTATGGATGCTGTAAACCAGAGACAAAAATAGAAATTGCTGGAAATGCTCAGCAGGTCTGGAAGCATCTGTGGAGAGAAGGCAGAGTTAATGTTCCAGGTCCAGTGACCCTTCCTCAGAAGGATCCATTCTAAGGAAGGGTCACTCAACTTGAAACATTATCTCTGATTTCTCTAAGAGATGCTGCCAGAGCTGCTGAGCTTTTCCAGCAATTTCTGTTTTTGCCCAAATTTCTAATCGGACTAGACAAGGTAAATGCAGGAACAATGTTCCTGATGACCAGGGAGTCCAGAACCAGGGATCATATTTAAGGACATAGGAAGGCCATTTAGGACTAAGATGAGGAGAAATTCTTTACCTAGTGAATGGTGAGCCTTTGGAATTCTCTGTCATGGGAAGTGGTCGAGGCCAAAACATTGAATGTTTTCAAAACACCGTTGCCAACACGCAATGGTTTGCCATTTTGGATGCCAAGCCTGATTGGCTGCTGGATCAGTGAGGTTAATAGACTGATGTCCCACCATCAGTGTCCTCATGTCTCCCTAGCAAATAGCCGTGCTTCCCGATATCAGCAGTTGGTGAACCAGATTCAACCCTCTTGTGGGTGCAAGCCTTTCAAAGTTGGTTCTCCTAGAGCTGTCTCCTAGGCTCCCAAATCAGAAACTAAAAGACGGTGGACTGTATATGTGGCTAAGGGTTGGACCTCGAAGGAGATTTCCTTGGATTTACTCCACATACCCTGCCTGAGCTGTGGGGAAACTTCCAGCTGTCAGCCTAAGGTAGATAAACACACCACTCTTTAATCGCACCTCTTGACGTGGATATGTCAGAACTGCCTAATCTGTTACACTGTGTGGTATTAATCCCCTTCTCATTCTTCTGAAACTTCAATGCACATGTGTCTTATCAATTTCTGTTCAGACTGTCTATCCCTGATTAAGTTAAATTCACTTCATCTGATATGTCAGAGATCTCTGGAAATAATTGACTCCAATGCGTGATTTTTAGCAGTCTGCCAGACACACTCACCCCATTGAAAACAGATGCATGGAATTGTTAATCCACTGTATGTTCATGTAGCCCTCACCATTTTTATATTTATTGGTTACAAAATGATTTTATTTCCCATTAAGTTGTTCTCTTTGGGGTTGGTGGAGAAGGAAGCAAACCAGATTACTCAATGGGGTATTAGACAACCCTTGCATCAAAATCAAAAGAGAAAATGCTGGAAAATCTCAGCAGGTCTGGCAGCAGCTGTAAGGAGAGAAAAGAGCTGACATTTCGAGTCTAACTGATCCTTTGTCAAAGGGCCAACTTTGCCAAAGGGTCAATTAGACTCGAAACGTCAGCTCTTTTCTCTCGTTACAGATGCTGCCAGACCTGCTGAGATTTTCCAACATTTTCTCTTTACGTTTCAGATTCCAGCATCCAGAGTAATTTGCTTTTATCCCTTGCGTCAAAATCATGTTCAATTTTGTGGATCAGATTTGAGAAGGAATCTGTGACCAACCATCCCTGAGGTCAAAAGGTCCCTTGTTTTTCTTTTGAAAGCCTCAAGTACACGAGATCTTCCATCAGTTCATAAACTTCATGCAACATACACTAGGAAGTGAGTAGGAAGCTGCCTTGTCTCCCATGGTGATTGCTTATCTTTGAACATTGCAGATGTGAACAGATGTGATGTTGAGGGACTGCTAAACACAAACTGAAAAGCATCTGAAACAATAATGAAGATTTATTGGTGTACTTAACATTGCACACATCATCAACTGGCAAATCACAGTGCCAGGTAAATTACAGATAGATTCAGCATGCTGTCTGTGCTTAAAAAGAAAACCACCAAAAGCATCAGCTCCATTAAATAGAGTGGGTTTATTTGTTCCTTGTATACTCACATATAACGGACACGGGAGGCTCAGTAGCTTAATGACTGAGCATATGGAATACCATTGAGCCAGTAGACACAGACAGGAAACAAAGGTTAGGAATAAATAGACCTTTTTCTGAGTGGCAGACAGTGACTAGTGGGGTACCGCAGGGATCAGTACTTGGACTCCACTATCAGAATATACATGAATGATTTAGCTGAGGGAAATAAATGTAATACCTCCAAGTTTGGAGATGGCACAAAGCTGGGTAGTGCTCTGAGCTGTGAGGAAGATTGCTGAGACTCCTCAGAGTGATTTGGCTGTATTGAGTCAGTGCATGGCAGACAAAGTATAATGCTGCTAAGTGTGAGGTTATCCACTTTGGTAGCAAAAACAGGAATGCAGATTATCTAAATGGTGATAATTTGGGAAAGGGAGAGGTGCAATGAAAGCTTATACCGGTCACTGAAAGTAAGTATGAATGTGCAGCAGCCAGTGAAGAAGGCAAATAGTTTGTCTACCATTGTGGTGAGAAGATTCGAGTGCAGGAGCAGGGATGTCTTGCTGTTATTGTTTGAACCTGGGTGAGATCACACCTGGAGTATTGTGTGCAGTTTTGTTCTCTTCCATGAGAAAGGATGATGAGGAGATGCTGGTGTTGGACTGGGGTGGGCAAAGTTAAAAATCACACAACACTAGGTTATAGTCCAACAGGTTTATTTGAAAGCTAGTATTTCCAAATAAACCTGTTGGACTATAACTTGGTGTTGTCCGATTTTCTAACTATGAGAAAGGATGTTCTGGCTATGGACGGAGTGAAACATCAGTCCAACTAACTTGGGTTAGTTGGACTGATGTATGAAGGCACTTTGAACTGGTTAGGACTTTATTAACTGGAGTCTAGAAGAATGAGGAAGACCTCATAGAAGCTTATAAAATTCTAACTGGACGAGATAAAGTAAATGCAGGAATGATGTTCCCAATGACCAAGGAGTCCAGAATCAGGGATCACAGTTTAAGGACATGGGAAGGCCATTTAGGATTAAGATGAGGAGAAGTTTCATCACCCAGAGAATTTTGAGCCTTTGGAATTCCTTGCCACAGAAAGTAGTTGAGGGGAAAGCATTGAGTGTCTTCAAGAAGGCACTAGATGTAGTTTATAGGGCTAAAAGTATGCAGAGAAAATGGGAACAGGGGATTAAGTTGGATAATCAGCCTTGATCATCCTACCAAAGTGGCTGTCCTATTCAAAGGGAGAGGGTCAAAAAGCAGGTAACTCATCCAAATATCTATTGTTGGAAAATGTTGGAATCAATTATTAAGAAAATCATGACAGCACAGTTGGAAAATAATAACCTAATCAAGCAGAGTCAGCGTGGCTCCATAAAAGCAAAATCATATCTTACTAATTTATTTGAGTTTGTTGAAGAACTTTCAACTAACATGTTGTACTTGCACTTCCAGATGGCATCCAACATGGCACCTCACGAAAGGGTAAGTCATAAGACCAGAGGCCATGGTGTGGATGTTGTGGATTGGCATGGATAAAGAATTGGCTCATGGGCAGGCAGCAGTGAGTAAGGATAATGGGTTCTTTTTCAGATTAGTGACGCCTGACCAGTGGAATCCCACAGGGATCTGTGCTGGGACCACAATCCTTTACAGTATTTTAATAACTTGGAAGGAGGAAGTGAATATACTTTCATCAAATTTGCGGCCAACACAAAAATAGATGGAAAAGCAAACTGCGAAAAGGATAGAAACAGTTTATAGAAAGGTATTGATAGGTTAATTAAGTGTGCAAAAAGCTAGCAAATGGAATACAATATGGAAAAATGTGAAGATATACATTTTGGAAGGGAGAACAAAATAACAGTATTATTTAAATGTGGAAAAACTGCAAAAAGTTGTAACACAAAGGGACTTGGGGGTACTTGTGCACAAAACACAGAAAACTAGCACACAGAAGCAGCAGGTAATCAGGAAGGCATATGGAATGTTAGCCTTTATTTCCAGGGGGTTGGAGTATAAGAGTAGGGAGTGTTACTGCAACTGTATAAGGTGCGAGTGAGACCAGATGTGGAGTATTGTGAGCAGTTTTGGTCCCCTTATTTTAAGGAAGGATATTATATTTATTGGAGGCAGTTCGGAGAAAGTTCATCAGGATGATCCCTGGAATGGAGGGATTGTCTTTTAAGCAAAGGCTAAACATATTCGACTCTATTCACTTGAGTTTAGAAAAGTGAGAGGTGATCGCATTAAAACATTCGATTCTTCAGGGGCTTGACAGGATAAATACCGAAATGTTTCCACCATGGGAGAGTTTAGGGGCAGAAGGCTTCATCTCAGAACTAAGGGGAACTAATTTAAGACTACGATGAGGAGAAATTCCTTCTCTCAGAGGATTAAGAGCTTTAGAATTCCTTGCCACAGAGCAGAACTCTGTTAGGGCAGAATCCTTGTGTACATTTGAGGCTGAGATTTTTGATCAGTAGGTGAATGGAGAGGTATGGGGAAAGTGTATGTGAGGAATGTTGGATCATCCAAGATCTTATTGAAAGGCAGAGCAGGCTCGAGGAACTGAATGGCTTATGTATGTTCCTATGTCTTATTGCCTTATATTAAATGGCAGAGCAAATGTGAAGGGTTAAATGATCACTCCTACTCCTATTTTCTATGTTATTTGTAATTTAGCTACAAGCAAATTGATCTTAAAAAAAGCTTATGAAGATGTCAAGTCATTTTGGTTTACTTCAGGCATTGCAATAATGAATCAGATCATTGGAATGGTTGTGTAGTGAACTTTTAGAATAATATTAATACTATTAGCCATTGACTTGCACTTGAGGAATGTATCCAGCATATGATGTTCAATTGCAGTTGATTGTTCAATTGATTGGAAGCTGTAAAGAAATGGAGATTCGTAGAAAGTCTGCCTCTTTTCATTCTTCTAAATAAAGTTTTTTTGGGAAAGCAGCATTTAAGCTGAGGACAATATCCTCCATTACCCAGTCTTTGAGAGTTCCTCATATTCTCCCTGACAGCTAGATTGGTGGCAGTTTTTGGTTTTAAAGTGAAGACATTTTATAGTGACTCTGAACTACTTCATTTACATGAGGAATGCAGTGAAGACACTGAGAGGCTAACTTTTTAAAATCCTGTTTGTTCATTAGTTGCAATTAATGTTTTGGGCTACATTTCCCATATGTTTTCATATCACACCATATATTTTGGTACTTTATCTTCTCTGGTTTAAATGCAGATATAATGAATACCATTTTTTACTTGTTTTGTTTAAGGAATGTGGGTTTCACTGTATACACTGTGTCTGTTTCAACTCACCAAAACAGGTGACAGCCACTTCTTAGTTTATTTCTCAGGGAAACGCTATGACCAATCAGAATCAATGTAAAATTTAAACAAAACTTGGTAGTCATCATTAACTGGAGCAGTATCCATATCTGTCAATCAGAAACAACTTGGCAACCAATCAGCACCTCTCTTCTCACGCAGCATCATGATATTTTCCTTTGGCATTGGTACTTTTTGCAACTTATGCTGATGAATGCAAGACAAAAAGTTTTATCAATACATAGCTTTTTTTTCATCAATACTAAAGTCTAATTAATGAGAGGTGATAACAGATGCCCTATTCCGGCAAGGTCTGGCCCATTGAAGGTTTCTACTTGCATATTACACCAACAATTTGATGATATTTCATTCTGCCCAAATTGTATGAAGTTACAAAAAAATCTGTTAGCTAAAGAATTTGACACAACTTCAAAAAAGTAATTTGCCTTGGCTCTAGAGGACCCGAAGGAAGACTTGACACTGAAAAGGAAAAATATTGAGGTAAAGCTAAACATTTTAACTGAGTAAAGACCTCATGTTTAAAAACAGTGACTGAAGAAGAAGACATGCTTTTGAAATCTTGTAAGGACACTAAGTTACTTTGATGATTATGTTGTAACCACTTATTTCAAAACAAGGAAGATACAAGAGCGGTGAATGAGTTCTTATTCATAAATAGACCACTACAATGCTTCATCTAAAGCAACAGTAATGCTGTTTGGCATTGGTCCATAATTGCCGTCATTGCAAGACATAAATATTTAGTGATATGAGTAGTTAGGTCACTCACTTTTATCATGCTGGGTTGTGTATTCTGATGCACGCTACACTCCCACTCACACTGGAATCTGCACAGACGTCGATAAACAACGATTGACGCAGTTTCCAAGGTGGTTATCTCGATCTTGTGGAAATTTGTCGGAAACCATTTGATTATTTGTTGTGACAAACCTTTTGCAAGACACCATCTCGAAATTGTAGAGGATGTATGAAATGTAAACAATGCTGTGGCTATTGAATAGGGAGTATTTTGTCATAATACAAGGGATTCAAAAACCAAAATCTCTGACTGAAATATCCAAGGGCCTAATAGACACCTGAGCTTTCAGTTATACTAATTAGAATATCTGTAATAGACTAATCACTATGCAGCACTATGACTCTATAACTGATTTGTGATCATTTTTGTAACATTCATGTGAGAATATAAATACACAACTTATGAGTAGAAATAGGCCACTTGTCCTTTTAACCTGCTCCACCACTCAATATGATCATGGTGGAACTGACTGGAGCCTGAAATTCCACTTTTTTCCTGCCTACCACCAATACCAATTTACTGCCTTGCTAGTCTGGAGTTTACCTAACTTTAACTTACTAGCATTTACTGACCCAGACTCCATCACTCTCTGGGGACACATGACCCTCTGAGATTAAAGCCTTCCTCTTCTTCTCCATCTTAAATCTGGGACTTCGAAAGGAATCATTGATTATTATTTTGGGAAAAGTGAAGTGGTACCACCAGCAGTCAGGCATTCTCCGTGTGGGCACTGAATATAACGACCCCTAATAAAATCTTTATTTTTAATATGTTCATTCTGAAAAGAATGTTTTAAAACCATGGAATATAGGTTTGTCTTGAGCAGTTGCATGAGAATGAATCAGCCACTCATTAAACTACACGGTCGATATTCAACTCCATTAACTTCATTAATAATAATACATGGGATGTATAACAAGCAGCAAATGTGATGCTATCCATTTAGTGTCACTCTCATGATGAATTTCTTCCTCAACAGTCTATTAAAGACAAGACTCAATATTCTAATTTCTTTCTACTCCCAAAATTAATAAAGACTTTGGCCAGTGTAAACTATTTTTGTATCTACTAGAGATGGTTATCTAAGACTGATCCTTACAGATAAGTAATGAAGAATCTCCATGGTTGTTTCAACTGAGGTCTTGCCCAATGTTTCTGTGCCCCATTTGGACCAAAGCACGTTTAAAAATAGGGACATCATGTTATCTGCGCTGAAAATGTGTTGCTCCGAAAGGAGATTCATTTCGGGCATAAGCCCTTCCATTCCTGAAGAAGGGCTTATGCCCGAAATGTCAAATCTCCTGTTCCTTGGATGCTGCCTGACCTGCTGCGCTTTTCCAGCAACACATTTTCAGCTCTGATCTCCAGCATCTGCAGTCCTCACTTTCTCCTAGAACATCATGTTATCTCTCTACTTTTCGCTCAATTGCTTCATCCATCATATTTTCCAATACAATCACTCATGTTTCTTTCAGGATTGTTGGTCATTGGTTGGGTGCACACCCTGGATATACATGCAGCCCACCAGACATTGTCACCTTCCATGTGAGTCTATGTCTCTGCACCATCTCAGCAAGAGATCTGTTCGAGATCAGAACTTGTTTCCAAATTACTATATTCTTTGGCATCATTTAACATCATTTCTTTATCATTTTTATTTTTGAAATATTTGCTGGGTTTTGATAATGAACACTATCGCGAAAATAGTTCAGGAAGAAGTTAGACCCATCGCCACCTTCTTAAGGCATTAGCAATGAATGATGAAGTGCAGAAAGACTCTCCATAATGCCCTGGTTCATGCTTGTCCCAAAGTAACTTCACTAAAATGTATTCTCTGATCATAGAGTCATAGAGTCATAGAGATGTACAGCATGGAAACAGACCTTTGGTTCAACCTGTCTATGCTGACCAGACATCCCAACCCAATCTAGTCCCACCTGCCAGCACCTGGCCCATATCCCTCTAAATCCTTCCTATTTATATACCTATCCAAATGCCTCCTAAATGTTGCAATTGTACCAGCCTCCACCACATCCTCTGGCAGCTCATTCCATACACATACCAGCCTCTGCGTGAAAAAAGTTGCTCCTTAGGTCTCTTTTATATCTTTCCCCTCTCACCCTAAACCTATGCCCTCTAGTTCTGGACTCCCCGACCCCAGGGAAAAGACTTTGTCTATTTATCCTATCCATGCCCCACGTGATTTTATAAGCCTCTATAAGGTCACCCCTCAGCCTCTGAGGCTCCAGGGAAAACAGCCCCAGCCTATTCAATCTCTCCCTATAGCTCCAATCCTCCAACCCTGGAACATCCTTGTAAATCTTTTCTGAACTCTTTCAAGTTTCACAACATCTTTCCGATAGGAAGGAGACCAGAATTGCACGCAATATTCCAACAGTGGCCTAACCAATGTCCTGTACAGCTGTAACAAAACCTCCCAGCTCCTGTACTCAATACTCTGACGTATAAAGGAAAGCATATCAAACACCTTCTTCACTATCCTATCTACCTGCGACACCACTTTCACGGAGCTATGAGCCTGCACTCCAAGGTCTCTTTGTTCAGCAACACTCCCTTGGACCTTACCATTAAGTGTATAAGTCCTGCTAAGATTTGCTTTCCCAAAATGCAGCACTTTGCATTTATCTGAATTAAACTCCATCTGCCACTTCTCATCCCATTGGCCCATCTGGTCCAGATCCTGTTGTGACCTGAGGTAACCCTCCTCAATACCCACTATACCTCCAAATTTGGTGTCATCTGCAAACTTACTAACTGTACCTCTTATGCTCACATCCAATTCATTTATGTAAATGATCATTATCACTTCACTGCTTGTGGAAGCCTGCTGTGTACAAACTAGGCAGAAGTGGGTACTGCAGATGCTAGAGATTAGATTCAAGATTAGAGTGGTCTGGAAAAACACAGCAGGTCAGGCAGCATCCGAGGAGCGTGAGAGTTGACATTTCGGGCCAAAGCCCTTCATCAGGAATGACTGTACAATCTGGTTATTGTGTTTCCCACAGTACAACTGTGGCTCCACTTCAGTAAGATATTGCATAAACTTTAAAGAGTAACCTGAGCTCCAAAATGGAGCTATATAACCCATGATCTGTCTTCTGTTCCTCCACTACCACTGTGCTCCTGGTGATTGTATGATTTTAGAATTTTCATCCGTTATTTCTAACGTCTCCATGGCTTCTTTCCATTGTACCCAATCCAAGCCTACAATCTACCAATTCTGGCCTCCTGATCATCTCTAACATTTTTTTTCCAAAAGAAAATTTAATGCATAAAACTTGCAAGTAAATTCATTGTTTGCATATTCCTTCCCCCATCCCCATTTTTGGAGAACACCTCCATTATTTACTTGTGGGATATTTTGCCGAAGAACCGACGTGAGCTCTTCAGCCCCTCAGCTGCTGGCCTCCCTTCCTTTCCACCTAGAGACTCTTCCTTCCAACTACCAACCAGATCATCCCTCCCCTCAACCAATCAGGTTGTACCCACCACCAATTGTGTTGGCCTATCACTAATTCACCATGCTGCCCCTTTCCCAATACAAAACCAGACCATTCCCTCTCCTTATCTGGAGCTCCACCTACCCCCACCTCCCATTCCTGTAAAGGGTTATACCCGAAACGTTGGTTTCTCCACCTCTCGATGCTGTCTGGCTTGCTGTGTTCTCATAGCCTCCTGTTTGTCTCCAAAGAACCAATAAAGGGCAGGCGGTCCGGTTTAAACATATCACATCATAGTCTTAATGCTACATTAATGGAAGCAATCTTAAGGACCATTTTAACAAGATTTTGTCACTTTAATAGAGCCTTTATCCTTTACAATTCCAGTCCGTGATTCTGTTCACAAGTTGTAATCACGTGATGCATTCATGAAACCAACCTGGCCTGCCCCATAAGAACTGTTCAGGCTGGGCAACATTCTCTTGTTCTTATGTCACATTCACTACATTTGCAAAATTTAAATTGGTGCCCTCTTATTCTCAAATCTTATCAATTGACCTGGTGAGAAATGTAAGCCGATCAGGACGCAGGAGTGTGTTTGGCAGCAGGAGGGGTGGGTGGGAGGGGGTGGTGGGGGTAGAGTCTGATTATAGTAGAATTGTACAAATTGTACAGTGACCATCCAGTGCCATTGCTTTGGCAGAGCAGTCAGTGGCTGAGGTGGGAGCATTTTCAGTTTGGCAAAGTTTTCTTCTCCTGGAGGTTCTTGAGGAATTTCATACTCGTCACTTTTATATTCAGGAAGGTCATGTCAAAGTATCCATTGGTGGGTAAATCCTGAAGAAGGGTTACACCCAAAATGTTGACGTCTCCACCTCCTGATGCTACCTGGCCTGCTGCGTTCTCCCAACCTCCTGCTTGTCTACTCTGGGTAAATCCCACAGACAGTCAAAGTCCAGAAGTTCAAATCTACAAAGGCAGCATGAATGATTTGCATACCTGCTCTGTCCCCATCATCCTTATGATTTTTATTCCCCGGTGAGGCCTATGATTTTTATTGCTCCACCATTGGCGACTGTACCTTCAGTTGTCTTGACCCTCAGCTATGAAGTTCCCTCCAATCTCTAGCTCTCTTTGTTCCTTTAAGTCCCTCCCTAAAACCTGCCTCTCTGACTGAGCAATGAGCTAGGTGACATCTTCTTACATAGCTCAGTGTCAGTTTGGTTTTGTAATATCCCTATGAAGCACCTTGAGACATTTATTATTTTAAAGATGCTTTGCAACTGCAAGTTACCAATCATTCTCTCTTTCTTTCACTTCGCAGTGCATCATTTGGTGCAGCGTTTTACCTTGTGTGCACCCGTTGGCATAGCATAAATGTAAAAATTCCACATAAAGCAAACTACATTTTTAATTCTCAGCTTTGCAACCTACGTTTCAGAAAAAAAGCATTATTATTGCTTTTAGAGCCCTAAGGGTATTAAAAACTTTAATTCCAACAAAGGCAGTAAGAAATATTGGGAACTGTGATAATGAAGTGTTCTTCCAAACCTTCTCCATTTGCAGGGCCGACTAAATTCACATTCTGCATGTGATGCTTTGTTGCTTTTTATCAAGCAATGGGCATAGACCCCTTGTACTAAAAGATGAGAAAATGCATTCTATTTTGAGACCTGCGTGGGCAGTATGGACTTTGATGTATTGAACTCCCCAGTGGCTCAGAGTAATGGTTGCTCTTACTCTGTGCAACCTATTCTCCACGCACTGTTGGGCTAATAACCATTACTTAATTTACATGCATTTTTGACACAGTACGGGCACTCCAAGGGGGAAGGAATAGCTGTGTACAGCACAACGACAGAAGCTATTTCTCACAGATGTCAAGTGTGATTTTTCTTTCTTTACATACAGAATAAGATCAAGTGGTTGCTTTTATTTTGACCTTCACTCCATTTGTTTTCTCTTTCCAAGTCTGCTGAAAGTAAGCCCTCTGCGCACAGTTAACTGATAGTGTGCAACTTGCGAGAACACTGCTGTGGAGTAGACCAGACCACCCCCCAACATCCCCCCCAGATGTGTGTTCCAGATGCAATTCGACTGTTCACACTACTCAGTGTTAAGCAACAGTTTGTTCAAACACTATAGTTTAAATGCATATGAAAGAAGAACTTAGATTAACAACTTAATTAGAAAATGTGACAGAATAATAGATACAGTAACTATGACTAATTAACTGTTCCAACATCACAACACTCCATAAACTGACCCCTTGGCAAAAAGGTAAATTCAGAAATCAGATTTTCTCACATGCAACACCTCGAGTAGGAAGAGAAAGTCCAGCTTCTAGCTATAACAGAGAGAGGGGAAGTAATAGCCTCTACTTCTCCAGAACTCCATCAGCTTCTGCTGAGTCTAAAAGCTGAAAAAAACTTGACATTCTGGTCTGTGAGAGCTGGCCACACCCATCCAGGCTGCCTCTATTGTTCCATCTTTAAAAATAACCCCCCAAAGCTTCATAAGCTGTTCACGTTACCATAGACTGCTAAGCACCTCTCATTCAATCATTCTTTTGAAGTACACCTCTTAAAGCCATAACATTGTCACAATGTGAATCACAACAAATGTGAAGGAGCTAAGGATGTTGTCGCTGTTTCTCAGATGGTCTCTTTTAGACTCTTTCTGATGAAGCTGCAATAGTTTACAGGGATGAGGGCTGGGACTGGCAACACTTGTATTTTGCTGGCTTTGTAGTGGGAAATACCATCAGAAGCTTTGCTTTGTCATTGATGTCCATGCCTTTACCCACCAAAGGCCCAAGCTCAGAAATACCTCCTTTCAGCTCCCCTATTTTAACTTCTCCCTTGATAAAGATGCTCCTCAACACTCAATGTGATTAAATCTTTTTAATACCAATATGACATGTGGATCAGCGTCAGATCCTGTCAGATAATACTCTTGTGATTTATGAATACAGAGGGGTGGTGGTGTAGTGGTCATGTCAGTGGATCTGTAGTCTGGAAAACCTGGCTGCTACAGTGAGGACTTGGGCTCAAATCTCATCAGGGCAGGTAGAAAAATTTGGTTCTTTTTGATATATGTGTGGAGTTATAAAGCTGACTCCAACCTTAATGCCAACCATGTATGTAGTATTGATTGTGATTCAAAACCCATCTAGTTTGCAAATATTCTTGAGGGAAATCTGCTGTCTTCAATTGGTCAGTCCTACATGTGACTCCAGCCCCACAGCAATGTGAGGGATTCTTGCCCTCTCATGATAAATGCTGGTTTCCGTGCTACCTGCATCCCAGAATATTTTTTTTTAAATGCTATATTATTTGCTGCCTGTACATTTCAGAAATCGAATTGATTCTAATATATTGGGCACCATATGATTCAACGTAATGGAAATATAATACAAATATCGATTTCTCACATGTGAAATTGGATACAATCTTGCTCTGCTCTGAACTTGCTAAATTGTCAATGAATAGATGCTGTAAAATATCACTCTGGCACTGGCCTCGTTCATTTATTATAGAGCGATTATTTATGTCTGGAATTTGGACAGGCTCTGTTGAAAGCCTTTTAATGAGAACTCCCGATGTGACAAACAAAATGGTCCCATTAACCAATCACTCAGTTAAACCAGTTCCATTAACACTGTCTATGCTAATCTAGTAACGTGACACATTAGAACCAATGGCATTAATCAATCTTTTACAGTAGGTTGCCACTTGTTGATGAGGATATATGAAGCTGATAGCAATGAGCTGCATGAAAATGGATCTTTCATGCCCTGACTGCGAGCTCTCAAAATAATTTGCTCAACAGCGCTGTTTCATAAACTTTTATCACAAATGGTTACAGTATCATACTCAATTCATTTTTGGATGTAGGTGTCATTGATAAAGATGACTTTTAACGTCCATTGCTGTTTTTCCTGAGTAAGTGGTGGTGTGGCTATGTTCTAGAAACTGTAGCGGGATTCAAACCCAGGTCCCTCGAACATGGCCTGGGTCCCGAGATTAACAATTCAGTGGCAATATCACTAGGCTGTCACCCAACTCTAAATGTGAATGTGGTGGAGGTAGTTCAGACAAGGTTTACTGGACCAACATCTGGAATGGGTGGGTTGCCTCATGAGGAACATTGGACAAGCTTGGCTTGTTTCTGCTGGAGTTCAGAAGAGTAAGAAATTACTTAATTGAAGTACGTAAGACCCTGAGGGAGCCTGACAGGATGGATGTAGAAAGGATGCTTCCTCTTGTGGGAAAATCTTAAACTAGGGGTCACCATTTAAAAATACGATGTTGCCCATTTAAGATAAATGAAGAGAATTCTTGTTTCAACAAAGGGTCATACATCTTGGAACACGCTTCCTCAAAAGATGGTCAAATCAGAGTCTTGACATACTTTTAAGGTGAAGATAGAAAAGCAAGGGTTTTAAAAGGTAATCAGAGATAGGGGCGGTGTTGATTCAGACCTGCTTGATTGGCTTAGATAAAGACATCTACATTTAGTATATTTAGTACAACATTTAGTACAGCTCTTTATTCAGCGGGTTGTGAGTTCATGGAATGCCCTGCCAGTAGCAGTGGTGGACTCTCCCTCTTTATGGTCATTTAAGCGGGCATTGGATAAGCATATGGAGGTTATTGGGCTAGTGTAGGTTAGGTAGGCTTTGGTCGGCGCAACATCGAGGGCCGAAGGGCCTGTACTGCGCTGTATTTTTCTGTGTTTCTATGTTCTATGTTCCTTTATTCAAAAGAGCTACCTTAATAGACACAACTCAGAGGTGGGGACTCTAACCACTGTGCCACAAGATCTTGACTATCCTGGATTAGATAAGTGTTAATCAACCAGATAGAGGTCAGCAATTTTGTCAAGAATGACACATTAATAACATCTGTTGGGGCAAGTTTTCAAATTGCTATAGGAAAGACGTTATTCAACTTGAAAGGGTGCAGAAAAGGTTCACAAGGATGTTGCTGTGGTTGGAGGGTTTGAGCAAAAGGGAGAGGTGGAATAGGCTGGGACCTTTTTCCCTGGAGCATTAGATGCTGAGGGGTGACCTTGCAGAGATTTAAAAAAAAAGGCATAGACAGGATGAATAACCAAGACCTTTTTCCGAAGGTAGAGAAATCCAAACCTGGAGGGCATAGGTTTAAGGTGAGAGGGGAAAGATATAAAAAGGACCAAAAGGAGCAACGTTTTCACAGAGAAGATGGTGTGTGTGTATGGATTGAGCTGCCAGAGGAAATGGTGGAGGCTGGTATAATTGCAGCATTTAAAAGACATTTGGATGGGTATATGAACAGGAAAGGTTTAGTGAGAGATACTGCTAAATGGGACTAGATTAATTTAGTCGCATGGACGAGTTGGTCCGAAGGATTTCTGTGCATGACTCTGTGATGCAAAATCAGTAGAATGACCTCCTTCTCCAGTTGGGGTGGGGAGCAGGGTGGTTCTGTGACACCCAGTGAGCAAAGCTTTCATTACCTTCACCAACAACATGGGTCAGGTGGAGTTTTTGACCTCCTCACTGTGTTTATTATGCTGGAAAGCACTCCTGTGCTGTTAAATGCTGACTTGCCTGAAGCATATGATTTGCAGAAGCCCCATGTTTAACTGAGACAGGTTTTACAAACAAATATTACAATCATCGTAAAACCTGAAGGTGTTTTGTTGTGCTGCAGAAAGAATGATAAATAATTTATTTGAATTACACTTGCTGTCTTTCCGCCACTGGCTACGACGGTGTTTAATCTGCGCTTTTTTACAGGGAAAAGAAAATTTCTCAGCACACTGTGATCTAATGTCTTGCTGAGAGTTTATTTGTACGCAGACTGCCTGATATTGATATAGAGAAAAGGAGTCACTACTCTCCTCATACACTCTGGCTGAGAAATTGGGGTGGACCCATTTTCTAGGGTGGAAGGGGAGGTCTGGAAGGCAGTGGGACAGTTGGGGAAAGTTTGGGTTATCTATGCCTATACATTGAGTTCTGAGGCACCCTCATTAAAGAGCCTTTTGTCTACTTTCCATGAAGTCAGCTGACAGAGAAGCATAATTAAATAATTAAATAGTAAATTACAGGTTAAGACTCCTCTGCTGATAAAACCCTCATCACGCCTACATTGGGCTTGACTATTCCTACACACCAGGCAAAAGTGAGGACTGCAGATGCAGGAAACCAGAGTTTAGATCAAAATGGTGCCGGATAAGCACAGCAGGTCAGACAGCATCTGAGGAGCAGCAATTGACGTTTAGGGCAAAAGCCCTTCATCAGGAATAGATAAATCAATTATATTCCTACACATTCCTGGTTGTTCTCCCCACATGACCTGCATAGACCTGAGAGTATTCAAAACACTCTATCCTGTATATTAACATGGACCTGTCCCACCCTGCATTATCACTGTGCTCACTTAATAGTCTGGCTCTCAGACAAGCAACTCACTTTGTTTTTAAACCTTTCCATGGCTTTATCCCTCTCTATCTCTGTATTCCCCTCCAATTTTCCAACTCTTTGACATATCTGCATTCCTCTATTTCTGACCTCATGACCATCCCCAATCTTAATCGCTCTCCCATTGGTGGCTGCATCTTCAGTCACCTGGGTCACAAGTTCTGAAATTCCCAACCTACATCCTTTCGCCTTTCTGTGTCACTGCCCTCCTTTAAGAATTTCCAAAAACCTACCTCTTTGATTCTTTTCTCTAGTCTCACTTTTTTTCCCTTTATGTGGCTCACTCTCATAATTTGTTTTGTAGTGCTGCTGCGCATTGAAAGCGCCATAATTGCTTCTGACTGTGACAATTAAGCTTCAGACTACAGGGAATTGAATTGAGGGAGATTGGTGGGTGGGAGTTTGCAATTGTGGGGAGCAGCTGGTTGGAAATAGGGTAAGAAGGGATGGTTGATAATCTGCTCTTCCCAAATCCATTCAGGAGTCTTCCTGCTGCTTAGCACTCCATTGTGATTTCAGCACCTGGTGGGTAAAATCCTGAGAGAAAACAGGTTCCAGAGAAAAGATACTGTTCGTTCAGTAAATCTCTCGACACTGCAGAGTGCAGACTCAATCTGCCTTCATTGGACAATGTTCTCAATCCAGCAATCAAAGCAGTGAACCTTCATTGTACTCTCCCTAAGGACAACTATGTCCTTCCTCAGATCAGAGACGAAAATTGTACGCAGAGTGACTTTATCAAAACCCTGGATAGTTACATGATTTCCTTGCTCTTTTATTCCAACCTCCCTGCAAAAAAAAGGAAAACAACTATTTACTTTCAGCATTGCCTGCTGTCCTTCGTGTTACTTAGTGATTTGTGTACAAAGGCACCCAAATCCCTCTGATTGTCAAACGTACTAATCTCTCACCTTTCAGAAAATGTTCTGTTTTCCTATTGTTCCTATCAAAGTGGAGAGTTCATGTTTTCTTTCATTATATTCTGTAACCACTTGGCCATTCACTCAACTTGTCAATCCTTCCGCAAGATCCTTTATGTAATAACTTGCATTCCCATCTAGTTTTATGGTAACAAAAACTTGGACACATTATATTTCATTCTCTCATCTCTGATGTTAATAGTAAATAGCTGAGGAACAGCCACCTGTATGGCATCTCACAGTAACCTGCTTATTTTGACACCCTTCTCTGTTTATTGGCCAATCCTCAATCTGTGCTGGGAAGTTCTTTCCAATCTAATAAACCCTAGTCTCACATGATGACCTCAGGTGTACCCCCTGATCAAATGCTTTCTGAAAAGCCAAAGGTACAACATACACTGCTTCTGTGGTGTGGATTTTATAGCGTTCCAGACCTCAGCACTCATTGTAGCTGCTGAAAATGTCTTTGTTTCAATCAGACATAGGGGCAGAAATAGGCCACTCAGCACATCCAGTCCACTTCAGTGAAGTCAAGATTGATTTCATAATCTTCAACTCCACTTTCCTGCCTTATCCCCATAAGCCATGATGCTCTTGATAATTAGAAATCTCTATGTCTGGCTCGAATATATTTAATAACCCAGCCTCCACATTCATCTGCGGTAAAGAATTCTATAGATGCATAGAACAGTGCAGCACAGTACAGGCCCTTCAGCCCTCAATGTTGTGCCTGACCTTTTATCTTACTTTAAGATCAGACTAACCTACATACCCTTCATTGTACAATCTTCCATGTGCCTATCCAAGAGACACGTAAATGTCCCTAACGTATCTGACTCTACTACCACTGCTGGTAGTGCATCCACGGGTTCCACTTTCTCTTTAATGAATCTAGCTCTGACATCTCCCCTAAACCTACTTCCAATATCCTTAAAATTATGTCCCCTTGTGATTAACATTTTCTCTGGCTATCTACTCTATCTATGACTTCCATCATTCTGTACACCTCTATCAAGTCATCTCTTGTTCTTCATTGCTTCAATGAGAAAAGCCCTAGCTCCCTCAACCTTTCTTCATAAGACATACCCTCCAGTCCAGGCAGCATCCTGGACAATCTCTTCTGCACCCTCTCTAAAGGTTCCACGTCTTTCCTTTAATGAGGCAACCAGAACAGAGCACAATATTCCAAGTATGTTCTAACCAGGGCTTTATAGAGGTGCAACATAAACTTGTGGCTCTTAAACTCAATCGCCCTGCTAATCAAAGCCAACACAACACATGCCTTCTTAACAACCTGTGTGGCAACTTTGAGGAATCTATGGACATGGATCCTATGATCCCTCTTTTCCTCCACACCACCAAGAATCTATTCTGCATTAAATTTGACCTTCCAAAGTGAATCACTTCACACTTTCCCAGGCTGAACTCTATCTGACACTTATCAGCCCAGATCTGCATCCTACCAAAGTTCCATTGCGATCTACAACAGCCCTCCACACTATCCACCACTCCACCAACCTCCATGTCATCGGTAAACATACTAACCCACCCTTCCACTCCCTCATCCAAGTCATTTATAAAAATCTCAAAGAGTACTCTCCACTGACAGAAGAAATTCCTCATCATCTCTGTCTTAAATGGGTGTCTTCGTATTTGGAGATTATGCACGTTGATCCTCGACTCTCCTAAAAGATTTCTGCATCTACCCTGCAGCTATGAATCTTAGATCGTAAAAACCTGAAATAACATCACAACTACTGGAATAAGTAATCTCGGGTCCATGCAATATCAATGACCATTCAGGATAAAGTGCTGAAAAGGTGGGTTTTGTAGCCTTAACATCTTGTGCCATCCTGTTATCAGATCGCACACTGCTTTTCCATAAATGACAACTTTCATATTGCACTCTCCAATCTTACAGATGGCAATTTTATTTGTGTTGCCCAGAGACAGAGAACATAAGGCCAATCTGACAGCAACAATTATATGGGGATGGATGAATTTACAAGCAGTAGAATTCAAAAGGACTTCAAATATAAGATTCATTATTGTGATAAGATTCAATCAGGAAATAACAAATAAATGATTTTGTTCACAGAACAAGCTTTGAATGTTATGAACAAGCAAGTCAGCTTCAGGTTTGATTTTTATGCTTTTTTAACTCACGTTGGCTCCAAATTGTCAGGGGAAAAAGGCTATATGTGAATCACTAAAATAGTGCAGACTCCAATGTCATCCAAGGTGTAATAAATAAAACAAAGAGCTGCAGATGCTGGAGATCAGAAACAAAAACGGAAATTGCTGGAGAAACTCAACAGGCCTGTGGGAAGAAAACAGAGTTAACATTTCAAGTTTCTGATGAAAACATCCATTAACTCGAAATTTCTCTGCACAGATGCTGCCAGACCTGCTGAGTTTCTCTAGCAATTTCTGTTTGTGCTCCATCCATGGCTTAACCTGACAGTGAAATACTCTACTGTTGATTTGCTTATGCTGCCATTTTAAATGTTTAACTCTCCCCACACGATTAGCTCATGGTTTAAGAGGACCGGCTGGGAAGAAGCTATGTAGTTTGCTTCATTGTTCAGCAGGTAGCTAAGGAGGTTCATGACAAGAGCAGCTCAGTGAACCTTCCAGTGGGGATGTGCATTCTATCCTGCTTCAGTCTGTATCATCTCCTTTCAACAGAGTGGGTAAGATCGACAACCCATTCATAAGCAATTATGCAGCGATTCGAAACCAATCTGTTGAGCATTGTGTATGACTGCACCAACACAACTATCGCTGATTTGGTTGGTGCCCCATCATCAAATTGCATGAGATGCTCCAGACCCCAAGAATTGATATTACTCTTACCTCGGAATCAGCCGGTTGTGTGTTGAAATCCCTAAACCGGTGATTTAAACCTAAATTATTGGATGATACTTCAAGGGAGTCCTGAGAGAATGCTGCACTGGCAAACACTGCCGGGACAATGGTTCAAGAAGGCAGCTCTCTACCACCTTCTCAAGGGCAATTAAGGACGGGTAATAAAGGCTGGCCTAAGCAGAGATACTCACATCCTATGAATGAGTTAAAAAGCTGATGTTAACCTGAGGCTACATCTGTCCTCTCAAGTGGATTGAAAAAAATCATTGAAAGATAGAAAATAGGAGCAGGTGTAGGCTATCAGCCTCCTCTGACAATCAATGTGATCATGGCTGATCCTGGCATGAATATTTTGAAGAGCAAAGGTCAGCTTCCCGGTATTTTGACCAGAGTTGATCCTGGACAGCTGATGGACATCAGCAGTGCACGTTACGTATAAGATATGTTGTCACAACTTGCCAAGGCTCCTTAGTCACCATCTTTCAAACACAACGTGTTTACCATCTGGAAGGACAAGGACAACAGATGCATGGGAGCATTGTGGCCCATATGTTCTCCCCCACACACCATCCCAACTTCGAATTGTATCGCTGTTCTTTCACTGAGGTGGGGTCAACATTCTGGAACTCTGTTCTGAACAGCACTGTGGATGCTCCCACACACCAAATATTGTAGAGATTCAAGAAGACAACAATGTCCAGAGCAATCAGTGATGGTCAGAGTATTGAGTACAGGAGTTGGGAGATCATGTTGCAGCTGTACAGGATATTGGTTAGGCTACTGTTAGAATATTGCGTGCAATTCTGGTCACCTTCCTATCGAAAAGATGTTGTGAAACTTGAAAGGGTTCAGAAAAGATTTACAAGAATGTTGCCAGAGTTGGAGGATTTGAGCTATAGAGAGAGGCTGAGCAGGCTGGGGCTGTTTTCCCTGGAGTGTTGGAGGCTGAGGGGTGACCTTGTAGAGGTTTATGAAATTATGAGGGGCATGGATAGGATAAATAGACAAAGTCTTTTCCCTGGGGTTGGGGAGTCCAGAATTAGAGGGCAAAGGTTTAGAGTGAGAGGGGAATGATATAAAAGAGACCTACAGGGAAACTTTTTCACGCAGAGGGTGGTAAGTGTATGGAATCAGCTGCCAGAGGAAGTGGTGGGGGCTGGTACAATTGCAACATTTAAGAGGCATTTGGATAGATATATGTCCTACCTGCTTATCTTCCTTTCCACCTATCCACTCCACCCTCCTCTCTGACCTATCACCTTCATCCCCATCCCCATTCACCCATTGTACTATTTGCTACCTTCCCCCACCCTCCTCCCTGACCTATCACCTCCATCCCTCCTCTCATTTATCTCTCCACCCTGCAGGCACTCTGCCTCTATTCCTGATGAAGGGCTTTTGCCCGAAACGTCGAATTCCCTGCTCCTCAGATGCTTCCTGAACTGCTGTGCTTTTCCAGCACCACTGTAATCTAGAACCTGGTTTCCAGCATCTGCAGTCCTTGTTTTTACCTATGGGTATATGAATAGGAGGGGTTTGGAGGGATATGGGCCGGGTGCTGGCAGGTGGGACTAGATTGGATTGGGATATCTGGTTGGCATGGATGGGTTGGACCGAAGGATCTGTTTCCATGCTGTACATCTCTATGACTCTAAATACTGGCCCAGCCATTGATGCCAACAAGAGTAAAAGCAATGTGACAAAAGACAGACCACTGGCTCTTTATCACACAACTCTTTGAATTAGAATTAGAATAAGGTTTATTGTCAAATGAACTCTGAAAAGTTTGCAAGTCGCTATTTATGGTGCCATCTGAGGTACAAAGGTACTGATGTACAGATTCCTGAGTACAAATTCTGAGGAAAAACATTAGAAAATAAAGAAATAAAAATTCCAGCATTACAGGTCATCAAAAGTATAAAATCTTAGTAATAAATGAGAAAAATAAAGAAATAAATGGTTCAGAATAACAGTCTTTTCCTTTGTGAACCCTTGCTATATTAAAACCGACCGCCACATTTCATACCTTGCAGTGACTGTAATTTTGAATATTTAATTGGCTGTAATGTGCTTTAGGGTGTGAAAATGGTGAATCTCCAACTTTCCACTTTATATCTGTCCTAGCAATGGTATAATGTATAAAAAACAATCCTTTTATGCCAGAATTATTGACGAGTAATTGACACCACCACTGTCTAGTGTACATTGAAAATCAAAGTTAATCAAGTTTTTTTGAAAAAAATAGAAGTATGCATGTTCCCCTGCAAGTGAAGTTCCGCAATATCAAAGTGTGGGAACATTAAATGCATTTAGCAAGTTAATGTGCCATTTTCCTCTGACAGCCCAATTGTCATTCAGTCACTGTTCATGAGGAAGCTCAAAAGCAGACTTCATTAACAAAGTAAGCATCAGCATTAAATTTGTGTGTGTAAATTTGAATGAGCCTTGGTTGCAATTTGAGGTTGGAATCACCCCATCCTAACAAGAGAGTACATATAAAATGATACTGATTGTATAGGTCTGGCAGAGGTGGATGTTGTACTCTGATGATATTCTAGTATCCTTCAAGTCAATTACCGAGGCAAAATGTAAAGATCAAACTGCTCTTTTGGGTGACATCAGCTTTCATTTGCCATTGGCTTTTGATCTACCTTCTGATAGGGTGAGTGATAATATTGCTCTGTAACTTCTTCGATGCTTTCAAAGTTCAAACATTCTGGTGTAGAATTGGAAAAGCAAGTGTCCTTAGCCGGCAGATTTCCAGTTGAAAAGCCAAAATAGCAAGACTGCAGAAACTTGGAGTCATGTTTAATTTGCAATGCTTTCGGAATTCCAATTGCTTAAATTGAGCCGCAGCAGAGTTACAAAAACAATTTGCATTGTTTACAATGTAGCTGCTCCTGATACATGTCTGAGCATCAGAATACCAGGGTGTGTGGGGGGATGGGGGGATGAAATCTGAATATCTTGAAAATTCGCCTGTCTGATTTCCATCAGTCAGTGCAGAAACTGCATCCTAAACAAAATTTGGATTCACATTAAAATTGACATTTAGCTTATTCCAAACGGACAATCACAGCCACCTAATGCCATGGTTTCTCGTGGGGTCTTGCTCTGTTTGACTCTGGTCCGAAATTGGAAGTAATTAGGAGAAAGTGAGGACTGCAGATGCTGGAGAGTCAGAATCAAAAAGGGTGACGTTGGAAAAGCACAGCAGGTCAGGCAGCATCCGAGGAGCAGGAGAGTCGGACCTAAGGGTCTGCTTCCATACTGTACAGCTATGACTCTATGACCCTGTCAATATGAAGCTGCTTTCAAATTGTGTGCATTAAATCTGTAGCTGCAAGTCATCCCTGGCATAAAGGATTAATCTGTTCAAGGCACAGGAACCTGAACAGGCTAAAAACATGAGATACACAGAGCTTGTCCATTCTTTGGATCTGGGAGGACTTTCTGCTTGAGGTTCCACCTTTCCACGTGAAGCAGCTGATTCTTCCATCGCCACTGTGCTCATTCACGTACACTCATCCCCCAGCTCCTCATTCATGTTCACCCTCCTATTCCAGCTTCTCTTGAGTCTTTCTCCTCCCAGGATCACCTTCAGCCCTACAACCCTGAGTGTTCCTTTAATTCTGTTCACTTACACTGTCCCCACTTTACATCCAGTTCTGAAATGTTCTCCTTAAGCCCCTGCACTTCTCCATTTCCTGCCCAGCTCTCAAAAGACACATGTAAAACCTACTTGAAGGCTTAGGCTTTAAGTCACTTATCATGCTGTCTCCTGTTTCGGCTTGGTACCAGATTGAGTACCTTTGCCTGTGTGCTGCCATAAGACATTTATTTACTTTGGAGATGCCATATAAATGCACATTTGTTGTTGTGTTATTAAAGTTTGTAAATGATAGAATGGCCACAAGTGATGAAGAATATAATGATGTAATTTGCACTGTCTGAGTTGGCCTAACATGTGACGTGATCTCTCTTTTCGAGCTACAAAGGTCGTTTTTTTAAGTATTCTGCTTATTTAACAGCAACACCCCCTGCCTCCCCCTTCCACCATGGCACTTTATATTCACATAAGTAGTAAGTTTCATGTTTGCCCTCCACAAATGAATGCTTGACTCACTGGTAACTTGTCACTGGGTCAAGAGATGGAGTAGGCAATGTTGTGAAAATGCCAAAGGATTTAAGAGACACCGACTGTTTGTGTCGGATCATGATGATATTTCAAAATGGTTCATTTTTATGCTTGGCATTTTAGTCAGCCGTCAGTTTTGGCGGGATCTTTGGAGGCTTCACGGGTTGCTATGTGTTGGCCAGACCCCAGGCGAGGTTCCAATAGTTGACATGGTTCCAGATGTGTACAACACGTCATTAGGATCCCAAATGAGGAGGGTGGAAAAGGCTGCCTACTTTATTAATCCACCACTATGGCTGACCACAACAAGATTAGTTGAAGAAGGATCCCTCCTTGTCTGCATGCCTTTCTTCCTGATGAACCAATTTCATATTTTAAAAGAAGCCAATTTAACCAGGCTTTCTTTAGGTAAAAGAGTGATTTATTCATGTTACAATGAATAATAATACAATACATATACACACAGACCAAATATAGGAAGTGAGTTAAAAGAAATTAGTTAGGGCGGCACGGTGGCACAGTGGTCAGCACTGCTGCCTCACAGCACCAGGGACCCGGGTTCAATTCCTGAATCAGGTGACTGTCTGTGTGGAGTTTGCACATTCTCCCCGTGTCTGTGTGGGTTTCCTCCGGGTGCTCCGGTTTCCTCCCACACTCCAAAGATGTGCAGGTCAGGTGAATTGACCATGCTAAATTGCCCGTAGTGTAAGGTAAGGGGTAAATGTAGGGATATGGGTGGGTTGCGCTTCGGCGGGTCGGTGTGGACTTGTTGGGCCGAAGGGCCTGTTTCCACACTGTAAGTAATCTAATCTAATCTAAAAGAAAATGCTAGTCAGACCATCTCATTGGTTCATGGAGAGGAGGGAGTGGAACGTTGATGGTTGAACAGTTAATTTTGGGATTCTAGGTTGCTTGAAATCTTTTTATCATGTTTCCTTTCGCTAGTCACTCAGAGTGAGAGAGTCCTTCTTGTCTTATTTCCTTCTGATGGACTTGCTGCCTGTTCGGCTTCCAACTCTGTTGGCTAGAGGTCATTTTCAGTGCAAAGTGAGGATGACTAATGGGTAATTCTTCAACCACAACCATCATGGTTCACAAGTACTTAAGCCCAGGCTAGTACACTCGAATCTCAGTTCACTAGCGCACCATCTTCCACTAGCACACCTCCCACTGGTACTCGCAGATGAAGGTTAGTTTATGTTGCATTTTTTGCTATGTTCCTGGAATGGGAAACAAAGTAATCTCTAAAAGAGATGGCTTTCTCTGGAGGGTGGGTGAGATAGTCAGCCACATCATGTTCTCTTCCTGCTCCATCTCTGAAGATTTTTGACACTGTAGAAGTACAGGTCATTCTGCTATAATGTGCATGTCGTTCATGCAAAATTTGCTATAACACGATTGACATTTGGGGACGCTGTTTCTAAAGTGCCAAATTTTACATTGTGTATTGGTTACAACACAATTCTGGCCCCATTAGTTTAAGTGGTGCTGCTATCACGTGATTTTCTTATAACATGGGAGAGCACGAGAAGGGGACTACTGTGTTATTGCAGAACCAACTGTATAACATTTCATGGGTTCTACATACACCTTTGCAAGTAAACCATTGAACTTACATCTGTCATCTTCCTTTTTATCTGAAGCAGTCCTCTTTAAACCAGATAGTTTTTGGAATTAAAATTTAATAAACGTCCTGCACTACAAGCTTCTGTTCTAGTGTCTTGACAAAAACATGAATTTAGGAGCGTACTGTTTGTTTCTGAGATTCCCAATTATCCCAAATGTAGTTCATAAATTTCCCTCCCAGGAATATACCAAAAAATGCAATATAAAAATGCCTAAAGGACCAGTTCATGAACTGACATCAACCTCAGGATTGAAACAGCTCCTGTTCCAGTTACATATTCAAGTTACATCGTACAGTTCCGAAATAGTGACTGGGGGTGGGGGTTGGGGGGTGGAGGGTGTGCTTTACATGGATGCTTCTGCAGCCTCCAATATCAGAAAGAAAGATGTCACATTCTTTATGTCACTGTAATGGAAATTCAGTCATTAAATTGCAAATCACTCATTAAGAGCTTAAAAGATAAAGAGGATCAGTGTGATAAGTATGTAAGTTAGCTCACTGAGCTTGAACATTCATTTTCGGACTTTTTATCACCATACTAGGTAACATCATCAGTGAGAGTTCCTGGTGAAGCGCTGGTGGTATGATCAGTGTGACTCTAAGAAATTATATGGGATACCTTGCGTTAGTTCAAGAGTGGGAGCATGGAAGTTTCATCTTTGGATTGAGGTTGGACATGGCAGATTTTTCTAATGTGTGCTCTATTCCAGAAAGCCAGTTGGTTAAGGCAGTACAGGAGCCAATATTTACATATTTCAATTTTTATTTATAGAGCTGCACATTCCAGGCATACACCTCCTAACTGAAGAGTGACTGTTTGAGATACTCTCAACCAACCTGTTCAGGCATGTTACCATTCATGTCTGAGGCAGGTGGGACTTGAACACAGGCTTTCTGAACCGGAGTTAGGGGCACCACTACTGTGAGTCATTGTTGCATTCCCTGTCAATTTGTAGGGGCTCAAGATATTTTCAATATTCTCAGATCAACCTGTTCGGAGATGTTTTTACACACTCTGGAACAGGTGAGACTTGACCCCAGTACTCCTGGCCTAGCGGTAGAGATACTACCCAATGAACTATAAGAGCCTCGAAAGGAGGTCAGTTAATGCCCACCACTTACATACAATTAAACTCAATTACTGCACAATTAATTATATGTAGTGTTCAACTGATATTTAGAATATATAACTATCTTGGGGGAGGTGCAGCAAATTATTAATGACCATTGGGAGGAATTCTGTATTAGTACAAATTAGAAACAAAGGAATAATTTAATTTTAAATCAATTAAGTACTTCTGGGTACTGCAATAATTAAAGTGCTCTGAAGTATGGGTACTGTGGTAATTACAGTACTTCTGAAGCATGGGTACTGCAGTAAATAAAGTAATTCTGAAGCATGGGTACTGCACTAATTAAAGCACTTCTGAAGCATGGGTACTACTATAATTAAAGCACTTCTGAAGTATGGGTACTGTAGTAATTAAAGTACTTCTGAAGCATGGGTACTGGTATAATTAAAGTACTTCTGAAGCATGGGTATTGTGGTAATTAAAGTACTAATGAAGCATGAGGACTGTTATAATGAAAGTACTTCTGAAGCATGGGTACTGCAGTAATTACAGTACTTCTGAAGTATGGGTACTGCAATAATAGAAAGTACTTCTGAAGTATGAGTACTGGTGTAATTAAAGTATCTCTGAAACATGTGCACTGCGGTAATTAAAGTACCTCTGAAGCATGGGTACTGCAGTAATTACAGTACTTCTGAAGCATGTGCGCTGCTGTAATTAAAGTGCTTCTGAAGTATGGGTACAGGTATAATCAAAGTACTTCTGAAGCATGGGTGCTGCAGTAATTAAAGTACATCTGAAGCATGGGTACTGCGGTAATTAAAGCACTTCTGTAGCATGAGTACTGTGGTAATTAACGTACCTCTGAAGCATGGGTACTGCAGCAATTAAAGTACTTCTGAAGCACGGGTAATGCTGTAATTAAATCACTTCTGAAGCATGTGGACTGCAGTAATTAAAGTACTTCTGAAGCATGTGCACTTCTGTAAATAAAATACCTCTGAAGTATGGGTACTGCAGTAATTACAGTACTTTTGAAGCATGGGTACTGTGGTAATTAAAGTGCTTCTGATGAATGGGTACTGCAGTAATTAAAGTACTTCTGAAGTATTGGTACTGCAGTAATTAAAGCAATTCTGAAGCATGTGCACTGCTGTAATTAAAGTACCTCTGAAGCATAGGTACTGCAATAATTAACATACTTCTGAAGAATGGGTACTGCTGTAATTAAAGTACTTCTGAAGCATGGGTACTGCAGTAATAGAAAGTACTTCTGAAGTATGAGGTACTGGTGTAATTAAAGTAGCTATGAAGCATGTGCACTGCGGTAATTAAAGTACCTCTGAAGCATGGGTACTGCAGTAATTACAGTACTTCTGAAGTATGGGTACTGGGGTAATTAAAGTACTTCTGAAGTATGGGTTCTGCAGTAATTAAAATACTTCTGAAGTATGGGTACTGCAGTAATTACAGTACTTCTGAAGTATGGGTACTGCAATGATTAAAGCACTTCTGAAGCATGGGTACTGCAGTAATTACAGTACTTCTGAAGTATGGGTACTGCTGTAATTAAAGTACTTCTGAAGAATGGGTACTGCAGTAATTAAAGCACTTCTGAAGCATGTGCACTGCTATAATTAAAGTACCTCTGAAGCATGGGTACTGCAATAATTAACATACTTCTGAAGAATGGGTACTGGGGTAATTAACGTACTTCTGAAGCATGGGTACTGCGGTAATTAAAGTACTTCTGGAGCATGGGTACCATTTTGATTAAAACAGACTTGATTAGCCAAATATCATTTTCTCCTTGGTTGGAGTCAATGGCAACACTGTTATAATTCAGTCAGATAAATATGGGTATCAGCTATTCATCTTGATTAGCATTGAATCAATGTCCATTTATATTCCAATGACTTCAATAGAATTGTGCATTGGGCCAGACCTCCATCGGATGTTATGATATTGTCAGCTTTAATCAATCTCACAAAGTGTGAGGTGAGCCCATTTTGGCTGGTGTGGCAATATATGAGACCCCCTCATGGGACAGATGGGGAGGTCTCAGTCCAATCAAATCCTCATGAGAATGCCAAGAGCTCAGAGTCAGTGGATTTTTCTGAGACAGGAACACTGCGGGGAGATTTTGCTTCACTGTCTGGGCAGCCTCCAAGACACGGTCTTTAGTCTGGGCAAATTGCTTCCTTGAATAAGTATAAATCCAGTAAGTCATGGAAATGAAGGTCCTACATTATGTAATATACAAGATGAGGTGGAGCAGTATGTCACATGTGCCAGTTTTACTGAGTTTGGAGGGGGTGCAGGTGGTCAGTTATTTCATTTGGCTAGATGGCTGGCTTTAAATACAGAGTGACATCAATGATGCATGCTCGATTACCACACTGGCTGAGGTCATCATGAAAGTTCCACCTTCTCAATCTCACCCCTTGCCTGGGACATGGCGAGCCTCAAGTTAAACTCACCACCAATCATTTCTCTCTCTCTAGTGAGAGAATGATCTTTTGGAATCAAAGTGAGTTTACCATTAGCTGGTTTCCTTTAGAGTTGTAGTACTGACAAGCCGGTGTCCTCACTCCCACTGAACAAAACAGAAATTCAGAGAATGGGAAGGGGTTGGCTCTGTCTGAGATGAACTGCAGTCTGATTACTCTTAGGCAGATCTAGATGGCAATTAGGTTTTAAATGTGACCACCATGAATAGGCCCAGTGGTGGGTCGGTTGTTGTGCACAACAATAGCATTCCTATCTCTGAACTTCAAGTCCCACCTGCCCCAAACTTGTATAATAACATCTCTGAACAGGTTGAGAACAAAATATCTCAACTAAGTGATTGGCTGAGAAAAGTTTGCAATGAAAGATGCCAACAACATAACACATGACTGCACAAGGTTTCATTCTCATAAAACTGCAAATGTTGCTGTTTAAATGGAGAACTTTAGCAAAGATGTATTCCTGCAGTATGTCTTGGTTTGCACAGGCACTTCCTGCTTATATTAAGTCATTTCCTGTGCCACAAATTTTGAGTCCCCATTTTCCATGACAACATTTCCAATGGATTATTCCTTCTTGGATTTGTTTATTCATACAACTTGATGTAAACTTATCTGGAAAATTAATATGAATTACTCGATTTTAAAATTAGCTGGCTGGTGGGGCAGGGGCTGGTTTGGTTACGAATGGTTGGAATCATATGAAGCTTCCTCCCATTTGAATCAAACCCCTCCTTTAGTTCCTCTTCAATGGGGTTCAAATCCAGGGAGAAAGAAATGGCCTGAGAACAGAGTATTTTCTTTGCGCCTTAAGAAAAATCATTTATCTATAAACGTAGAAACAGTAAAGAATAAACGTTTCAATGTTTTCGAGATAATTTTCATTTGTTTATAGAATTATGACTTTTGGAATCTTCACAAATCACCCTGTTATTGTTTCAAATTCGGAACTTAAACTGGTGTCTATCAACACGTGTGGAAGAAGGTGTGCAAGAAAAGTGACAGGTTTGCTTTACTATCCAAGGGTGAAAAATGGAAAAAATAAATTGCATCTGTACTGCACCTTTCATAGTCATGGAGTGTCCCAAAGCACTTTCCAGCCAATGGAGTATGTTTGAAGCATACTCACAGTTACATTGCAGGAAACTCATCAGACAATTTACACAGAACAAGCCCCTATAAGTAACCATGCCAATAAACATCAATAATCACCAAGTGGTCTCAGATTACAACAGGATCTTGACCAGATGGGCCAATGGGCTGAGAAGTGGCAGATAGAGTTTAAATCAGATAAATGCGAGGTGCTGCATTTAGGAAAGCAGATCTTAGCAGGACCTATACACTTAATGGGAAGGTCCTCAGGACTGTTGCTGAACAAAGAGACCTTGGAGTACAGATTCATAGCTCCTTGAAAGTGGAGTTGCAGGTAGATAGGAGAGTGAAGAAGGCATTTGGTATGCTTTCCTTTATTGGTCAGAATATTCAGTACAGGAGTTGGGAGGTCATGTTGCAGCTGTACAGGACATTGGTTAGGCCACTGTTGGAATATTGTATGCAGTTCTGGTCTCCTTCCTATCAGAAAGATTTTGTGAAGCTTGAAAAGGTTCAGAAAAGATTTACAAGGATATTGCCAGGGTTGGAGGATTTGAGCTATAGGGAGAGGCTGAACAGGCTGGGGCTGTTTTCCTTGGAGCATCGGAGGCTGAGGGGTGACCTGATAGAGATTTACAAAATTATGAGAGGCATGGATAGGATAAATAGACAAAATCTTTTCCCTGAGGTTGGGGAGTCCAGAACTAGAGGGCATGGGTTTAGGGTGAGAGGGGAAAGATATAAAAGAGACCTAAGGGGCAACTTTTTCACACAGAGGGTGGTATGTGTATGGAATGAGCTGCCAGAGGAAGTGGTGGAGGCTGGTACAATTGCAACATTTAAGAGGCATTTGGATTGGTATATGAATAGGAAGTGTTTGGAGGGATATGGGCCGGGTGCTGGCAGGTGGGACTAGATTGGGTTGGGATATCTGGTCGGCATGGACAGGTTGAACCAAAGGGTCAGTTTCCATGCTGTACATCTATGGCTCTATGATTCTATGATCTGTTCTAGTGTTTACGGTTGAGGGATGAATGTCTCCCATAGCACTGAGAGAACTCCCCCCTTCTTCTTCAAATTGTGCCATGGAGATGTTTATATCCACTTGAGAAGGCAGATGAGTTCACAGTTTAATTTAAGAGTTCCACTTCTTCTTTTCTTCCCTCCACACTGCTCTGAAATGTATCAGATGCTGCAATTCAGTGCTGTCAACCTTTGACCTCACAATGCTCCCAGACGTCCCAGCTTTTCCTGACCACTCCTCAGGATTTTCTCTCAGATTTGTTGCTCATCATTCACCACATCCTGATTTCCCACTACTTATTGACTTAACGATCACCCCTATTCTTTCGGGTCCCTGGTATCCTGGGATCCATCTTCCATAAATTCTTTGGACAATATTTCTCTGGATTGATCATTGATGCCAAGTGAACTTCCCAGGGCTGTCAGTTCCTGGGGTTACTCTAAGCAGTGTATCTGAATGCCATGATGGTCCTGCTTACCCCAAGACACCTTCTGAGTACTAAGGTATCTAGAGCCTATTGCAATGCTCATGATTCAACCAGCACTCAGTCTTGATGGATCTATAATATTTACCATACAAATTGAATTAAGATCCTGCTTCTTAGAAAATCCTTGTGACTCACCATAACAGGGAAAATAAATGTTTTTTTTAAATTCATTTTGCGGGTAATGAGTTTCACTTGCACAGCCGGTATTTATTGTCTATCCCTATTTATTCTTAAGAAAGTGGGGGTGAGCTGTTTTCTTGAACTGCTGAGGTCCGTGTGCTGTAAGTAGACCCACAAAGCCCTTAGGGAG
The DNA here is from genome assembly GCF_020745735.1 of Hemiscyllium ocellatum. Taxonomy (NCBI): domain Eukaryota; kingdom Metazoa; phylum Chordata; class Chondrichthyes; order Orectolobiformes; family Hemiscylliidae; genus Hemiscyllium; species Hemiscyllium ocellatum. Next base: position 33,539,545 of record NC_083436.1, on the reverse strand, counting down.
GGAGATTCAGGATTGACCCAGTGACATCAAAGGAACAACAACATATTTCCATGTCAGAATGATGAGTGGCTTGGAGGAGAACTTGCAGACAGTAGTTTTCCCAAGTGTTTGGTGTCCTTGCCCTTCTAGATAGATGTGGCTGTGGGTTTGAAAGGTCCTGTCTGAGGATCTTTGTTGAATTCCTGCAGTGCACCTTCTAGATGGTGACCACTGCTAAGTGCCAGTGGTGGAGGGAGTGGATATTTGTGGATGTGATGCTTTGTCCTGGATGGTGTCAAGCTTCTTGAGTGTTCCTGGAGCTGCATTCATCTAGGCAAGTGGGGCGTACTCCATCACACCTCTGACTTAGAAAAAGAAAATAACAACAGCATTAGATTTGTTAGCAATTTTATTCTGTAATTGGCCTCAGAGTGGACCTATTCAGATGTTGACCTCATTTGAAACAACTGAGCAATCACCTTAAAGTGACAGGCCAGTTCAATGCTACATTTGTTAACTATAAAAGCTGCAATCTAAATCCCAGTTTACTCAGAAACAATTCCATTGGATCTTCGGTAAAATTTAGGTTTGACAAACAGTGTATTTGCACACACGGAAATATACTTTACATTCCAAACTACAGACGTATTATGTGTGCACTCGTGTGTATTTGTGCGTGTGCGCGCGTGTATGTAATTGTTTCCTGGTGTGATGATATTGTATATCAAGCCCAGTGAAATATTCACTCAGCAGGAGTTGCTGATTATCGGTGTGATACTGGCACCTTTTATTTGGTGGAGCTACTGTGTATTGTTATGTGTGAAAGGAACTCAGACAAGACTTATGTGCAATAAATTCTAAAGCTACTCAGAATCTGCAAAGGTAGCCACTGTGTCAGTGCTGGAAAGTACCCGTGAGGGGATACCCTTTGTCATACACTCACAATTATATCAAACTGATGCTGTCGCCTATCGATTTTCAATAACGCGGTTGTGGTTATTCTCTGTTGATTTAGTTGTCAGGGTTCCTCACCAAGAGGGAATCATAGTGGATAATGATCTGTGCTGATTTATAAAGCTGAATGACAATATTAAAAGGTGTAGCTGTAAACAGTGTGTTCCTGCAGCAGGCAGTCACCAGCCTGTGGTCCCTGTGGCTCAAGCCTTTGACTGAGTGTTGCCAATTACATTGGAATGCCAATGTCATAAATCTCAGTGACTGCACACTTTACCGCTGTGGGTCTGTAGAATAAATCCTGTTTGTACAGCCCACTAGTCCAGCTATTTGGGTGTAAGTCAGACATTATTCCTTACTTCAGGCAGGTAACTAGGACACTTGGGTTAATTGAGTGGATTGTACAGTTGATGCAGCACATTGAGTGCTTACATATCACTGCAATGATAGCCCTCCAAATGACACCTTGCCATTAAGCTTAAATTGGGAAAGCAAACTCAAGTTTTCCATCATTAGCCTTGCACTGCGCAGGTTTTAAAGGTCTCCTATTTTAAAAATATGTGGAGCTGACGAAGGTAAAGAGAAAAAAACCTCATTGCTAACTGGATTCCTCTCTCTATGAGCTGGCACAGGGATAATAGACTGCTGTGCTGTGATTTATTGCCCACAGCTTGTTGCCCTTGAATAGTGTAGAGGACATTCCTTTAGCCATTTCTTATTTTAAAATGGAAGGTTTACCAGACTACTTCAGAGGGCATTAGGAGCCAGCATCATAGATGAGCCTGGAATTCCATGTGGACCAGCCTGAGATGGGGACTGACAGCTTCCCTTCCCCCTGAATGACATTAGTGTAAGAGTTTGGTTTTAAAAGGTGATTTAAGGTCACAGAGTTGTACAGCAAGGAAACAGACCCTTCAGTCCAACTGCTCCATGTCAACCAGATATGCTAAATGAATCTAGTCCCATTTGCCAGCACTTGGCTCATATTCCTCTAAACCCTTCCTATTCATGTACTTTTAAAATGTTGCAATTGTCCTCGTCTCCACCACTTCCTCTGACAGCTCATTCCGTACATGCACCACTCTCTGCATGAAAAAGTTGCCCCTTAGGTACCTTTTATACCTTTCCCCTCTCACCCTAAACCTATGCCCTCTCTACCCCAGGAAAAAGACCTTGGCTATTGAGCCTATCCATATCCATCATGATTTTATAAAAGCAAATTACTGCGGATGCTGCATTCCGCAGAGATCATTCCCTCCAGGACAACCTAGTCCGCTCCTCCATCACACCTAACACCTCTCCCATCACACACAGCACTTTCCCATGCAATCGCAGAAGGTACAACACCTGCCCCTTTACCTCTTCCATGCTTACCATACAAGGCCCCAAACACTCATTTCAGATTAAGCAGCGTTTCACTTGTACATCTTTCAATTTGGTCTATTGCATTTGTTGCTCCCAATGTGGGCTCCTCTATATCAGAGAGACAGAATGCCGACTGGTTGACTGCTTTGCTGAGCGCCTTCGGTCTGTTCGCTATCAGGTCCCAGACCTTCCCCTGGCTTGCCACTTCAACATACAACCCTGCTCCCATGCCCACATTCTGTCCTTGACCTGCTGCAAGGTTCCAGTGAAGCTCAACGCAAACTGGAGGAACAGCATCTCATCTTCCAACTAGGCACTTTACAGCCTGTTGGTCTCAACATTGAATTCAACAACTTCAGATGATTATCCCATCTCACCCCTCTGTTCTCATGCTGCTCCGTAATTTTATTTTATTTATTTTTTAATTTTTGTTCACTATTCTGCACCTCTTATTTCTTGATTGCCTCTCTTTCTCTCGCTCCCCTCTCTCTCATCACCTTTTTCCTCTCCTCTTCCCCCTTTGCTACCCTTCTCCCCTGTTTTCCATTTTGCCTCTGCATCACCCAACTCCCCCATCCCCCACATATTTTGTCACATAGCACTGGCTTCAGCCTTGGTCATTCACAGCTCCTAATCTCCCTATAATCTCTCTGTGCACTGTCATTATCACATCTTTATTGCTACCTTTGCTTCTGGAGCCATGACTCACCTTCTCTCAGCCGAGTATAAATACCTCCCCATTTCTCCTTTTTTTTAGCTTTGACAAAGGGTCAGTTAGACTCAAAACATCAGCTCTTTTCTCTCCTTACAAATGCTGCCAGAGTTGCTGAGATGTTCTATGATTTTATAAACTTCTATTACGTTTACAGCCTCTGAAACTTCAGGGAAAACAGCCCCATCCTATACAGCCCCGAACCAAAACTCAAACCCTCCAATCCCTGAAATATTGTTGTAAATCTTTCCTGCGTCCCACATCTTGTTGCATTTCTTTCTCCTCCATTCTGGTACTATGCTTTAAATAACCAGATTCACAGAAGAACAAAAGTAGACCATTCAGCCCAGCTTGCCCATTTGATTTGTTAGATCATGGCTGCACCACAACTCCATTCACCCAGTTTTAGATTAGATTAGATTACTTACAGTGTGGAAACAGGCCCTTCGGCCCAACAAGTCCACACCGACCCGCAACCCACCCATACCCCTAACCTAACACTACGGGCAATTTAACATGGCCAATTCACCTGACCCGCACATCTTTGGACTGTGGGAGGAAACCGGAGCACCCGGGGAGAACGTGCAAACTCCACACAGTCTGTCGCCTGAGTCGGGAATTGAACCCGGGTCTCAGGCGCTGTGAGGCAGCAGTGCTAACCACTGTGCCACCGTGCCGCCCACTATAGTTTTGATCTATATCCTTTGGTAACCTTAGTTCACAAATGTCTGTCCATTTTCAGCTTGACATTCTTAATTAAAATTCTTGGAGGAGACAGTTCCAGATTTCAACTACTCTTTCTGTGGAAGGGTGCATTCTGGTTATATCTAAATGGCCAAGTTTTAATTTTAAGTGTGTGCCCATTAAATTGGTACTGCTCCATCAGAGGAAATCATTTCTCTATAACTACCCTAAAATAGCATTGTTAGATAACACCTCTCTGCATAACTTAACATTTCAAACTCATTATCATCTTGTTGAATCTGCATTGTATCAGTCTATCCTTTTTCTGGTGCGGTGCCAAATTCTGACAATTCCTACAGTTTGGAAGCTGGCTATCTGGCCCATTGAGTTCACACTAACCCTCCAAGGAGCATTCCACCAGTTCCAACTCCATATCTATAACTTAGCATCACCCATAGCTAATCCACCTAGCCTGCACATCCCTGGACAATTCCCCATGGCCAATCCACTTAATCTGCATATCCTGGGACCGTGGGAGGAAGCTGGAGCACCTGGAGGAAAGCCACACAAATACAGGGAATATGTGCAAACTCCACACAGAGAGTCACCCAATGGTGAAAGGCTTATGTCTGAAATTTTGATTCTCCTGCTCTTTTGATGCTGCCTTACCTGCTGTGTTTTTCCAGTGCGATACTCTTGACTTTGATCTCCAGCATCTGGAGTCCTCACTTTCTCCTGGTTGATTTGAACCCAGTCCCTGGTGCAGTGAGGCAGCAGTGCTAACCAATGAGCCACCGTGCCACCCCTTATTCAATTTTACAATTTGCTGATGATGGGTTTTTGAATTCACAGCAACGAGTTAGTTAGTCGAGCGTGTTGTGCTGGACAAGCACAGCAGGTCAGGCAGCCTCTGAGAAGCAGGAGAATCGACATTTTGGGCATAAGCCCTTCATTAAGACTGAGGCTTGTGGGCTGGGGGACTGAGAGATAAATGGGAGGGGGCTGGAGCTGTGGGGAAGGTAGCTGTGAATGTGATAGGTTAATGAAGGTTTGGAGTGGAATGTGGTAGATAGGAGAGGAGGGTGGAGTGGACAGGCGGGAAGGAGGATGGACAGATCAAGAGGGCGGTGTTGAATTGGAGGCTTGGGACTGGGATAATGTTTGGGGGAGGGGAATGGGTTGCAAGGCGGAAGATGAGGTGTTCTTCCTCCAGGCGTTGGGTGGTTAGGGTTTGACGATGGAGGAGGCCCAGGATCTGCATGTCTTTGGTGGGGTGAGAGAGGGAGATAAAGTGTTTGGCCACAGGGTTGTGGGCTTGGTTGGTGTGGGTGTCCGAGAGATGTTGTCTGAAACGGTCCGCAAAACGGCATCCTGTCTCCCCATTGTAAAGGAGACCACAGCGGATGCAATGGATGCAGTAGATGACGTGGGTGCAAGTATGTTTAGTATGGAAGTCTGTGGTTTACTAGCGCATCAGATAGAAACACTGGACTAGCCTATTCCAATGTCTTACCATCTCAACTTTTACCAGACTTAAAGTGATGTGTAAACAAAACAAATGTGATACGAGAAAGCCTTTCTAACCCAGTGTGTAGTTAAGGAATAGTATACATTACCTGGAAATGTAGGGGAGGCAGGTTCAGTAGAGGCATTCAAGAGAGAAATGGGTGATTATGGAATTGAAATGGAGTGCAGGAACATGGAGAAAAGGCAGCAGGTTGAGCCCAGATAGTAGAGTTCATGCATGCACAATGCGCCCAATGGACATCTTCCTCACTACAACAATTGGTGATTCTGTGATATCTGCTTCACAGATTTTAAAAGCAGCAATTACAAGTGCTGCTTGAACCGGATGTTCTCCTAACTGTAAATTATCTAATATTATAGGCCATTGCAAAATATGAAAACATTGAAAAACATGAGACATTCTTCACATTTTACTTCTCTTTTTGGCATAGAGTGCACTTGTAGGCAAAACTAAATTACATAGGGACTCCCTTGGGTATCCTGAAGCATTGCTTAACACAAATTTATGATGGGGCCCTTGCAATTTGACAAATCACTTTCGATGTCCCAGCATCAACTGCATCCAGGGAGAATTCCATTGTCATGGATCTGAAGGAAATAGAGATTAGAATGGCAATCAAGTACAGTTCTTCTTCAAGGTGAAAACACTGTAGATATATCCAGCTGGAGACACTCCTTATTCCTCAGCAACACAAACAACTCACTTGATTGCTCAGCTGCAAAGCGACAGGTCGAACTGTGGGATCTCCCTGTGCTTCCCTTCATTTCCTCATTATCTGTTTGCCTGAGTAATGTCTACATTCCCAGGATATAGCTCATGTTCCAACTAGCCCTGCGACTCCACTTTCCTTCCATCTCTGCTTCTACCTGAAGTTGGCTATGTTAATCTCGAGAAAAATATCAAGAATGAAAGCAAGCATGCACTGAAACAAAACAATATGAGATGCAGTATAGTGAGCAGTTTGTATTTAGTGTAGTGTGAGTATCCCTTCTGGTTTGAACCTCCAACCTTCCTTATTTTAGGTGTGTTAAGACCGTAAAAAATAGCATGATGAAGCAGTCAAGAAACAGTTTACAGCCAAGCAACAGCAAGATCACTGAAATCTACAATTCCTGGCCCAAATCTATGCCTGTTTCTACAGAAATAATCAGTGGAATCTTTTTGGCTTAGTGTCAGTTTCCTCGAGATTAATGGAGGGTCTCTCTCTCTCTCTGAGATCTCTCACTGTAACTTACCAAACTGCCTTATTAACTACCCACACTACTCCACGCACCTGATTCTAGCCCTGTGCTACAAATCGCCATTCCTAGAACAAATGACCACTCACCCAACATCCATGGAAACACCAGCAACCCCAGCACCCATCCCTTCTTTAAAAAGCAGCTGTGCACCCGAATGGGCATTAGCAATCAAGCTTTGCTCCTGACCGATGTAGCGATTGTAATGGGGTCAACCAGGTGGATCTCAGAGAATATGAGTTCACTGACTGGGGCTGTTAATTTGGTCGAGACAGGGAGACTTGGCTGACTGATATAAACAGCACTGTCAAAGGTTGAGCTATTTTCAAAATTTTGTTTATTTGTTCCTAAGATAAGGGGGTGAAGCTTGTAAAGCAAATATTTCTCACCTATGTCAAATTGTACTCAAGAAGATACTGTTTTTTACATTACTTTATGTAACTGTACCAGTTATACACAACAATTAGTGAAACAATAATGTAAGCTCTTTATTTGAGGCTAAGACTATTTGCAGATCACAATCATTTGAAAATAAGCATAGTATATCTTACACCTTTATGCTGCCCCAAAAGTCACAGGACCTGCACATCATATACTGTTAAAGTAGGTAATGATTGACAGCAGCTTAAAGGCATACACATCACAATGATGGTGTGCCACCTTGTTGAATCACTGCAGTCTGTTTGGTAGCGGTGTGGTCACATAGCTTTAAGAAGAGCATCCAAGGATTTTGATTTTGCCACAATGAAGGAACAGCAATGCCTTTACAAAGTCAGGGTAGCGGGGGACATGTAGGAGGACATGTACCCCACGCTCTCATATGCCTGCTGCCCTTGTGGTCAAGGCAGAAAGTGCTATTGAAACAATCTGGGTGAATTGTTGCTGTGTATCTTGTCCATGGCGCACACATGCAGTGGGGGGGGGAATATTTAAGGGAAAATTCTCTGACTCAGCAAGAATGTATGAGTCAGAGAAGCTGCATGGTGACTGGTAAAGGATGTGGCGCGGGAAATCTCCCTTTTGAGTTTGATTGTGAAGCACAAATTAGTGCGGGACCTCACTGTCATTGACCTGGCACAGCAAGTGGACACCTGTAAATTCTCATTGTGCCCCTCCGCGCAAATGTCACCTTGATGAGCACAAGGATAAAGCAAACATAATTCTCAAAATACCTTTCTAATCACACAAAGAATCAACGGAAAATTAAACTTTTTTGTCAACACTGATCTTCAGTAGAAGCAGTTATTGTTGACGGTGGTCTGAGTTTCAGATGTTTACATGGAATTACACATGTTTATGAGCATGATTTATAGACGTTTACAGGCTTTGATTATATTACCTACGCTTTAAATCCTCGTATTCTCAATTCATTCACTGGGTTCCACTTTACACCCTTGGAAAGAGGCTCCCCATTTCCATGAATGGCCATCTGCAGGAAAAAGCCATCGCTAAATGTTGTCTACAAGCATTCAGCTAGAATATTTTGCCAGATAAAGCGATGTCTCCAGAAAGATGGGTCAAAGTTGAACTTTCAGTATGGTAAAAGTACGTCAACAGGGGAAACATGACACATCTGCTATACCATAAATAAATATAGTGACTGCCTCACACACAGACAGACACCAGACTCAAAAATACTAGTCTTTCTCAGGCCACATGCACTATTGAAGGGATAAGTCATTGTCATGAGTCAGATCTTTACATTTCTGCACCTGGAAATTGTCGTCAATGGTGAGCAAGGGTAGACAGGTGACAAGTGCATTGCAAGACACAAAGTGGACAGTGCTCCAGACTTCATATAATTGAAGTATCTAAAATGCTAAAGGGATTTACAGAATAGACGTAGACCATGTTGTTTAGAGTCTAAAATGAGGGGTCATAGTTTGAGGCTGAGGGGTTGGCAGATTTAAAACAGAGATAAGGAGGAATTGCAATGTCTCTCAAACGATCGTGAATCTGTGAATTCACTCCCCCAGAGTGCAGCAGACACTGAATAAATGTAAGCAGGAGATAGACAAATTTCTAAATTTTAATGGGTTAAAGGGCTATGGAGAATGTAGTTGAGACCAAGATGAGACTGGTTGTGATTGTATTAAATAGCGGAGAAGGTTTGAAGACCTGAATTGCCTATTCCTGCATTTAGTTCTTAAGTTCTTTTTCATTATGACCTCACCTCATTGGCATGGTCTTTTTTCCAACTCTCCCTCATATCCGGTTAGATCCACTTGCTATTGGTGGAGCACAAAAAGAAGTCCTTAGCTTCCTCACAAGTGGGAACAGCACAAAGCAGTTCAGCTCCTGCTGGTTCATAAAGAACCCCAAAAGTACAATTCAGGCTCCTGATTTAACTCCAGCAGGGCTTGATTTGACTCTTCGTCAGAACAGAAGAGTCACTCTGGATTTGAAACGTGATCTCAGTTTCTTTCTCCACAGATGCTGCCAGTCTTGCTGAGTTTCTCCAGCATTTTCTACATTTGTTTGAGTTTCCACTGGTTATTATTGGGGCTAATATTCCTTCTTAAAAAAATCTTTACTATTGTTGTTCATTCAGAAGTCTGACTATAATAGCTGCCTCTGTCGGGTACAATTACAAAGGATGGTTGGAACAGCCTGGGTAAGACACACAATTATTTGGCAACCAACTTTCAAGCAACAAAGTTACCTGTAATCCATCCCTCCTAAAACTCACAGGATCTTGAAGGGAAAATGTTTTAAATTATAAAAACCACTGCATTTTGTAACTGGACAAAGGGACTGGGGAAATAACTGCTTTCCTAGAAGATCCATTGTTTCCCTTTTTTGTTATTCTTCCTAAATTTGTCTAATGCAAAAGATACAAGCTAAAAGCAAATGACAGTTGTCACAAAACTGATCATTCCTATGGACTTCCAGTAGATTTTGAGACATCTTCTCATAGCATTTTTTCAAAACCTATCAATAAGGATATCGCATCAAAGAAATGCCATTCGGTCCATCACGTCACACCAACCATTCCGCCTCCTTACCCTATAACCTTGCATTTCCCATAGCCAATCCACCTAACCCGTACATCTTTGGACTGTGGAAGGAAACCAGAGCACCCAGAGAAAACCCATACAGAATGGGGAGAATGTGCAAATTCCACACAGACAGTTACCTGAAGGTGGAATTGAACCTAGGTGCCTGGGGCTGTGAGGAGGAGAAAGTGAGGACTGCAGATGCTAGAGAGTCAGAGTTGAAATGTGTGGTGCTTGAAAAGCACAGCAGGTTGATTCTCCTATTCCTTAGATGCTGCCTGATCTGCTGTGCGTTTCCAGCACCATACTTTTTGAGTCTCCCTGGTGCAGTGAGGCAGCATTGCTGAGCCACAGTGCTGCCATTCAATTTAATTTTACAGTTTGCCAATGATGGGTTTTTGAATTCAAAAGAACTGAATCCCTGAAGTATGGAAGCAGGCCATTCAGCTCATACCAACCCTCCAGGCAGCATCCCACCTAGACCTAAACCCACTTCATCTGCACTTCCTGGACATTGTGGGCAATTTAACATAAACAATCTACCTTACCTGCACATTTTTGGACTGTGAGAGAAAACTAGAGCACCTGGAGGAAACCCACGCAGACACGGGGAGAATGCATAAATGCCACACAGACAGTCATCCGAGGGTGGAATCAAACTTGGGTCCCTGGTGCTGTGAGGCAGAAGCGTTAACTACTGAGCCATCATGCAGCCCAATATGGGCATATATGCAATATGGGTATTGCTGGCTTGGTCTTTTGAGATCTCTTTCAACAACTGCAGTCCTTTGGCATAGGTGTACCTGCAGTGCTATGAGCAAAGGAGTTGCAGAACTTTGACCCAGTGATATAGTTCCAGGTTTGGACTGTGCATCACTGGTGGGGGTGAGTCAATATTTAGAGTGGTGGATGGGGTTGCCAATCAAGCAGGCTGCTTCGTCCTGGATAGTGTGGGGCTTCCTGAGTCTTATCGGAGCTGGATTCATCCAGGCAAGTGGAGGGTATTCCATCGCACCTGTCCATTTCGGACATGTCCCATGTCTCAGTGCATCACACTCAAAAGACATAGCAATTCAGTTGCAGAGGTAGCATTATGCATATTGGTCACATGTATCAGTGAGTATGCAATTTTGAGTCACTGATCTAAAAGAAAATCCAAGAATTTCTTTGAATTCTGGCAAGAAAATGAGAGAGGTTGCATATTTCTTGGATAAATGGCATCGTGAAGCAGAGGGAATATAGGTACATGAATCTCTAAAATTAAAACACACGTGAACAAATCCAGTTTTTAAAAAAACAAACCCAGCCCTCAAGCCTGTTTTTACAGCAACAGAGTTGAGAAGTTGTCCTAAATTTTTGAGCCTTATTATATTGAACCTTGTGGACCACACTGACAGAACTGCATTCAGTTTTGTCTACCCTGATTGAAGAAGGCTGTGAAATAACTGGAGAGAGCAGATTTGTGAGGATGGTACCAGAAGTGTGAAGCTATACCAATCAGGAGAGACTGACCAAGTTGGACATCTGCTTTTCTTCAAAGAAGAATACAGACAGAAGCCCGAACAGAGGTTTTAAAATAATGAGTTTTGACCAGTCATAGTATCCTCACTTGCTGGGAAGGACAGACCAGAAAGAGTCATCAATCAAAGAGGCAATTCAGGAGAAACTTCTTTACCCAAGGACAGTGAGAATGGGGGGCTCATTACCACAGGGATTAGTTGAAGTGAACGGTATAGGTGCATTTAATAGGGAACTAGACAAAAATGTTACAGAGAAGAGTGTTGAGGATTATGACAATAGAGTTAGATGTGGAACGTTGGAAGGTGAACAGAGTTGAGCATTAAGGTTGGCATGGACCTGGTGTGTTCTGACATTCCCTCTGTTTGCCTGTTGCCTGCTATTTTTGGCTTGAACACTCACAACAATGATTTTCTGAAATGATGGGGCTGCATGTCATAAAAAAGCAACCAACATTATCATTTCCTATGTAAAGTGGGGAAGTTGACAGTCAATGCCAAAGACTCTTCACGTTTCATTCATTGACTGTTGGATATCCTTATGACTTGTCAATCATTATTACTTAGCTTTGATCCTTTATGTATTTAGCTTCTACCTAAACAAAAGAAAACAGGGATAATGTGATGCAGCAATCCTATTTTCAAGCTAAAAATTCCTCTCAATGAATAGATTTGGATATTATTTCAGGAGGTAAGGTTTGGATTTCAGTTTCATCAAGGTAATCTTTTGAATTATATATTTTTTCAAGCTATCTAACTGTAGCACTTAAAGGGTTTCAGGATTTCAGATTGCGATGACAGTTCCTGTCAGCAGCAGAGAACAGTGTCTAGGCAATTTGTACAAACTGCCAAAATAACCATTCAGAAATCAGCATTCTGAGGGACTGTTGGGATTTTACATTGTCAGAGCTCTGATATTAATTCTACAGTGCATTTGAGTCCAATAGCAATATTACAAATCCCATGGCTAGGTGCATTTATGCAGTTGTCAGTCCACAGTGGCATCTTGCATTTTTCTAGCACCTTCAAAACCCTCCCAAGGTGTTTCAGTGTGATTACCCAACAGAAATGGACACTATTTCAAAGATGGGGACATTAAAACAAGTGATCACAAGTTTAGTGAAAGGGATTTTGGGGGCTTTTATGAGACTATAGAGAGGAAATGAGAAGAAGAGACTGTGGAAGAAGAGGTTAGGACCGAGGTAAACAAAGGCATCGCTGTCAATGGTGATGATATAATGGGCCACATGAGAGATACCAGCGATTGAGAAACACATTGTTCATTCCATTGGATTGTATGAATTCCTAAAGGTCAATGAAACTCAATAGAGATTCTGCATTGATCTTAGATGGACACAGATTTAACATGAGGTTTATTTCATGGAAGGGTGCTCAACACTTCCATTTGCTGAGATTTCCATCACTTTCTATTCTTTCAGTAGGCCATTCAACCCATCCAGTCTGCTTTGCCAATGAATGAAATAATGGCTGATCTAATAATCCTTGACCCCATTTTTCTGCCTTTTCCCTAAAACTTTATACATTATCGATCAAGATGAAGGAACTAAGGGCATTCTTGCTAAGTTTGCAGATGATACAAAGATAGGTGGAGTGATATGTAGCATTGAGAAGGCAGGGAGGCAGGGATCATAACCATTCGTTATGACCATGGCTGATCATCCTCAATCAGTATCCTGTTCCTGCCTTATCTCCATAACCCTTGATTCCACTATCCTTGAGAGCTCTATCCAACTCTTTCTTAAATGAATCCAGAGACTGGGCCTCCACTGCCTTCTGGGGCAGAGCATTCCACACACCCACCACTCTGAGTGAAGAAGTTTCTCCTCATCTCTGTCCTAAATGGCCTACCCCTTATTTTTAAGATAGAGAGGTTCTTGATTGTAAAGGAGATCAAGGGTTATGAGGTGAAAGTGGGAGATTAGGGTTGAGAAACTTAGCAGCCATGATTGAACGGCAGCGAAGACTTAATGGGATGAATGGCCTAACTTCTGCTCCTACGTCTTATGGTCTTATAACCCTTGATTCCCTGATTACAAATCTATCACAGCCTCAAACATACTCAACAGAGCATGACAGCCCTCTGCAGTAAAGAATTCCACAGATTCACGACACTCTAACGGAAGAATTTTCCCTCCATCTCTGTACTAGATGGGTTCTGCTTTGGGGTGAGGGTGGGCAGAGATGAAACCGTCCCTGAAATTGTTGTGTCATTCTTCAGTAATATTAGCATGTCATCATTTATCTGGCCAGAGGAAAAGTCTAAGTTCTTTAATGAAGCCCTGAATGTGGACATCACTGGCAATACTGACATTTAATGTCCATCTATGATTTATCTGAGAAAGTGTCCTTTTATGTCTTAACCCACCAGCGGTTTGACAGCTCAGAGAGACAGTCAAGACCCAACCATCGGGGTTGTATGCAGGCAGGCTGGGTAACTATGGCAAGTTTTCTTCTCATATGTGTTTTTACATTAATCCCTCTTGATGTTTTGTTGTTGTTTTCCCTGATACTTTATTTTTACATTTATTGATGTTCTTTAAAGGCAATTCACCTTCCAAGGCGGGATTTCAACTCCGGAAAGCGGAAGTGGTCAAGACAATAACAAACCCCGCTCATTGTTCATGTTCCACAGAATTCTTCTTCCAACAAGTTAAAAATACATAAAATGTGACTCTGTCAGGTTGGAGTCTGAACCCATTCATTTTACTAAATGCAGTGTGACATGTTTTCATGTTGTGCCTGTGAAGCAAACAGGTGAGTTCAATAAATAGCTGAAAGAATGACATGAATGTCAGAAGTGATTGATTGCTGCATGCATTAGGTTCTGGAAGGGTCCGTCTATCTGAGTGACAGTTTCAGGCTTTCTCTTATACTTAGCTGCTGGCAAAGTTGCATTTCTATGCAGTTTTAGGCATTATTCAGTAATCATTAACAGACAATTTGTGGAGTGAAAACTTTTAAAATTTTGAAACAAAGAAAGGTGAATTCAACAGCAAAGAATGCATATTAATTGGGCCTTAACAATGGTAGTGCTGAAGCTTGCATGAACACACTGGTTCTGGCCTCATCATGGGGACATTATTTCAATGGAAATCAATATCACCAGATTTTTATTTTGCAAATGATGTTAAAAAGGTGACTTGTCTTTCATTATTTGAAATAATTGAATGGCCTCTTCCCTCAACTGCAAGATTAAATCAGATTGCTCATTTTAAAAGGCTAATAGGATGTTCATGAATGGAGTGCACCATTTTGTGTAGCTGCCAACTCCTGGAATCCAGGATGAATATTGCAGTGTTGAACATTATACCTGACTGTGGCTCTGCAATTAATTCCTTAAATCTCTCCACCTCTTTACTTCTTTCTCTGCTCCTTAAAGATTATCGCTCTGAGCTCAGCCTTTGGTCCAAATATCCTCAGTAACACGGTGTCCTTGTTAATGCTCTTGTCAGGGCCTTGGAATAAGTTACTATACAAGTGCAAACTGTGTATTATTGTTGGAAATTGCATGGTGGCTAGTTCTGAACCAAATCTGATTTCCCAGTATTATCATGTGTTGAAAATGCTGCAATCCCAGTGTGGGAAATGATGGGTTGTGATTCCCAGTATCACTTCTAGGGTGGCACAATGGCTCAGTGATTAGCACTGCTGCATCACAGCACCAGGGTTCGACTCCACTGTGTGTTTGGAGTTTGTATATTCTCCCCGGGTCTGTGTGAATTTCTTCTGGGTGCTCCAGTTTCCTCCCACAGTCCAAAGGTGTGCAGGTTGGGTGTATTGATTATGATAAATTGCCGAGGAGAAAGTGAGGTCTGCAGATGCTGGAGATCAGAGCTGAAAATGTGTTGCTGGAAAAGCGCAGCAGGTCAGGCAGCATCCAAGGAGCAGGAGAATCGACGTTTTGGGCATTAGCCCGCCCGAAATGTCGATTCTCCTGCATTCCTGATGAAGGGCTAATGCCCGAAACGTCAATTCTCCTGCTCCTTGGATGCTGCCTGACCTGTTATGATAAATTGCCCATAATGTCAGGGATGTGCAGGTTAGATGGATTTGCCACGGGAAATGCAGGATTAAAGAAATAGAGTGGAATGCTCTTCAGAGGGTCAATGTGGACTTGATGGGCCAAAGACCCTGCTTCCACACTGTTGGGATTCTATGATCTCTCTGTTGTGTGACAGATGGGCAGGATCCTTAATGATACATGGGCTTCTACATCAAAGATATATCTTTCTTATATTAAGAAAAGGACTGAGGGCCAAATGTTTCTCTGGTTCCACCTGGCTGTCTGAAGGCCTTTCAGTTACAAACCAAGGATTTGGCTCTAACTATTTCAGGTGGAGTTCTCAATGATTTAGCTATTCAATATTCCTTCAAGAGACTGTGTCAGGAATCTGAAAGACTATCAATTTCTAATAGATTTTCCATAATGTATTTTAAAACTCCTTGCATATTTTAATATTTCTTGCTGGTTGACAGTCTTTCAGTGTTTCCTCAATCTTCTCTAAGGCAAATTTAAGAAGATTAGTGAGCCGCTCAGAGTCATTTGTCAATATCACTCTGAAATGGTCATGTGATGTTGGTTAACAATGACTCAGCAATTAGATGCTCATCGACAGTCAGCAGCATCCTGACAGGGGAGAAGTGGATGACTGGACTTGTCGTAATAGTCCTGAGGCTGAGCTGGCAAAATGATACATCAGCATAAAATGGGCAGGTGAAAATTTCATAAATGAGTTCGGTGCTTTACTGGGGAACTTCAAAGCTTCTCAGCAAATGGGGAAAGCAATCAAGAAGACAATGTTCACATTTGAGGTTCACAAACAATAAGAGGCTGACAGTCACTGTGGACAAGTGACCGTTGTTGACTTCCAGAATGTGATGAGGATGAAGTTGTCTGCAAGTGGACTTGGAGTCAGTGGGGTAAGTGCCAGTTCACCCAGTGCCCCTTGCCGCTGCTCCAGCATCGGATTGTGAGATTAGATTAGATTCCCTACAGTGTGGGAACAGGCCATTTGGCCCAACAAGTCCACACCGACTCTCCAAAGTGTAACCAACCCAGACTTATTCCCCTTGTTTACCCTTAACAATAACGCACCTAACACTATGGGCAATTTAGCATCGCCAGTTCACCTGACCTGCACATCATTGGATTGTAGGAGGAAACCGGAGCACCCTGTGTAAACCCGCACAGACACAGGGAGAATGTGCAAACTCCACACAGGCAGTTGCCCGAGGCTGGAATTGAACCCGGGTCCTTCCTGCTATGAGACAGCAATACTAGCCACTGAGCCACCGTGCCACCCATCAGATTGTGCATTTGTACGAAAGTTCCTGGCACTGGAGAGTTCCTTTCTTGTCTGAGACTGTGAAAGTGCCTGGTCTCCAGAAGTCCTCCACTGCCTCAGCCAGCCGCAGAGATGTGGCAGTGAGGTATACACCAACAAAGTCTCCCAACTCTATTCCAGATAATGCACCTGTTGAGGTGTTCATATCTGATGTGTGCTGGGAGCAGCCTTTCCAGACTTCCTTTGAAACATCCATATCCTCTTCCTCAGAGACAGGTTCAATGGTTAGATTGCCTGCAGTGTGGAAACAGGCCCTTCAGCCCAACTAATCCACACTGACCCTCTGAAGAGCAGCCCAACCCCCTCTGACTAAATCACCTAACACTACGGGCAATTTAGCATTCCTAATTCACCTGACCTGCACATCTTTGGATTGTGGGAGGAAAGCGGAGCATCCAGAGGAAACCAACGCAAACACAGGGAGAATGTGCAAACTCCACACAGACAGTCGCCTGAGACTGGAATTGAACCCGGGTCCCTGGTGCTGTGAGGCATGGAGACAGTGGGCATTCTGTTGGTACCTGCAGGAGACAAAAAAAAAGGCATCGCGACTAAAGGGTAGAATTTGTGGAATCATGACAAGACATGCACAGTCGGGAACAATGAACAATGCATCTTAGTCAGTCACTGGGACATGGAAGTTTCAACACATCTGTAGGACTGGTCTTCATCCTCATCAGGCAAGAGCCAAGATCCTCTGCTCTTGGAGGTAAGGAGCTGGATGTTGGGCATCTCAGCACCCGCCCTAGCTCCTTTTACCCTGACTGTGATCTATTTACTCCTGGAATGAGAGAAGACATGAGATTGAGTGAGATGGAAGTGGCTGGTGATGAAAATAGATACGGTGCATGAGCAGACAGTGCAGAGGCATTCAGGACTAGTAGGAGGGAGGGGGAGGGAGCGTGCAGGTGAGGGGAGTGAGTTACGGATGATGTTGTGGGCAACAGTGAGAGCGGTAAAATGTCAACCTTGGTGGGAGATGGCTGCAGGAGCAGAGGTGGAGTGATTGTGAGGTACCGGCAGTAAGATGGTGGCCTGTAGAGTGATGAACATCATTGACCTTTTTGATTTTGGCATTGCTGCATGATCCTCTGGATAGATGTGACCACATTGGCATGGGACCAGGCGGGCAGGGAAGATGACATTCTTCTTCTGCATTACTGTAGCCACTAGGATTGTTGCCCAGTCATGGAATCTGAGGTTGATGTTTGGTCTTTGATTTTGTAAGTGTGGGCTAGTTGAGTGCCCTTTCTACTCCACCTATCACAGATAGCTAGAGGAATATATTGTTTGATTTGATCAGGAAATCATCAGGACAGATCGCCTGTGTACCTGGCATCGTACTTAGACCAAAACAACAATTGTTGCCTTTTTGTTTTAGGTCCCCAATGTAAGAAGCATGCACTGTCAGCACAAGTATAACACTACTATAGCTAAAGTCAAGGAAAGTGTTCTCCACTCCATCAAGCCAGCTCAGCCCCTGTCCATTTTCCATGCCAACTGCCCTCTAACCTTTCTAAGAGGTACTACCAATCTAAGGAAGTGAAATTAAGGGTGAATATTTGAACTGCGTAGCCAAGAACTAAAGCAACATAATTCCAATAGTCTCACAGACTATTTCCACACATCAGGCTTCAATTAGAATCAGCATTAGGTTTATTGTCACATGTACTTGAGTACAGAAGTATAGGAATACATTAAAAGGTGTACAAAATCACCATTCCTGGCATCATCTTAGATATAAAGGCACCTAGATACAAAATCTTTAAGTACAGAAAAAGGTTCCTACCTCTTCCGTTTGAGAAACACTCAGGAACCCCTCACAGCAGTCCAGTTAAGGAGCACTGAACCAGTTTCCTTCTTGATGCTTCACTGTATTTGTTCTCTGTGTCAAACTGTACATCCAGCTGGTTGCTTTAGGTGGCTTTGATATTTTTTGTAGCTGTAGGGCTAGTGGAAGTGTTATTAGAGGAGTTCACACAAGTCCCTGGAGACTGAAGGTAGAAGATGCTGGACCTTGACAAGGAGTTCAGTGGAGCTTGAAGCCTTTCAGTTCTAGGCTAGAACTGACAATATCCCTGACATTTCACAGTTTGCCACATATCACTGCAGCACGAATGTCAAAAATCCCTTGATGCCAAGAGAGGGGCATTTATTGTCTCGTTTAAATAAAGAACTGCACGTAAGGTTTTGCCAAGCTAGAATTGCCGATGATGCAAACTATCGACTGTCTAAATTGACTCTGCAGTCTCTCTATCTCATTGGGAAGATGAAAGGGAACCAAAAGGGTTGTATTCCCTTAATGAGCAGTTATTGCTTAACCAATGGGCAGAGCATCATGTCGGTTGATGTTCAGCATTTTGGCAGCAGCTTTTGTCCTGTACTGGCCAGTCATTCCTTCATATTCAAAGAATCATGACAAACTAAACTTTGTTGCTGATAAGCACTACCCTCTCTACATGGGATTTATAAATCTCCTCTGTCAGCATGACCATACCTGAACTGTACTGGTTGGTCTAGCTGGGAAGAAATGTTTGAGCTTTCCATAGATTAAGACAGTAACTAGTTTATTACATATTAAGAAGCTACATACAACTTTGTGGATATGTGATTAACTCTGCTGAGGCTGTGATACCTCTTCCCAGGTCATGTGTTCTCTCACATTATGAGGGGTGCTTTATTCAAACAGTGCCATGCATTAATGCTTACAATGCAAATAATGCACAATAGGAGCTACGCTGTGACCAGAAATATCAAAAAGCAAGCAAAACAATAGTTCCTCTGCCTGAATAGCTGGGGAAGAAACTATAGTACGCACTGGGGTGTGTCTTAAAATTTATAATCCTGATTGCTTGCAGTGGGAAAATATAACAACAAGGTACTGCAGATGGGCGACACGGTGGCACAGTGGTTAGCACTGCTGCCTCACAGCACAAGAGACCCGGGTTCAATTCCCGTGTGTGGAGTTTGCACATTCTCCCCGTGTCTGCGTGGGTTTCCTCCGGGTGTTCTGGTTTCCTCCCACAGTCCAAAGGTGTGTGGGTCAGGTGAATTGGCCATGCTAAATTGTCCGTAGTGTTAGGTAAAGGGCAAATGTAGGGGTATGGGTGGGTTGCCCGTCGGTGTGGACTTGTTGGGCCGAAGGGCCTGTTTCCATACTGTAAGTAATCTAATCTAATGTTCGAAATCTGAAACAAACAGAGATACTCAACAGGTCTGACAGCATCTGTGGAGACAGAAACAGTTAATGTTTTGAGTTCAATATGAGTCTTCTTCAGAACCCAACGGCATTTGGAAAATCTGATTCACTTGAACTCATCTCATTTGAAGTTACACTTTTCAGTAAGGCAATGGCAGTTTTAAGTGGAAACTTCCTATTATTTTACAAGATTCTTCTGTTTACTATTTCAGTGGTGATGGGACTCAGTTTGTCTTAATTACGTTAATCCTTCCATCAGAGTGGGCAAAAGGAATGCGTTAAGTATTTGCAGGAAATTATTCGCATCATATTTCCAAGGCTAATCTGATGATAATCAACTGAGAGATGAATGTTTTTGAACTGTTTTGAAATCACAGCACTGGCTAGATTAACACTGACATTCGCTTTTACACTGACATAATCCCCTAAGGTAAACAGCCATCATCCCTCTCATTAATGTCTTAACCAAATTATATGCTATTTTCAGGGAGGTTGCAGGAGTTAATCAAATATTTATGGCGCAATTTCACTTTCATCCAATCCATTTCCCTGAGCTATTAATGTGTCACTGTCATCGAAATGTGTAACCCAATATCCCTGCCACCATTTAATTACCAATCAAACTGCAATGCCGCTGTTAAATTAGCCTTGAATTCCATCGCTGTGACATGCCAAAGTTCTGACCTCGTGTTTTACAGTGTTTGTCCCTTGTCCCCACTTGATAACAATGCTGATATTTGCTCCGACCAGCAGCCACCACTCGATGTTATATGCCGAGTTTGACCTGTATTTATAGATTATCACTCAAGCCTAGAACCATGCAGCTGACTTTGGAGTACATTTCCTCTCGGCTGCAAAATACTGATCGGCTCATTAATGCAGGCGTGGGCTATCAGGTGGCAAATGGAAATGAAACTATTGGAAGCCTGTAACTCACTCACATAATATTGTAACAGAGGTAAATAGAGGAGCAATAAAGAGGAATTCAACCCTGGGCTGAGCAAATACAAAAGACAAGACAGTGGAGAGGACACAGTCTTTCT
The DNA here is from genome assembly GCF_020745735.1 of Hemiscyllium ocellatum. Classification (NCBI taxonomy): domain Eukaryota; kingdom Metazoa; phylum Chordata; class Chondrichthyes; order Orectolobiformes; family Hemiscylliidae; genus Hemiscyllium; species Hemiscyllium ocellatum. The sequence continues at coordinate 33,518,964 of NC_083436.1, read as the reverse complement.
CCAGCCATATTCTGCCTTGTGTACAACCCTTAGGCAGGTACTTCACCCAATGCCATACTGAACAATGTTTTCTCTAAACTGTGTGTGACTGCACAGCAGCCCAGAAGCTGGAATGCAAGGAGACACAGCGGTTGTCCCTTCAAGATGCTTTTGCAATCTTAAAGGAGTTGTGCAACTAAGCAGTCACACGCGAGGATGGTGAAAGTGTGTGTATACTGTATTGGTTGAGGAACCATCTTTCAAATGAAACTTTAACCCTCCCTGTCCTCTCGATTAGATGTAAAATGGCTTATGGCACAATTTCACATAACAGCAGGGATTTTCTGCAATATCCTGGCTATTAATGATTCAGTGGAAATTCTGATACAGATCATTGTCTCATTGAATCTGATGAAGAGTCATATTGAACTCGAAACATTAACTCTGTTTCTCTCTTTTCACATGGTGCTAAGCCGGTTGTGTTTCTGCAGCACTTAATGTGTTTATTTCAAGATTTCCCGCATCGCAGTGCTTTACTTTCTCATCTCATTAATGTGTTGCTGGTCAAAGCACAGCAGGTTAGGCAGCATCTCAGGAATAGAGAATTCGACGTTTCGAGCATAAGCCCTTCATCAGGAATAAGAGAGAGAGAGCCAAGCCGGCTGAGATAAAAGGTAGGGAGGAGGGACTAGGGGGAGGGGCGATGGAGGTGCCATTTGCAGCTGTGATCTCCAGCATCTGCAGACCTCATTTTTTACTCGAAGATTTTAACCTACTGCGAATCCTCTTACAAGGATGCCTTCCTTGAAGAAGCTCTCTTCCTCCCTCTACAAGGACCTATCCCACCTCCATCGCCCCTCCCCCTAGTCCCTCCCCCCTACCTTTTATCTCAGCCGGCTTGGCTCTCTCTCTCTTATTCCTGATGAAGGGCTTATGCTCGAAACGTCGAATTCTCTATTCCTGAGATGCTGCCTAACCTGCTGTGCTTTGACCAGCAACACATTTGCAGCTGTGATCTCCAGCATCTGCAGACCTCATTTTTTACATCTCATTAATGTGTTTGGGAGCTTCCTGTGTGCAAATTGGCTGCCACGTCTCCCAAATCATAACAGTGACCTCACTTCAAACAATACATCCTTGGAAGTACATTCCCCCGAGAGAGATAAGTTTCACTCCATTTTATATGCATTAAATTAGAACATAAGTGCACTAACAGTCTCTACAGATATTAATGTAGGCTGAACTTAACTTGAAAACTTATAAACTGAGATATTGTGAATGGTCATCTGATATCCCAAAAAGAATGTTAGGTAATGTTAAAATAATATCCGCCTTGAAATACTTGCTCCAATTCATTTGTCATTCACCTTCATTATAAGTGGGAGAAGTAGGTGCTCTGTTTATTGATATAAGGAGAGGAGATTGAATAATTTACCTCTCCTTCCACCCCAACAGCCTCCAGATTCTTCATCCTCAGCTATTTACATCATCTCCTGCATGTCAGAACCACCAAATACCCCTTCCCTTAACTTCCATATATTACAGATAATGATGCATGCTATAGGTCCAGAAATCCATTGGGCTCTTGAAACACCTGAACCCCTGGTTGATTGAAAGCTCCAGACGTCTGATCTCTGCTACTCACAATTTCACAGTGTCTGGTTACACAAGCTTTAGAGGTTTCAACTGCTCTGTAGTTCCATCTATTAGAATTGTAAAGCATTTGGATGTTTAACACTATTGGACTGTAGTGAAAATGAGTTGTTTAAACAAACTGGATTGACTTTTAAAAACTTATTTTTACACATCAACTGTTGCAGTTGGGTTCATTACTTCTATAATGAGTGAACAGACATGGGAGTGTCTTAGTCTGGTGTAGGGGTATGAGGGACCATGGAAGCGAGTGTGAGGGTGAAAAGGTATAATGGTACATGAGGGGTCAAGGGGGTGGTTTATGAGGACATAGCTTCGCAGGGGCCTTGGGGAGCATAGCTGGAGAGTCTTTCTGTTTTTAGTGTTACGCTGTCTAGCACTGAGGTGATCCTTTCCCAGATGAAAAACAACCAGTAACATCTATCTACATGGTACATACTGGTTGAACTTGCTTTGTGTACCTCAGAACAATGCTCCAGTAAAACCAATATGTTCATTTTCAGGTAATATTTCATTTTTTACTGTCTTTTTCTCTCTGCAATATGGCATAGCAGCCACCATATTTCCACAGTCAGCTGACCCATTTGTAATTGTCCCCCCCAGCAATGAAGAGCCCCAACAAAAACAGAAATCACCAGAAAACAAAAGCTCAGCAGGTCTGGCAGCATCTGTGGAGAGAGAAATCAGAGTTAATGTTTCGGGTCAAATGACCGTTCCTCAGAATGGAGATGCCCACCTTGTGGGCACTTTCTGTTTAGGCGGGTGACTGAACTGGGATATTTCCAGACCCCTGCTACATCCCTAGAAAGTGAAAATATGGCCCACTAACACTGTTCCTGTCACGAATGCAGCCTGACCTACTGGGTTTTTACAGCTTTTCTTGCCTTTACTACAGATTGAGTGGTTTACCGGGGTTAAAACATTTCCATTAAAAAATGGACTATCCCTTTTATAAAAAGGGTAACAACAAGTCATATCTCAAAAATGGAAGTGATTGACAAATTTTGAACATTGGTGTCCATCAAAAGAATGCGCTAGTCAATTAGATGCAAGGGTTCTTAATCAAAGAACAGATTTTGGCCGACTAAACATTCCTACGGAAAGCACATGATGATTTGTCAACACATCAATCAGCTATAAATCTAGTTATCATCACCATGACTGGCCACTCTGACTCGTTTCCAGATGTCAGAAACCAACATTTATCATTGTGTCTGTTTTTCCCTTGAAATATTTGTGCAGTTAATTAGTTAGGCATCAAGGCACCAATGTGGGGTGGCATAGGCGCATATGCAATCATGTTTTATTGCAGCAGGAGCCTTAAGACTATAACCATAAGATCCTAAAATATTGACGTATTGTTTGAAAAATGTCAAGGCAGCTTTTAATCTTCTCATTGACTCTTCATGTTTTGGACGTACCAGATGGAGACACGGCTAATAAGTCCAGCCTGTTCAAGTTGTCCCTAACAACCAGCTACCAGGAAGTATTGATGGGTAACAGTTTTTCTTACTGCGACAGTTCCACCCTTGCCTCTGAGATTGGGAATTGACAGTGAGAAATAATTTCAGCTCCACACCCAATCTGCATCCTTTCATAATATATTTATAAAGGGCATTCTTCCAACTTGTTTACCGACAAAGCACAATCAAAAAGTGACGGAAAACGCGAGGCTTTTATTTTGCAATCAGATTGATTGACAGTCAGAGTTTTTAAAAAGCCATTGTAAGTATAGTTTGGAAAATTTCTGAACCTATTTTTCATGCCTGCAATATTTCTGAAAGAGAACAGTCTATCTTATTGCAAAATAAGCTATTAAACTGTCAGTGGTTCGTGCAGTCTTCACATTCTGAGTGTGTAGAATCCAGCTTACCTTGATCTCCAATTTATTTATCCTTCATTTATGATTGTATCTTCTAATTAATTGACTCATTCATTGTATTCTGCATTGTATGTGGTTGAATCACTTTACACTCTACGCCTTTCTTTCATAATTATGCACACAAGGACATTTAAAATTCTAACAGGACTGGCCAAACTAAATGCAGGGAGGACATTCCTGATGACTCCAGAACCATAGGCCACAAGTTAAGGATACAGGGTAACCCATTTAAGATTGAGGTGTGGAAACATTTCTTCACCCAGAGAATGGTGACCTTGCGGAATCCTCTGCCACAGTAAATGGTTGGGGCCAAAACATTGAATGCTTTCAAGAAGACGTTAGATTTGAGGCCTGAAGGGATTAAAGTGTATGGAGAGAAAGCAGGACAAAGGTACTGAGTTGATAATCAGTTATGATTATATTGAATGGGAGAGGCGGGTTCAAATGTGGGTCCGATGAAGAGCTTATACTCGATACGTTGACTCTCCTGCTCCTCAGATGCTGCCTGACTGACTGTGCTTTTCCAGTGCCACACTTTTTTGACTCTGCTCTCTAGCATCTGCACTCCTCACGTTCTCCTAGTCACATGGCTGAATGGTCTACCCCGGTTTCTTGTTTTCTAAATCTATGTTTCTCAATGCGCATCAAAATTAGAAATGATTTTTACCATTTCCTGGATCATGTTCACAAACACATCTGTAGTGGTGCTATAAAGTCCATTTACATCACTTTCAGAAAGACTTCATTCAGCTGGTGCATCACACTGTAGCTTTAGCCTAGAGAAAAAGCACAGTGCTAACTGGTGTGTTGTCCCACATTTACCAATTATACAAAGCAAGCAGGTCGAGATAGGAACAGGAAAGCATGATCTATTGCTCACCATTAAGTGGAACAAATTGATATAATACAAAGAACATTAATTAATATGTCAGGACATACTGAATCTAGCACAAAGCTTAGACAGAGCTGACACTTCTTTCCTCTAAAGATAATTCATGTCCATCCTTCCTCTTATGTTTCTAGATTTGACCTTCATGTTTGAACCCATGATGAATACTGATTCAAACTGCTTATTGATTTTTACCGTGTGTCAGATGACTGGCTCCATCATAGTTGTGCAGTTCCTAATTAACACAGATATTACATGACAGAGATGGAAAGCTCTCGCTTTATTGTGGTGTCAGGAGACACTTTATAATTAATATTGATCATGTTTGCTCAAGAAATTTTCTTGCCTCAAAATTGTTTCAGCCAGACATCGTACCTTTGGTCTAAATGTTGTAATCTTTCAGGCCCTCCCTCTCCCCATATACTGGGCCCCACTCCTTCCTATAAGCAGATGCACTTCCTGCTGCCTGGTTTTATCACAGTAATACGTATCTAGGAATTCATTGATGTCAGGATATTCATTCATTCAATGGGAGGAGGAATTTAAGCCAAATTTAATTCTATCTAGAATGACTACTCGTTATCAACAGACAGACCAAACATACAAACTAGGAGCAGGCTTATGTCCCTGTCCAAGGCTTCATTCAATGAAGTCTTAGTTGATCTGATTGTGGCCTCAATTACATAATCTTCTTTGCCTCCATTAACTTCTAATTCCCTTGTGAAGCAATAATCCATCTACCACTGCCTTTACTATATTCGATAAGCCTTGGGACTACTGTTCTCTCAGGAAGAGAGAGATCCAAAGTTTTACAATCTTTTCAGCACCCACCCTGTCAAGTCACAGAGTCATAGAGATCCTCTTTAGGTTTAATACATTTCAATCAGATCACTTCTTATTCTTCTAGACTCCAATGGATACAGGGCCAGTCTGCCCAACTTTTTTCACATTAGATAATTTCCCAATGCCAGGTATCAGTCGAGTGAACTTTTGCTGCACTGCTTCTATTGCATTTACATTCCTAAATGAAGAATCCAAAACAGTGCACAGCACTTCAGTTGTGGCTTCACCAATGCATTAGCTGTTACCAATCGGAATCCAGGGTAGGAATTGCCTATCTGTTCTCCACATTGTCCTTTTCTGCCATCATCCTAGACCTGACAATGCAATGATCATTGTCTCCTAAGTATTTCCTTCTGACATTGATGTATTTGGCCAGCCATATTTCCAAGAACCAGATCCAACAAGTGTACCCTTTCATGTTGGCCACATGCTGCTATGGAAAACCTTCCTGAGCATAATCCAGGAATGTTTGCCCCTCTCCGTCATTTATGCCGTCATTGTCCCAGTCTAGATTTGGGTAGCTAAAGTCCCCCATTATAACTACACTGCAATGTTTGTAACTCACTGTAATTTCCCAGCAGTTTGTTATTCTACATCCTTAATTAGTTGGTAGTTTATAGCTACATTGACCAAATGTGATTGCTCTCCTTTTGTTCCTTATTGATTGCAGCCAAATTGATTCTGTCATAGAGTCATACAGCATGAAACCAGACCTTTCAGTCCAACCAGTCCACGCCGACCATAATTCCAAACTAAACTGGAACCACCTGACTGCTTCTGGCCCATATCTCTTCAAACCTTTCCTATTCATGTACTTGTTCAAATGTCTTTTAAACATTGTAATTGTGCACACATCCACCACTTCCTCAGGAAGATCCTTCAACACATGAACCATCCTCTGTCTAAACCAGTGTCTTCCTTAAATCGCTCACCTCTCACCTTAAAAATGTGCCCCCTTGTCTTGAACCTCCCCCATCAAAGGGAAAAAAACACTTGCAATTAAGCCTATCCATATCCCTGGTCCAGTGGAAAAAGTACCAGCCATTCTTTATAACTCAAACCTTCCATACCCAGCAACATCCTGATGACTCTTCTGAACCCTTTCCAGTTTTATAATATCTTTCCTCTTACTGGGTGACCACAGCTGGACAGTATTCCAGAAGAGGCCTCACCAATGTCCTGTACAACCTCAACATGACTTCCCAACTCCTATACTCAAAGGACTGAGCAATGAAGGCAACTGTGTTGTAGGCCTTTTTAACCAGCCTGTCTGTATGTGATCCAAATGCTAAAGAGTTATGTACCTGAAGCCCTTGGGTCTCTCTGTTCTACAATATTACTCAAGGTGCTACCATTAATTGGATGAGCCCACTTTTGTTTTACTAAAATGCAATACCTCGCACTTATCCAGATTAAACTCCATCTGCCATCTTTCAGACCGTTATCCTATGGGATCAAGATCCAATCTTGGAAAACCTCCTTCTGTGCTCACTATACCAACAATTTTGGTATCATCAGCAAACTTACTATCCATGCCTTCTATATTCCCATTTAAATCATTTATATCAATGACAAACAAAAGAGGACAAACAAAACATAAATTCTTGATGTCACAAGGAATTAAGGGCTACAGGGAGAATGCTGGTAAGTGGAGTTGAAATGCCCATCAGCCATGATTGAATGGCGGAGTGGACTCGATGGGCCAAATGGACCAATAATACACTCCTATGTATTATGGTCTTATGGTCTTAGGACCCAGAACCGATCCCTGTGGAACACTGCTGATCCTCTTCCTCTAACACTGTCCCATCACCTTTCCTACCTTTCTAAACACCTTGTACTCAGGAATATTTAACACCTAGCCCTGCCTTTCTTTGAGGTCTTTGCAATGCAACATGCGATTTTGCTAAGTCAGCTGATTTCCGGCTTCCCGTGACCTTTAGCTGGGGAGGAATCCTTGATGTAACTGCCATCACTCCAGAGTCCCAGCTGAGAGTGGGGACAAGAGAGGTCTGGTTGCGTGCTCTCCATGGTTCAATAACTTGGATGGAAGCTGTCACACTGTATGAACTGACAGGGTTCACTTGTGGCTCTGAACACTCTGCACTATAACCAGGGAACAAAGACTGATCCAACTTGCTGGAATTCTGTAGATAATAAAGCAAGAGATGAGGCACTGGGGGAGGGGCAGCATTTAGATCAACATGACAGTCTTTGACCATGATAAGAATAGAATAGATTTCTTTTTAAATGCAAATGAGATGTTTAACAAAAAAAAACTTTTAAAGCCACGCTGTGAGGTGGCAAGCCTCTAAGGAAAGTAATAATTTTGAATAGTTCATCAAAGATTCAGTTCTTGGATGTTTTTACTTCTTAAATAAAATCCCCCGTGCCCACGGTGTGTAATAGGTTATGTTTTATGCATGGAGTCCTTTCATATGGAAGAAGCCATTATTTTGGGAATTCCTGATGCAAGAGGAACTTCCTGACATCTGACAGCACCGGTAACTCACAGTGTATCAAGAATAGAAATCTCGTGATAATTTCAGGCCTTTGTTCAGGAATAACAATGAAAAGTGTCTTCCCTAAATGGATTTTATTTTCTGCCTTACTTACTCATTGCCAGCAGGCTCGGCCTGTCCCTAGGAGACCTTGTGAAGGTGGTGAGTGGAACTTCAGGCTGCCGAATGTGGGGTGCACCCATGGTGCTGTAGGGAAGGAAATTCTGGGATTTTGAACCAGAGGTGATGAATCTCTTTACAAGGCTGAGACTGTGGCTCCAGCTAACGCACAGGATCCCTACTGTCATCAATCTGTGGAATCTGCTCCTGTCAGTTAAATGGTGCGTGGCAGGGAAACGTAATCAGAATTCAGGGCAAGCGTGACAGCAACAGTCAGTGGCCTGCATCATGCCAAACTGCTGAAGTGCCCACAGACAGCTCTGGATTGGTATAGCAATCAAAAGTCTGACTGGTGCGTTCATTATTGTCTACAACAAATCAATGGAGCAGTATGCGCATGTATATGAAAATCCAAAATTCACTTCCAAAAGGAGAACTACATGGCTCAGTGGTTAGCACTGCTGCCTCACAGCACCAAGGTCCCAGGTTTGGTTCCAGCCTCGGGCAACTGTTTGCACATTCTCCCAGTGGGTGTGCTCCGGGTTCCTCCCACTGACCAAAAATGTGCAGGTTAGGTGAATTGGCAACATTAAATTGCCCATAGTGTTAGGTGCATTAGTCAGAGGGAAGTAGGTCTGGTTGGGTTACTCTTTGGAGGGTCAGTGTGGACTGGTTGGGCCAAAGGGCCTGTTTCAACATTGTAGGGAATCGAATCTAAAAAAAGAACTGTTTCTGTTTTGCTCAGAAGATTAATTCCACTCTCTTGCAATCGTGCAAAACAACTCTGAGCTGACGGTGTACTCTACTCCATGAGGCTGTTAACACTGAAAGTTCACCCTAATTTTAATGTAACAATGCAATCTAAATTCAACAGCAAAAATGAGGTCCCTTTACTCAAAGCCCATAAAGCATTTATTTCATTGTTTTCTTCTAACATATTTTAAAACATTAAACAATATAATCAATAATGGAATTATTGTAAAGATTTTGTTAAATGTGGCACTAAAGTACTTACATTGTCAATTTCTATTAGCCCAGGTAGGCTGAGATAAATTACACTGATCAGAATTTTATATTTTATACATGCAAAAAGATGTGGGCATTTTTGGCATTTGTTATTCAACTCTGATTGCCCCTGAAAACATGGTGAATTATCTTCTTGGCTCACTGCAGTCCATGTGGTGTGGGCACACAGACCCTGCTGTTTCATAGAAAGTCCAGAATCTTCATCCACCCATGATGAAGGAACAGCAATGTATTTCTGAGTCAGGTCAGCATCTGACTTGGAGAAGGGCAGGAGGGTGCTTGGCATGGGCATGTTGGAGTTCGCATCCATTTGATCTGCTGATCCTTGTTGGTAATTGGGACCAGTGGTTTGGAAGTTCCTGTTTAAGGAGCCTTGGTGAGTTGCCACAAATGGCACACACAGTATGGCAATGGAGAAGGGAGTGAATCTTTAAGGTGATGGATAAGATGCCAATCAAGATGAAGTCACAGAGTTTAAAGGCCACTGAGATGCTATACCTTCAGAAGCTGAGCAAGCAGTCAAAAGGGCAAGTAGTGTCAACAGGTAATGTAACATCAGAAACCATGCAGAATACATTCCTGGTTTGAATTTTAAAAAATATTTCTGATTTATAGAACCTTAAGCTTCCAGTTTTATAGTGGAGCGTGTGGTATTTTCCTGCCTGACTACTCCTAATGGAGAAAGTGAGGACTGCAGATGCTGGAGATCAGAACTGAAAATGTGGTGCTAGAAAAGCACAGCAGGTCAGGCAGCATCCAAAGAGCAGGAGAATCGACGTTTCAGGCATGAGCCCTTCTTCAGGAAGGGCTTCTTTCAGCTCTGACTGCTCTTAATACCTTGCTCTGTTTGCCAGCATGTGGTACTGGGTGAGGATTGATGTGGAGGTGACGGTGTTGGACTGGGCTGGACAGAATCAGACACGTTTATTTGAAAAAACAAGCTTATTGGACTATAAGCTGGTGCTGTGTGTCTTCTGACTGGGTATGGATTGCTTCATGTATTTTGCTGCCCCCGTCCCTCCTTGTCTTTGCTTTGTGTGGGACCCCAACTAGTGAATCATGGTGATGGATACAACATCATAGGTATCTACAGGAGATAAAACTGTTCTTCCATATCAAGAAGGTTTATTACAGGACAGCAATAAGTACAACTATATTTGTTCAGGCATTACTACTGGGACTTTAGGGAGCTGGTGCAGATATATCTGCTCCCTCCAAAAGTTAGAGTAAAGTTCCTTGTCTGTACCCACTGACTTTGTGTCACACTGGTAAAATGGATGGAGCCAATCAATAATAAACATTAATCCCTTTTACCACAATTACCTGGACGGGAGGTGGGGGATGTGGGGAGAGGGAGGGACCAGGAGGATGCACATGACCTCAGTAAAACTTGGTACCCCTACATGCTAGGGATGTGGCAGCCTCGCTGATTTTAATGGCAGGATTTTGACGAAGTAAAACTTTCCACATTCTCGCTGACTTCTGCTCTAATCCGCCCTTAGCTCAGAAGGAATTTTGGCACCAGGAATTAAGCCAATTTTTCGGGGCTGAACTTCAGTCAGGTTTCCAGATTTTAAGGGTGACCTACAGGCAATTCTATCTGACTTGCTATAGTTGGAAATCCCAGGGATTGGGTGAAATGCCTGCTTAATACACTACCCAATTGACAGAAGCTTCTGCTCCTGGCAGTGGAGAGCTTAGTGGAGGGAGGGGCATTTCATTCAATGGAATGGTGGCATTACCAAACTCCATTACCATGACTGGGATTAAGCCCAGAGTGGGAAGCCCCAGGGTCAACCTTTCTGTCCTGCTGCCAATTGAAGCTCTTAAGTGGCCAAGGAGAGACCACTTAAAATCGTCAGCCTACTCCTGCTGAGGTTTATCCAGGTAGGCCTGGTGCCACACAGCATTCCTGACAGGTGCCACTCTGCAGACCATTCAGCAAGGTGGCACCAAGATCCCTCAATCGAAGGAAATCAGTGCCTGACCGGGGAATTGCACATCAGGCGTAGGAGTCAACCCTGCGCCCTCACTTCTGTCCTCTTGCCCTGTGACCCCTGCCTACCCCTCCAGCAACTGGAGAAACCCACTGCGCTCTCCCACCCCACATCTCTTCCCTTTATCTTCCACACTCATATAATCATACAGCACAGAAACAGACCCTCCATCCAACCAGTCCATGCGAACATAATCCCAAACTGAACTAGCCCCACCTGCCTCCTCTATACCTGCACTGCCCATTGCTGCACACAGTCCAGTTACCACAACACAAATTTCCTCCACTAATCTTTTGTGCCCTTTTAATCCAACTGCTTCCAGTCTGTTCTTCAACATAGACACAATTTCCACCTCAGTCATTGGCCTTGGAATACTATGGAAAAGCGCAGCAGGTCAGGCAGCATCCAAGGAACAGGAAATTTGACGTTTCGGGCATAAGCCCTTCATCAGGAACTTCATCAGCCCTTCATAAGCCCTTCATTCCTGAAGGGCTTATGCCCGAAACGTCGAATTTCCTGTTCCTTGGATGCTGCCTGAACTGCTGCGCTTTTCCAGCAACACATTTTCAGCTCTGATACTCCAGCATCTGCAGACCTCACTTTCTCCTTGGAATAGTATGTTCCTCCTGCTCTCTCTTCTAACTTTTACATTGAATCTTGAATCTTTGGTAACTCCCAATAAAACAGCAAATAGAAACAGATTGCTTCTAGCCAAAGCTTTTCTTCATTCTAAACATTCCAATCAAAATGTCCTGGACAGTCAGTCCTCACCTAAAGTTGTGGCTGCATTTCTGTAAGTTGTGACTTAATGCAAAATGACTTGAAGCGAATCGTGGATTCCCAGAGAACCAATCCTAAAGCTTGAGCTAGATTCCTTCAGACTTCCCTCACCCAGAAAAAAACAAGTTCAAGTACGCATTGAAAACTGTACCACAGATGTGCAGCATTGGGTATTCTTAAGCAGAAAAACCTTGCAAATTAAAATAAATCACCAAATATAAAATTAATACATATATAATTATTACAATTGTACTGAAAATGGAATATCAATACCTGAATGTCATTGTTTGATTCTAATACCTGACACTATGGACGTGAAATGCCATGGAAAATCTGGGCTGTTCTTCCCGAAGCAGATACCAGCCTTCCCTTTGGCACTGAAGAGTGTTAGCTCCAGGGTATTGATTCCAGGGCAGGGTACACCAATGGCCTCAACACCTCCTGATTGGTTTACAACTCCCTGGAAAGGGGCAGCATGCATCCCTCATTGGCTCGTCAACTAGCAGGCAAGACACTGCAACTCGTTTCTGCCCAATGTTACTCTCTGTTGGTGAATAAAGTCAAGTGGGATGACAAGCCAGCATTGTAACTGACCCCATGAGTGCCACAATGGAAGAATTAGGTTTAAATTGTCCCCAGAATCTCAATGACCACATAAAACATTTTTTTAACCACCTGTTCTGAACTTATTATGTTGTAAACAGGACTGAGCTCTCACTCTTGATTTACTATTGCACCGATATAAGGGCTGACTGACTGATGTGATCTATTCAGACCACTGGAAGCAGTTAACTGTTTCTCACAGCAGCTCATTAAAGGGCAAACAACAGCTACGCTTTCAAATATTTTGGCAGCCCTTTCACAGAGTGAACCAATCCATAGGTGATTACGGCCTGAGTATTGAGCTGTCATCTGACATAACGCATAGCAAGCAGAGGGGGTTGAGAGAATAGTCAGTGATATGTTTAACATGGAGACCTGTTCCCTGACACATTTCAATGTTGTGAGTGTCAATCATATTAAAGAAGAGGCTTAAGGACTGGATGTGAAAGGGGAGGTCCCATGCAAGACTTGATTACCGGAGCTGGGGTGACCAGATTGTCAATTGTTTTGCCAGGCTTTCTTCTAATTGCTGTTCATGTTCACAAGAAGATTGGAAATGCAGGCCTGCCACTCACTATTCAGCTCAGTTCTTTTTTTTTCTAAGCCAGCATTATTTTGTCAAGTAACAAGCTGACAATCAGGCTGTTTCTCTTTATGCCTGAGAGCTGGGAGTTGGTCTGGTTCAAGGTTGGATTGGTATTCCAGCAGCATCTCAATGAACTCTCCGGACACACTCCAAACAACAGCTTGCATTCACATAGAGCATTTAACACAGTAAAATATCCCAAGGCTCAAGACCACAGTGATATCAGATACCAGTCTGACAATGTGTGACATAAAGAGATATTTGAATCAAAAGCTTTATCAAAGAGGTAGATGTGCCTGAAAAGAGGAGAGGAAGGATAGTCACAGTGGAACCATATGAAATGTTTCATGGCCCAAGATCACAAATCAACTTGGTTTTCCATTTAACATTAAGAATCAAAGAACCCATAGCAGTGTCCTGAGCTTAGTTAATAGAGACAAAGAGTATATTAACGAGGTTATGCTGAACCTATACAAGAGTCTTGTTAGACTTCAGCTGGAATATTCTGTGCAGTTCTACCATAGGAAGGATGTGAAAGAATCAAAGTGAATGCAAAAGAGATTTGCAAGAATGATTTTAGGACTGAGGAACTTCAGCTAGGAGGATAGATTGAAGAGGTTGAGACTTTTATCCTGAGATGGGAGATGACTGAGAGTGGCACAGTGGTTAGCACTGCTGCCTCACAGAACCACGGACCCAGGTTTGATTCCACCCTCAGGTGACTGTCTGTATGGTGCTTCCACACTCCCCCCTTACCTGCACGGGTTTCCTCCAGGTGCCCCAGTTTCCTACCACAGTCCAAAGATGTGCAGGTTAGATGGATTGGCCATGGTAAATTGTCCATTGTGTTCAGGGATGTGTAGACTGGGTGGATTAGCCATGGGAAGTTTGGGGTTACAGGGATAGGGTAGGTCTGGTTGGGATGGTCTTTGGAGAGTTGATTTGGACTTGATGGGCTGAATGGCCTGTTTCCACGCTGAGGCAATATATGAGAATTGATGGAGGTTTTCAAAACCTTGAGAGGCCAGAATAAAGTAGACAGGGTGACAGGTAGGGCAGCAAGTTGTCTCAGTGGTTAGCACCATTCCTCATAGTGCCAGGGTCCCAGGTTCGATTCTGCCTTCGGGCAGCTCTCTGTTTGGAGTTTGCACGTTCTCCCTACGTTTGCGTGGGTTTCCTCTGGGTGCTTCAGTTTCCTCCCGCTGTCCAAAGGTGTGCAGGTTAGGTGGATTGGCCATGCTAAATTGCCTATAGTGTCCAACAACGTGTAGGTTAGGTGAATTAGACAGTGGTAAATGTAGGATAATATGGTAGGGGAATGGGGGTGGGTGGGTTACTCTTCAGAGTGTCAGCGTGGATTTGTTGAAGGGTGTGTTTCCACACTGTAGGGATTCTATGGAAACAGTTTCTGCTTGTAAAAGGGTCAAGAACAATAGGTCACAGTAATTTGCTAAAGTAGCAAATATGACGTGAGAAAAAGTTTTTGCACACAACGAATGTTTCAGGTATAGAATGTCCTGTCTAGTAGAAGTCTGCTGGAGGTAAGTTCGATTTTGGTATTGCAAAGATCTATTATTTGACTAGAAAGAATGTGCAAGGGTATAGGGGAATGGCTGGAAACCATAATGCTCATTTGGGGTACAGAACACGATGGGCTGAATGGCCTCTTTCTGCACCATAACACTTTTGTGATTCCACAATGCTTAACATTTCCCCATTATAATCCCATTGTGCCAAATTTGCAGTTATCCACATAAATCCAATGTTCTAAAAGATTGCTTATTTTTGCTAGAAGACTAAGCAATGAAATAGGCACCAAAGCTGCAAAGCAAATATTTTATGAAATGAGTTATGGTTGAGTTTGAGTGAAACAGTGAATGACTGAGAAAATACTTCCCCAGCAGCAGCAGACCAGTCTATGGCTTTATGTTTGTAGTGAGGTGAGTTGACTGGTCAAACCTATCAGGTTAAATGAGTAATACTGAGAAACTTTAATTGCAATGTCCATTTAATTTTCAGACCCACTAGTAAATATTACAATTGGATTCAAAAAGTAGACACCAGGATTAGATTAAATGGTTAACAGTGTGCAGTTGTGATTATTAAATACAACTATTTTATTATCGAATGATGCAGCAGATAGTCTAGGAATTATTCATATGATGTGAAGGGATTTTTTTTGACTGCAGAGGAAAAAGAATTATCAGTAAATGTTGTGTTCCAAAGTGTAGAGGAGGTACTGAAAAAGCATTGAGATACTAGTAGTTAAAATGCTAATTGTGCAATCCTTGATACTGTCACTGTTTGGAGTGTAAATAATAAGCATTTGTTAAGCTGTCTTGACAGCCTCCAACAGTTCACACACAGTGCTTTGGAAGGTCTCTGATGGAGTTGATTGTAGACAAAAGAAGATGAAAGGTAGTGTTCCAGTAGGTTTAATTTTTTGGAGTGGGGGCGAGGGCTTATAATCTGCAACAAACCACGAGAGTCTTACAACCTTGTAGGGTGTGGAGTGGAGTGAGGATTGTTGGCTTGTGAGATGGTTTTCTCATCCTACAGAAAGATTGGCCAAACTTGGGGGCTGACCCCCGGAGAGGTAGAGGAAAAGGAAACTTGTAGACAATCTGCTCCATGGGATCACTTGAAGGTCTTGGGAATTGGGGAGGGAATAAGGGGCAGGATTGAAAAATAGGAGGCATAAAGAGAGGCTCACTTATTCTGGGAGATGTTGTCAAAACTAAGGGGCACGCGTAATCAGAGGCGTGGGGCATGAGAATGTTCACACTGAATGGTTGGGGAGCTTGGATGACTACTCTGAGGCCTAGAGCAATGTATATCTCAGGGTGCGGGCGCTCAAGGGGATTTGGAGGTTAGTATTGTTGGATTAAAGATCTCAGGGTTGTAAGGTGTGAAGGCTTTGACGCTAGGGTTGAATGCTTGGGAGAGATATTAGAGATAGATTTGAAAGGTCATTAGAGAGGAGAAAAGGCGTCCTTTCAGAGGTGACACCTCTAGCCCAACAATCCTTGTCTGTAGCTGCTGAGTTTCTTTAAGGGTAAGAAAACCTGACCATGTGTAAAGAAGTTCAAAATGTCATATAAATGAGACACTTTCTCATTATAATATTTAAAGTGCCAAACTCACTATCATTCCTCCAATAAAACAGGAAGTGGAAGGATTGAAAGTGAGTTGGGACTAGGATTCAGATCTTTCTTGGCAAAAGTGAGGACTGCAGATGCAGAGTTTAGATCAGAGTGGTGCTGGAAAAGCTCAGCAGATCAGGCAGCATCCGAGGAGCAGGAAAATTGATGAAACGTCAATTTTCCTGCTTCAGATCGTTCTTGTTGACCTTCACGACCCTGAGCTTCCAGTTGACTGCACACCAACACACCAGCGTATTCCCTGGCCAATGTTTCTGTCTTGGGCCAAATGTCGTGCTCCAGTGAAGCTCAACACAAGCTGGGTGAACAGTATCTCATTTTCCACTTGTGGACCCTGCCGCCTTCAGGACTCAATATCGAGTTCAATAATTTTTAGACCTGACTGCCTTCTTTCATGACCTTTACACATCCGGCACATACCAGGCCCCAAGCTCTGTCATCACATGTGTTGCTTTCAGCGCATTTTCACCTGCTTATGGGCCTTACTTTCCTCCTGGGTGACCATTACCAATTCCTTTGTCTGCCAACTGTCATTCTCTGTCTGTCTTCACCTATCGCTTACTTCTCACCAACCCCCACTACCCTCTCAGTACAGAAACCAGCGTTTCCTACCTGTTACCAGATCTGAAGACGGTCACTGGATCCGAAACATTGACTCTGCTTTCACTCCACAAATGCAGCCGGACCTGCTGAGTTTCTCCAACTGTTTCTCTTTGTATTTCAGATCCTTGTCACTTGAACCTCCTGTTCAACCTAAATCCAATTCCTATTCAGTTAAATCCCCTCCCCCTGAGGCAATGGGCAAGTTTACAACACTGGGGAAGTACCGATAAATGATTTTTAAGTACAGCAATTATTTGGTACTATCATTGAAAAGTTGTGTTGATTGGACTCAATGAATACGAATGTAACTATTACTTGATGTAATCTGCTGTAACATAAAAGAACTTAAGGGTTCATATCTGGTCTTGTCTGTCCTGGTGTGATCTACCTGTGGAGAGATTAAAGAATTGTGAATATCTAGTTCAGATCATAAGGAGGTATGTGACGGAGGGGTCTAATGTATGATGTTGGCAGTGTATTTCTCTCGTAACTTGTAGTGACTTCCAAACCAAACTTTTGCTTGATACACCTACACAGCAAACACCTCCTCATTATGAATTGACCTTCATGTTGCGCTCTATTCACCGAAAACAGGCAAACATTTCTAGGTTTGTGCCAATATTCTGTTACAAAAAGAAACTCCCTAAAAACAGCTTCACTCTCAGAGGATTTCTGGTGTCTGTAACAAGCAACACAATTCAGTTCGGAATTGTGCAGTGTCAGGAGTCATTACCATGAGTCTGTTCCCTAATAACGTTAGTCAACCAGCCCAAAACTAAAGTCAAATTTTGATCAGTGCCATTAATGTGGAAATCAGCAGTGATGTTTATAGATGATATCTCGGACAGCCATTTAAAACAAACAGATTTTATTAAACTGGTTAATGCTGTGTTAACACAACACACTCAAGAATGCAGTAAGAGTGTCTTAAACATTTGGATGTGAACAGTGCCAGGGAGAATTTCTTCGAGGAGAAAGTGGGGTCTGCAGATGCTGGAGATCAGAGCTGAAAATGTGCTGCTGGAAAAGCGCAGCAGGTCAGGCAGCATCCAAGGAACAGGAGATTCGACGTTTCGAGCATAAGCCCTTCTTCAGGAATAAGCCTGAAGAAGGGCTTATGCCCGAAACATCGAATCTCCTGTTCCTTGGATGCTGCCTGACCTGCTGCGCTTTTCCAGCAGCACCTTTTCAGCAGGGAGAATTTCTGTTTGGTGGTGTCATGGAAGTGACTTTTCAGTTATAGACTGAAAATTACAGAGCATTTATAATGACCTGATATCACCAATTATACTCAAGCCTATCTGCACTGTTTCAAAAACTAACACATAGTACCTTACAATCATTTTAGTATCTGTGCTCGGACTTTTTCTTCCATGCCCTTCAGTGATTGAAGGTGGTGATGGAAATTAAGAATTAAGTCAGCATCAATCAATATCTCCAGTATAATTTAAACATTTGCTGGTGAAATGTGTTTAATCGTAATCATAACCAGGCTTTAACATTTAATTAAGAAAGTCTTTTAGTGTTGCGCCTAGTTTGGGGTCATAAAATTGATGGCAGGTTTCTGGGATCATTAGCAAGTAAAAGGGCAGATAGAGGGGATTCAAAATCTTTGCAGTTAATTCAGAGGTTAATCGCCAGTACTGACTGTGCAAAAAAATGATTCTGGAGCCATCAGTGGATGATCTGGTAAGGAACAGAAGTCTTTATTTAGAGAAGTGAACACTCAGGGCCCCCAGTGATACCTGGAGGATTGGAAACTTATTTCAGCCTTTGACAGACAGCACGTCTGCAAGAAATAGCCCAAACCTCCCACAAGTTTGGGACTCATGGGCACATTGCCAGCAAGCTGCTTATGTCATGTGGGACTCCAGAATATGTGGCTGTGTCTGTTGTTCCTCCAACATTGACCATCAAGTAGGGCCTAGATGGACAGAAGAAAATATTAGGAAGGTCCAAGAGTGTGGAGTCAAATAGGAGGGCAATTGCAAGGGACAGAAGGTTATTTCTGGTCTCCTGTACTCCAATGGTCCTCCTGGTTCCACATTCAGGTAAATAATTTCTTGAAGATTTATCTTTCTGGTGCCAACCTCAGACAATGCCTCAGGTCTAAATCAAAATTGAAAGAATTGCGGATGCTGTAAATCAGAACCGAAAACAGAACATGCTGGAAAGCTCAGCAGGTCCGGCAGCAGCTACAGAGAGAAATCAGAGTTAACATTTCAGGTCGAGTGACACTTCCTGAGAAGGAATCTCTCTGAGGAAGGGTCACTCGACCCGAAACGTTAACTCTGATTTCCCTCCACAGATGCTGCCAGACCTGCTGAGCTTTTCTAGCAACTTCTGTTTTTGAGCTGTCAGGTCTGAATACTTGGCATCAGTTGTGTTTAAGGCAACCCAGACTTGAGAAGGGACCTTTACCAATAATGTGGGTAAAATCTCCTTGAATTAGTTTAAAACAAATGTAGTGAAAGAGAATAGACTGTATTTGTGTGTAAATAAGTAACAACACCCTTCAACTTTCCAGAAATTTCCTATGTATATTGCAAAGCTCTTGTAGAATGAGTAATCAATTATTCATACAAGACTATAGATTACTTTGGTGTTTATTGGTTGATAGGCATTGAACATAAGCATGTAATATTTATTAGTCTGTTCTCTTACAGAAATGTTAACTTATGTAAAATCAAAGGATTGATATATTAATGTGCACCTGAAATGTTCATTAACTGATGATACCCCTATAATGCCTCTCCCATTTGCAGACCAGCTATTGTGTAGCTTGTAATGAGAAGGTTTCCCTTTGTTAACACAAATCCAAGCAGGAAAGTAGGATGACTGCTGCACATGCCTGATGGATGACACCATTAAACTGCAGTTAGTACCTCAGGCCAAAGAGAGTTGCTGTCAGATGGGCTTCACAGCCTCTGTGCAGTGCACCCAGCAGCAGAAGGCCAGAGGATAAAAGGGAGAAATGAAACCTAATTGACTTTGTTTCTGATTTTCTTTTTCCCCATCCTGGCTTCTGCAGCTGTCCACATCTGCTACCTCGAGCCTCCAGACGCATAAGCAGGTTTGAAGTTGACCTCAATCAGGATTCCAACCTTTGAGTATGCCCATATGACAAGTGAGTACTCTGCTAGTATGACACCCGATTACAATCAATTGTTTGATATGAGAAAGAGATCACATCGTTATGTTGTTTGAAAGTAACTTTTCCTGGAACAGCTGAACATTTCAGGATCTGTACACCTCAATGGCTGTATAAAACAACAACATGGACTCCAGACAAGCCAATGCACCCTTACTGGTCCTTGTCATAGTATCCTAATAATTCTTACAGCCCTACTTATTCCCTATAATGTTGCAATGTTTAAGGAAATATATTTAATGTTGTCTTACCTTCTGCAGTCAATATGTCAGCATACTTTTAGAAGATATGTTCATGGTATCGTCACTGCCTCATGGCATGTGAACTGAGAGTGTATAACCTCATGCTTCATCTTACTTCAGGTCACTTGAAGAATAGCACAATCAGGCTGCTCTTTCTATTTCATAAGCTAATGTTATTGCAGGCACTATGTGTATAGAATGTAATGTGATATTTGTGCATCATAGTTAGCTGTACTAAATGTAAGTTGGTTTCTTCACATCCAGTTTGTTTTGATATGAGGGATACCATAAGAATTGCTACATCATATATCACCATCCCATTGGTGGTAAACTCACATCAAAAACCTAATTCTCTTTTGGAAAGTACCGTTGGATCTATTTTCATAGTCCTTTTGTTTGTGCATTCCTGATCATATTGCAACAAATCACATTTATATAGTACCTTTCATCAAAGTAAAGCACCATCAGGTACTTCACAGAAGTGTTAACAGACAACATTTTAGACTGAATCACAATAGGAAAGTGTTCAGACAGGTGACCAAAAGCTTGATTGAAAATACATGTCTTAAGGAGCTGCTAGTTCTCTGCATCCCCCTCTAGCTCTTTGTCTATGATCTTAAAAAGTTCACAATAAAAATTACAAAACATATCTTATGATTACTTACAGTGTGGAAACAGGCCCTTCGGCCCAACAAGTCCACACCGACCCCCCCGAGCGCAACCCACCCAGACCCATTCCCCTACATTTACCCTTTTACCTAACACTACGGCCAATTTAGCATGGCCAATTCACCTAGCCTGCACATCTTTGGACTGTGGGAGGAAACCGGAGCACCCGGAGGAAACCCACGCAGACACGGGAGAACGTTCAAACTCCACACAGTCAGTTGCCTGAGTCGGGAATTGAACCCGGATCTCAGGCGCTGTGAGGCAGCAGTGCTAACCACTGTGCCACCGTGCCGCCCACTATCATTGAATCCCTATAGTGTGGAAGCAAGCCATTCAGCCCACACTGACTGTCCAATGGAAGCACCCGGAGGAAACCTACGCAGTAGGGGAAGACTATGCAAACTCCACACAGGCTGGAATCAAACCCAAGTATCTGGGGCTGTGAGGCAGCAGTGTTAACCACTTGAGCCACCGTGCTGTGCTCACACACATGGCACTGGCAATATGTATGCCCTGCATTTCCATGTAGACTTCCGGTCGTTAAATGTTTCCTGTGCCTTCAGATTCCAGGGAGGATCCAGTCTGGCATTTTCCATGATCCTCTAAGTCACGTTTGTTGTACAGAGCTGTCTCAAAATGCATCCTTGTCCTTTAAATAACGTCATCAATTATCAGATAAGTCTTAGTCTCCCTACATCCCTTAAAAATCTGCAGCAAAACGTTTTTCGTCATATATGCTATCAGTCATCTCTTTGGACTCTTTGGATTTGTCCTCCATGAAGTCCTTTGAGATGATTTCATTAAATGTATTTTGTTAGGATCCTAGAAATGTCCTTAAAAGGACCGAAAATATCTACAGAAGAGTTATCACTATATCCATTCCAAGGCTGCCTGCTCAGAATGGCACAGCTGCAACCAGTTTCCTTCTGGCATTCACGCACTTCACACCCACTCGATGTTTTTTCCTATATTCAGACACCTAAAACAAGCTGCAAACTAAACTCACGGTTGCTTTAACTTCAGAGCAAGCACACGAGTTCCCTCAACTCAGTTTTCAGCAGTTTGTCTCTGGTTACATTGCTGACTGACTGATTTCTAGGATTTTCTATATTTATGTTTGTTCATGATACACAAGCCCTACTCACTCAGCAACAGCACTGTTCTTTTTAAATCTATTTATTTTTTCAATGTACCAAATTGCTATCCCCGTTTCTTCACTCAAAACCTCATCAAGATCCACTTAAACCTTGAGAACATCGCATCCACACTAAAATAAAAGCAAAATCATTTCTATTTCTTGTTTTTCATGGCGTCGTTCTGGTAATGTGTGGATTTAGTAATTTTCATTTCAAGACAGGCCTCTCAGCAAGATTACATCTGTTTCAAGAAATGTATTTTGTATTTGTCACAAACTGGAGTGAGAGCACTGACAGCAGAGGCAGAGTTCACATGACTAAGGGACACCAGCTGGTAAACAATGTAAAAAAAGGTAAAAACAATGACTGCAGATGCTGGAAACCAGATTCTCGATCAGTGGTGCTGGAAGAGCACAGCAATTCAGGCAGCATCCAACGAGCAGCGAAATCGCTCGTTGGATGCTGCCTGAACTGCTGTGTTCTTCCAGCACCACTGATCCAGAAACAATGTAAAAAGGCATTTCTATAAAAACAGAAGCTAAAACTGGAGGCTGGAGGGAGGTTCACAGCTTATCATGAGGGTCTAGAGTGTTTGGGGTGTGGGGAGGTTGGAGAGACAGCCTATCCAGCCAGAGGATGCTGCAGTTTGCAGGGATTGGGCAAATAAAGTGGACATTGGGACCTAAACTGTGTTGCATCATTTGGTAGTTCAGGAACTCAGCAGGGTTTGTGTAGTCAACTAGGTAGACCTCATAGAATTTGAATTGAAAAGTGTGGTGCTGGAAAAGCACAGCAAGTCAGGCAGTACTGAAGTCAAGGATTGTCCGTGTGCCAACAAAGTCGGGGGTGGGGGGGCGCGGGGGGGACTTGGTGATGGAATACCAGCCTCTGCGGAGTTATTTCCATCTGTTTTGCTTGTGATCTGTGAAATGAAAATGTGGATAATATTGTTTGGGCCCTGAAAGTGTGGCAGAGACAAGGTTAATTGAGACATTCAGGAGGGAATTGCATTATTAATGGAAGAGGAATGTTGGAGAAGGTAAGGGAATGGTACCAGGTGAATTGCTCTTTCAGAATGCAAGCATGACGGCGATGGGCCTAATGGCCTCCTTCTGTACGGTAACTATTCTGTGATTCTGTGAATTTTGCAAAATTGAGGGCCAAAGGGAACTAGTGATCAAGAATGTAACAGGAAAAAGATATTTGTTAATATCAATTAATCATATACTTCCTGGTAGCCAAGCATTTGTTATCACTTAATAAATCTGCGGGAATCCTTCAGCGGAGGAGCCGTGAAGTATTTAATTGGTTGTAAAGCGCTTAGGGATGTCCTAAGGTCGATACAAATGCAATATAAATCCAACTTGGTTCCTTTCATTAAACACCTGAACTAAGTTGTTTCTACATGGAATAAAATTCTAAGCCGAAGTAAAATAGACCCGGCAGATGAGCATGAACCTTCGTGAGTATAGAATTTGGGACTGGTGTATGATTTAAATTGGATGTATTCCCTGTTATCTCTGCATGAAATTACCTCTAGGCACTTTGCAATTTAAATATTTTCAGCATGTGACTGACTAGTTCTTAGTCTGAGGAATCACAGGGTTTGTTATTACTATTTTAAATTCATACATCATTAAACATCCTGTTAGAATTCCTGACAATCTGAAAGCAGGCCTTTCAGCCCATCAAGTCCACACTAACCTTCCGAAGGGGAGCATCCCACCCAAACAAACCCCCCTATAATCCTGAATTCCCTATGGCTAACCAACCTAGCCTACACATCTTTAGATACTGTGGCCAATTTAGCATGGCCAATCCACCTAACCTGCACATCTTTGGAAATCAGAGAACCTGGAGGAAACCCATACAGACAAGGGGAGAATGTGCACACTCCACTCAGAGAGTGCTAGATTCGAACCTAGGTCCTTGGCTCTATAACTATATTAACATTGATAGTGAAGACTGCATGTATAGAGTGTGGCGATGGAAAAAGCATAGCAGATCAGGCAGCCGCTGAAGAGCAAGAGAGTCAAAGTTTCAGGTAGGGCCATTCATCAGGACTCATGATGAAGGGTTCTGCCTGAAACTTCGAGTCTCCTGCTCCTTAGATGCTGCCTGATCTGCTGTGCCTTTTCCAGCACCACACTCTATCTACTAAAATCCATTCAATATTCAAGAGAAATTTATCCCAGGAGATTGGAGCATAGTCCCTCAGATGATAGAACATCCTTGTGATTTAATTTCTGTCATATTAAGATTGAATTTGGTGATATGTACATTTCAGATAATCACACTGGAACAGATATCTGGCCATTGGACTCATTGCTGTTTGTGGAATCTTGCTGTGTGCACCTGAGTTATTCCACTTAGGATTGTTCTTCAAAAATAGGCCATTGACCTGTCATTTTGGGTCCAGAGGATGTGAAAGGTGCTGAGTGAACAGAAGTTGGGAGGTTATGTTGAGCTTGTACAGGATGTTTTTGAGACCTCTTCTGGAGTACTGTGTGCGGTTCTGATTGCCCTGCTATAGGAAGGATATTATTAAGTTGGAGAGGGTTCAGAAAAGATTTACCAGGATGTTACCAGGAATGGGGGGTTTGAGATATAAGGTGAGGCTAGATAGGCTGGGACACTTTCCACTGGAGGGAAGGGGGTTGAGGGGTGACCTTATAGAGGTTTATAAGGTCATGGGGGTATAGATAAGGTAAATGACAGGTGTCTTTTCCATAGAGGATTTTCCATCCTTTTCCATAGGGGATTTCAAGACAAGTTTGCATATTTTTAAGGTAAGGGGAGAAAGTTTTAAAAAGGACATATGGGGAACTTTTTTTTACACAGAGACCGGTTCATATGTGGAATGAACTCCCAGAGGATGTGATAGACGCATGTACAATTACATTGTTTAAAGGACATTTGTATAAGCATACAAATATGAAATGTTTGGAAGAATATGGGCCAAACATAGGCAGGTTGGACTAGTTTAATTTGGGATTATGTTCAGCATGGACTGGTTGGACTGAAGCGTCTGTTTAGGTGTTCCATGGCACTATGACTCGACGCTATGACAAGTCTCCTCTTTATTTGTAAAGCAGGACTGAGCGAAAACAAAATTAGACACTAATATTTGACACATTCCCTTGAAAATGGACCTTCACCACTCTAAAGCCACACGCTTCTCCCAAGAAGCATTATGGAGATTGAATTGAACCACTGTAATATCAGCCAGAATAATGAAATCCACACCATTCTGTGAAGAGACCATTGTGGTGTGTAAGTTAATCAACAACCATGAAACATGACATAACATGCTCCATGGGTGAATCTAACCACATCAGTTTTTAGTTGCAGCTGCTTATGCGCATTTAGGTTTTTGGAAATATTACATGACCCAAATTGCTGAAATGTGATCTGAGATTACTACAACAAGGGAGACAGGGCAAGCAATTGTACATGCCCTTAACCAGTTTTATTGAAAGAGTAACAATACAAAAACCGAGAAGGAAGTGTCAGTTTGTGAATTCAATTTCAATTAGGTACAGAAAGTGAAATCAGGAGAGAGAAAGATTACCTCTCAACTCATTATTCCAATGCATTCCTGGCTGGTTTCCTATATTCTAGTTTCTGTAAAGTTGAGAGCATCAAAAACTCTGCTGCCACCTTCTTAACCCTTAGCACTTCCTGTGCCACCATTACTCCAGAGTTTGTGATCCTACATTGCTCTATAATGTCCTGGTGAAGCAACATCTTGATTTTTAAACTCCCATCTTGTTTTCAAATTCACCAATGGTCTGTTCCCTCCCTATCTCTGTAACCAACTCCAGTCCCACTGCGTCACCTTTTTGGCCTCTTGGTGCATCCCTGATTTTGATCATGTGACCATTAGTGGCTGTCATTTCATTCGCCTTTGGCCCCAAATTCTGGAATTCTCTCCCTACACTCCTCTCCTTCTCTAACTCACTTTCCAGGATCATCATTTATGGCAAGGGGTATTGAATGCAGAAGAGGAAGGTTATGCTTCATTTAACCACAGCATTTGGGGGATCGCATGTGGGGTACTGTATATCTGAAGTGCCTTGGGAAATTTTATGCCGTATGATTGCAAGTTGTTATTACTATAAGAGAGAAAAACAGACTGACTGGAAAGTGCTTCTTTTCAATTTAAATGTTATGTTTGCAAGCTTCTAACAGAATGAAAACCTGAAAGTATGATGCTCCACAATTGTAATAGCTGATGTCAGTGAGAACAGTTTGGCAGTGAGAAACAATACTGTGATTGATACAATTGAAAAGGGAAACACATTGTTGAAACTCTACATCATGCAGTCAGCATCAAAAATGCCAAATTTCAAACAATATATACTGAAGGAGTTATAAAGTGATGAGTGGTTGTTATGGGCCAGACCAAACCCCCCTCAAAGTACTCAGAAGATAGTCTCACCCTTACTTTTTGTTATTTTAAAGGTACATGTAAGATGTTGTATTCCAGATGCAATTTCATTGCTCAAAATACTGGATTGAGAGCAAAGCTCACTCTATTCATCCACTACAGTTAAAATACTACAAAAGGAAAGAAGAAATTGGAATAACTTAACTCTATTGGAAAACTTAACAGAATAATAGAGGCAGCAACTATTACTAAATCAATTCCAATATCGCAACATCCCATAAACACAGCCTTCGCAAAAGGCAAATTCAGACCATAGATTGTCGCACATGCAGCTGCCATAGCAGGCAGCTTCTGTAACCAAGAGATGGACGGAATAGCCTTCACTTCTTCAAGATCCTCAACAGCAACTGCTGAAAGCTAAACTAAAAATCCTCGTTCTGTGGTAGTTTGACCATGCCCATTTTGGCTACATCTATTATTCCAATTATTTTTTAAAAAGACCTCACAAGCTGATCATAATTCTTGATGTAGGGCTTAAGCCTGAAATGTTAATTCTCCTGCTTCTCGGATGCTGCCTGACCTGCTGTGCTTTTCCAGCACCACACTCTTGACTCTGATCTCCAACATCTGCAGTCCTCACTTTCTCCAAGACCCCACAAGCTGTTTACTTTACTGGCTTTCTAACTAGATAGTTCAGAACCTCTGTCTTAAAGCCTCTCTTTTAAAGGAAGTGAACAAAATAACTTCTTAAAGCTATGTATTGTCACATGGTTGACAATTCAACCCTGATTGGCCAGGGCATTGCCATGAAGAAAGCAATGAGGAAGACACCCTAAGCTCCCATGTGGTTGCAGGGAACCAGGCCTTGTCTACAAATGTTGTCATCTTAGTGATAATGGCCTAATTATCATTCTAATTCTAATTAATGATTTAATTGTGTGGCAATTTATGTAAAATAGCAAAACTATAAAGCAGCCATTGGAGAAAACCAACTGATGTCTCTGCATGGAGGTTGCAAACATGCAATAAACTAATGGGTGGACAGAGTTCCAACACTGAGTGCACACATCCCATGTTCTCCTTAAAACTGAACTCTGAAAGTCAGGGCACACCTGCAAGTACATGTTTTCCAAGGTAGACCCTTTTACTTACTGACACATGAAGACATTATCATGGTCTTTACAATAAGTTAGCCTATTTGTCATTTAAATTTGAAACCACAATACGACCTGGGCTGATTATCTTAAATCTCAACCAGGTGAAAAGTGGGTACTGCAGATGCAACATGGACTTCACCAGCTTCCTCATTTCCCCTCCCCCCACCTTATCCCAGTTCCAACCTTCCAGCTCAGCATCATCCTCATGACCTGTCCCACCTGTCCATCTTCCTTCCCACCTAACCGCTCCACCCTCCCCTCTGACCTATCTCCTTTACCCCCATCTCCATCCACCTATTGCACTCTCAGCTACCTTCCCCCCAGCCCCACGCCCCTCCCATTTATCTCTCCACTCCCTGAGGCTCCCAGCCTCATTTCTGATGAAGGGCTTTTGCCCGAAAGGTCGATTTTCCTGCTACTCAGATGCTGTCTGATCTGCTGTGCTTTTCCAGCACCACTATATCTTGACTTAAATCTCAATGAGCCTGTGCTTTCTGAACCCAAAACAAATGTCTGGTGTTAGACATTTTCCACAACACCTACTGAATTACCCTGAAGGTATTAAAATTAAATTAGCAACCAATTTAAGGTAATACCTACCCCCATAGATGTATGACAGCATCTTGCCTTTCGATATAGTTCAGTGGTGAAGCAAGTAGCAAGTTGTTGTTCTTGCAAAACTAATGGTCAAATAGCACAACACAGGTCACAAATTTCCCATTTTCATGTATAATTTTGTGTCCAACCCTCAGCTGAAGTTGCTGTAGGACGTTCACGTAAATAATAGCAAGCACCATTAATTTCAGCATTACTTTTGACAGCAAGTTATGACCCAAATGACCAATGTTCCCCATCAGGAGATTATTATCTCTAGAGCAGAGAAATTTATGAGGATATTTAACAGCAGTGTTTAAAATGATGAGGTGATTTGACAAAGAAAATAGGGAGAAGCTGTTTACATTGGGAGTGACCAGAAAATTCACATTTAAAACAATTGGTGGAAGAACCAAACAGGAGTTGAGGGGAATTAATTTGACTTATAATGCTCAGGAATGACTAGTATGCAAAGATGGTGGAAGCAGATTATATTGGAACTTTCATAAAGCATCGGACATGAATTTGAAAATAAAACATTTGCAGAGCTCTGGGAGTAGGGGAGGGACTGATTAGATTGCTCCTTCAAAGAGCTGGTGCAGACATAATGGACCAAGTGGTCCTAAATGTATGTTACAAATTGAGTCTTATTTAATATTATAGAAGTCTAACCATTGGGACATGTACAAGGAAGATATTGCAATACAGATGAAACTTTGAAGTTCAAATTCATAAAGAAATGACAGACTAATCCTTATGAGTCAGCCTATTTGCCTTCCTTTGTTTTCCAATATTTGTCACACTGACTTTGTCAGGGTTTACTTTCCGAGAGGAATCAGCGTAATTTGGTGCTTGTCCGTCAGCTGCTGCCTGAAGCTGTCCGTGTGCACACATTGGAAACGGAGAATCTTTCTGTCCTGTTGAGTGAGCTTTAGGGACAGATGTTTCAACACGTGTTTGTGCTAATTACACACCACACTGAAAGTAGCAGGCTCATTTATTCAATCCAGCTGTTACCGGCTGAAACAGACCTTCTCACCCGAATGAGCCTGAGGAAAGCCAACAGCAGGGAGGTTAATTGATGGTTACTCTTGCTGCTCCTGGCAAATCTCGTTAATGACTGTCTTAGGTTTCTTGTAAATCGGTCACGTTGATTTACCCCACTTTTGCTCAGCCTCAAAAAGGAATGGTAGTCTTTCCACCCTGTTAATACTGCTTACTGTAGAGCTTCCAAAGCACCAACCTGATTCAGGTGATGGACCTTTTACATATTGATGCATAAAGACATTATCATGGTCCTTATAATAAGTCATCCTGTTTGTCGTTTAAAGTTGAAACTGATTGGATTCTGTATCTTGCACTATCTGACCTATTTCTTCTCATCTTAAGATTATATGATCTGACCATTTGTAAGGGTAAGGGTGCGAAACAGCTCCAGTTTAGTGGAGCCAGGCTGTGGGTGGCGAATGACTGGCAGAGGCAAGTCCTGAATTTAAATTTTACAATAAACGATATGGCCCCCATTTTCAGTTTTATGGCCCACCGGTTGTGTTTCCCCAAGCTTGTGACACCAGTCGGCCAGTGAAGGTTGGATTGATTGGATGAGAGTTCAATGCTGTCCTCGAACTGAGCAGAAGAGTTGAATGTCCTGGAAGCTTCATCCTGGATGGTGTCAACTTCTTGAGTGTTGTTGATGTCCCTCTTTTCAACTTCTGTCCACAGACACCATTCCAATATCTGCCCTTCCTGATATCTCCCTCAATGGTTCAGAAGAGAGTGACCAGGACGTCAGGAATAGAGGGTCTGAGCTATAAGGAGAGGCTGCGATTTTTTTCACTGGAGCATAAGAGATTGAGAACTGACCTTATGGAGGTTCATAAAATAATGAGGGGCACAGATAAAGTGAACGGGAAAATGTCTTTTTCTTGAGTGGAGAATTTCAAGACTTGTGGGCATGTTTTTAAGGCGAGAGGAGAAAGATTTAAAAAAAGATGAGAGACTTTTTTTTGTACAGCGAATGGTTCATGTGCAGAATAAATTTCCAGAGGAAGTGATGGATGTGGATACGGTTACAACATTTAAAAGACTTTTAAATAAGTACGGGAATAAGAAATGCTTGGAGGGATATGAACCGAGGATAGGTAGGTGGGACTAGTTTAGTTTGGGATTATGGCCAGCTTGGATCTGTTGGACTGAAGGGCCTGTTTCCATGCAGTATGACT
This sequence comes from Hemiscyllium ocellatum, assembly GCF_020745735.1. Lineage (NCBI taxonomy): Eukaryota > Metazoa > Chordata > Chondrichthyes > Orectolobiformes > Hemiscylliidae > Hemiscyllium > Hemiscyllium ocellatum. The sequence goes on along the minus strand of NC_083436.1, from coordinate 33,488,780 downwards.
CTATGACTTCTACCCTACATGATGTCCGATTACCCCATCCCCTCCTAAATGTCCTCTCTTGACTAGTTAGCTTCACTACTGCAATGGCAAGTAGGAAATTTTCTAGAAATCAGGGCAGTCTGCTTTGCTGACACTGAATCCCTTTTCCAAACACTCAGTTATTTTCAGGGCTCCTACTTTCCTTTGACAGCTGATGTCATCCTGTAGGTCTTATCCACTTTTCCGTAGCTGTTGTCACATTTTCTCAGGCCAGATTTTCAGCTAATACCATTAGTCTCAGATGGGGTCTTACTCAGATTTACTTTATGGAATTGCATTGCCTGATCAAAAGGGATTAGTATGCCATGTGGGATTGTCCCCTACTCTATACTTCCCTAATTAAAATACTCAGGAGGAAATATTCTACTTGTTTCTAAGGACTAACCCTAGGTCAAAACCAGGAGTTGACCTGTTGCCAGGTATTAGGGACAACATTTTGGGATAAATATGGACAAAAATAAATTGCTGTCGTTGAATTTGAGGAACAACCCGTTGGGAGACGGTGTGAGAAGGTTGTTACACGAGATCAATGTTAACCTGGCAAGAATGAGGCAGCTGTCAGCTAATAGAGCTGTGTAAATTGTGGAATAATTTTACACCAAATGTATTCAGAAAATCATGTGATCTTGTGGCAAAACCAGTTTGGTTTCTTCATCGAACCATGTCCTCCCCTCCACCCTATCCCACGCTCTGGGGTCGGACTGAGAAAACTACGCCTGGTCTGGCAAATGGATCAGGGCAAAAAGATGTGGTGAAAAGTTTCCCTAAGGATTATTGCATTTCATACACTGGGCCTGCTTTTTGACTAGAGATTGCCCATTGAGCACAGCCAGTCCCATGACCAGGTGTTGTGATCTTCTGTTGGCTGCCATTGAACTTTGAATTCTTCACAGTGTTGCCAACTCTGTGGCTGATTCCACTCCCACAATCCCTCTGCCATTCCATCCTCCAAATGTTGCCTTCCAATCGGAAAAAGAAGAGATTGATTTCCAACCGGTTTAGTCTTGACTACCAGTAAACCTGCCTTTCCTTGCCCATCTCCAATGCATTATGTCACTAATGAAAGCGACTTATCAAAAGAAATGAGGCAAACAAAATTTTGCACAGTGCCTCCCGTGACTTTTCTCCTGGGTTCTCTTTAGTTCCTTCGGAGTCCAATACAATCTTGATTGGATATGAAACTCCAAGTTATGACAGGATGCCCTTGCTATGAGGGGCATGTTGGCTCATTTTGCAAGAGAGAATTCTTAGAAGTGACTCATATTATTCTCAATAATTTCATGTCTACGGCTATGTCTTGGTTGTTAAGAGGGGCAGCTGCTTTTTGGCAGTGAATATGAATAATATTTGGAGAGATCCTCCAAGCATTTCACTAGGCAGCATATACAATGGGATAAATATCATCAACAGATCAAAAACAGGCTGTTCAGAGAGAACTGTAATAAATTATCCCAATCAAGTGGTGGTAAAGATGACTATTTAATCAGAAAAACAGTGGTACAGCTGTTAAGAGCTGAAACTAACCAGCTTGTCTATCTTCAGAAGGAAGGAACAAGGATCCTCTGTTTATCTATTAGATTATGTTATCTTGAAAAAATAAGGGAACACATTCTCAACTTGTTGGGGACTAGTACGAGAGGAGGATAAACCAATGCAGGCACCAGAGCGAGCTAGGAGAAGGGTCAGAGCTTGGGCCAGGTGACAATAAAGAATGAGGAAGACCAACACAAGCATGCAAAGTGCTGGAACTCGATGACTAGTTGGATTGATTTTCGCGTTGGATTGAAGGTGGCGTAGGATAAATAGTTTCCTCTCTGATCTCTAATTTATCTCCAGCAGCCCCGTACGTAGATGATTTGCTGGAGGAGAGGTGTGGCGTTTCACTGAGGAAAACGATGAAGAGCGTTGGGTATGAATGGCCAGCCTTGGTCAATTCCAGTGTTCACAGGGACGGGCTCTGTAGCAGTCCCATAACTGGGGAATGCGGCATGATGTCATTGTGATCCAGGCAAAAAATGGTAGCAAATTCCTGTGTGCTGCCAGATATAAGGAGGATACTACACAGGTTCTAACTATTGATAGAGGTCAAACTTACTGATGTTTGGAATTTGCCATGTCCAGGGGTTCTTGCTGTTTCTTGCAAAGAACCGTTAACTGGTCAGTGGGTGGCCTCTGCAGTACCCACCTGAAGGAGATGATATTGATCTATTTTTTTGGTTCGGTGAGTGGCCATTATAAATCAAATGGTTCAGCAATCTGGGGGCTGCAAACCCACCCTACTGGAGCTGATCTTGAAGGCCCCTTTCAAGGCTATGCCTCCAACCAGTGTTGAAAGAGTGCTGCACTGCACTGGAAATCCCAGATAGATCTGCCTGAGTTGGATGTGCAAATCTAATGAATAGAAAGAGCAGGTTAAGTCCTGATCAATGTGTATGTCTCAGCTAATGACACTGAAATAGTCCTTTCTTTTGTGGCTATTTCGGGAGTCTCACTCTGAATAAAAGGATGTTGGTATAGGTAGGATTTGAGGAGAAAGTGAGGACTGCAGATGCTGGAGATCAGAGCTGAAAATGTGTTGCTGGAAAAGCGCAGCAGGTCAGGCAGCATCCAAGGAGCAGGAGAATCTTCAGCAAGGGCCATGCCCGAAGAAGGGCTCATGCCCAAAACGTCGATTCTCCTACTCCTTGGATGCTGCCTGATCGGTAGGATTTGCTAAAGTTGTGCAAGGCACTGGTCAGTCCACAACTGGAATAATGTGAACAGTTTTAAGCCCCTTAACAAAGGAAGGATATGTGGCATTGGAGGTAGTCCAGAGGAAGTTTACCAGGTATGCAGGGACTATTATGAGGAGAGGTTGAGTGGGTTAGGCTTGTACTCATTTAAATTTAGAAGAATGCAAAATTATTGTATCGAACCATTCAAGATTCTTAGGGAACTGGATGGGTAGAGGTGGTGAGGTTGTTATCCCTTACGGGAGAGTCGAGAACCAGCAGGCTTAATCTCAGAATGAAGGCTCACATACTTAAGACAGAGATGGGGAAGAATTTATTTTCTCAGAGAGTTGTAAAGCTGTGGAAGTCTTTACTGCAGAGGGCTGTTGAGGTTGGATAAATAAGTATACTCAAGGCCAAGATAACAAGACTTTTAATCAGGAAGGGAATTAAAGGTTATGGAGAAAAGACCAGCCGCAATCTCTTCGAATGGCAGAGCAGAGTTGATGGACCGAATGGCCTATGTCTGATAGCACAACAGCGAGCGAACTTCTGCAAATGTTCATTTGCTTGTAAATGTTTTGAAGCCAGCCTGCCCCATCCCAGCTGCTGGGCAGTGCCATGTAAATGCTAATTCTTGTATAAATTGATACCATGAGTACACAGGCTGAAACTCCAAAAGTTACGCAAAGCTTCACACCGGGGAGCGTTAGTGATTGAAGTGGGTGATAGATTCATTTTGTACTTAGAAAGGAAAAGTATAACATTCCTATAAAGAAAGACATCAATTTTTGTTAATAGTTCTTTCTGGAAGAAGTTCCAGAAGATTAATGGTTACGGCTACAGAACTGGGAGCTCAAGCCCTTGAGTCTGCAAAACAGTTGACTGCAAAGCAATTACTTTGTGACATTTCAAGTGTTGGGGAGCCAATGAGCGGCTGTGAAGACAGATTTCGAGCATTAATGTGTCAATAGATGACTGGCCTAACCAGGCTTCATTCTCTGACCTCTCTCTCTGTCACTCGAGCCAGGTGTGTCACAAGAAAGCAATAAAAGAAAGAGAAATATTCCAGATGGGTTCCAAGGGGACATGAGTAAGCAATCACTTGACCGAAAGAGGGTTTGAGGCAAGGTTTAGTTGGCAGGTCCTGTATGAGAGAGATAAGATGGATATATATTTGGTCGTCCCTGAGTTCATCTTTCAACACTTAATCAAAATCATTGTAAGTCTGCAGGATGGATTCTTGTTTGTTGTGGGGTAGAGGAAGCCCCCGTTTGACGTTGCCCTGTTAAGAGGTGTCTTGCTCTAAGGTCATTAAGTTAATGGGACCTCTATTCTCATCTAACACCATGAGGTTCATTTTAAAGTTGTTTCCCATTACCCTGATGTGGAACTGCATGACCTGATTAACACCATTTTCGTGCAATCTCTCTTGCTCACCAATTCACCCTCTTCCTGCCCATCAACCTGCAGCTTCTACCATTCCCAGACTGTCTCTCTCTGCTCCCGCTCAATGCCTCCTGCTCTTGGACCAGTGTTCCTGCTCATGGAAGGTTCTAAGCCCACATCCACATCTGCTCTGAAGTTGGAGCTCCAGTGTTGTGACAGTATGGGTTCTGTTGGTGCAGATATGCCAAGCTTGGCTGTTATGATGAACAGAAACTTTAGAGGAGAACAATAGGGATGTTACAGCGCAGAGAAAAGGCTATTCTGCATTCATGCCAGTGCTAACTGAATAATGTAGCTGCACATCCTAGTCCCAATTCCAGCACTTGGTCTGTAGCCTTGCAGGTTTCAACTCTTCAGGTGCAGATCCAGGTCCTTTTCCAATGAGTTGAGGGTTTCCACCTCAAACTGGGCAATGAGTTTCAGACCTCCACCACTCTCTGGGTGAAACTAACTTTGCCCATGTGTCTTCTAATCCTTCTACTGATCACATTACCCCTGTTCCTCCTTGTAATGAACCTATCAGATAGGGGAAACCTATCTTCCCTCTCCACTCTTTGTAGGTCTGTCATAATTTTGGACATCTCAGTTAAATCACACCACCAGCTTCTAAGAAAAACAACGCTAACCTTTCCAATCATTCATTCGAGTTGCAATTTTCAAGTCCTGGCAACATTCTTGTCAATCTCCTCTGTACTCTCTCTCAAGCAAAGCACCACCTGTGGCCTATCCCGTGTTTTATACAGTTCCAGCATTACATTGTGGCTCTTGAATTCAATACCTCGCCCAGTGAAGGAAAGCATCCCACATACCTTCTCTCCCACCTTCAGGAACCAGAGGACAAGTGCTTCAGGTTTTCTTACTTCCTCTGCTCCTCTCAACACCCTCCCATTTGCTGTTTATTATTTGTTTTGTTTGTCCTCCCGAAACACCTAATCTGCCACCACTCCAGATTGAATTCCATGATCCACTTTTCCACCCACTCCAACAAACCATTGATATCACCCTGCTGTCAACAACCACCCTCGTCACTATCAACAACCCAGCCAGGTTTTGTGTCATCTGCACATTTCCCAATCACACACCCACATTTAAGTCAAAATCATTAATAAATACCACAACCAGTGAAATACCCAACACCCAATCCCTTGGAACACCCTGGAAACTGCTTACCATTCGCAAAACTGTCCATCAATCTTTACCCTTTGTGTCTTGCCACTGAACCAATTGGCTACAGTTCCCTGCATTAAATGGGTTTAATTTTTCTGAACAGTCTGCCACATGGGGCATTGTCAAGTTGGCTTGCTAAACTCCTTGGAGACAACATCTACTGGAAAACCCTCATCAATCCTTCTTGTTCATTGCCCAGAAAAATCCTTGTACTTTGTAAAATATGAACTTTCCTGAACAAAATCATGTTGACTCTCAGTGATTGAGCCATGCCTCTCCAAGTAGCAATTTATCCAACTTCCTAGACTTGATTCTAGTAACTTACACACCATCAAAACTGACCACACTATTCCTCACTCCTTGTTTGGATAATGGAATAATATTTTCAATTCTCTGGTATTGAAGTTGTATCTAGTGAGCATTGGAAAAGGATCATCACAGCATCTGTTTTTTCAGCCCTGATAATTTATCCACCTTCAAAAAGGTCAGTCCCTTCAGTACTTCCCTTCTAATTATGCTTACGTTATCAAATATTTCACACTCCTCCTCTTTAACTTGAAAGTCTGCATCATCCTTTCCCTTGTGAAAGCAAAGACAGAATGCGCATTAAAAACCCTGCCCACCCATGCACAAGTTTTTATGTATAAGTCTGATAAGCTCAACTCTGTCCTTACTCATCCTCTTGCCTTTAATGTGCTGATAAAACATTGTTGGATTTTCCTTGAGCTTACCAGCCCATGTTTTTTTCTTATCCTTTCTTTGCTTCCCTGATTCATTTTTTTCACTTCAACCCTGTACTTCCTACACTCCTCTAAGCTTCCTAAAGTATTACAGTTATTGATGCTGCCATAAAATGTACTTTTCAAGTTTATCTTACACTGTGTGCTTCTGAGTTACCAGGGGATTTGAGATCTGGTAGTGCCCCCCCCATTTTCTTTGTGGGGTCATGTCTACTCTGTGCTCATAGAAGTGTGCTTTCGAGTGGAAAGGTGAGGATGGTGCATAAAAACAGAAAATAGACTCAGCAAGCCTGATAATATCTTGGAGAGGGAACCAGAGTTAACATTTCAAGTTATGTGCTGGTTAGCAAGTTATCTCTAACTTTGTTCAAGAATCATATGCCTTCTGTGCCTTTCACCCAGTTTGCATCCTATTAATATGTGGGTAGTTGACGAGTTGAACTATTATTTCCCTTTCGTTTTGAATTCAGACAATTGCTGACATACTTGCTCCTTTAATTCTTTCCCACTATTTGAGAGAGTCAGAATGCAGGACGTTTGGTGAGAGGGTGAGTCAGACAGTCAGAGGGTCCTCAAAGAGGAAGTGTCAACAATGACCATGGGGATAAGTGAGTGGAATGTTTTGAGATTTGGGGGTCCAGGAACCAGGCTTGGAAATGTAGGTAGACACTTACCAAATTTCTTTTACATTTTTAACTGTACTTTATTTTAAAATTTATTTTATTTGCAAATATAGAAATTTAGCAATGTTATGTATTTTAACTTAAATTATTCTTTTTTTGTTCTGATGAGGAAGTTTGCGCAGAATCTTTGCTTATCTGTCCTTTTTAATGGGAAGATGCGATTCACCCAAAGTTGTTGCATTTGGAATCACAATTCTTAAGAACTCAGTTGGAATTTTATGTGAGGTCTTCCTGTACTCTGTACCTAAAGAGCTGGAGTAACTCGATTCTTAGGATTTTGGATATCCTAGATGTCCGTTATGCTTGCTAAATGAAGCACAGAGGAAGTTCAAGCTAGAAAAGGTAATTCAATTCTATATCAATCAACTGAGGAGACCATGACAAGCAGGATGACTGTTGCAGACATAATGGGCCGAATGGCCTCTTTCTGTGTTGTAAAACTCTATGAAAGTTTGCCAGACATTTTCAGGATCAGATGCTCTAGGGTATGAGTAGGTAAAGTCAAAGGATAGACATGTTCACAAAGACGGGATCTTGAAGCATAACAGCAACATGTGGGACATAAACAATTCCGCCGCTAAGCGGGTGTTAAGTATGAGGCAGTCACTACTAAATACAAGAGGAAGGCGGTTCTTATGATATAGTGATAATATCCCAATCTTTGAGCCAGGAGTCTGAGGTTCGAGGCCCACTTTCTCCAGAGATGTGTAATAACACGAGGGAATTTGAAAGAAAATTATTTATGAAACTAGTGATGAAAATGGGGACCTCATTCCACACAAGAGGTTGAGGCAATCAGTCTGGGTGTCTTTAAGGGGAAGCTAGATAAAAACATGATAGAGAAAAGAATCGAGAGCTAATTTGGATAGTGTGAGATGAAGTGGAAGACTTGGGGGGTGGGGTGTTTGCCAGGGCCTGAACATGCTCCATGCCTGCTGTACAGTTCTACATAAATAGTTCAACAGTTTAAAACTTTAGTTTCTTTTAAACTTCCACGTCTAAAGTCTTGGCAGTGATGACATTTTGATTGGTTCCGTCCTTCATATTTGCTTCTGCCAGCATCCAAGAGAAAGGGGTTGAACTGAACATCTATGAAGGAATTTTTGCTGAGTGTGTTCATGTCTAAGTTCCTGTTGGAGTTTAATTGTTTTTGCTGTAACTTCAGCCATCAGGCAGTGGAAACATGCTTTCGTTAAATTAATTGTTGGGATATGAATATTGCTGACAAGGCCAGCAATTAAAGGTTATCCGTTGATGTCAGTTCAGAAAACAATTACCAGAATAAAATGAGTTTGCATCTGTTGAGAAATTATGGTGTATATGATGATTTTTTTAATGATCCCAGCTCATGTTATTACTGGATAAAATAGTTCCCAGAATGAAATCTGGCTTTATAGATTATATTTTATTTATTATTTAGCAAGATGGTCTTTCACTGAAACACAAGCATGGTTTTAACAATAAAACAGAAACTAATTATGCAAAAGGAAAAGATAATGGAGTAGAATAGACAATGTTATTTACATATAGTACAATGCCATCACCTTCTAGTGCATAAATACCAGAGAGAGTTCAGTTCTCTGTCAAATCTATAGGTTTAACTTATTTGTTCCTTTCAATTTGTAGCCTTGAGAGATCGGTAGCCTCTTTCTTGGTCAGTCACAGAACCAAATATATATATATTATATATATATATATATATACACACACACACACATATACACACACGCACACACACACACACACACATATACACACACGCGCACACACACACATATCTTAGACTTACCGAACTTCAAAGTTCTAACCGTGTGCTGCTGGTCTGGGACCTTCAAAGTAAAATCCTTACACTGAGGGAATCCATTTCTTAACTTTTCAAAGCTAACTCTTTTCTGGAGGGTAAACTATTTCATAAACTTAGAGACAGTGAGCACTGTAGGTACTGGAGAATCAGAGTGGATAAAAGCAGAACTGGAAAAAGCACAGCAGGTCAGGCAGCGATAGAGGAGAAGGGGGTCAACGGTTCGGTCCGGTTTCATCCGGACTCCGGCAGCATAGGCAGATGCTGAGGAAGGAGACGTGGCTGTAGTAATGGAATTTGTTTCAGAAGGTGGTCAAAGAGCTTCAGGGTGGAGCAGATGACCAGGGGTTTGCAGTGGGAGAGAGACTCACTGAGATCTTTGCAGAGGGAGGAGGAAAACGTCTTCAAGTTTGGTACAGACTTCACAGCATGATTTTTGGCAACTTAGAGATAGGAAGGACTGCAGATACTGGAGGATCAGAGTGTAATTAGGGTGGGGCAGGAAAAAAGCACAGCAGGTCAGGCAGCATCAAAGGAGAACGGGAGTCAATGTTTATGGTTGGAACCTTTCATCAGAACTCCCGTTGAAGCGATTTCATAAATCCAACTTCAGGCAGAACTTTTGCAAATTGAAAAACAACAGCTTCCTAAGCCAGTTTTTTTCCCTCAAAAAGGTCCTGATCCTTCAAAACGAAAATAATGCAAATGTCCTGTTGTTTGTTCTGTCTGCTTGTTAATCTCTTGCAATATAAACAAGTCCCCATTCTCACACCAAAGACTTCCTGTTTCATATTGGTTTAAAACAATACATGGCACCAAGAATACTGACAAGTGAACAATTGCACTCCCTTCATACACCAGTATGCACATGCCACTAGTTAAAAATCAGCAGACTAAAACAAATGGCATTGAAATATGCATAAATCTCATGGTTAACATTGCAGACATAACTCTGATGTTAGTAGTCACATGATATTGAGACTCAGAAGGTTGGAAGAACTGTACTAGAGATGTGGAATACTTGATCAGTATTCTGTATAATGGTATGGAAATAAAAGAGTTTATTATAAATAGAACCATAAAGTCCCTTCAGAGTAAGCAGGCCATTCTGCTCATCAGGTTCATACTAACCCTCAAAAAAGCATTGAACCCAGACTCACCCCGACCCCTCACCCTATCTCCATAACGTTGAATTTGCCATGGCTAAATACTGAAAGTCAGACAGTGGAAACTGTTCTATATGACAGAGACAGAAAGTTAGAAGACAGAGTCAGCAGCATCCTTGAAGACTTAGGGCTGTAACCATTGTGGTAGATGATTCCTTGGTGTCAGCTCCAACTGTTAGTGTGGGACTTGATTCATACACTGACCGTACTGGACAAACAAATTTCCATCCCTAAGATCATTCATTAATCTTCTGACAGCTTCAAATATGCCTCTAGTGATAGTGGCTTTCAATTGCCAAACTTAAAAAAAAACTCCAGTTCTCAAACTGCCATTCCTGAGCTCTCATTCTCTTCATTATAACACCAGTTAGAGAACTGAGCTCCATTCCCCTATATTCATCACCTGAAACAAAATGTTCCAATCCTGCTCAAGTGCAAGTCCTTGCAATATCAGCTGAGAACGGAATGTCAATCACAATGTTAGTCCATAGTGGATTTCATCCTTTTGCTGTTTAACCAGAAATGTAGTTTTGATTATGGACCAGTGAAAGTCAGAAATAATTGAAATTTTGGACCAATCTCTTGACTGGTGCATTCAGATTCTACCAGCTTAACCAAGCTCAGAAGGACTCAGACCTACCTGAAATTGAAACTATTTCATGTTGAAACATTTTCAAGAAATGATATTAAAGTTTGGGGATGCCATTTTCTGACAACTCTGCTATTCAGCTTTACGTTTATCCAGGTAAAGGAACTGTAATATATGGTGCAGGATCAATTGAAAGTATGTAAATATATTTGAATAATGCTTGTAATGGACCCTTTTAATTAAATTCCCTGTATAAGGAACAGTTTAAACGTTCCAGTGAGATTAAATTAATTCAGGTTGCTCCCCACAAAATGAACCTCTTTCAGTCGAACATTTTGACAATGCAAATAACATTTCATTACAAACTCATGAATTTTAATTGAGAAAGGTGTAATATTTATAGCACATGCTCTGAGCGGACAAAGTATTGAAGGGTGCGTGAAGTAGGTTATCTTACAGCTCCATAAGTACATCTCAAGCTGTCAATAGTTGACTTGAAAAGTGAATAACTCTTGTCGGTTTAAAATCAGTCCCATTTATTCAAAGTAATGTTTGTCTTAAGACTTTAATGTGATGAAGTTTAATTTTTTTGTGCAGTGAATAGTTAGGGTATAGAATACAGTGCCTGGAAATATTGTTCAATTGAGGCATTCAAGAGGGGGTGCGGTGGTGGAAATTGGATGATTACTTGGTTAGAGATTGGCTAGTAATAGAGGTGGTGCAGGCATGTGGCCAAATGACCTCCTTGTGTACCATAACGATTCTGTGAATGATAAGGTAAGTTATCTATTGGCCATAACTCGGACAAAAGGGGAGGACATGACCTGGTAGATCCCAAGTTCCTGGAGCCATCATCATGTGACCCTTGACCCTTTCTCCAACTGCTGGACTTCTTACACACTGCGAAAGTTGTTGCCAAGAACCACCAACATCATAATGAGCCCATCTTCCCACACTAATCAGGAAAATAAGTAGACTCTTCATTACCCAAGAGAGTCGTAGAGGTCTACAGCAAAGACAAAAGCCCTTGAGCCCATTGTGCCCACTTAGTCAAAAACAACCACCTAACTATTACAATCCCATCTTCCAACTCTTTGTCCATAGTCTTGCATCTCAAGTGCACAGCTGAATACATATAGAGTCATAGAGTTATACAGCATGGAAACAAACCCTTCGTTCCAACTCATCTACACTAACCAGGTATCATAAACTGATCTAGTTCCAATTGCCAGCATTTGGCCTATACCCCCCTAAACTTTTCCTATTCATAAACCTATCCAGATGCCTTTTAAATTATACCTGCCTACACCAGTTCTTCTGACAGCTCGTTCCATACACACACTGTAAAAAGGTTGCCCCTCAGGTTTCTTTTAAATCTTTCCCCTTTCACCTTAAACCTATGCCCTCTAGTTTTGGATTCCCTACCCTGGGAAAAAGACCTTAGCTATTCACCCTATCCATGCCCCGCATGATTTTATAAACCTCTACAAGGTTACCCCTCAGTCTCTGACACTGCAGGGAAAACAGCCCCAGCCTATTTATTTAGCCTCTCCCTATAATTCAATCATTCCAGACCCAGCAACATCCTTATGGATCTTTTCTTTACCCTTTCAAATTTAACAACATCATTCCAAAGCAGGGAGACCAGAATTGAACGCAGAAAGTGGCTGAACCAATGTCCTGTGCAGCCACAACATGACCTCCCAACTTCTGTACTCAATGCATTGAATAAAGACAAGTGTGCAAAATGCCTTCTTCCCCACTCTGTCTACCTGTGACTCCACTCTCAAGGAACTACGCACCTGCATCCCTAGTTCCTTTGTTCGGCAACATTCCTCAGGGCTGTACCATTAAATGTATAAGCCCTGCCCTGTTTGCCTTACCAAAATTCAACACCTCACATTTATCTAAATTAAACGCCATCTGCTACTCCTCAGCCCATTGGTTATCTGGTCAAGGTCCCATTGTAAGGTCTTTTCCTTACCACCTTTCATAAATAATGGGACCACATTCGCCACCTCACCTGTGGCTGTTGATGACTCAAATACCTCAGCAAGAGATCCAGAAATCTCTTCCCTAGCTTACCCCAAAGTTCTGGGATATACTTGATCAGATCCCAGGGATTTATCCACCTTTATGCATTTCAAGACATCCAGCACCTCTTTTTCTGTAAAATGGTCACTTTTCAAGCTATGTATTTCCCCAAGTTCCAAATCCTTCTCCACAGTAAATACTGACACGCAATACTTGTTCAGTGTGTCACCCATCTCCTATGGTTCCACACGTAGACAGCATTGTGGACTTTTAAGAGGCCCTATTCTCCTCCTAATTACCCTTTTTGTAGAATGTCCTTAACTCTATTCTCCTTAACTCTATTTGCCAAAGCTACCTTATGTCCCCTTTTTGCCGTCCTGATTTCCTCTTAAGTGTAATCTTACTGCCCTAATACTGCTATGGGAATTCACTCGATCCCAGCTGTCTATACCTGATAAATTCTTCCTTCTTTTTCTTGACCAGAGTCTCAATTTATTTAGTCAGCCAGTATTTCCTGAACCTACCAGCCTTTCCCTTTGCACTAACAGGAACATACTGTCTCGGAACTCTCATGATCTCATTTTTAAAAGCCTCCCACTTTTCACATCCCTTTACTTGCGAATTGCCTCTCCCAATCAGCTTTTGAAAGTTCTTACCTAATACTGTCAAAATTGGTCTTCCTCCAATTGAGAACTTTAACCTTAAGATTATGTCTTTCTTTTTCTATCACTATTTTAAAACTGATAGCATTATAATTAATGGCCCCAAAGTGCTCTCCCACTGATACCTCAGTTATTTGCCCTGCCTTATTTCCCAAGAGGAGATCAAGTTTTGCTTCCTCTCTAGTAGGTACACCCACATACTGAACAAAAAAAAACATTTTCTACAGACTTAACAAATTCCTCTCCATCCAAGCTCTTAACACAATAGCAGTCCCCAGTCTATAGAGTCATAGAGATGTACACCACAAAAACAGACCCTTTGGTCCAACTCATCCATGCCAACCAGATAGCCTAACCTAATCTAATCCCATTTGCTAGCACTTGGCCCATATCCCTCCAAACCCTTCCTATTCATTAACCTATCTAGATGCCTTTGAAATGCTGCAATAGTACCAGCCTCCACCACTTCCTTTGTCAGCTCATTCCATACGTGCACACCCTCTGCATAAAAAAGTTACCTCTTAGGTCCGTTTTATATCTTTCCCCTCTCACCCTGAACCTGTGCGCACTAGTTCTGGGCTCACCCCCATCTATTTATCCATGCCCCTCATGAGTTTATGAACCTCTATAAGGTCACCCCTCAGCCTCCAATGCTCCGGGAAAACAGCCCCAGCCAATTCAGCTTCTTCCTATAGCTCAAACCCTCCAACTCTGGTAACATTCTTGTAAACTTTTCTGAGCCCTTCAGGTTTCACAACCTCCTTCCAATAGGAAGGAGACCAGAATTGTATGCAATATTCCAACAGTGGCCTAACCAATGCCCTGCAAGATGACCTCCCAACTCCTGTATTCGATACTCTGGCCAATAAAGGAAAGCATACGAAATGCCTTCTTCACTATTCTATCGACCTGTGACTCTACTTTCAAGGAAGTATGAACCTACACTTCAAGGTCTCTTTGTTCAGCAACACTCCCTAAGACCTTACCATTAAGTGTATAAGTCCTGCTAAGATTTGTTTTTCCAAAATGCAGCACCTCGCATTTATCTAAATTAAACTCCACCTATTAAATCCCCTACCTTTACTACCCTATTATTCTTAAAGAAATCTGAGATCTCCTTTCATATTTGCTTCTCAATTTCCTGCTGACTGCTGGAGGCCTTTGTGCAATTCCAATAAGGTGGTCATCTCTTTCCTATTTGAATTCCATCCATATAACTTCACTGAGTGCTTTCCCAGGAATATCCTCCTTCAACACAGCTGTAATGTTATCCCAACCAAAGATGCCATACCCCGTCTTCTCTTGTCGCCCTTTTTAATCTTTACTATAGCATCTATACCCTGGAACATTAAGCTGCCAGAACCGGCCCTTCCTGAGCCATGTATCTGTAACAGCTATGATATCCCAGTCCTATGTTTCCTACAATACCTTGAGCTCCCAAGCAGCTCGAGCAAATCTCCCTGTCAGGATATAGGTCCCCTTCCAATTCTGGTGTAACCTGTCCCTCTTATACAGGTCTCTTCTTCTCCAGAAGAGATCCCAATGATCCAAAAATGTGAATCCCTGCCCCTAGCTCCTTGCATTTGGAGAGTTGCACTTTAACTTAGGGTCTGTAAGAGTTGATTTTTGTTGTAAACGACATTGTTTAGTTCTGGAATTTTTGAAGGTTTATATCCTACTTTTTTTTATCTGGAGTTCAAAATCCTATTGGCACTAATTGGCCACAGCTTACTGATATATGTTCAAGTATTGTCTTGCTTTTCAGGCATTGATTCCAGGGTTATGAAATGTTTCTCATTTGCATGGTTATCCTTTAGTTGTTGTACTTTGCATTTTATCTGCCCACTACTTGCATCCAATCAGACATAAAACATCAGAGTAGAAGTAGGCCATTCAGCCCATCGAGTCTGCTCCATCATTCAATGAGGTCATGGCTGACCTAATAACCCCCAGGTCCACTTTCCTGCCCAGAGCCCTCAATTTCCTTCCTGATTAAAGATCTTTCTGTCTTAACCTTGAATATCCTTAATGACTCAGCTTCGAGAGCCCTTTGCAATAAAGAATTCCATAAATTCACCAGCATCAGAGGGAAGGAATTACCCCTTATTTCTGTCTTAAATGGGTGAGCCCCGACTTTGAGATTATGCCAACTGATCCCTAGACTGTCTCACAGGAGAAACTGTCTTTCCCTGTTAAGTTCCCTGAGTCTTATATGTTTCAATAAGCTCGCCTACATTCTTCTAAACTCCAGTGACTACAGGCCCAATCCATACTACCTCTCCTCATAAGTGAATCCCTCCATGTCCAGGATCAGCCAAGCAAACCTTCTCTGGACTGCCTCTAATGTCAATACGCCTTCCCTTGGATAAGGAAACCAGATTGTTCACTGTATTCCAGCTGTGGTCTGACAAGTACCTTTTGTAGTTTTAGCAAGGACTTCCGCACCCCCATTCCCTTTGAATTAAAGGCCAGCACTCAATTTACTTTTTGTCTTACCCACTGAACTGGGACGCTAGCTTTTTATGATTTCTGCATGAGGACTCCCAAATCCCCTCGGTGCTGTAGCTTTCCACAGTCTTTATCCATTCGAATGCAAATTCCTAGTGGGCAAAAACATCTTGGTCCTGTGGAGGTGGGCTTCAAGACCGGACTGTGAGGGATTTAAGAGAAATAAAAGTTGGATTGGTGGCCTGATGGGTTTCTGCCTTCAGATAGTCTTCTGGGAGGCAGGTCAGCACCAGCAGTGGGCAGCCAAGCTGGGGAAGTGGATATGCATATTATTGGGAATATGTTAGCAGTGGGCAGTGTGTATCCCTCCTCTGAGGACCAATCATAGTAAATGCAAGAAGGTGCCTTGCAATTGCAAGTCGATGGGACCCACCTGGCCTCTTATTTTGACTCCCTCACCAGGTGCACCCTTGCCCTCCCTATATCCCCACATCTCAAAGAGTCACCGCTAAATGGATGTGGTCACCATTTATTTACACAGAAGAGGCACTCATGTATCAGTCTCTGACGGTCAGTAGGCCTACACCTCACAAACTGCCCACTGCAGACTGTCGCAGCTCCAAGGGGCAATTCTGCCCATCAGTCCCTGGTAGGGGAGTGGCCCTGGATTCCAAACAGATGGATGCCTTGAGGAAAGACACCCGAATATCTGAGTCATGTTCTGTCTTTGACAAGCTGTTTACAGTTTTCCGTCAAATACAGATGGCTCCGACAGGCAGTGGTAGCCTTTAAAAGCTGAGAGTACATCCTTCCTCTACTCAAGTAACAGTCATCTCGATGCTATTGGTGACGACACAATAAAACAATGTGTCACCCCTTGGAGTCTGACCATTCTGTCAGGCACAACTGCAGGTCTGAAACTTCTGTCATCCGATGAATGCTTGATGAGTTTGAGAGTCCATTTGTGGTTCAAGCCAAATGTGTTTGTTAACGTAACAACTAGTTTCAATGATTTATTCACACCGTGTAATTTGAGAGATGAGAGTTTTCCCACGTTTTTGACTACACCAGTTAATTTGTCCTGACTGTAAAATTTTGTTAAAATCCTAAGCCAGTAAATGCCAAATTGGTGAATATGCAGCAACACAGAATCCGAGGGCACAATTTCACGTGGTGTCTTAATCTTCCAATAGCCTCAAAATCTCTCCCCCAATTGAACCTGGACTGCCTGCTCGATTGTAACTTGGCACAATCCAATTCTTTTTTAAAGAAGATGATCACTTACAGGTAAATTCCCTCGAGCTATCAACCACATTTTACAGCCCACACTATTGCATTCCCCAGGCATGACGCATCACAGTTAATAACCTTTCTCTATTCTTAGCCTTGTAACCTTCCATTCCTTCATAACCGTGCACTTATCCAGTTCTTTTTAAAGAGTTAATTGACCAGTTAAACTGTCAATTATCACAATGGCATAGATTCTGCAGTAGAAACTGCCATCATTCACTGGAATTAATCTTCCAAAACTAACAGAAATTTCAGGGCAGGGTTGTGAGCTCTCTGTGGGCACATTTGAACTGGTAAAATGCCAAATGGGCCATTCTGGTTCATACCAATCAATCCCTCCCCACCAACCCCTGCCTCTGCCACAATTTTGCAGTAAGAGGTACGATGTCCCATGCTCCCCTGTGCCAATTTGAAGTCCAATTATAGGTGGTGGGCTAAGTTGGCTGACCCAGCAGGACAATTTCTTGGCATGTAATGGGGAATGGGGTGGGTGGTAACTCTACAGGCCTCCTATATTCTGATCCATCTTAGCCAGAACCTGCCAATCTGACCTACCCCCACCACCACCTACCTATCCTTCCCAACCTCAAATGACCACACCATCTTTAGGGAGTACTTTGGGGCTAGCGACCATAGTTCTATTAGTTTTAAAATGGTGATGAAAAAGGATAGACTGGATCTAAAAGTTAAAATTCTAAATTGGAGGAAGGCTAATTTTGACTTTCAAAAGTTGATTGGGAGCGGGTGTTCGCAAGTAAAAGGAACGGCTGGAAAATGGGAAGACTTCAAAAATGAAATAACAAGAGCCCAGAAAGAGTATATTCCTGTCAGGGTGAAAGGTGGAGGGAATGCTGTATGATGAGAGAAGCTGAGGTTTTTGTCAAAAAAAGAAGGAAGCATATGTCAGATACAGATAACAGAGATCGAGTGAATCCTTAGAAGGGTATAAAGGTAGTAAGACTATACTTAAGAAGGAAGTCAGGAGGGCAAAAAAGGGACATGAGATAGTTTTGGCAAACAGGGTTAAGGAGAATCCGCAGGGATTTTATAAATACATTATAAATACAAATTCATCACCTTTTCCATACTACAGAGGAGGAAGAGGTGATGGATAGCTTAAAATGCACAAAGGTGGATATCTCCTGAGGATCTGATCAGGTGTACCCTAGAATGCTGTAGGAAACTAGGGAAGTAATTGCTGGGCCCTTTGCTGAGATATTTGTATCATCGATAGTCACAGGTCAGGTGCCAGAAGACTGGAGGTTGGCTAATGTGGTGCCACTATTTAAGAAAGATGGGAAGGAAAAGCTAGGGAACTATAGATTGGTGAGCCCGACATTGCTGGTGGGCTAGTGGCTGGAGGGAATGCTGAGGGACAGGGTTTACATGTATTTGGAAAGGCAAGTTCTGATTAGGGCTGGTCAACATGGCTTTCTGCATGGGAAATCATGTCTCACAAACTTGATTGAGTTTTTTGAAGAAGTAACAAAGAGGATTGATGAGAGATGAGCAGTGGACATGATCTATATAGACTTCAGTAAGGCGTTCGACAAGGTTCCTCATGGGAGACTGGTTGGCAACGTTAGATCTCATGGTATACAGGGAGAACTAGCCAGTTTAAAAACAGAACTAGCTCAAAGGTGGGAGACAGATGGTGATGGTGGAGGGTTGTTTTTCAGACTGGAGGCCTGTGGCCACTGGAGTGCCACAAAGATTGTTGCAGGGTCCTCGACTTTTCATCATTTATATAAATGATTTGGATGTGAGCATTAGAGGTATAGTTAGTAAGTTTGCAGATGGGCACCATGGGTGGCATGGTGGCTCAGTGGTTAGTACTGCTGCCTCACAGCACCTGGGACCTGGGTTCAATTCCCACCTAGGGTGATTGTCTGTGTGGAGTTTGCACATTCCCCCTGTGTCTGCGTGGGTTTCCTTCGGGTGCTCCGGTTTCCTCCCACAATCCAAAGATGTGCAGGTCAGATGAATTGGCCATGTTAAATTGTCCATAGTGTTAGGGGCATTAGTAAAGGGTAAATGTGGGGTTGGGGAGTGGAGCTGGGTGGGTTGCTCTTCGGAAGGTTGGTGTGGACTTGTTGGGCCAAAGGGCCTGTTTCCATACTGTAGGGAATCTAATCTAATAACACCAAAATTGGAGGTTGATTACTTACAGTCTGGAAACAGACCCTTCAGCCCAACAAGTCCACACCGACCCATTCCCCTACATTTACCCCTTTACATAACACTACAGGCAATTTAGCTTAGCCAATTCACCTGACCTGTACATCTTTGGACTGTGGGAGGAAACCAGAGCAACCAGAGGAAACCCACGCAGACATTGGGAGAATGTGCAAACTCCACACAGTCAGTCGCCTGAGTCAGGAATTGAACCCAGGTCTGCTGGCACTGTGAGGCAGCAACGTGCCATCCCAGGTGTAGTGGACAGTGAAGAAGGTTACCTCGGATTACAATGGGATCTTGATCAGATGGGCCAATGAGCTGAGGAGTGGCAGTTGGAGCTTAATTTAAATAAATGTGAGGTGCTGCATTTTGGAAAGGCAACTCAGGGCATGATTCAAACACTTAATAGTAAGGTCCTAGGGAGTGTTGCTGAACAAAGTGTCTTGGAGCGCAGGTCGTAGCTCCTTGAAAGTAGAGTCACAGGTAGTTAGGATGGTGAAGAAGGCATTTGGAATGCTTTCCTTTATTGGTCAGAGTATTGAGTACAGGAGTTGGGAGGTCATGTTGCAGCTGTACAGGGCATCGGTTCAGCCACTTTTAGAATATTGCATGCAATTCTGGATACATAGGAACGATGTTGTGAAACTTGAAATGGTTCAGAAAAGATTTACAAAGATGTTGCCAGGGTTGGAGGGTTGGAGGTGTAGGGTGATGCTGAATAGGCTAGGGCTGTTTTCCCTGGAGCATCGGAGGCTGAGGGGTGGCCTTATAGAGGTTTAAAAATCATGAGGGACATGGATAGGGTAAATAGACAAGGTCTTTTCCCTGGGGTGAGGGAGTCAGAACTAGAGGGCATAGGTTCAGGTGAGAAGGGAAAGATTTAAAAGTGACCTAAAGGGCAACTTTTTCATGCAGAGAGTGGTGCGTATGTGGAATGAACTGCCAGAGGAAATGGTGGAGGCTGGTACAATTGTAACATTTAAAAGGCATCTGGATGGGTATATGAATAGGAAAGATTTAGAGGGATATGGGCCAAGTGCTGACAAATGGGACTAGATTAATTTGGGAAATCTGGTTGACATGGACGAGTTGGACTGAAGGGTTTTTTTCCATGTTGTACATCTCTATGACTCTATGCAGTTCCAGTGATAATTCTCAGTGGGGATTCCTGCAGTACCAGCAGTGCCCTCAGCTGCGGGTGTCACTGTTGTACTGCT
Organism: Hemiscyllium ocellatum; assembly: GCF_020745735.1. Classification (NCBI taxonomy): domain Eukaryota; kingdom Metazoa; phylum Chordata; class Chondrichthyes; order Orectolobiformes; family Hemiscylliidae; genus Hemiscyllium; species Hemiscyllium ocellatum. Next base: position 33,468,606 of record NC_083436.1, on the reverse strand, counting down.
GACCATTTGATTAGCCCTCATCAGGTGGGGGCAGAAGTCACACTACTGGACAATTAATGCCCTAAAGAATGTTAATTTGCTGCAGGCAGTAGCACTGGGCAGAAGCTGACCATTTGTTCCTTTTAGAATGCTGACCAGGAATCCACATCGGGGCAGATAAACATAGAGATCTAAAAGCTGATGTCAGTGATGCTACCTTTCCCCATACCAGTCCTCACAGACCTCAAACAATTTAAAATCACTGAACTGATGAAAATCTCCCTAATTACTCAATTAGTACCGTTGTAAAAAAGCCTTGAAAAACTTACACCATGTTAAATGATGTGTAGCTAAACTTATAACAGCTTACTCGTAAGAATTATTGATGAAAAGCCAATCTATTCCTGAAAAACGTATTGATATTTCTGAGATTCAGACTTCTCTATTATGATGCACTAAATTCCCATATCTTTAAAATAATATTTTCTCTGAGTAAAAGTGAGGACTGCAAATGCTGGAGATCAGAGCTGAAAAATGTGTTGCTGGAAAAGCGCAGCAGGTCAGGCAGCATCCAAGGAGCAGGAGAATCGACGTTTCGGGCATAAGCCCTTCTTCAGGAATGAGGAGGGTGTGCCAAGCAGGCTAAGATAAAAGGTAGGGAGGAGGGACTTGGGGGAGGGGTGTTGGGAATGCGATAGGTGGAAGGAGGTTAAGGTGAGGGTGATAGGCCGGAGAGGAGTGGGGGAAGAGAGGTCGGGAAGAAGATTACAGGTCAAGATGGCGGTGCTGAGTCCGAGGGTTGGGACTGAGATAAGGTGGGGGGAGGGGAAATGAGGAAGCTGGAGAAATCTGCATTCATCCCTTGTGGTTAGAGGGTTCCTAGACGGAAGATGAGGCACTCTTCCTCCAGGCGTCGTGTTGCCATGGTCTGGCAATGGAGGAGGCCAAGGACCTGCATGTCATTGGCGGAGTGGGAGGGGGAGTTAAAGTGTTCAGCCACGGGGCGGTTGGGTTGATTGGTGCGGGTGTCCCAGAGGTGTTCTCTGAAACATTCTGCAAGTAGGCGGCCTGTCTCTGGGTGTCTTGTTACAATGTCCCAACTTCTACTTTCATCTCTTATGTAGATCCCAACCATTTGTTTCATTAAATTTTAGTTAGAAGTGAAAAACTGAGAGCATTTTACTGCCATACATCTGAAATAAAAGCAGAAAATGCAGGAGAGACATAGCATTAGAAACTGTGCAGAGAGAAACAGAGTTCACATTTTGTGTCCAAAGATGATTCTTCGGGACTTACAAATCTTTCCTCTGATTCCCTCTCCAAGGTGTTGCCGTACTCCAGCACTTCTGGATTTTTATTATATAATTCATTGCTTGTTTGTTGCCTGTGAGAATACTTACATATGATTGGTTTCCTACCCTGTCTGATAACATGAGTGATGCATAACTGGACATCCTTTAACTTGGTGCCCGATTCAGACTGACTCTGGTGAGGGAGATATCCACTGAGATCACTAAATCTCCTTTGCATCCAGCAAGTCCAGTTACTCCACAGATGTAACATTTGGACCTGTTTTTTTTTCCCTGTGACTTGTTTTGTTTGAGGTTCATTAGCTTTACACTTGTCTATTATCCCTTGTGTCATAAAACACAGTTAAGTAACATGAGTGAATCCATATCATCTATCCCTTGCATCATTAAGGTGTCTGTCACATCCCCTATCCATCTGTTCGCCCTCCAGTAACGTGTGTGCAGTTTTCTGAGTCTCTGTTTGCATGGACACACAGGATGGATTTTAACGGGTAATGGGTGCCCTGGCCCCTCCAATTTAAAAGGTGATCAGCATCTCGCCAACATAAAGTCTGGCAGCCTGTGGCCATTATACGCAGGGATTGGCCTTAGTTGGTGCAGAATGGGATTTCCACCCCCCAGGGACAAGAGAGTGGCCAAAATGTCTGATAGTCCCAGCAGCGCTGGAAGACTGTAGTGGTCACTGATGGGATTACAACCAATTCCCACGAGCAGTGAAGATGTCTCTAGTAATCCAGGGGTCTAGGGCAGACAAGGGCAAGAATACCACAGTGGCTGGGAGTGTGGAGGGCAGTGGTGGGAGTGGGTTAGATTTGAGAGGTGAATGGGATTCAGGAAAAGGAAGGTACCCATTTTGGGAGACAGGAGAACTCTTACAATGGCCGGAGAGGAAACCCCAAAAGAAGCATCTACCCTTTTAGCCTGACAGCAGCCCGCAACGTGAAAGGCAGTCAGGCTGGCTACATTTTGCATTCACTGTCCCCTGCCTTGCACACCATTGTGGTGTACTGATGCTCCCAAGTGGCTGAACTGCCCAGTTCATGGGACTCACTGAGCCTAATGACAGGCTACCTGATCGCCCTAATATGGGGTGGGGGTGGGTAGGTTGGGGTGGGAGCAGAGTCGGGAAGGTGTAATACCAGATAGCTGCTTCATTCCACTGGCCCTGTCTACTTCATACCACCAACGTGATGGGGGCGAACCCCAGCCGCAAGTCTTCAGCATTCTTGTCACTCACCTATGAGCTTACTCCAATTAATTAATATCAAATTTTTGCGAAGCATTTTAAATTTGACCAGCAAATTATTCAGAGTAAATGGTTCAAGTTTTAATCTGCCCTTGTTTGAATCGGAGAATGCATGAAGACAAAAAGGTCGTGAGTAACCATTTTGCAGTTTTGCTAATGGCCATCTGTTTCTTGGGTATGTATGCTTCATGCTTGCTATGGTAATAAACATTACATTTAATAAAGCCCCATTGGAATCTATCTGCTATTCTTTGGATTATGTATTTCTGACCAGCTGGAGTACTGTCAATCACATTCATAACATTCACGGAACAACATGGTTTTGACATCAATAAATTTATAAGCTATATTCTGCATGATGCTCCACCACGAGCTGTATTCTACATAATAGGACACTGCAGCACATCCCTGAGAATCATTACTAGTTACTGTTTCCCTGTCAGGACAGTTTAATACAGTAATTTACATTACTTTGCTGAAGTTTAATCTTCAGGCATTGCAGAGAGAATGTTATCAAAGCCTGTTCCAAAAATACACAAGTAAATTATATTCATTGGATAGCCTACACGAGATAATTCAGCTGTCTCCTCACAGAACATTTTTAAATTCATGATTCATGAGCTATGCTTTCTAAGATCGAGCTGGTCATGCCTTACAGCCTATGAACTCCTTGGACAATCACTGCTGCCATCTTTTATAGTGCTCTGAGGCACTTTCCCCATAATGTGTCGTCTGCTAACATTGCCTCCAATTTCCAAGTTTATATCTAGGTTCTATTAGATATTGCATTAACGTTCATCTTTATTCCATGGATTTGTTCCAGTCCTTGCCTTTATACAGTTCTTAACACCGTTGGGCAGGTCTTTGGTGCCTGTGTCGGCAAGGCAAGCAGGCAGAGAATTTCCCTAAGCGAATTTCACTCTGAGATCAGTATTCTCGGCCACTTTTCTGGAGACCAGGTCCAGCAAGAACTGGTTACCCATCTGGACTGGCTGATAGCAGGCAGTTAGTTTGTTAACTCAGAAGCTATTAAGGTTGTTGATGAGGTCCTGACTGGACTTTTCCCGTTCTTCTGCCAGTCTCCTCACACAGATGACACATGGTTAGAGGCAGCTTCCTGGTGCTGGGGGATCCATCTCTCCAGGATCATTTGGAGGACCCGCAGCCCCTCTTACTACCACCAGCTCCACCTGTTTGGCCACAGACACGAGTGCAGACTGCCAGGGAGAGGCATAATGATGGCCTGGTAGTGGGAGCCATTTCTTCCATTTTTAAAGGTGTTGTTGAAAGAATTGCCCTTCTCTCTGTTACCTGATATAGCAGGATGCAGCTCCTTCAATACTGGAAGGCTCCTGTCGGCCCTGAAACTTCAAGAGTGCGCTAAGAAAGGGCAAGGCAGTGACCAGTCTCTGCCCATTACTTGATTACCAGTGAGCTGCTCTTTTGTCACCTGGTTACAAGACTGGCCAACATCAAAATCCAATTCCATCTTTAATGAATCACTACATCGTTGCTGTTGGCAATGGGGAAGGTCACAATTCAGAAAGGTCTATCCAATTGTTGACTAACGTGCTGTAATGAAAAATATTGCTATTGGTACAGTTGGATACAAGAGGAAACTGCTCTCATCCCATTTGAGAGAGCTTCTTTTGTTTGATAGAAATAAAAAAAGAGTTAAACCCTGCTTAGGCATGTTATGACAAACCTCAATAGCAGGTGAGATTTGAACCTGGACCTTCTAGCCTTGAGGTATGGACATTACCAAAGGTCCACTAGAAAGAAAGTCTGGGAGAGTGTTGCAATATTGCCTTTGAGACAAGGTCACAGATTGAACATAATTATTAAATGTTCATTCAGCTCATTTAGTTGAGGTATTTGAAATGAGTCATTTTGGTGTTCTACATGAGGGTAAGACTGTGTTGCAAAGGTTATCATAGATGCTGCTTTCATTAAACTGCAGATGAAAAACAAATACATTATGTCTTTAATTATTAAAAAAGATTAGTTATATTCTGCATTCGCCTGTGCCAGATGCATCAACGTACTTTATGTCACCTAAAGGACTAGAAATTAAAACAATGGCTTGAAAGAGACTTAATCTTGTTCAAAGTATTCAATTATTGCACAATAATGAGTCTTGAATAAACTATCAGAAAATTGTATTATCATTCCATCTGCGGTTACGGCAGGGTATTACAGCAATGGGATATCTCAAATGTGAGTTCAAACATTAAAATGAATTGAAGATTAAAAATCTAATTAGGCAACATGAATAAAGTATGAGAAGAAAAAAGGCCTTTAATACTGTTTTGCACAGCAGTGGGGGAGTGTTTTACAGACATTTATTCACAGTGAATATGACCTCTGTGGGAAGTAGCAAGCTTTTTCAATCCATTACAGTAATCAGTCTAAAGACTAATGGTACTTTTCTAATTCAGACTGAACATTGACCATAGAAGTGCCAAAGAGACACTGTGAATTGATATTGTTATATTCGCAAAACTGTTTGTCCTCCCTGGTTTTCCTTTTGATTGCACTTGAGAAAAGTGCTTGATCAACATGTTATTACGTTGTGCAATATTTAACTCCATGTTCAATCTAAAGGTACTTAATCGATACTTGTGATGAATTCTGATGCAACATTAAGATATATCCAAGGTGCTCTTTCTGTCTTCCACATCAGTTTGATAATTTCAAGTTTAACCAAGTGGGCATTTTTTGAAAGCCCAGTACCTTGTAAAAGGGCCATTAGGATAATATTTAAATATCTACCATTGAACCTGAGACTGAAGAAATTCAAATTGAAATCCAAAAAGGGTTTAGCAGATCTGAAGGTAAAGTGGTCTCACTTGCCAATTCAGTGCTGTGCAAGAACAATTCAATTGCATCTAATTATGGAATAGCTTTTACAATTTCAGTGTGCTTTTCCTGGTTCTCTTTGAAGTTGGTGTGCTTGCAATCATTGTTTTCCACATTACAAACAGCCATGAAATAAAGTGTAATTGATCTTCTGTAATGTTGGTAGAGTAAATAGTATTGGCTAAAGGACAGATTACAGCGGCTTGCCTTTCTTTACTTGTTACCATGGGATGTCCAACTTTCCCTTGAAGAGGTGAATGAGGTCTTTGTGTAACATCTCATTCACCTCTGACAATCCATCTATACAGCACTGGAGGGAGGATTATGTGCTCAACTCAGGCCTCTGGAGTTCAGCTTCTAAAAGCTGGACTGCTGCCAAATGTACCAAAGTGATGCTCAAGTGAGCAGCAGATACATTGGGCAGTATTTCTGCAAGTGATAGGAATATTGCCTGCTGGCTGTAAACCCAGTGAAACACTTGTGTTTTCCCCTTCGGGGAAGGCCTGCCATTATTAATTGCTTCTCAGAAACTTAAGAAGCTCAGGGTGGCCTTCCCTAATATCTTGAGAGCTTGGCAGTTGGAATTCCCATGACCAAATGCTGCCATTGCAGGCAGCACCAGCACACCCACTAGCCACGTACCCAGGGCATGGACTAGGACCTTTGAGGTTACCCAGGTCACAGGTGAGTGATGGGTGGAATTCAAGTTTGGTCAAAGGAGGGTCAGTATCAAGGGCAAGGAGAGGATTCTCAGTACAGAACCCCTGCTCCATGCCAGTGATTAAGCACTGAGTGCTTTTAAACATGGGACACCTCTCCCACTCCAGGCTTTTCAGTTTCCCTCACCTACCACACCTATTTCTGGCAGTTGAGGTAAGATCCTTAAGTGAGCTTTATTTGTCCTCCGAAGAACCTCAATTGACAATGGAGTGGGAAGGCCACTAATGATATCTTGGGGAGAGCCGGGAAAGCGATGGGAGGATCCACACCCATATTCTCCACCTGACTATATGTCCCCTCATATCAGGGGAAGATATTAAATTCCATCCCCTATTCAGTCAATTTATTTTTTAAGGGAAATTTATCGCACAAGCTGGAAGAACAACATTTCATTTTCTGCTTGGGGACCCTGCAACCCTCTAGACTCAATGTCAAATTCAATCATTTTAGGGCGTGAACTCTCCCATGTCCTAGCCCCCTACCCCACACATCAGGTCCTGTTATCACATAGTCTGCCATTACACCCTACCTGTTGTTAGCCACGCTTTGGGTTCTATCTCCACCTATTCTTTACTCTTTACCCCCTCCCCCCACCCTAACTTCTGCATAGAAACCAACAATTCCCTAGCTATCATCAGTCCTGAGAAAGGGTCACCGGTGCCAAAACATTACTTCTGATTTCTGTGCACAGATGCTGCCAGACCTGCTGAGCTTTTCCAGCAACTCGGCTTTGTTCCTGATTTACAGCATTCACAGTTCTTTTGGTTTTTAAACTTATTGAGATCCTAGATGAGCATTTGGAAAGGCTCCCAGAATAGGAAATTAAGTGGTATTGATGTCAATGGTGAATATCAGGTTTATATGAAAGCATGCTTACACTTACTGAATGAAAACCTCCAATTCAATCTTTTAATCAAGATTAAAATAAAACGAAGAATTATGGATGCTGGAAACTGAAATTGCTGGAGAAACTCAGAAGGTCTGGCAGCATCTGTTGAGAACTGAACAAGGGACACGGGACTTGAAATGGTAACTCTGCTTTCCCTCCACAGATGCTATCAAGCTTGCTGAGTTTCTTCAGCAATTTTTGTTTTTGTTTAAGAGAATATTAATAACCACATCTCAGTGAGCAGAGATCTCGATCAAAGATAGCTGCATCTTTGCATCCCTCTACATTCCTGATGAAGGGCTTATGTCCAAAACGTTGACTCTCCTGCTCCTCAGATGCTGCGTGATCTGTTGTACTTTTCAAATCCTTCCATATTTCTATCATATTTAAAATGGAAGTAACCTTCATGCAAAGTTACATCCAATAATAATTGCTTTGCACGTCTAAAAATGGGTCCTATCACCTACACCATTAGCGAAGCATTCTCCTGGGTACTTAGCTGGGTGGTGCCAAACTATTTAACAAAATCATTTGGGAAATGGGGCTATGGCTATGAAAGGAATGCAAAATCCTTTTGTGTAGGTCAGGCAACTCTAGCCATGACAGTATTTTGGTCATGGGACTATTGGAGAGGTAAGGTTGTGTGACAAGCCAACTGGCCCTTTTTGTGTGTGAGCACATGGTGTGTGTGTGTGTGTGACCCCAATTTTATTTTCTGCAGGACAAATATATGAGATGCAGAAGGAGCAAGTTCACCAGACAACTTGTAAGCTTGAATCTCTGTCTGCAAAATTTGACTATCTCAGTGCTCCAGACAGTGAACTTCCAAAGAACTCACCCCAACAGCGGCTGTCTCCAGAAGAAAAATAGATAAATCATCTGGGTATCTCTTTACAGTGCCTCATACTGCAAACAGCATGAGCACCAAGTTTAGCCAAAATATTTCTTTTAAACGTAGATTATGTTTCGTACAAAAACCAACTAATCCTTTTTTCTTTACTAAAACTCACGAAAACCTGTCTGGTTGTAAATATGATGATCACTGCTGTAAACATTTAAACATTGACAGAATTGCAGGTAGATCAATCCCCAAAAAAGCCTGAGCAGGTCTGGCAGCATCTGTGGAGAGAAATCAGAGTTAACGTTTCAGTTTGAGTGACCCTTCCTCAGAACTGAGTTCGCAGTTTTTCTAGTAATTTCTGTTTTTGTTTCTGATTTATGCCATCCACAGTTCTAACTGTTTTTATTTTAAGAAATACTGTTTCAGTCAAAAAAAAGGAAACCATTTAAACTGCTCTTCAGCTAATAGCCACACTTCAGGATAAGATTTAGAGTCATAGAGATGTACAGCACAGAAACAGACCCTTCAGTTCAACTCATCCATGCCAAGCAGATATCCTAAATTAATCCATTCCCATTTGCCAGCATTTGGCCCATATCCCTCTAAACACTTTCTATTCATATACCCATCCTTTTAAATGTTGTAATTGTAGCACCCTCCACCACTTCCTCTGGCAGCTCATGCCACCTTCTGTGTGTAAAATGTTGTTCCTTAGGTCGCTTTTAAATCTTTCTCCTCTCACCCTAAACTATGCCCTCGAGTTTTGGACTCCCTTATCCTTGACTATTTACCCTATCCATGCCCCTTATGATTTTATAAACCTCTATAAGGTCACCCCGAAGCCTCCGACGCTCCAGGGAAAAAAAGCCACAGCCTGTTCAGCCTCTCCCTGTAGCTCAAACCCTCCAACTCTAACAACATCCTTGTAAATCTTTTCTGAACCCTTTCAAGTTTATCAACGTGGGCAGGCAATGGCCTAATGGTATTATCGCTGGACTGTTAATTCAGAGACCCCAGGTAATGTTCTGGGGACCCAGGTTTGAATCCCACGTGAATTCATTGTTGATCATTAGGGAAGTACCCCTCTGGGTCATTAATGTTCTTTAGGGATGAAGACAACCATCCTCACCTGGTCTGGCCTACATGTGACTCCAGAACCAAAGCAATGTGGTTCACTGTTAACTCCCCTCTAGGCAATTAAGGCTGGGCAATAAAGGTTGGCCTGGACAGCGAATGTCCTTATCCTGTGAACAAATAAAAAAAACCTTTCCTACAGCAGGTAGACCAGAATTGAATGCAGTATTCCAAAAGTGGCCTAACCAATGTCCTGTACTGCCACAACATGACACCCCAACTCCTATACTCACTTAACTGACTGATAAAGACAAGTGTACCAAACGCCTTCCTCACTACTCTGTCTACCTGCGAATCCTCCTTCAAGGAACGATGAAACTGCACCCCAAGGTCATATTTTTCATGAAAAGTTGCTGGAGCCTGGAAATTCAGGGGGCAGTAGGACAGAGCAGTTGCAGTTTGGGTGAAATCTCGTGGTCAAAAACTATGCAAGTATTTTTGAATTAGCTTGTTTGAATGTAGATCATTCCTTCTCAATGAATTCTGTGTAAACTACAACAGAACTACAAGTTTCCTTTATCTGTTCCCTGCAAAGGCTAATGTAGAATCCATTGTCTCCAAACAAAGATTGTGTGTGACGTTATCAATTTGGTGGAGGTATTGTAACTTCAACATTAACTCTTGAAGTACCATTGTACAAAGTTAGACTGCCTGTCCACTACCTCCCTCCCACCCCTGACCTGTCTGAAACTTAATGTGGGAGGCCAAAGGGGTATAGTTCATCTCTTCCACCTTTGGGCAAATTAACATTCTTCAGGTTTTTTAAAATTCTCTTGTGGGATGCGGGTGTTACCAGCATTTATTGCCCATCTCTGATTGCGATTGAGAAGGTGATGGTGAGCTGCCATCTTGAACTGCCGCTGTCCTGTATGTAGACAATGCTTTTAGGGAGGAAACTCCAGGATTTTGAACCAGCAATATTGAAGGAACTGTCAGAACGGTGAGGGGCCAATTAACAGTAAGTTAACGGCGGTTTCCTTCCACGCTGGTATTTTACTTGTGAGGGGTACAACAATAGGTAACATTCCATGCAGCCCAGGCACTCTGGCAACAATAGCTGACCAGGATGGTATTATACAAGTAAGGGTCTTTCACGTCTGATCTGAGATACCTCTTTCCCAAGCTAATCCTCCCAATCTCTTGAACACAGTCCCCAACACCACTTATTGCCCTTGCTGAGACCTCCAAGCCTTGAATGTGCCTGGACTCCTGGGCCAGGTGAAACAGCATGTAGTCCGTGCAGTGACCACCAGTCCTGGATGGGCTGCTGGGGAGACAGAGCTGGCAGATATCGTATTAGTCATCGGTTCTCTGAATCAGGATTTCCTCATGGGATAGGGGTGGAAATCTTGCCTTAAAGCAGATAGTGCCACTCCCAGAGCTAAACTACGGTGGGGTAATTGAGGGTATCGTGGATGGGCACAACTCCAACTTTTTAAGTTGGCAAGTGTTGTGGACTATGATGCTTGGTGAAACTCCGAGCCCATAGAGTCCCTACAGTGTGAAACCAGGCCATTCAACCCATCCAGTCCATGCCAACCCTCTGGAGAGTGTCCCACCAGCCCCTACCCCATAACCCTGCATATCCCATGGCTAATCCACCTAGCCTGCACACCTTGAGCAATTTAGCATGGCCAAATTGCCTGGCCTGCACATCTTTGGACTGTGGAAGGAGACTGCAGCACCTGGAGGAAACCCACGCAGAAACAGGGAGAATATGCAAAGTCCACGTAGACAGTCATCCGAGGGTAGTATCAAACCAAGGTCCCTGGGGGTGCTGTGAGGCAGCAGTGCTAACCACTGAGCAACTCCTGAAGCTCTTCATCCCTGTGGGACAGTATGATCAAGATCAAGCAATCTCCGTTCTAAGCAATTAGCTTCTGGATTGCAACCATTTGACTCTGCATCCAAAGAAGAGTAACTTGCCACCTATACCCCCAATCCAGTGCTAACGTAAAGGCAGTTTTGTGCTATTAATCCAATTGTGCTATTTATGAACACGGATATAAGCCATTTTTCCCATCAAGGTTGTGCTAGCATTTTTCTGAACATAGGCCATGCATTCCATTCCCGTTCTGATATTCATTCCTCATGTTGTGTAATCCTCTTTCTCCAGCATTCTTCTAACTCACTTTTAGATCTGTTTTTGTGAAAGGGGCAAATGGAATGTGAAATGAAGGAAAGGGAGAAGCTTTGGAGGAAGAGACATAATGTTCCTGTAATTGAGCCTCTATACTTCCAGGCTGTCTCCATTTAACCTGTGACCTTGTAATGCATTGAAATTTGCAATGCACATTTTGTCCATTTGAGGCTCCCACATATGCCTGTACCAGCAGAGGAAGTCTACTGGATCTGTCTGCTGACAGATCCCTGTTTAACAATTTATGCAGTTATAATTTAAAAGGTTTCTGGCTGAATATACAGTTGTTTCTGCCACAAGAACTTGACAAATCTCACCTGGACCTGTATGGAAGTGGGTATATCTACCACCTACCATTATTAAGTCATCCCCTTCCTTCAGCAACATCGGTCTGAGCAAAGCAGCAAACTGTTCCTGCAATAGCAGCTTTAAGTTGTCCATTGGCCTTCCTCCACTGCATTTATAGGGCTTTAAATTTTATGAGATGGGACACAATTTCCACCAGACGGGATTTGTAATGGTAACTCCAGCGGCAGCTTGCAATGTTACAGAATAAAACATTCTGTATCCATACATCTTCTGCTGATTTGTCTTTTCTTCAGCTGTTAGAGCACAAAGGATCATTTGTATGGAGTCTTGTTCTTTACATTTACCAGCAGCTATCCTCCATTTCCTCCCGTAACTGTGTGGAGACAGCGTAGTTTTTCTCAGCTTGCACAACAGGAATTTTCCACACAACAAAGGACAGGAGGAGGACACCTTGTACATCCTGTACACATGTTTTCACTGAGTCATCAATTCACCTTCATCTGAACAGTGAGCATCCAAGAGCTCTGGGGTCCCAGCAAGGAGCTTTATGAGGACTGGGGCAAAGGTTTACGTTTGGGCTGCAACAGAATATAATTATAACGTTCCATCCAGTAAGACCACACCAAGAATGGAGAGCTTGTTAATAAAAAGCCTTCAAAAGCAATGCATTAGCTAGGACAGATTTTTGGGAGGCAGGAGGGAGACTGCACCGACACAAATCTTTGCTGTCTTTTTGGATGCCCCTCCACATCAGCCTAAAACCAGGGAAAGCTTGACCAAGAGGGCAGGTGCATGACCTGCATTGCAAAACTCTGGGGAAGCATAGACTCAGTGATGTAACAGTAGAGTAACCAAGGCCACTGTAGCTGATCCAACACAGAAACACTTAGTGGGAGACAGTGCAGTTATGGTATTGGGGTCATTGGGCTCATAATCAAGAGGTCCAGGCTAATGGGGTATTTCTGACGAAGGGTCACTTGAGCCAAAACATTACCACTGATTCCTCTCCACAGATGCTGCCAGACCTGCTGAGTTTTTCCAGCAATTTCTATTTTTGTCTAATGGGGTAGTAGCCTTAGTAATGGTGACTATGAAACTACCATCAATTGTTGTGAAAAGCATTTAGTTTACTAATGTCCTTTAGGCCTACATATGAGTCCAGACCTACACAATGTCATTGACTCTTAACTACCCTCTGAAAGGTGCATTAGGCCACTGAGTTCAAGGTAATCAGGAATGGGCAACAAATCATGTTGCCCACATCCCATGAAAGAATAAATAAAGGACATCAAGATTATCATCAACATGCCGGGAGTGAGGGGAGTTCATCACTATGAAAAGTCCCTGCAATATCCCAATGTGATTTATGAATTCACTGCACTTGAAGGGATTTGAAATGTGCTGCAAGTAGGTGCTGAGGGGCTATGTATAAAAAATTATTTTTACCCGGTCTACCAGTAAACTTTATAAATAGCAAAATGAGTTGTTCAATCCAGCTAGTCTCCTCCCAGAAGTTGATGACCCCCTCTGTTTACAAGATATCAAAGTTTCTCCCAGCCACATAGCTACTGAAATGATAAGACAAGACCACCTAGATTTCACAATCTACCCCCTGAGATAGTGACCATTTAAACCTGCTCAAATCCTATTAGCAGGAGAAGCAACTTCGAGTGCTGCACTTCAGAAGCTGCTTCATAGTCACAACCCATGTTGCAATTTACTCAGGAGCATCGGCAGGAAGCATGATGCTAATCAACATCATTTTGCAGCAATTAAAAAAAACAGGCTGGATTATTCACATCTGACCTTTCGACAGCTGTTTATTGATGCCAATGACAAACAAGAACATTGGAAGAGACCCACAGGGATTATTCAGGTTCCAGCTGTTGGCTCGGATGATATTTGGAAGATGTAATTGTTGAGAAAGCTGTAGAAAATAAGAAGTGTTTCATGAAAGGAATGTTAGCAGGTCCATCCATGAGCAAAGCACTAGTAAAGATGACCTTTATTTCAAACCTAGAATCCCTATAGTGCAGAAAGAGGCTATTCAGCCCATCAAGTGAACACTGACCCTCTGAAGAGCATCCCCACCCAGACCTACTCCACCTCTGTAACCTTCCATGGAATTTTTACATGGTAACCCCTACCTAACGTGTACATCCATGGATACTACAATCCAATCTTTAGCATAGCCAATCCATCTAACCTGTACATCTATGGACTGTGAGAGGAAACCAGAGCACCTGTTGGACACCCACACAGACACAGGGAGTACATACAAACTCTACACAGACAGTTGTCCAAGGCTAGAGTTGAACCCAGGTCTCTGGTGCTGACCACTATGCCACTGTGCTGCCCCCAGTTGGCTTTATTATAGGCTTGGATTAATTCTCCAAATGGTGAGAAGGTTACCAAGTCACAACATTCAATCACTCATTGACATCAAATAAAGAATGTAGGAAGAAAGTTCTGCTTGAGTTTATGGAGTAGAAATGCAGAATATTTCAAAAGCTCCTTCTATAAGCAAGTTGACCCAGTGAGTGACGAGTAAAGTATGTAGTGTGATGGTATTTTAGCGAATTGGATAGTTCTATTTAAATTTTGAACTATGTATTAACTTATTGATCAAGGCATTACCCTCAGAAATTAACCAGCAAATACTTTTCATGTATATTGCTGAGTTGAAGCAATGCACTACATGTATATGATCCTTCTGTCTGCAAATCATTGAATATTGATATATGTTGCTTTCAATGCATGTACATTTGTCACTCTGCAAACATGACAGACAATTGTAAATTGTTTGTTAGTGTAATTCATTGCAGACTCAGGATTATCCAGCAAGTTTTGTCTAAATACACATCTAATAAACTGCATGTGTGTTTGTAAGCATGAATTGGTTGATTATGATCAGTAGCTTGCTTGTTGCAAGCAACGTAAGGGGTGTGGTGTTTGATATGAGTCTTTGGGATGTACGGCCTAATTACCAAGCATTGCATGGGCACTGACATTCATATACAACACTCACGGTAAGTAGTTAACAGTCAGTCATCATTAGCTGGTACATTTTCCTAGGCAGCTCCAGTACAAATCAGCTTGGACTTGCCTCCCAACCAAACTGTCTCTCTCATATTTTGGAAGTGTTGGTTTCCATTTACATTGGATATTTTTTCTAAACGATCCAATCAAGCAATATTTTGTTAAGCAATATTCTAGTTCTGCACTACCAAATGACTATTTGAATATTTTTTAATTTAAGTAGTACCTTTAATGTTGAAAAACATTCACTGCACTTCACAAATAGACAGAACACGTTACCTGGGTCTTTGGATTAGCAGGCCAATAAGAATACCACTGGGCCTTCACCTCATGGAGATGCTGACCAATTGGACTGTCTGCATGCCAGCACCACCCAATGGCATGTTGGTCACAGCTGGTACTGCAAGTAGTTCGAGAAGATGGTGTTCAGTGATGGACCCAGATGTTCAGAATATCTCAGGATCAAGGCTGAAAGTCCCTGAGGAGGAGAGGGCAAAATGGTGGGGGTGGTGATAGGAGGTTTGATGGAAGGTCAGATGGAGAAAGGTAATGTTAGGGAAGAGGCATTCAGTCTGCACAGGGAACTGGTGTGAGAGGACCCTCCTACTTTAATGGACCAGCAAGGCCAGAGGATGAAACCTGCCAGGCTGTATGTTGAGTGCACATCTTCCCTACTGCCTGTTAAGCCAGTGCAGAGCTCTGATGATGAGACCCTTAGTTAGGCATTAATTACCCAGTTAAGGGCTTTAATTAGACTTTGGGTAGGTGATTCACCCACCTGTAAAATTGTGACAGTATAGGCTGTGGGTACACCGCTGATAGCATGGTGCTCTAAATTATGAGTTTGATTTTTGAATTCTTGTTTCCCTGCTATAGGAAAAGTATGTTAAACTTGAAAGGGTTCAGAAAAGATTTACAAGGATGTCGCCAGGATTGGAGGGTTTGAGCTACAGGGAGAGGCTGAATACGCTGGGGCTGTTTTCCATTGAGTGTCAGAGAATGAGGGGTGATCTTATTGAGGCTTATAAAATCATGAGGGGCATGGATAGAGTGAATAAAAGTTATTTTCCCTAGGGTAGGGGAGTCCAAAACTAGAGGGCTTAGGTTTAAGATGAGTGGGAAAAGGTTTAAAAGGGACCTAAGGGGCAATTTTTTCACGCAGAGAATGGTGCATGTATGGAATGAGCTGCCAAAGGAAGTGGTAGAGGCTGGTACAAATCCAACATTTAAAAGGCATCTGGATGGGTATATGAATAGGAAGGGTTTAGAGGGATATGGGCCAAATGCTGGCAAATGGGACTAGATTAGGTTAGGATATCTGGTCGGCATGGACGAGTTGGACCGGAGGGTCTGTTTCCATGCTGTATAGCTCTTCACTGTATGATTCTGTGGGTGGACTGTAAGGTTCAACCCTACATAAGGGTTCAATAGGATTGACATAAAGAAGGTGTTTCCATTTGCAGATAACAAAAACTAGAAACATAAATAAAATAATCTTGAATAAATCCATCGGGAAATCCAGAACAAAATCTTTAGCCTGAAGAAGGGCTTATGCCCGAAACGTCGATTCTCCTGCTCCTTTGATGCTTTCTGATCTGCTGCGCTTTTCCAGCAACACATTTTTAAGCCCTGATCTCCAGCATCTGCAGTCCTCACTTTCTCCTAAAATCTTGAGCCGGCAAACATGTAGAATCTGGAACAAATGACTACAAAGAATAATTGAGGCAAAACCTTTAAATAGAAGTAAAATAAAGAGACGGGGGCAGGGGGGAGGGGGGGGTGAAGGGTTAGAAAGTTATGTTGTTTGTATCTGATGAAGAAAGTGGGACGAGACTCATGCAGAGCGAATGTTTCCGTGCTCTCAGTATCGTAGCACATTGTAATATGTCGACTGCAAGGACGAAGAAGCTTTGATCTCTGCTGCTCAGAGCTGGGTTATTAGTGGCCATGCTATAATTGGATATGGGGTGAAAAATTAAAATTGAAGTGTGCTCCTGCTCCTTAATCTCTGTTGGAAGTTTTGCATATGTGGGTGATGATATGATCCGGTCAATACCTTACGTCAAGACTCTGTGGGCAGTTGGGTGAGGTACTGGAGGGTTGCCAGTGGCTGTTGAGATTGGCTGTGGAATGAGTCACTACCTTCAGGGAAGGCGTGGAGAGAGGGGAGGAAACGGAAAACAAGTGAGCCACCACATATGCTGCCCAGGGTTTCCTCTTCCTAATCTAAGATCTGGACAGTGCATGAACACAACAGGGAGGTTTTTACAGCACATTTTCTTCACACCATCTGGTGCCTCTTCTGCCTTCCGTCTTCCAGCCACCTTCATAGGAATTTGGCTGGTCTCCAGCTGGGAGTAGGTTAAAGGATCTCATTCTTAAAGTGGTGCATTGTGGAAGGCCAAAACTGTAAGGTTTCACACCCAACACCGTATTTTCAACTGCAAGCGACATCCTACTCAGGACAATTAAAAAATAAAAATCAGGTGAACTGAATTTAAAAAATGGTTGTATTATTTGCTTTGATAACAGTTGTTACACAGCAGCTATCCAGGTTTCCGGTGAGACAGTAGGGCAACACGGTGGCTCAGTGCTTAGTACCGTTACATCACAGCGTCAGGAACCTGGGTTAGATTCCAGCCTTTGGGTGACTGTCTGTGTGGAGTTTGTATGTTCTCTCTGTGTCATCTCTGGTTTCTTCCCTGAGTCACAAAGATATGCAGGTCAGGTGGATTGGCCAAGTTGGTCTGTCTGTAGTTTCCAGAGATGTGTAGGCTAGGTAAATATAAGGTAGGTGGCTGGATGGGACGCTCTTTTATCGAATTTCTAAAAGGCCATTTGGTCCAACATGTCCACACCAACCCCCCTGAAGAGTATCCCACCCGGAAGCATTCCTCTACCCTGTTACTCTACATTTACCCCTGACTAATGCACCTAACCTACACATCCCTGAACACTATGGGTAATTTGGCATGGCCAATCCACCCTGACCTGTACATCATTGGGCTGTGGGAGGAAACTGGAGCACCCGGAGGAAGCCCATGCAAACACGGAGAAAATGTGCAAACTCCACACAGACAGTCACCCGAGGCTGGAATCAAACCCGTGTCCCTGGCACTATGAGGCAGCAGTGCTAACTACTGAGCCACTGTGCCATCCTCTTTGGAGGGCTCGTGCAGACTTGATGGGTCGAATGACCTCTTTCTACAGTGTAGAGGTTCTAATGAACTGATGCCCTCATCCCAACTAGCAAGGAATATCCATGGGGTTATTTGGAAGCACAGGGTAATTCTTTTCAGGATTCCAGATAACAGGCATCATTCTTCTCAAGGGCAATAAGCAAAAAAATAACAAATGCTGGTCTTCATGTCCTTAGAATAAATTGAAAATAAATCACCAAAAAATGCAACTGCCACTTTTCTACCTGTGGAACCTTGTTATGCGCTAAATTGGCTGTTGCGTTTCCTATTTACAATAGTAATTATAAAACTCCTTCATTTTGTGTAAAGTGCTTTGGGTCATTCTGATGTCATGAAAAGCACTATCCAAATGTGATTCTCTTTCTCTCAAGAGCCATTCCCTGGGTGAATTACTTTGACATGTTTCGATATGATATGCTATTATCAAAGTATTTGGCCTGATTATATTGCTATGCTGTCAAGTTGTTTCATCATGCATTGGTGGTTTTGTTGCTTGAGAAACTGGATCCACAAGGGGTGACGTATAACTAGATTTTAAAAAGGATCCTTACACTTGTCCCTGCACAGTAAGCACAGTTTTGAGTTCGGGATGGACCATCTGTAAAATACATTCTTATTTATTGTCCATTTTGTTGTCTTGCTGTATTCACTGTGTGTCATTTTTGCTATTCAGCTGAAATTATTTATGAATATTACTCTACAGCTGACTTCCAAGAGATATAAAGGAGTATGTGTATAAGGGGCAACCTGTCTGATATTTCCCATCTTTTCTGTAGAAGTGTATACAGCCTGTATTCTGTTCCTCCCGGCTATGATGTGTCTGAGACTGGGGATTTTGGAATTGTGAATGTGCATTTCTTTTTTAGTCACTCATGGGTGTCACTGGCCTGGCCAGCATTATTGCCCATCCCTAGTTGCCCTTGAGAAGTAGGTAGCGAGCTGCCTTCTTGAACTACTACAGTCCATGTCTTGTAGATAGACCCACAAAGGCCTGAGAGAGTGGATCCTAGGATTTTGATCCAGCAACACGCCAGGAACAGCAATATATTTGCAAGTCAGGATGGTGAGTGGATCGTAGGGGACCTTGCAGGGGCTGGTATTCCCATGTTTCTGCTGCCCCTGTCCTTCTGGGTGGAAGTGATCATGGGTTTGGAATTTTACATTCTTTCCTGAATTTGGAATGCTGGGGATATCGGGAGGGGGAAACCATGTGCAGTACAGAATATGTAGAGCAATGCTTCCCAAACTGAACTCATTTCAAGATTTTTGTCATTTCCATAAATGAATTGGATGCAAGCAAAAGAGGTACAGTTAGTAAGTTTTCAGATGATACCAAAATTGGAGGTATAGTGGACAGCGAAGAGGGTTACCTCAGATTACAACAGGATCTTGACCAGATGGAATGTGCAGAGAAGTGGCAGATGGAGTTTAATTAAGATAAATGCAAGGTGCTGCATTTTGGGAAAGAAAACCTATCCAGGATGTATACACGTAATGGTAAGGTCCTAGGGAGTGTTGCTGAACAAAGAGACCTTGAAGTGCAGGTTCATAGCTCCTTGAAAGTGGAGTCGCAGGTAGATAGGATAGTGAAGGCGGCGTTTGGTATGCTTCCCTTAAGTGGTCAAAGCATTGAGTATAAGAATTGGGAGGACATGTTGTGGCTCTACAGGACATTGGTTAGGCCACTGTTGGAATATTGCGTGCAATTCTGGTCCCATTCCTATTGAAAAGATGTTGTGAAACTTGAAAGGGATCAGAAAAGATTTACAAGGATGTTGCCAGGGTTGGAGGATTTGAGCTATAGGGAGACACTGAACAGGCTGGGACTGTTTTCCCTGGAGTGTGAGAGGCTGAGGGGTGACCTTATAGAGGTTTACAAAATTATGAGGGGCTTGGATAGGATAAATAGACAAAGTCTTTTCCCTGGAGTTGGGGAGTCCAGAACTAGAGGGCATAGGTTTAGGGTGAGAGGGGAAAGATATAAAAGAGACCTACGGGGCAACTTTTTCATACAGAGGGTGGTACGTGTATACAATGAGCTGCCAGAGGATGTGGTGGAGGTTGGTACAATTTTAACATTTAAGAGGTATTTGGATGTGTATATGAATAGGAAGGGTTTGGAGGGATATGAGCCAGGTGCTGGCAGGTAGGACTAGATTGGGTTGGGATATCTGGTCGGCATGGACGGGTTGGACCAAAGGGTCTGTTTCCATGCTGTATGACTCTATGACTCTATGACTCTATTTGAAAATTGTTGTGATCACTGTGAGAACAGGTTGGGAGGTGCGGAGAGCAGACCTGTGAGAGATGTTGGTTGTTTAGTTGTTGGCAGCTGCTATAACCCAGTCAGAGTTCCATGATGGTCATTGTTGTCTTGGAGCGTATGACCCCAAAACTTCAGCTCGCAATCCCACTTGGGGTCTCAGGTCCCCACTTTGGGAAGCCCTGATCTAAAGTTTAAGGGAACAAGAATGGAAAATTCGGAGGGACATTGATCATACAGTTACCAACCAACCTAAAATGTAGAAAGAAACAATTTGAACAGAAATAAAATTGAGAGAGATGAATAAACAGTGATCAATCTATTGATGGATGTTTACACTTTTGGCAATTGTACTCTGAGTTGCTCCAGGAAACAGAAATGCTTAGCATGCCCTACTCTTATGTCCAAGTAGGGCTTGGACTATATCAAATTATTGGACAAGTACATGGAACTATAAACTTTATCCTCAAGAATCCCTACAATGCAGAAAGAGGTCTGTCTGTCCATCAAGTCTGCAGTGACCCTCTGAAGAGTGTTCCACCCAAACCAAGCCCCAGACCCCATTGTTGAACGTTTGCATATACCAAGCCATCCACCTAGCCTGAACATTACAGATAATTTAGCCTGGCCGAACCACCTAAACTGCACATCTTTGAATTATGAGAAGAAACCAGAGCACCCAGAGGACACCCATACAGACCCAAGGAGAACATATAAACCCTACATAGATGTTCGCCCGAGACTGTGATCGAATTCAGGCCGCTGGCGCTGTGTGGAAGCAGTACTAAGCACTATGCCACTGTGCCACCCACTATTTCAATGCTGCCAACAGCTGTTCAAAGGTTGAGAATATATCTCATGACAACATTGATATGAGAAGCCAGCGTGTGATTCTCCATTAATATAAATTGACCCTCAGATTCCCTGTATCTCAATGATAAGGTATACTGGCCATTGACTCCATTCCTCCAAGTGATTTCCTGCTGAGATTGTGAGGTTGGGGTTAGGTGGGATGGGTGGGGCAGGAAAGGGTAGGCGGTGGTGTGGTTGTCCTGGGACAGTGTCGATGGAATTTCAGAACCAATGTTTTTCAAACAATATAAATTAAAATAATAATTTAAGCTGAGACCTTAATAATCAGAGACCTGCCAATTTTCTTGTTGCAACTTACAAACTTGTTTACTCGTGGGTTCTTTAAGTAAAATATAACAACCAAAGGAAGCATTAGAATAAACACTAACTCTTTGACAGAAGCTGCTCCTTCACAAAATAGAAAGAACTGACTTTGAGATTCGCCAAAGAGATGAATGGAAAGGCTAAGAGAACAAAAACATGTAAAAGACGGTACAAGGTAAAGGTCATTCCATGAAGCTAATACCCTGATAGCATCAACAGCTGATAAACAAGTGGAAACAAATAATCAGCAAATCCCGATAAGTGGCTGGATTTTATCAATCATTCCTGAAGAGTTATGGCAGTAATGTCTGAGTGAGATCCACTCGGTTGATGGCTTTCCTTCCTTCAGTCCCAGTGCTGTACCAAAGCTGGGGTGGAAAGGGTTGAATCATGGAGGCAGGTTGCAATGTCAAGGCTTGTATTTCTTTGGATGTGGAAAGTTAAGCTGGTTAAGATGATTAGAAGATTTGATAAGATCCATAAAGAGCAGTGATTCCCTGCAAAGGGAGAGCCCATATCCGAGTGTGCAGACCACATGTGAGTGATGATGATAGAGAGTTCCTGGGCAAGGAAAGTAGGCATTAAGGGCAGGGCCTTGGTGGTCATAAGGTTCCTGCACCTCCAGCTACCACCCCAACATCCTGATGCCGGGTCCCTCAATCAAACTGCAAGTGCCTTTGAATGACTCTTGCCACTGTGTTTGCTGATTGGGATTCCCACACTGTGAGTCTTTCACCCATGGTTGGGTGAATGCCAGCAATAGTGAGGTGAGGCCTTCAGGTTGGCACTTAGTGCCCTCTTAATGGCCTCAACAGGTGGCACGGCAAGAAGGCTTCCACCAGCCTTCCCATTACTGAACAAATTGGAGCAGAGTTGGAGAAACATCCAGATCCCCATTCATCACCGTCCTGGATAATGAACTGCACCATCCACACCAAACATGGCACCAGAAAGGCATCAAGTCCGACACTTTACATTTAGAGTCATACAGCATGGAAACAAACCCTTCAGCCCAATGTGTCCATGCTGACAAGTTTCCGAAACTAAACCCGTCCCATTTGCCAGTGTTTGGTCCATATCTCTCTCGACCTTTCCTAATCATGTACTTATCCAAATGTCTTTTAAATGTTGTAACTGTACCTGAATCTACCACTTCCTCGCACAGTTCATTCCTAGCATGAACCACCCTCTGTGTGAAAAGGTTACACCTCAGGTCCCTCATAAATCTTTCTCCTCTCACCTTAAAAATATGCCCCCTAGTTTTGAACTTCCCCACTTTAGGGAAAAGACTTTTGCCTTAGCCATGAGGGACTTTATCCATGCCCCTCATGATATAATAAATGTCTATCAGGTAACCCCTCAACCTCCTATACTCCAGTGAAAAATATCCCAGTCAATTTTTATAACTTATGTCCTCCTGTTCCAGCAACATCCTGATGAATCTTTTCTGAACTCTCTCCAAAATTCTACAATACTCTTCCTAAAACAGGGCAACCAGATCTGTAAACAGTACTCCAAAAGTGTCCTCACCAACACGCTGTACAACCTCAACATGCCTCAACAACTTCTACTCAAAGGTCGAAGCAATGAAGACACGCATGTCAAATGCCTTCTTAACCACCCTGTCTACCTGTGATGTAACTGTCAAAGAACTATGTTCCTATATCCCTAGGTTTCTCTGTTCGACAACACTTCATAGGGCCTTGCCATTAATTCTTTTACCAAATGCGATGCCTCATATTTATCCAAATTAAACTCCAGTTGCCAATCCTCAGCCCATTGGCCCAATTGATCAAGATCCCTTTGTAATCTTAGATAAGCTTCTTTACTGTCGACTATACCACCAATTTTGGTGTCATCCACAAACTTACTGAGCATGCCTCCTAAATTATAATCCAATTTGTTTATCTGTTTTGAAATTTTTATTTTAGATTAGATTAGATTACTTACAGTGTGGAAACAGGCCCTTCGGCCCAACAAATCCACACCGACCCGCCGAAGCGCAACTCACCCATTCCCCTACATTTACCCCTTACCTAACACTACGGGCAATTTAGCATGGCCAATTCACCTGACCTGCACATCTTTGGACTGTGGGAGGAAACCGGACCACCCAGAGGAAACCCACGCAGACACGGGGAGAATGTGCAAACTCCACACAGTCAGTTGCCTGAGTCGGGAATTGAACCCAGGTCTGGCGCTGTGAGGCAGCAGTGCTAACCACTGTGCCACCGTGCCATCCACTTATTCTTTCTTCTTTTTCTTCTCCTTGTCCTTTCTTTTTCTACATGCTTATTTCTCCTCAGCATCCATGTCATGCCTGAGTAGGTGTAGGACACAGTGGGGAAACATCGAGTGCAGAAAATTTTATTTGCGTTCCACCACCAGGGAATAGAAGGAAAATAAATCACCAGAGCAGCCAGTGACAAGCAGTGCCCTGTTCTTTTAGGGCAAAACCTGCATAAACGAAAGAGTGAAGGGCTTACCAAACCGTTTATATAAATGACAAGCAAAAGAGGACTCAGCACTGATCCTGATGGAACACCACTGGTCACAGGCCTCCTGGCTGAAAAACAAGCCTCAAGCACAATTAGTGACGACGTTACCAGCCCTTGGTGAAACGCATGTACAAGCCTGATCTGAAAATTAAATAGATGCATTGCCTGAAAGAGAAACACAATTGACAGTACCATTTGAAAGGGATTTGATTATATAAAGGGATTTGTGTGATGCATTCACTGACCTCTGAGTGACTGAGAACATTGTGTAGCTGGAGGTGGACCCTAAGGGTGTGGTCAGCAGCAAAACATACGGAAATGTTGGGATAGAATCGGAAAAGAACACTTTCTGGACAGTGTAGAAAGTGCATTGGACTTCTTTTTGCATGCTTCTATTGTTACGACATGGTGGTGAATCCTTCTGTTTATTAAACCAAACACCCAGAAAAGCTCACCTCACCTTGTGATCTGTTAAAATATGAGGGACAGAGAACTCCCAAATTTCACTATTTAAAGAAAATAATCTCAATTTATTACTTAACTCTAAAAGTGAACATTAAAGAACAACTATTTATAACTCTAGGCCCCTTTCTATTATTTACCTCCAACTCTATAACAATATACTGATGCAATAAAAAGCAGTTATTACAATGACATCAATTTAATTTCAAAACCACACAGTGGCTGTCATCATTGGCATCTGTCTTCTTCTGGCTGAAGACCTCTCTGGGTCATCTTCTTTCTTTTTACTGTGAAGATATTTCATATGAAAAAGGTACCTTTGATCAAAAGTGTTTTGCTGGCAGTTACATTGTCGATGGCAGTTGGTCTCTCTCTGTCTAACTTTCAAAATGCCTGTTTCTTTATACCCCAAACATTAGATCATCTCATTGGTTTGTGGTTGGCAAAAACAATAAATTCAAACTCAATTGGGTTTTACTATCCTGGGGCATAATTTGAACTAATTGGTTCAATTCAAATTGCTGTCAAAACAGCAACCAAAACTCAGGTATCCATTTCACATTCAAATGTTACATGTTTTCAATTTTCCAGTACACTCTGAGACTGCTAGCTAGTCATACAACAGGTGCTTGTAAGGTCTCCGTGCAAAACAGCATTCTCTCTCTCTTAAAGATACAGTGCACGCTTTCAACTTCAGAACACTATGCATCTTTCAAAGAGGCAGCAGAGATATACAAAGTTTTCTTCAACATTGTCTGATTCTACCTGATGATTGTTGTTTCTTATTTTATTCATGTTTGCAATTCAAATGTGTTCAGCTGCAGCTCCTGATTTGCCAAATGGAGCAGCTAAATGGACTCACTATGGAGCATCAGTGAGGCTGAGATTGCACATTTAATGAGCTGGACACATCACAAGGAAGCACTATGCAGACAGAAAAGTGATGGGTGACCACCATGAAGACTAGTAAGCATCGGCAGGTAGTGCAGGCCTTCCCTGTGGCCATCTTCCTTTCAAAAGGATACGCTTTGTTGAATGCTGTTGGGGTGGAATGGCCTCTCAGGGTAAATTAACAACAGCAGCCAGATTAGTGGCACCACAACTGGTTCTGTTTTACAGCAGGTAGGGTGGGAGTGTAAGTAAGCAGAAATGATAGGGGACTCAATAGTCAAGGGCACAAACAGGCATTTCTGTGGCTGCAAGCAAGACTCCAGGATGGTGTAATGTCTCCCTGATGTCTCTGAGCAAGCGTTGGATATTCTGAAAGGGGACAGTGAGTTGCCAGATGTCATGGTCCATATTGGTACCAACGACATAGGCAGAAAAAGAGATGGTAGGTATTTAAGGAGTTAGATAGGAAGTTGAAAAGCAGGACTCTATGGTTGGACTCTCAGGAATTTTCCCTATGCCACAAGCATGTGAGGCCAGAAATAGGAAGATAATGCAATTGAATGAGTGGCTAAAGAGCTGGTAGAGGACGGACGGCTGCAGATATGTGGTTCTATGCTATCTCTTCCAGGGCAGGAGGGACCTGCACAAAAGAACAAGTTGCACCTGAACTGAAGATGCACCAATATCCTTGCAGGGAGGTTTGTTAGTGCCACTTGGGATGTTTTAATCTAGGGGTGGAAAATGAAGAAGTTGGTCAGCATGTTGAGTGATTGAGGTGAAGGTAGAGGTGAAGACAAATATGTCTAACAGGAAGAACAGATAGTCAGGTTCATGAACACGATGATACTGAGAGTCTGAAGTATTTTATTTTAGTGCAAGAAATAACAGATAAAGTGGATGAGCTCAGAGCCTAGATTAGTACATGGAACAATGCTGTTGTAGCCATTACAGAAACTTGATTGAGTGAAGGGCATGACTGGCAGCTTAACGTTCTTGGGTTTCGATGTTTCAGGTGAGATAAAGAGAGATATAAAATGGATGGGGGAGTTCCATAACTGCTTAAGGAGAATGTCACAGCAGCACTAAGAGAGGACATCTTGGAGGGCCTCATCCAGAGTGGCCTTATGGGGAGAACTCAGGAATAGGAAAGGTGCAATCACTGTGTTGGGATTATACTATTGACATCCCAATTGCCAGTGTGAGAGACAAAGGAACAGATATGTAGGCAGATTGTGGAAAGATGTAAATGCTACAGAGTTTTTGTTGTGGGTGAGTTTGACATCATTCATGAAAGTTTAGTCAAAAAGAGAAAGGAAGTTCATTTAAGGTTTAGGAAACTGAAATCAAATACGGCCCTTGAGGAGTATAAGAGGAAGCAGGAAAGAACTTAAAAATTAAATTAGGAGGACTAGAAGGAGTCATGATATGTCCTTGGCAAGTAGGATTAAAGAGAATCCCAAGGCATTCTACATGTATATTGGGAGCAAGAGGGTAACTAGGGTAAGGATGGGTCCAATCAAAGACAGACAAGGTAATAATCCCAGGAGCAAGAGGAAGTGGGTGAAGTCCTGAATGAGTACTTTGCATTGGCATTCACCAAGGAGATGGGCATGGATAGTGGCAAATTTAGAGAAGGATATATTGAGACTCTGGGACATGTCAATATTAACATAGAACATAGAACATAGAACAGTACAGCACAGAACAGGCCCTTCAGCCCACAGTGTTGTGCCGACCACTGATCCTCATGTATGCACCCTCAAATTTCTGTGACCATATGCATGTCCAAGAGTCTCTTAAATGTCCCCAATGACCCTGCCTCCACAGCTGCTGCTGGCAACGCATTTCATACTCTCACAACTTTCTGTGTAAAGAACCCGCCTCTGACATCCCCTCTATACTTTCCTCCAACCAGCTTAAAACTATGACCCCCTCGTGTTAGTCATTTCTCCCCTGGGAAATAATCTCTGACTATCAACTCTATCTATGCCTCTCATTATCTTGTATACCTCAATTAGGTCCCCTCTCCTCCTCCTTTTTTCCAATGAAAAAAGTCCGAGCTCAGTCAATCTCTCTTCGTAAGGTAAGCCCTCCAGTCCAGGCAGCATCCTGGTAAACCTCCTCTGAACCATCTTCAAAGCATCCACATCTTTCCTATAATAGAGCAACCAGAACTGGATGCAGTATTCCAAGTGCTGTCTAACCAAAGTTTTATAGAGCTGCAACAAGATCTCACGACTCTTAAACTCAATCCTGCTGTTAATGAAAGCCAAAACACCATATGCTTTCTTAACAACCCTGTCCACTTGGGTGGCCATTTTAAGGGGTCAATGTACCTGCACACCAAGATCCCTCTGTTCCTCCACACTGCCAAGAATCCTATGCTTAATTCTATACTCAGCTTTCAAATTCAACCTTCCAAAATGCATCACCTCGCATTTATCCAGGTTAAACTCCATCTGCCACCTCTCAGCCCATCTCTGCATCCTGTCAATGTTCCACTGCAGCCTACAACAGCCCTCTAGACTGTCAATGACACCTCCAACCTTTGTGTCATCTGCAAACTTGCTAACCCATCCTTCAATCTCCTCATCCAGGTCATTAATAAAAATTACAAAGAGTAGAGGCCCAAGGACAGAACCCTGTGGAACACCACTCACCACAGATTTCCAGGCAGAATATTTTCCTTCTACTACCACTCGCTGTCTTCTGTTGGCCAGCCAATTCTGTATCCAGACCACTAAGTTCCCCTGTATCCTATTCCTCCTGACCTTCTGAATGAGCCTACCATGGGGAACCTTATCAAATGCCTTGCTGAAGTCCACATGCACCACATCCACCGCTCGACCCTCATCAACTTTTCTAGTCACATCCTCAAAGAACACGAGAAGGTTTGTGAGGCATGACCTGCCCCTCACAAAGCCATGTTGACTACATTTAATCAAGCCATGCTCTTCCAGATGGTCATAAATCCTATCCCTCAGAATCCTTTCTAACATCTTGCAGATGACAGATGTGAGACTGACTGGTCTGTAATTGCCGGGGATTTCCCTATTTCCTTTCTTGAAGAGAGGGATTACATTTGCCTCCCTCCAGACCTCAGGTACGACTCCAGTGGAGAGCGAGGATGCAAAGATCTTCGCAAGTGGCGAAGCAATTGCATTTCTCGTTTCCCAAAGCAGCCGAGGACAAATCTGGTCCGGGCCTGGCGACTTGTCAATCTTAATGTTTGACAACATTTTCAGCACATCAGCTTCCTCTATCTCTATCCATTCCAGCAAGCACACCTGCTCTTCAAAGGTTTCATTCACTACAAAGTTCATTTCTTTCATAAAGACAGAAGCAAAAAACTCATTTAGGGCTTCCCTACCTCCTCAGACTCCACACACAATTCCCTATGCTACCCTGATTGGCCCTACTCTTTCTTTGACCATTCTCTTATTCCTCACATAAGTGTAAAATGCCTTTGTGTTCTTCCTAATCCATTCTGCCAAGCCTTTCTTGTGCTCCTCCTGGCTCTCCTCAGACTATTTTTAAGCTCCTTCCTCGCCTGCCTGTAATCCTGTAGAGCTGAGCTTGACCCTAGCTTCCTCCACTTTATGTAAGCTATCTTTTTCCTTTTGACGAGAAGCTCCACCGCTCTCGTCATCCAAGGTTCCTTTATCTTACCACTTCTTGTCTGTCTCAGAGGGACATATTTATTCATCACTTGCAACAACTGTTCCTTAAACAGTCTCCACATGTCTATAGTGCCTTTACCATGGAACAATTGCTCCCAATCCATGCTTCCTAACTCATGTCTAATTGCATCATAGTTTCCTCTTCCCCAATTAAATATCCTCCCATTTTGCCTAATCCTCTCCTTCTCCATAGCTATGTGGAATGTGAGGCAGTTGTGGTCACTATCACCAAAATGCTCTCCCACCACAAGATCTGGTACCTGCCCCAGCTCGTTTCCGAGCACCAAGTCTAGAATGGCCTCTCCCCTCGTCGGCCTGCCAACTTACTGAGTTAGGAAACCCTCCTGAACACACCTTACAAAAACATCTCCATTCAAATCTTCTGCTCGAAGGAGGTTCCAATTAATATTGGGAAAGTTAAAGTCACCCATTACAATAACCCTACTACGTCCACACTTTTCCAAAATCTGCCGACCTATGCTTTCTTCCATCTCCCTGCTGCTATTGGGGGGCCTGGTTTACCTGCACATCCACTAATATCATTTATTGTATCCGTTGCTCCCGATGCGGTCTCCTCTATATTGGGGAGACAGGGCGCCTCCTTGCAGAGCGCTTTAGAGCACATCTCTGGGACACCCACACCAATCAACCACATCGCCCCGTGGCCCAACATTTCAACTCCCCCTCCCACTCTGCCGAGGACATGGAGGTCATGGGCCTCCTTCACCACCTCTCCCTCATCAACAGACGCCTGGAGGAAGAATGCCTCATCTTCCACCTCGGAACACTTCAACCCCCGGGCATCAATGTGGACTTCAACAGTTTCCTCATTTCCCCTTCCCCCACCTCACCCTAGTTCCAAATTTCCAGCTCAGCACTGTCCCCATGACTTGTCCGGACTTGTCCTACCTGCCTATCTCCTTTTCCACCTATCCACTCCACCCTCTCCTCCATGACCTATCACCTTCATCCCCTCTCTCACTCATCTATTGTACTCTATGCTACTTTCTCCCCACCCCCACCCTCCCCTAGCTTATCTCTCCACGCTTCAGGCTCACTGCCTTTATTCCTGATGAAGGGCTTTTGCCCAAAATGTCGATTTCGCTGCTCCTTGAATGCTGCCCGAACTGCTGTGCTCTTCCAGCACCACTGATCCAGAATCTGGTTTCCAACATCTGCAGTCATTGTTTTTACCCTAACGAGGTGACTGCTCCCTTGCTGTTCCTAATTTCTACCCATACTGACTTGGTAGGCAGATCTTCCTCAACAATGGAAGCTTCTGTAGCTGTGACACCCTCTCTGATTAGTAGTGCTACACCCCCTCCTCTTTTTCCCCCCTCCCTATTCTTTTTAAATGCTCTAAACCCTGGAACATCCAGCAACCATTCTTGCCCCTGAGAAACCCACGTCTCTGTTATGGCCACAACATCATAGCACCAGGTACTGATCCATGCTCTAAGTTCATCACTTTTATTTCTGATACTTCTTGCGTTAAAGCAAACACACTTTAACTGATCCCTTGGTTCCTTCCCAGGAAAATCCTTTCCACTGGCTGGTCTACCTCTTGCTATTGCCTCATCTGCATCATCTCTCACCTCCGGTATACAGCTCAGGTTCCACCTCCCTGCCATACTAGTTTAAACCCTCTCAAATTACTTGAGCAAACCTTCCACCCAGGACATTGGTCCCCTTCCAGTTCAGAGGCAACCCGTCCTTCTTGTACAGGTCCCATCTTCCCCAGAAGGCATCCCAATTGTCTACATATCTGAAGCCCTCTCTCCTACACCAGCTACACAGCCACGTGTTAAGCTGCGCCCACTCCCTGTTCCCCGCCCGCTCAAGAAAGAGGATGCATTGGGTGTCTTGCAAATATTAAGGCAGATAGATCTCCATGGCATGGTAGGAGCTATCCCATGATACTCAAGGAGGCATGGGAAGAGTTTGCTCAGACGTTGACAGAGATCTTTGCTTCCTTTTTAGCCACAGGCAAGATCCCAGAAGCATGGTGAAGAGTTGATGTGTTCCTTTGTTCAAGAAGGGAAACAGGCATAATCCGGGAAACGATAGGTAGGGGAGCTTTGCATCAGTGCTGGAGAAATTAATGGAGCAGATTCTCAGGGACAGGATTTGCTCGCAGTTGGAGGAGAATGGACTTATTTGGGTTAGTCAATATGGCTTTACTCAAGGGAGGTCTTGACTTATAAACTTGACTGAGTGTTTTTTTTAAGGAAGTAACAAAGATAATTGAGGAGGGTAGGGCAGTGGATGCTGTATACATGGACATTACTCAAGTATTTGACAAGGTCCCTCATGGTATGCTGGTTCAGAAGTTTAAATCACATGGAGCCCATTGTGAGCTGACACATTAGGTTAAAAAGTGGCTTGGTCATAGAAGACTGAGAGTGGTTGTGGAGGGGTGTTTTTCTGACTGGAGGTCTATGACCAGTGGTATTCTGCAAGGATCTGTCTTGGACCTCTGTTGTTTGTAATTTTATGTAAATATTTTGGAAGAAAATGTGGGTGGTCTCGTTTCTAAATTTACAGATGACATGAAAGTTGGTGGAGTTGTCAATAGTGAGGACAGTTAACAAATGATATTGCAGGATGTAGATCAATTACAATGTTAGGCAGATAAATGGCAAATGGAGATTAATCCTAACAAGTATGAGGTGATACATTTTAGGAAGTCAAAGGGAAAGTACACTTTAAACAGCAGCTTTGATATACAGAGGGAGTTTGGGGTACAAGTCCATAGTTCCCTGAAAGTGGCAACATGAGTGGATAAGGTGAAAAGAAGGCATACAGTGTGTTTGCCTTCATCAATTAGAGTATTGACTATAAATGTTGGCAAATCATGTTGCAACTGTTTAAGATTTTAGTTGGGCCACATTTGGATTAATGCATACCGTTCCAGTTGCCACACTGTAGGAAGGATATGGAGGATTTGGAAAGGGTGTCAAAGAGATTTACTAGGATGTCGCCTGGATTGGAGTGTATTAGCTATAAGGAGAAGTTAGACAAACTTGAGCTGCCTTCACTAGACTGTCAGAGGCCTGAGGGGCTCCCTGATAGAAGCATATAAAATGATGAGAGACATGGAAAGGGTGGATAGTCGGAATCTTTTTCCAAGAATGGAAATGTCAAATACTAGGGGGTATAGGTTTAAGGTGAGAGGGAAACATTTAAAGGAGATGTGCAAGTGAAGTTTTTTATGCAGGGGGTGGTAGGTGCCTGGAATGGGCTACTTGGGGAGGTAATAGAAGCAAATATGATAGCAACGTTTCAGAGACGTTTAGACAGACACGTGACCAGGCAGGGGATAGAGGGATACAGAACGTGTGCAGACAGGTGAGATTAGTTTATCATGGTTGGCACAGTGGTGGGCCGAAGGGACTGTTCCTGTGCTGTACGGTTCTATGTTCTATGTTCATATAAGAAATTTAATCAGTAGAATGGTAAGCTTTACATTTCCTATTTGAGTGATATAATTAAAAAGTAGTTGGTTCTGAGACATAGCTCTGTTTGTTCTACCTTTGTTGATTAATAAACAAGCAGCTTATAATTTAGAATTCACTATGTTGGTGTCTCATTCTCGGCTAAATCTACGTGATTCTTGACAGAGAATTTTTAAAGTCATTTTTTCAAGGGATACAGGTATCACTGGCCAGGCCTAAATGTATTGTTTAATCCTGATTGACCTTGAAAGGTCGTGGTGAGCCACAACCTTGAACTGCTGCTGTAGATGGTGTGCCTCCATTTTGTACTGTACAAGCCAGAAATCTGTCAATATCATAACATTCAGGGAACAGACAGTTCCAAGGGGTTGCTACATTTCACTGTTCCAACATGTTTGTTACTTTCAGTCCTGCCTAACTATAAGGGTGGTACGTAAAGAGGAGACTGGAAGAACACAGCAAGCCAGGCAGCATCAGGAGGTGGAGAAGTCAACATTTCGGATGTAACCCTTTTTCAGGACTGGTGTGGATGTAGGGGGAGTTACAGATAAGGAGGGTGTGGTTTGGGTGGGGAGGTGGGGGCGAGGTGGTGAGGTGGGGATAGGCGAACACAGGTAGAGGGTTCGACCTAGTTGGTCGATGGGCAGAATGAATCTGTTAGTAGCTAGAAGGAAGGGTTGGCCAGAGTAATGGAAGGGAGGGGGGACAAAGGAGTTGGGAGATTGGAAGGGAGATTATTTGAAATTGGAAAACTTGAACTTGAGTCCTCCAGGTTATAGGCTGCCCAGGCAGAAGATGAGGTGTTGTTCCTCCAATTTGCAGTCTGATTCGCTGTGGTAATGGAGGAAGCCGAAGATGGTCATGTCAGAAAGAGAATGGGAGGGGAATTAAAATGGGTGGTGACTGGGAGGTTCTGATGGAAACATGCCATGAGGCTACAGGTGGTGGTTAGTAGCATTGCTTTTAAAGATAGCTCATTATTCCCCAGGAACACATTTTCTTTAGACTTTGAAGATTGGCATATTGATTCTATTCCTGCCAATGTGAGATATCTTCCATGTTCTTCACAAAGGACTTTATTCATGCTGGAATAGGTAGTTGATCCATAGCTGTATATGTGGATGGACCTAACTCCATACACTGCAGCAGTTCAAGGATGCAGCTCATAACCAACATATCAAAGGCAACAAATGGACACCCACACTTCCCATGAATGAATTTCAAAATTCATGACTTGTCTTCTTACTGATATTATGAATGCTCCTTATGCCAAGATAAAAATCACACAACACCAGGTTATAGTCCAACAGGTTTAATTGGAAGCACACTAGCTTTCGAAGCGATGCTCCTTCATCGGGTGATAGTGGAGGGCTTGATCCTAACACAGAATTTATAGCAAAAATTTGCAGTGTGATGTAACTGAAATTATACATTGAAAAATTGATTGTCTGTTAAGCCTTTATCTGTTAGAATACAGTGATAGTTTTACTTCTTTCATGTGTAAATCACAAAACCTTTTTAAATAAAAAGTTGCATTCTCGGGTTAGCTGTTAACAATGGTGATAGCTAGACAATATGTTGAAGGTGTTAGCCCCCTGTGTTCTCTGTCTATGACCTGATGTTTAGATTGATTCTAATCTAAAAAGTGAGATAACAGAGTTCTACATTAATTCATGCAGTTTTTGAGCAAAGTAGAATGTAACTCTGCAAGTACAAATTCAACCCACAAAATATATGTGTACATGTGGGTCTTTGTCTGTCTGTGTGTGTGTCTGTCTGGGTTGGGGGTTGTGAGTGTGAGAAAGTGTATGTGTGTGTGTGTAGTGAGTGCAGAGTGTCTTAAAGTCTGTGAGGGGGTGCATGTGTGAATGTGGGAGTTTGTGTGCCTGTAAGGGTGTGTGTGTGTGTGTGTGTGTGTGTGTGTGTGTGTGTGTGTGTGTGTGTGTGTGTGTGTGTGTGTGTGTGTGTGTGTGTGTGTGTAGGAGAATCTGTGTGTGTGTATTTTGCAATGGTGGTCACCTGTAATGTGACATGAACCCAAGGTCCTGGTTGAGACCCTCCCTATGGGTACCGAACTTAGCTATCAGCCTCTGCTCAGCCACTTTTCTCTGTTGCCTGTCCTGAAGTCCACCTTGGAGGATGGTCACCCGAAGGTCTGAGGCTGAATGTCCCGGACCACTGAAGTGTTCCCCAACTGAGATGGAACCCTCCTGTCTGTTGATTGCTGCGTGGTGCCCATTTCCCACATACACACAGACATGTACACAGACACCCACACACACCCTTACAGACACACACACTCCCACATTCACACATGCACCCCCTCACAGACTTAAGACACACTGCACTCACGACACACACACACATACACTTTCTCACACTCACAATCCCCAACCCAGACAGACACACACACACACACAGACAGACAAAGATCCACATGTACGCATATAGTTTGTGAGGTGAATTTGTACTTGCAGGGTTACATTGTACTTTGCTCAAAAACTGCATGAATTTATGTAAAACTCCGTTATCTCACTTTTTAGATTAGAATCAAGCTAAACATCATGGCATAGACAGAGAACACAGGGGGCTAACACCTTCAACATATTGTCTAGCTATCACCATTGTTAACAGCTAACCCGAGAATGCAACTTTTTTTAAAAAAAAAGGTTTTGAGATTTACACATGAAAGAAGTGAAACTATCACTGTATTCCAACAGATGAAAGGCTTAACGGACAATCAATTTTTCAATGTATAATTTCAGTTACATCACATTGTAAATTTTTGCTATAAATTCTGTGTTAGGATTGAGCCCTCCACTATCACCTGATGAAGTAGCGTCGCTCCGAAAGCTAGTGTGCTTCCAATTAAATCTGTTGGACTATAACCTGTTGTTGTGTGATTTTTAACTTTGTGCACCCCAGTCCAACACTGGCATCTCCAAATTATGCCAAGATAGCTAGTCTCAATGAATTCTGCCTACTGTTTGGGTCACAGTGTGAGTCCAATGTCAGTCTAGGGAGCCCTATGTACTCTCCTAACAGTAGCTGTACAATAACTAACTGTCCTTTGACCAATTGCTCCCAGACTGATTGTTCCTTGACCACTGGTCCTCACCTTTAATTATTCTTACTCTTTCCATTATTTGGAAGATGCTTTGTGCCATCTCTGGAGTTCATGCTCAAGAGGGAAAATTCTTGACTGTGAAGTACATGGAAGTTGTCTACTGTTGGAAACCCCTTTTACTGCAGGGTTATGTACTGGACCCCCTGGACTATGGGGTTCCATTGCTGTAGGCTGTTAGCAGTTTTTCTTCAATCACTGTATACTATCTGATAATATTGTGAAATCCGCTGTTGTGTCAAGCATGGAGATACCTATGCACACAAGAGTCCTTTGTTACTAGGCTTATTTAACCAAAGAATACCATTGGCATTTCTTCTGTAGCCAATTTAAACTCTTGTACTTATTTGTGTAAGTATCCATTTGAGTTCTTGCTGCTCTGTGGCTGTATCTTACATAGATACATGTTCTATGATACATAGACACACTTCCATTTTAATACCAGGCACTGTTTTGCCAATGAAATTTATTTCAACAGCGCTGACAATGACTGTATCTAGTGCCTGTCCTACTTGCTGTGTTGGATTCTCATGTGTCTTTAGGGCTTTGTTTTATAGCAACTAAATAGATTCAGCTGATCTCCTATAATAGTGTTGATCCTTTCCTCCTGGGGTGATCTGTGCTGCTTCTGGACTTTGGCTTCACTTGTGATCTGAATGGCTTTCGCTGCAATTAAATCTTCCTTTGACTGATATAAATCTGACAAAGACTCATCAGTAATTCCAATAATAAATATGTCTCACATGAACTCCGACTTTAAATCAATATTTTCTTCTGCTGATGAAATTATCTATGGATTCCTCCTGATGTTGAATTGTTCTTTCAAGAATTTTATTTTTCTTTGGTTGAAGTATTTGTCAAATTTGGAATTTAATCAAGTGTATTTACTGCACCTTGGCAAGACATAATGTCAACAGCTAGGTTCCTAATTACACACAATAAATGTATTTACTTGTTCAGTTTTGAGTTAGTAACCAGTTTGGAAGCAATTGTGTATCCTACCCATCTTTGAAATTAAATCTTCCTGACAATATTATTCCTGTTGCCAAGTCCTCCCCGTGTGAATATTTATTTTCCTTGTTTTAGTGCTTTTATTTCTATAGTATCGCAATACTAATGCTGTAGTGGAGAATTGTCCCGTGCTTTACCAGTAAAATGGATTATTTCCACCTTTGTATGGCTTCTCTAGATAAGTCTCACTTATCACAGTCTGTGTAAATGATTCCAATTTCCTTAGTGGCTTTACCAAATTAAACCCACTCTCTGAGGCTCTATAACATAAATCCCATTCCTTTAACAACTTTTTCTAGATGGTTTTCATTGGCAATGCCTCTAACTAATATTCCCTGTCACTTTCAAAGTTTTTCACTGGATTGGCCCTGCTGTGTGCAGTTTCAATAAATCTTACCCACCTCCATCATGGTTTAATTTAATTCTTCCTTTGTGACATTTCCAGGTCTGTAATCTCACTTTAAATTGCTTCTCTTGTCATAATTTGCCTTCTTGACTGCAGCTGTAAGCCCATAGCTTACTTCTAACTTTCTCTGCCAATATAAAATGGTTTTTAAAAAAAACTCCATGCCTACCAGGGAATTCAACTTTACCCATGGAGCCTGTGATGTCCACTTTCACTCTGGCTGAATGTTGACTAAACAATGTTTCTTCTCACCCTGTGCTATCTGTAACTTCCTGGGTGTGACTTTTGCCCCAGTTCCATGGAGATCCTTGCTCACTCTTTCTGCTACACCTCTCTTACCACGTCTGAGATACCTTTAACCACAGATT
Source organism: Hemiscyllium ocellatum (assembly GCF_020745735.1). Lineage (NCBI taxonomy): Eukaryota > Metazoa > Chordata > Chondrichthyes > Orectolobiformes > Hemiscylliidae > Hemiscyllium > Hemiscyllium ocellatum. Next base: position 33,431,606 of record NC_083436.1, on the reverse strand, counting down.
ATAGATTCTACATTTTTTTGAATCTTGCCACAAGGTTCTCTTCTATAAATTACTTGAACGTTTAGCTCTATTGCCTCACGGAGAGTTTTCAGACCTCTGCCATTGCCAACATATTGGAGGTGGCTAAGTAGAGACCACATTGCTTGCTGAAAATTTTAAAGCTGTATCCTGACTACTGCTCATCATGTTATGTGATGAATCTGATAGATTCATCTGATTCATCTGATTAGGGCGGCACGATGGCACAGTGGTTAGCACTGCTGCCTCACAGCGCCAGGGACCTGGGTTCAATTCCCACCTCAGGTGACTGACTGTGTGGAGTTTGCACGTTCTCCCCGTGTCTGCGTGGGTTTCCTCCGGGTGCTCCGGTTTCCTCCCACAGTCCAAAGATGTGCGGGTCAGGTGAATTGGCCATGCTAAATTGCCCGTAGTGTTAGGTAAGGGGTATATGTAGGGGTATGGGTAGGTTGTCGCTTCGGCGGGTCGGTGTGGACTTGTTGGGCCGAAGGGCCTGTTTCCACACTGTAAGTAATCTAAAAAAAATGAACACAAAGATCTGCTACCACCCTCCTTTTTCCTGGGAGGGATTGACAAATCATGCTTAATCAGAGCAAAACCTCAATGTAGTCTAATGAGAGGTGTCTCTTGTTTTAAACAAGATGTCATTTACTACTTGACAGCAACCATATACAAGTTACAGTAAAATGGACAGTGTTGTGATGGAGGTTATAAGGAAGACAAAGGTAGCATGTCTATCACTTCTAAAATCCAGAGCTGTTCTCCCACCAAGTCTGTATGACATAGGTGTTTAAAACCACTCCTCCATATTAACCCTTTCAGACTCTTACATACTTGCATGATTGTTGTGGCAGTCCATCCATGGGCTGATTTTCTCCAGGGTCAAATCACAAACCATCACATTTATGACGATGAAAACTGGAGTTGAACTGACCTCCACACACTCACGGTTTGTGGGCCAGAACGTGACAAGGGAGTATGCAGCAAATTAGATGGTAGGGCTGACAGCTGTGTTAGGGCCCTCATCTCAACATTCCTGCTGCTCAGCGTCCCTTATTCCCATACCCAGGGGTGCCTGGTGTGTTATGTCAGAACAGATCATCTATCCATTGGAGATCCATATACGAAATCTGCTTCAGATTATTGCACAAGTGGCGAGATTGAAAATTGGCACAGCCCACGCGGCATTTTTAATAGCTTGTGACATTCTCACTGACCGATTCGCAGGTTAAACTTGTCAAGAGAATGATTACAACTCACGTACAATGAGTTGTTGACTGAGATGGCCACAGCAATGTAAGAAGCACACAATCAGCTTTTCTGCTAACAAGCTAATTAGGCTGACATGCAAACTTCTGATTGCATTAATGTATGAGTTGTAAACCTCGAATCTGAAGGTCAAGAGAAAAAGTAAGAAGTGAACACAGTCTGTGCATGAAAAATTGTTGAAAATTCATTTGCATGCTACATTTTGCCACATGAGAAAAGGGGGAATATCTTCAAATCGAAAAATATGTGGATGTCTTCATCCCCTCCCAAAATAAAAAAAACTACCCTTTCCATGAAAATAACATATCAAGCACACAGAATGCTGATGAGAGCCATTATCTTCACATGACGACTGAGAACCTTTTTAAACTTTCTCCCCCGTCTGCCTGTTGGAGAAATGTTATACTCATCAAATGACATCAGCGATTGAAACTGTAGCTTTCCCTCTTGGAAATTATTGGGAAATAACTCTGTGTTCCCCTATTCGGCAGTCAGCCATAGGATCATCAAAATCCTTGGTGCATTTTCCTTGTTACAGAGTGAAAATAAGAAGTCAAGAAATAGTCTATTGTATGCTCTGGCTCATTGATCTAGAGCTGAGCCTAGACTTGCACTTTGCCAAAGTCTGCCCCAAAGGTGATCTGATTTCACTCTGCTAATGGAGTGTTGCAAAGGGAGGAGAATTAATCTGGGCCTAGAGCTTTGGACATTTTTTCTGTTCCCAAATTGAGCAATGCCATGTCACATCTGCTAAACAAATTGAAACACAAAAGCTGTATGTTCACCCTAATTTGGACCCCTGCATTGTCATTACACTGGAGATTCATTTATTTGCGGAGAGTGAGGTTTAACATCCTCAATGAAAGACAAACCACTGAGTAATATTGAGCACATACAGTACTCGTGAGCAATAGCACCATTACACAAGTAATTTATTTTTCATAAAACAACAGTTCCTGACATGTAATCCAGTGATGAAACACTTTGATATGCACTCTGGGAGCTGACTCCTTGTAAAAGGTTGTTGGGTTTTTGCCATTTTCCTGTAAACCTGCTGTTCAGCCCCTGAAAAAGATAATTATTTTACAATTCTTTGTGAAGTTGAGTTCACTGGGTTGGGTTTTATCAGCCCTCTGGTAATGGGCTGGGAGATACTGGTCCATAAATGGCATCGGAAGGTGGGAAGGAATAGCCATCTATTTCCAGCTATGACTGCCACCTTAGACAGCAGAGAATAAGGTAATGAATGGGCCTCCTGGCACATAAATGACCAATTAGGGCTTTCTTCCTGCTGTAATTTTGCTAACATTTTGCTAGTTAATTACCTGCTGCTGACATAGAGGCCCCACATCCCACTGAAAACTTTGTGTTTGATCCTCTGCTGCTACCAGTAAATTCCAGCCTCTATTTTAGTTGGCATCGCAACGCCACAAGTAAGCTGGGATTCATCTAAGTCACTCAATCTGCACTCGAAGCCTGTTTCGACAAGTAAATAATCAACAGCATTAACTTGAATAAACATCGACCGTGACTCAATACAAACATGCCTTGTTTGAAAAGACATATTTCTCCAGTGTCTTCATCATATCCTACGTCAATATCTTTATACCCTGTAATGCAATAAATTAGAACTTTAGTGATTGCAGTTTTTTTGCTAAACCCCACAGCCATTTATTGCTCAGCAAGATTTCCAGAGATGAATGGCTAGCTAATCCAGTTTGGATCAGGATGGTTGAGGGAGAAGAATAAATAAAGAGGGCTGGAATTCCAACGGTTAACTGAAAGCCAGCACCTCTGAAGGTGCAACATTTTAAAAAAATTTATTTGGGAATGATGCAATGTCTGAGCAGGTTCAATATTGATTAACCAGGTTTTATCTGAGTATAGAAGGAGAAAATTAATATAGAAAAGAAGAACTTCCATTTATATAGCACGTTTCATAACTGCAGGAAGTTCCAACTTGCTGTACAGCCAACATGGTACTCTTTGTATTGTAGTCACTGTTGTAAAATAGGAGGCACACAAGTCAATATGCACTCAGCAGGCTTCCATACAGAAATGAAGTCATGACTACATAGCTGTTTTGGTCATGCTAGCTGGGAATAAATATTGTCCAGGTCATCCCCCACCAGCACTCACCCCAACCCTTCTTTGAAATAGTACTGTGGGATATTTTATATCTACTTGAATAGGCAATGAGTGACCATATTTAATGTCACATCTGATGTTAAACTTGTGGTAATGCAGCATTCCCTCAGTACGGTACTACCGTGTCAGTCTGGATCATATGCATATTCTCGAGCTATTACTGATCAACAAGGTCATCCTAGAATATTTTGAAAGCAAATGTTTCTTGTTTACAGCAGTTCCTGTAAGCCTTCAATAAACACATATCTAAACTCAATGAATGACCCGCTGATTATCTTTACAACATAATTTCGTCAGCAAATGAGTTTCCAGTAAGCTATTGCTTTACATCCTCCTCGCATATTAATGGAATTCCTACCAATATCACTTAGTCACATCCATTTTTGATTAACATTTCTGCTCATCGAGGGCATAGATACTCTTTGCTGCAGGGGAACATTATTTGCAACCAATATGCACATAAAGTAGTGCCACTTTATGTGCAGGATGGGCAAGACACTGTGGAAATGTCCCTGTACTCTGCTCCTGTAGCATTCTTTAACCCCCACCTCACTCAATATTAGTGTGTTCCGACAACTCTGATAGCCTTGTGCATGAAGCAACTAACTTCTCTTTAAATCGTATTAAAAATCTGGGCAGTTATGTGATGTTAGCTGAAGGTACAATGGTGACATCACTGCACTCGTAATCCTGAGGCCTGAACTGATGATTGATTAGAGAGCTTGAGTTTGCATCTCAGCTTGACAACTTGTGAACACAAATTCAGCTTGAAAGGCATTGAGCTATAAAGTAGCTCTCAATAAAAGTAACTGTGATGGTATCAACGACACCTCAACCAGTTCAATTTCCCTTTGGGTATTGACACCTATCTGATGTACAAGGTGCTGGTGAGACCATGGCTGGAGTACTGTGAGTAGTTTTAGTTCCCTTTACTTAAGGAAAGATATCACTGTATTGGAGGCAGTTAAGAAAAGATTCATTAGGATGATTCCTGGTATGGATGAATTGTCTTACGAGCAAAGGCAGAACAGGTTGGGACTCGATTCACTGGAGTTTAGAAGAATGAGAGATGACCTCATTGAAACATAAGGGGCTTGACAAGATCAATACCGAAAATGCTGTTCGTCCTGGGAAGGCCCATGCCAAAAGGGCATAGTCTCATAATAAACAGGCATCAATGTTAGACTGAAATGGGAAGGAATTTCTTCTCTCGTGGAATTTTGAGTCTTTGGAACTCCTTGCTGTGGGGGCAGAGTCCTTGTCTATATTTGGAATAGATAGATCCTTCATCAGTTGGGGAATCAAGGATTACCAAGAAAATGTGGGAAAATGGACATGAGGAACGTCAGACCATCCATGATCCTAACGAATAGCGATATAGACTTGAGGGGCCGAATGACCTACTCCTGTTTGTCGTGGTCTTATCTTCCCCAGTCTGTTTTACATGTGACTTTAGTGTCAGTCCAACATGGCTGCCTGATTCCCAAGATGCCTCACCAGAGCATAATCAGGAAAGGAAGTGTGTCAAGTCAATGTTTAGGTTCCTACCTTCACCCTGTTTGCCCGAGAAAAGGCATGGATGCTGGATTTACTTGATTGCCCTCCCTGAGCCCAGAAATGTTGTCATAGTCATAGATATTTAAGCACAGATAAAGACCCTTCAACCCATCGCACTCATACCAGTCAAAAACAATCACTGACTATTCTTATCCCATTTTCCACAATTTGGCCAATAACCTTGTATTCTGGATCAGTGGTGCTGGAAGAGCACAGCAGTTCAGGCAGCATCCAACAAGCTGCTCGTTGGATGCTGCCTGAACTGCTGTGTTCTTCCAGCACCACTGATCCAGAATCTGGTTTCTAGCATCTGCAGTCATTGTTTTTACCCAATAACCTTGTAACCTTGCCATCACAAGTGTGCATCTACTTTTTCAATGTTATGATGGTTTCTGCCTCTACCCTCTGGACACCGAGTTTTAGATTTCCAGCAGCCTCTGGGTGAGAAAGGTTTTCCTCACATCATCTCTAAAGGGGTATAGGTTTGAGGTGAGAGAATGAATATTTAAAGATGTGCAACGCAAGTTTGTTACACAGAGGGTGGTCAAGTGGCTGGAACACGCTGCCCTGGGAGATGATAGAAACAGATACGGTGACCACATTTAAAAATCATTTAGACAGACACACGAACAGGCAGAGAATAGAGGGATATGGTCCATGAGCAAACAAATGGGATGAGAAAAAAGTGAGGGTGCAGATGCTGGAGCTCAGAGTCAAGAGTGTGGTGCTGCAAATGCACAGCAGGCCACGCAACATCTGAGGAGCAGGAAAGTCGACGTTTCGAGCATGAGGCCTTCATCAGGAATGGAGCTTGTGAGCTGAGGGGATAGAGAGAAAAATGGGAGTGGCTGTGGGGCTGGTGGGAAGGAAGATGGACAGGTAAGACAGGTGAAGAGGACGGTGCTGAGTTGGAAGGTTGGATTTGGGATAAGGTAGGGGGAGGGGAAATGCGATTAGTTTAGAATGGCAGCATAATTGGCACAGGCATGGTGGGCTGAAGAGCCTCTTCCTGTGTTGTACTGTTCTAGGTTCTACTGTTCTATGGCTTAGCCAACAATTCCAGCATAACCTCCAAGCCTCGACTAATAAAGGCAAATATTCCATACACCTTCTTAACCACTTTATTCACCTGTCCCACTGCCTTAAGGGACTGGTGGGTGTGCACATCAAAGTCCCTCAGATCCTCGGTGCTTTCCAGGGACTTATCATCCATAATATATTCCCTAGCCCTGTTTGTCCTGCCCAAGTGTATTACTTTACACTTATCCAGTTGTAAGGTAAATTTTCTCAGTTCAATTATTTATATGTTGTTAAACTGTACTGTTCTGATTTTACATAGTTAAGCAGACAAACTGCAGTCTATGTCATCCTTTACTCACCTCTCCACACGCTTGAAGATGTTGAACTTTTGCTCATCTGTAGTTGCATGGGTATCAGTTATCCAGATACCCATTCTTCTTGAGTCAGTCTAGGCAGACATCTGACTGTAGAAATGGCAGGGCCACAGACATCACTATCAATCTCATAAACGTAGGAACTGCAGTTGGCCATTTGATCCCTCAAGCCTGTTCTGCCATTTATCTTCTTCTTGAAAAATAGTATTATGATGCAGAAAGAGGCCATTCGGTCCATTGTGCCTGCACCAGCTCGTTAACTGAACATCATTACCTCGGATGCTGCCTGACCTGCTGTGCTTTTCCAGCACTACACTCTCGACTCTAATCTTCCGCATCCGCAGTCCTCATCTTTGCCATCATTACCTAGAGCCAATCTCCTTCATCCTCATTACCTTGCACGTCATCTTTATTCAAATATGAACCCAGTGCCCACTCAAATAACTGTTTTCCAGGCAGCCTGTTCAAAGATGTTATGTCACACATCTGGAGCAGGTGGGACTTGAACATGGGTCTTCTGGCCCAGAGGTAAGGGCATTAATCACTGCATTTCAAGAACCCCAATGCCCTATTGAATGCTGTCAAGTATGATGTAATGCATAAGTCTTTTTAAGGGGATGACTTAGTAGCAAATCCTGTTGAATTTCCACCTTTTGTAATTCCAGGTCACCAAGTAAACCTTGTCATTGGATCCTTAAATCTGACTGGGCTTCCCATTTTAATTAAAGTGTGACAGGAAATGGAATAGTAAAAGGAATTAATTTGAGGGGGGGGGGGCTGTGAGGGAGGTGTGGTAAATTGAAAAAGAAGGAGCGAACCCATCCCTTCTCATCCAGTCAGAGCACTGTCACACTTTCATTCATGAGAAAGGGAAGAATATCTTGAGGAATTGATTTTTGCGGAGAGCACAAACAGAGACTGTTGGGAGGCCGCCCCTGATTTAGAGACCTAAACGGAGGAATGCTTCATGCTTAAAATTATTGACTTGTGGAGCAGCCAGCTGCTTTGTGCAGGAAATGTTGACCCCGCTGAAGCCTTTCATAGGAAAATGGATCAATTCCTAAATGAATAAACACACAGGATAAAGATTTTATAACAAGTGTTGTATCCCACTGGGTTTATGCAGCAAAACCTTAACCCTCATCCAAAGCTGTTTTCAGCATTCTGCTGTTTGATATATTGTGCTCGCGACTTGAACAACAAAATCTTTCGCAGCTTGCTCTTGGCCTACTTCAATGTGAACACCCAATGGGATTTAAGATCCCACCGTCCAAATTAGATTAGATTACTTACAGTTTGGAAACAGGCCCTTCGGCCCAACAAGTCCATACCGACCTTCCGAAGAGCAACCCACTCCCCTACGCTACAGGCCAATTCACCTGACCTGCAGGAGGAAACCAGAGAATCTAGAGGAAACCCACATAGACCCGGGGAGAATGTGCAAACTCCACACAGACAGTTGCCCGAGGCAGGAATTGAACTCAGGTCTCTGGCACTGCGAGGCAGCAGTGCTTGCCACTGGGCCGCCCCAGTGAAAGAGAAGCTGGGAGTTACTTCAACACACATGCTGATTTGGGATGTTAGCACGTGAGAGCAAAGCACCATGAGTGGGCCATTTATCCTCCTTCAATCTGTTTCGACATCCAGTTTGACCCTGGGTGATTTGCACCGCAATTTCATCGAACTGAGATAATTAATTTTTTGTTTAGCGCAAGGTATTAATGGATTTGGGCCAAAGTGGAGCTAGACCACAGATCACCCATGATCTTCTTGAATGGCGGAGCAGTCTCGAGGGGCTGAAGAACCTAATTGTGTTCCTAACTGCCTGTTTCTGTGACCCTTCAGAGTCCTGTTTCAGAAAATTCTATTGGTCTTAACTTGTAACTTCTCAATTGACCAGGTTTCTTGTGGGAAAGAGTTCCAGACTGTGTGAAGATGTACATCTCACCTGAATGGCTTAACTCGAAGTGGACAGTGACATTGTACTCTTTTCACTGTACTCATGTACGTCCTTACTTGACAATAAAATTCTAATTCTAATTCTAACGTTGTGAAACTGCCTCTGGATTAGAGAAAATGCTATCTGCAGAGCTGAAAGTGCTCACTTGCCTGCTGTTTTCGATGGTGAAACCCAAAACAGAAAGACAATTACTAGGGTTAATAATGCGCTGTAATGACTGTTGGGTGCGGACAATTCAATGCCAACTTGAGCTTTCATTGTTCATTTGACAAGGGTAATTGCTTTGGATAAAAGCTCGCAACAACAGCATTGAAACACTGTAGCAGCCATGTCACATCAGTGACAGAACATAATATATGTTCAGAGGATCGGTTTTATTCTCGGAACTTAACATTTGCTCCACAGACCGCCTTCCTTTCAAGACGATGACAGCTGTGTCGGATAATTAGCTTCTTAATGAAAACAAAAAGGTTCTTTTATCAGCCGACTATAAAATGAATTAGTGTAGGACCCCACACTGTGTCAATTTTATGCACAATGCTATCATACTCAGCAATCTCGAGCAGTTTTATAATGCCTGAATTACATCTGCTGTTGCAATTTTTTTAGAGCTTAAACGTTCTGGTGTAATAGCTCTCAGCACGTTTGCCAAAGCCTCTTTGTCCTTCTGGGAGTGCTGACAATGCACAAGACCCCCTTGGCAAAGGCAAAGTCAGGAAAATTGTGCTGGAAGGTCACTGAGCTGTACTCTGTATATGCATCAAACCAATAAACCTCACTGGAAAAGTTATCGATGAAGACCAGAAAGAAAAGCTTCCCATAAGAGTGAAAGATTCTGAAGACGTTCACACTGCAGCCTATTTACTGATAATTGAAGGTCCAGATATTGTGTGAACTTCAATGTTTCTCATTGGATCGCAGTCTAAGAACGGTGTAGTTCATCAATCCCACATCATCACTTCTGCTCCCATTTTGTTTTCTGTTTTGCCTCTGGTTCCATTTTATTTCTTCTTTCTTAATCCCTTTAATCAGACAGCTGCCATTCTGGAATTTCCTTGACTTCTTGACACATTTTTTTTGTTTCTTCATTTGTCTCATAACTTTTTTGTCTTGGCATTTTGAAACCTTCGTTGTTCAATGTCTCCTAAGGCAGATCTTTCCTTTTGCTTTTTGTCCTCCCTTTCAGCTTCCTCGAAACCAGTTACATTTCTAACTGTTCTCAGTTCAGATGCAACAGACTTCTCCTGGAAAGATACCTCTTGTTTCTCTCTCCACAGATGCTGCCCGACCTGGTGCATATTTTCCAGTTTCTCGATTTACTTTTCGAGTTTTGAGTTTTTGGGTTGTGCTTTACTATATTCAATCTTTTATTTGTTGCTCATGCAATGATATGCCGACTCTTTGGTGAACTTATGGTTTCAGAGTAATTATTTCTGTTCCCAAATCATCATTTAAATGGGGTAAAATAATGTCCAATGATGCCACATATTTTTGAGTGTTGCTCTCCATGCGTGAGGTTACTAGTTGAGTGGTCACCATGCCATCCACTAACATGTCCTGAGGGGATCTTTCAAACAACAATTATTCAGGTGGAAACATCCTGATCCCTGTTTCCAGGAAATGATGCATGCTGTTGCTATGTTGCAGGAGTTGAATCTTGTCCACGTTCCTGTTGGGAAGCATCCAGCACTCCACAGGATTATGTCACGCACACACTGAGTGGCATTTCATAATAATGGAAAACATCAGAGGGAAAATGTACTCAGGTGGGGTGTAGGAGTGCCCGCCTGTACTTATAACACTTGCAGGCACAACATTTTTACCGTTCTTTATGCAGGCAAGCTTTGTTCCACTACTGATGTTTTTGTAACCTTCTGCAACTTCTAACAATGACCTTTCCTTTTCATTCTGTGAATGAATAAAGTACCTGGTGTGTTTGACTTGATGCAGTGAGGTCATTGCAAACAGTAGCTCCTTGTACTTCTGGCCTACTTGCTGTGCAATATTCATTGCTGATTCTGGTCACAGCACAGAGCCGCTGTCACCCCAGTCAGAAATCTGCCTCAGTGCCAAACATAGGAGACAGAAGAACACATCAAACAGCAAGAGCAATACAATTCCCCTCTCCTCCAAATCTCACCAACCCAAAGTACATCCAGATCCTAGAACATGAAGCATCAGAGCAGAGATTGTAAAATTACTTAAGAATCCTGTTTGCTGGAGGACAGTAACTCCCTATCACATGTAAGGAGCACTCTATCAATTGTATGACAGTCGTTACACACTAACTACAATCCTGGTGACTGCGCACAATATTTAGAGTCAATGCGTATAGAACACTTTCAACATTATCATCCAGTTTCTTTGCTTCTTTTGACAGAATGTTCTCCACATTGCCCTCCTTGACTACCCAGTTCCATGGGTAACCCCTTAAAAAAGACATGCATTTAAATGGCACCTGATGTCTCAACCTGCCTTTACAATGTTTTTTTATATAAGTGGAGACATAGTCAATAAAGTATGACATCCATCAGCCAATTTGTACAAAGCAAACAATAATGTGACAGTGACTGAATATTGTGTTTTATGGTGTTGATTGAGAAATATTGACCTGGATACCAGAAATGGCTTCCGGATCCTTCTTTGAAATAGTGCCATTGGGCTTTTCTTATGTACTCCCAAGCCAAGAGGTGAGGCCACAGTTTAACATCTGACCTCGAAGACAGTGCAGCGGGACATTGGAGTGCTAGCCTCAGTTGTTGTGTTTAACTCCTGATTTAGAACCCCAGAAATAAGAGACAGAAAGCTTACTTGCGATGAAAGGTATGATTTATGTGGAAAGTTTGAGCTGGTTGGCCCTAAGCTCATTGGAGTTGATCTCATTGGAGAGAAGAATGAGAGGTGATCTTATTGAAACATTTGAAAGGCTTGACGGGTTAGATGCTGGGAAGATGCCTCACCTTATGAGAGAATCTACGAACGGGGGCACAGGTTAAAAATATTTGAGTCAGAGATGAAGAGGAATTTCATCTCTCTGTAGGTTGTCAATATTTGGAATTCTGTCTCTGCACAACAGTAAAGGTTAGTTCATTGAACATATTCAGGGCAGAGTTAGCCAGATTTTTGATTGACAAGTGAATCAAGGGTCTTGAGGGCAGGAAGGAAGGTGGAGTTAGGGCCACAGTCAGACCAACCATGGTTATGTTCATAGGCAAAATAGGTTTGAAGGGCCAAGTGGCCTATTCTTGCTCCTATTTCTTTGTCCACTAAACCATGTTGACACGAAGGGGTGATTTGGCCTCCTATGTGAAGAACATGCCATCGCCTATGGTGTGATGGTGGCACAGGTTGTTATGTCAAGGACAAGTGGCTTCTCATTACATGGTACCTCACTCAAAGGGGGAGATGATGACTTAGTGATATTATCACTGGAGTGTTAATTCAGAGTTTGCTCTGGGGACCTGGGTTCAAATGGTGGAATTTGAATTCAATAAAAAAAACCAAAAATCTGGAATGTAATGAAAGCCATGAATCAATTGTCAAAATCCATCTTGTTCACTAATGCCCTTTAGGGAAGGAAACTGCTATCTGTACCTGGTCTGGCCTAACGTGACTCCAGATCTACAGCAATGTAGTTGACTCTTAACTCTCCTGTGGGTAAATAGGGATGGGCAATAAATACTGACGAGTCAGTGATGCCCACATCCTGTGAATGAATCAGAAAAGTTCTCGTGACATCCCTGAAATTTCACAGCTGGCATTAACCAGCACTGGCATCAATCTCATTCTTAAAACACCAAGGCACTAGATGCCACCATCTGCCATTGGGTGCCTTTTGAAGATTTGTATCTCTTCCATTTCGATAGTCGGCTTGAGGTTTTGAAAAAATATAACTATTTATGCCTTTCTTTTATCATTTTAAACAGTTTGCTTTAATTCATTTTGTTTTATTCTTTCACCTGCAAGGACCCCTGCTGGAAATTCCATTCAGTAGCAAGACGGACAAGTTCGGACGTGTTGATCTGCGGAACTTGTTTAAACTGCTGTTGCCTGGAATGTGGAACAGGAAGCCCTTTTATGTTCACTTTATGAGCAACTCAACCTTGTGGTTTAAAGAAAATGCTATATTTACCAATTATCCTGCCTCATGCATGGGATGGATCTAGTTCTTGCTGGAATACAATTAATTTTGGTTGAACCTATGTTGCTTGTTTTAGTCACCATTACATGGAGGCTATTCAGAGCATCCTGGTGTGAATCATTCATAAGAAGGAAAGCAGAATGGTGTAGGTGTTGGAAACTTGCACTAAAAATGTATTTGGCAGATCAGGCAGCATCTGTGTGGAGAAAGAGACAGTGCTAACATTTCATGTCAGTGATCTTTACAAGGGAGTGGCTGATAGGGAGATAAACAGGGAAAATCATCAGAGGCACTCTTTTTTGGTTGAATTTCAACTCGTGTACTTTGGCCCCTATCCCTTGCATCTCAGGATTTCAGTTCACTTCCTCAGGGAAGGATTGCTAACACTGGTTGGACACATTGTTAATTCTGGATCATTGGTGCTGGAAAAGCACAGCAGCTGGAAGAGCTCATCTCTCCATGCTTCAGGCTCACTGCCTTTATTCCTGATGAAGGGCTTTTGCCCGAAATGCCAATTTCGCTGCACTTTGGATGCTGCCTGAACTGCTGTGCTCTTCCAGCACCACTAATCCAGAATCTGGTTTCCAGCATCTGCAGTTATTGTTTTTACCACATTGTTAATTGCCTACCTTGCCCCCACACTCTCTTCATTGGACATCTTAGTGTTGGTGTGAATCATCTACAAGATGCTAAGTTTCCTTTGACATCATCTTCCCAAACCCATGAATTATACCAAACAGGAAGGGCAAAGGCAACAGAAGGGAATACCGTCACCTCCAAGCCCCACACACTGTCCTGACTTCCAACGAGATTACCTTTACCTCGCTGCCACTGGGTGATAAAGTTGGAACTCCCTTCCTAACAGCACATGTACTGACAGCACAAGAAGGGCAGTGGATCAAGAGGGCAGCTTACCAACCACTGTCTCGGGGCAATTAGGAAAGGGCAATAAACGCTGGCCCATCCAATGACACCGTCTTCCCATGAATAAATAAAAATGTCAGTCCTCTTGCAACGTCTTCCAATGTCAGTTGGAAAGTGACTTGATTTTTGTGTTCACTATGGTTCAGTTGCTAGCACTTCCAGAAACTTGTGGTTTTGTTGTAGGATTTATCAGACACTCCAGTGGAGTGCTACACTGGTGAGGAGCTGCCTCATGGATGAAGGATTCAAAATCCCAATTGGTGTGCAAATCTCCATGTGACCTTTACAGAATCACAGAATTATTACAGTACAAAAGGAGACCATTTGATACACCGTGACTGTGCCAGCTCCATTATCTAGTGCCAATCTTCTTCCTTTCCTCCATACCCTTGGAGGAGAAAGTGAGGAATGCAGACATATCCACACCCCTGCACACAATTACAATCCAAATAAGCATCCTCAGTTGAAACCGTCTCCATTTCCAGACTGTGCAGTCCATACCCTAATAATTTGCTGTGTGATAAAGTTCTTTCCCATATTCCACCCTTGCTCCATTTGCAAATTGCTTTAAATCTCTGTTTTCTCGTTCTTGTCACTGTTACAAGTGGAAACAGCTTGAGCTCGGTTACATTGTCTGACCCCCTCATGATTTTGTGAACCTCAGCCAGATCCCCTTCTAGCCTCCTTCTCTCTCAGTTGCAATTTCTTTAAACTATCCTCATGGCTGAAGTCTCTCATATCTGAAACCATTCTAATGAATCACTTCTGCACTCTCTCCAATGCTTTTGAGTCTTTCCTGTGTCATGGTACCCACAACTGTATGCAATACCCCAGACTGAGTTCTAACACATGGTTTATACAATTTCAATATCAGCTCCTTGCACTTGTACTCTATGCCCCTATGAATAAAACCAAGTACACTGCATGCTTCTGTTTACAGTACAACCTCGATTATCCGAACATCAATTGTCCGAATTTCGGATTATCCAAACAAGATCTCAAGCTCCCTATGCTGAGGTGAACTGTTTTTCCGAACATTCGACGATCCGAACATTCGGTTATCCGAATGAAATACTCCCCGCCCGTGTCGTTTGGATAATCGAGGTTGCCCAGTGTTGGCCTTTCCACCTGCCCTACCACATTCGATGTTCTGTACACAGAGAACCCCTGTCCCTCTGCTGTTGCAACCACTTTGGAATTAACAGCAAGAAAAATAGCAACGTGGACTGTGCAAATAATGATTCAGTTTGTAAATAAGAGGTATGTTTTAGAGCGCTTAATTCTGAAATCTTGTGAATTAAAATATTTCCCTCTGCGCTCTTGTTTTTCAGTGAGTCCAAGTTCAATTTGGAAATCCACGCAGTATATTTTTCTCCCCCTGAGCAGACATTACAGATTTTTTTCCAATATGCATTGTTCACAAAAATAGCTGCTGCTGCTATCCTCGCTGGCTATTACTCCTGATAAAGGTGGCAGTGCAGACAAGACGATCCAGGGTGCACATGAACAATTAAAATGTGAGAGAACACAGCCACGACTCTGTCTAAAAATAGCTACAGCACCAGCAGTGATGCTCTGAGGGTTTTTTTTTGTCAGGAGCATTAAGATCAGACCATCTGTTTTCAGGAAGCCTTGATAGCCTTTTCTCAGTAACTCCCTATGTATCGGATGCACAGTGCCCTCCCCTGCACAGGCAAAGCAAACACTGAGGGATAGCACAGGATGATGTCACTTGTTTTTGTAGAAGGAGAATCCTGCTTTCATTTTAACAGAGTCTAAACCGGACTGTATCTCACCCAGCCCTCCCTGGGACTCTCTTCATTTAAACGGGCAACATCTTCAATCTGCACCGGCAGAGATAGTCAATGTTGAAGCTGTAGCCGCTATTATACAATGGAATCCCTCCCCTCTCCTATCGTTCCGGAAAGACCACTCCCTCGTCAGGTCCACACCTCCCACCAACCCAACCTCCACTCCCGGCACCTTCCCCTGCAACCGCAAGAAATGCAAAACTTGTGCCCACACCTCCCCCCTTACTTCCCTCCAAGGCCCCAAGGGATCTTTCCATATCTGCCACAAATTCATCTGCACCTCCACACACATCATTTACTGCATCTGCTGCAACCAATGTGGCCTCCTCTATATTGGGGAGAGAGGCCGCCTACTTGTGGAATGTTTCAGAGAACACCTCTGGGACACCCGGACCAACCAACCCAACCACCCCGTGGCTGAACACTTTAACTCCCCCTCCCACTCCGCCAAGGATATGCAGGTCCTTGGCCTCCTCCATTGCCAGACCATGGCAACATGACGCCTGGAGGAAGAGCGTCTCATCTTCCGCCTAGGAACCCTCCAACCACAAGGGATGAATGCAGATTTCTCCAGCTTCCTCATTTCCCCTCCCCCCACCTTATTTCAGTCCCAACCCTCGAACTCAGCACCACCTTCTTGACCTGCAATCTTCTTCCCAACCTCTCCGCCCCCACCCCCTCTCCGGCCTATCACCCTCACCTTAACCTCCTTCCACCTATCGCATTCCCAATGCCCCTCCCCCAAGTCCCTCCTCCCTACCTTTTATCTTAGCCTGCTTGGCACACCCTCCTCATTCCTGAAGAAGAGCTTATACCCGAAATGTCAATTCTCCTGCTCCTTGGATGCTGGCTGACCTGCTGCGCTTTTCCAGCAACACATTTTTCAGTGTGGAAACAGGCCATTCGGCCCAGCAAGTCCACACCGACTCTCCAAAGAGCAACCCACCCAGACCCATTCCCCCTCCCTTATTGCTCTACATTTGCCCCTGTCTAATGCACCTAATCTACACATCCTTGCACACTACGGGCGATTTTAGCATGGCCAATTCACCTAACCTGCACATCTTTGGATTATGGGAGGAAACCAGAGCACTAAAAGGAAACCCACACAGACACGGAGAGAATGTGCAAACTCCATACAGGCAGCCACCTGAGACTGAAATCGAACCCAAATCCCTGGTGCTGTGAGGCAGCAGTGCCAACCACTGTGCCACCTGAACAATGCTCTGATTGGATTGCCATAATTTCCATGTTATCTGGCGACTGGGTGGGATGGGGTAGGGGCTGGGGGATGTGATGAGGGAAGGAAGGTTTCCCATCGAAGAGAGGGGAGTTAAAAAACAGCAGCGAGATGGGCGGTGCCATGGCATAATGGCCAAGACTGAGGACCACTGAGGAGATGCCCATCCCACATGTCAATGCCATCACTGTAATTGGACATCGGAGGAGTTGGTGAGGGGAGGGGATAGGGAGAAGGATGTGGTGGGGGAGGGGGTAAGAGTGAGCAGTAGAAAGTAGTCACCTGCATTTTCAATGTGGAGCCAGAAAGAGCCCTCCCTTTCCCTGGTCACTGGCTCCACATTCAGGTGAGTAAACTCCCCGTGTATCTTTTCCCTCAGCAGCCTCTGTCAGGTGCGTCTGAGGAGTATTGCTCTGCTTTGGCCGTGAGAGCTGTCAGGTGCAGGCCTGGTACAGTCTGTGCCTGAGGCTACCAACACCCAACAGTGGCAGGAAAGTGATCTCAAATAGGTGTGAGGCCTGTTGTCCACACCCAGACAGCCTCATGTTGGACTCAGGTGGGGAACCTGAGAGACAACAGGGTGAGACTGTCAGAGATCTTCCTGCCAGTGCAATGCAGGTCAGGTCGGGGTGATCACCAACTCAGAGAGCAGACTTAACCAGATTGGAAACAATCCTGAACAGAGCTTTGTCATCTACATTGGTGAGACGGGCCACCAATCTCTAGTTACTGCCCTCTCCCCTTTACCTTGTAGACAAAGTTGACAATGCCTTTCCCTCACAGATTCAGACATGGTGCTAGCCAGAAGCTGCATCCTGTATATCTGCACTAGGACTGGGGCCATGCCTGTCTAATACCACCGAGTCCAATGTTCTTTGTTGCAGAAGTACAGAATATGCAAAACTTCTGTACGGACATACACAGGTAATAAAGCAATTCTATAGAGCCTTTGCACATCAACCAAAAACAAACACTGGAATTTGACATTCTCTGCAATTGCAAACACCAACACATTTCCTACTCATGCAGGTCCCCATTTACATTCATTTTGAGACAAAGAGAGGGTCTTACAACTGAACAGATTCCTGTTGCACTTTGGCAGAAAGACCTTAGATGGGGGCTTTCTCGATTGCATCTCGGTGGTAGCTGCCCCAAGGTTTAGTGTGCCCCTCAGCCCATAGTCCTGAACCTTGGAATGTGCCAGCCTGCAACAGTTGGACGAGGTCAACCCTTTACACTAGAAGACTGACAAGTTTCAGACAGAATAACGTGCAGCTTTCAACAAGTTGATGGTCTTCTGCGTGCACTCAATGTTTGTCTTGGTGTGCATCCCGTAGACCACAGGGTCCTGCATCAGTGAGCTACTCAGCATGCACCTCAACAAAAACTGGTGCATCTCTTTCGCTCTTTCTTTCTTTGTTTATCTCTCTTTCCAGACTATTCCAGAAGGAGATGTTTGACAGAATCCAATACAACTCTGCCAGTATGCAGAGAATTTTCACAGCATGCAGATCCTCTTAACAGGTATAAAGGCTCCAAAACCCTGGCCTAATGTACCTGAGTGTAGTCAATCTCATGTCGACTGAATTCAACAGCATCCACATTGACCTGATATAGCTTCAGAAATGTTCTTCCCATTAGGAAATGCATCAGATCTAGCAATAAATAATGGCTGTCAGATATTATTCATACATACAAAGTCATTTGCATAAGCTCCATCTGCTATTCAGTCTTTCCGTATTTAGACTATCACAAGGCTTTTAGACTAGTTTGTCACCAGCCACAGTAGCATGGTGGTACTATTACTGCATACCTAATCTAGAGTCCCAGCTGCTCTGTACTTATGAGGTCCGCATGGTTCCTCAGGGATTGTAACTTTCATGAATATATCCAAATTCAAGCACTAGTTCCATTAATAATGATTATGACTCATGTCAGCTCCTTCCCACATGTGGGAGTCTTCCCCTCTCTGCCCTCGAGATGGCTGTGCTGCTGTCGTGGAATACGGCTTTGCAAAGAAGGTCTGGAGAATGCATAGAGAAGCACAGCACAAAAACAGACCCTTCAGTCCAACTCATTCATGCTGATCAGATATCCTTAATTAATTGACTCCCATTTACCAGCATTTGGTCCATATCCCTCTAAACCCTTTCTATTCATATACCCATCCAGATGCCTTTTAAAAGTTGCAATTGTACCAGCCTCCATCACTTTCTCTGGCAGCTCATTCCAAACATGCCCCACCATCTGCATGAAAACATTGCCCATTAGGTCCCTTTTAAATCTTTCCCCTCTCATCCTAAGTCTATACCCTCCAGTTCTGGACTCCCCCAACCTGGGAAAGAACTTGTCTATTTACCCTAACGATGCCCCGATGATTTTATCAACCTCTATAAGGTCACCCCTCAGCCTCCGACGCTCCAGGGAAAACAGCCCCAGCCTCTCCCTATAAATCCAACCCTCCAATGCTGGCAACGTCCTTGTAAATATTTTACAAACCCTTTCAAGTTTAACAACGTCTTTCCAATAGCAGGGAGACCAGAATTGAACACATTATTCCAAACATTGCAAAGGTTTATTACCATTGTTCACGCTGAGCAGCTCCATGACAGCCTACCCTGAGCTCCATGAATTGTTCTTAGGAACATAGACAAAGACAGAACATTACAGTGCAGTATAGGCCCTTCGGCCCTCGATGTTGTGCTGACCTGTGAAACTGATCTGAAGCCCATCTAACTACATTATTTCTTTATCATCCATATATTTATCTAATGACCATTTAAGTTAATGTTGGCGAGTCCACTACTGTTGCAGACAGGGCATTCCAGGCCTCTACTACTCTCTAAGTAAAGAACGTACTTCTGATAGCTGTCCGATATCTATCACCCTTCAATTTAATGCTATGTTCCCTTGTGCTAGCCATCACTATCTGAGGAAAAAGGCTCTCACTGTCCACCCTATCTAATCCTCTGATCATCTTGCATGTCTCTATTAAGTCACCTTTTAACCTTTGTTTATCGAATAAAAACAGCCTCAAGTCCCTCAGCCTTTCCTCATAAGACCTTCCCTCCATACCATGCAACATCCTGGTAAATCTCCTCTGAACCTTTCCAACGCTTCCACATCCTTCCTATAATGCAGCAACCAGAACTATATGCAATACTCCAAGTGCAGCCACACCAGAGTTTTGTACAACTGCAGCATGAACTCATGGTTCTGAAGCTCAATCCCTCTACCAATAAAAGCTAACACATCGTACACCTTCTTAACAACCCTATCAACCTCCTCCTTATGAACCTTGATCCCATCTAGTCTAATAGCCCGTATCTCAGTATTCTCCTCGACAACATTGTCTTTTTCCTGTGAATACTGATGAAAAATATTCAACTTTCAGGGGTCTGTCACATGGACACCAATATCTCTCTGCTCATCCACACTACCAAGAATTTTACCTTTAGCCCAGTACTCTCTAGTCCTGTTACTCCTTCCAAACTGAATCACCTCACACTTTTTCACAATAAACTCCATTTGCCACCTCTCAGCTCAGCTCTGCAGCTTAAACTGCAACATCCTTCTGCACTGTCCACAACTTTAGTGTCATCCGCAAACTTATTAACTCATCCTTCTACGTCCTCATCCAGGTCATTTATAAAAATAACAAACAGCAGTGGCCCAAAACAGATCCTTGCGATACAGCACTACTAACTGAACACCAAGCTGAACATTTCCCATCAACCACCACCCACAGTCTTCTTTCAGCTAGCCAATTTCTGATCCAAACCGTTAAATCACCCTCAATCCCATCCCTCCATATTTTTTTGCAATACCTACCATGGGGAACCTTATCAAATGCTTTACTGCAATCCATATACACCACATCAACTGCTTTACATTCATCCACTCGTTTGGTCACCTTCTCAAAAAACTCAATAAGGTTTGTGAGGCACAACGTACCTTTCACAAAACCGTGTTGACTTTTCCTAGTCAAATTATTCCCTTCCAGATGATTATAAATCCAATCTTTTATAATCATTTCCAACACTTTACCCACAACTGAAGTAAGGATCATTGGTCTACAATTGCCAGGGTTATCTCTACTCCCCTTCTTGAACAAGGGGACATATCCTCCAGTCTTCTGGCACTATTCCTGTAGACAATGATGACATAAACATCAAGCCCAAAGGCTCTGCAAGCCTCCCAGAGGATAGGATAAAACCCATCTGGCCCAGGGGACTTATCTACTTTCACACTTTCCAGAATTGCTAATACCTCCTCCTTATGAACCTCAATTCCATCTAGTCTAATAGCCTGTATCTTAGTATCCTTCTTAACAACATTGTCTTTTTCAAAAAATACTGATGAAAAATATTCATTTAGTGCCTCATTAATGGAAAGCGTTCATTTAGCACCTTGATGCACATCAAAACAACCATTAACTGCAGCTGAAGGACAATAAACTTGGTAAAAAAAAAATCCTTTTTGATCTGTCTGTAACTTGCTCGTATTCCAGGGTCGAGCTGTCCATCAGGGGTGGCAGAGTGTTGCATTCCAAGGTTCAGAACTGTGCGGTGAGGGCACACCGAAGCTTGGGACAACTGCTACAGAGGTGTAATGGAGATAGGTTGCTGTCTTAGGCCTTGGTACTGCAATATACATTGTGTACATCAAGCGTATTGAAACTGTATTGAGGCATGCTAGAATAGAATATGGGTTGTGATGAGAGCTTATTTCCATTGCACTTTCTGAATTTTCAATTTGAAATGCTTTGCCCTCAGGCAATGGGCTGCACGTTGTAAATATTAAGACTATTATAATCATATTAAGAGCGGAATGTGCTATACGGAGACAAGTTAAATTTTGTTGCACCTTCTGTACTTTTCAAGTACAAATATCTTGTAAAGTATTGCTGCATATTTTATGAATAAAGCATATTGTCGGTCACACGATGGCTCACTTGTTAGCACTGCTGCCTCACGGCGTCAGGGACTGGGGTTCAATTCCAGCCTCAGGCAACTGTGTGGAGTTTGCACATTCTTTCTGTGTCTGTGTGGGTTTCCTCCGGGTGCTCCGGTTTCCTCCCACAATCCAAAGATGTGCAGGTTAGGTGAATTGGCCATTGGAAATTGCCCATAGTATTTAGGGATGTGTAGGTTAGATGTATTAGTCAGGGGTAAATATAGGAGAGTAGTGGGGTGGGTTACTCTTGGGAGGGTCGGTGTGCACTTGTCGGGCTGTCGGGTCTGTTTCCACACTGTAAGGATTCTATGATTTTATACTTTTGTGAAACAAATGCACATGAGTGGCATCTAGTTCTGGCAGTTTTGGGGATGACTGGGAATGTCTTAGACAACCCTGTTAAGCTCTGTTTTGTGTTCTGGATACTTCTGCAGTGTTTTATGAATGTTAGACCATAAGACCATATGATGTAGCAGCAGAATTTAGGCTATTTGGCCCATTGAGGCTGCTCTGCCACTCAATCTCAGTTAATCTGTTTCTCAACCCTATTCTCCCACCATCTCGCCATAAGCTTTGACCCCTTTCTAATCAAGAATCTATCTCTCTCAAAATTAAATACAATCAATGACTTGGCCGCCACAGTCTTCTGTGGCAATGAGCTCCACAGCTTCACAACCCTCTGGCTCAAGAATTTCCTTCTCATCTCAGCTCTAAGATGTCTTGCCAGTGGTTAGCACTGCTGCCTCACAGCACTAGGGACCCGGGTTCGATTCCAGCCTTGGGTGACAGTCTGTGTGGAGTTTGCACATTCTCCCCATGTCTGCGTGGGTTTCCTCTGGGTGCTCTGGTTTCCTCCCACAATCCAAAGATGTGCAGATCAGGTGAGTTGGCTGTGCTGAATTGCCCATAGTGTTAGGTGCATTAGTCAGAGGGAAATGGGTCTGGATGGGTTGCTTGTTGGGCCGAAGGGCCTGTTTCCACACTGTAGGGAATCTAATCTAATCTTCACTCTGAGGCTGTGCCCTCCAGTCCTAGTCTCTCCCAGTAGTGGAAATATCTTCTCCATGACCACTCTATCCAGGCCTCTCAGTATTCTGTAAGTTTCAATCATATGCTCCCCCACATTCTTCCTCAGATATGGAGCCCAAAACTGCTCACAATACTCCAAGGGTAGACTGACCAGAACCTGTATAACCTCAGCAGTGAAACTTTGCTTTGTATTCTAGACATCTTGAAATGAGTGCTATCTTTGCATTTACCTTCCTAACTGCCAACTGAACCTGCCTCTTAAATTTAAAATAATCCTGAACTAACACTTCTGAGTCCCTTTTGCTTCAGGTTTCCAAAGCCTTTCCTCATTTAGAAAATAGCCTATGCCTCTATTCTTCTCCCCAAAGCGCATAATTTCATTCTTACCTCATTGTAATCCATCTGCTATTTCTTTTCCCACTCTCCTAGCCTGTTCAAGTCCTTCTGCAGCCTCCCTGGTTCCTCACACTACCTGTCCCCCCACTTATCTTTACGTCATCTGCAAACCTAGCAATAATGCCCTCAGTTCCTTCGTCCAGATCGTTAATGACTAGCTGCAGTCTGAACACTGACCCCTGCAGAACTCCATTAGTCACTGGCTGTTATCCTGAAAAAGACTCCTTGATCCCCACTCTCTGCTTTCTGTCAGTCAGTCAGCCAATCCTCTATCCATGCCAGCCCCTTGCCCCAAACACCATGGGCTCTTATCTTATTTCGCAGCTTCCTTGGAAAAGGCCTTCTGAAAATCCAAATTGATAATGTCCATCGGCTCTCCTTTGTTGAAATTGCTCATTACCTCCTCAAAAAATTCTAACAGATTTGTCAAGCATGGCCTCCCATTGATGGAACTGTATTGACTCAGCCTTTATTAATCATGCTCTTCCAAGTAATCCACAATCTCATCCTCAATAATGGACTCTAAACTCTTATCAATGGCCAAGTTAGGGTGGACCAGTCTATAGTCTCCTGTCTTCTGCCTCCATCCCTTCTTAAATAGGTGTGTTAGATTAGCCATTGTTAATGGTTTTATTACAATGGTTTAGTAGTTGCTGTCTGGTTCACAGAACCATAGCACTGTTACAGTGTAGAAGGGTATCGTTCAGCCTATTGTGGCAGTAAGTAGCAGTTTGATTGCATTTAAAAACATATGAGGTATCAACAGATATTTAAAATGCTTCTATGAGCATGATTTGTTCTGGTGCCTGTTGTAGGGAGGAATTATCTAAAATTTATTGTGTCAATGCTTTAGTCATCCAATCACTACTTTCTGACTTACATTATTTCTTTTACTCTTTTGAAGTTTGGTGCCTTTCATTTGGTTTTAGATTCTTGCCTTGACTTTTCAATTTCAAAACAAAATTGATGCTGCCTCTTGCAACGTAACAGCCCAGCGCTGCCATATTACTGGTGAATATCACGGCAAATCCTACAGCCCAATAATTTAATTACATATTCTGTATTTTAAAAGTAATGCAGTAATTGCGTTAGACAAAGTAGTTATCAGCAGCAAACCCTGAAGTCGCAGCTCTGCGATCAGCAGGTATCTTAGGCAGGTCCCTGGTTTTAATTCTCTCGTTATTTCTTCCCTTGAGGTAGTGACTCATGTGAGGACCGGTAATTTTCTGGTACATTAGCCCCCGGAGGTCAAATGTGATTACAGAAAGATAACACCAGCAGGCTAATTATTCCTCTGGAAAGGAGCTGATATCATGAAGAGCAAAATTGTGTCCTCACTCAGTGCTGACAAAGCCATTGGATGTGGATCAGGGGTGAGAACTTGGAAAATCTATCAAGCTGAAGGACACTGAGTCCAAATGTCATGTCCCTTGCACCCATCCTGACTGTACAGAGACATTGGGATCAATATTTGAACCTTCATGGTTAGTATGCCTCCATAATACACCACACAGTGCTCTCGGGAGCCACTTCTTTAATCTCTTAAACTGTTGTTTACAAGGACTTAAGGATGACAAATCTACTCTCCGATTATTTCCCTTTCCTATGAGATGCCTACCATGAGAGTAGTTATAGCCTCTGCCAATACAGCAGCTGTGTACTCTGAGTCATGGTGGGAAGGATTATGCAGTATGGAGCTCTGTCCTCAGTGCGACTGGGCCTGAGCAACACACAGTCCAACTGTTTGCAAACAAAGTGAGAGAATTACATTGCTTGCAGGTAGTTTTGTTTTTGTCAGTCATAGCCAAAGGGAATGGCTGCTTTGCACTGAATTCTATTTGGCTTTTCGAAAGCGAGTAAATACTTCCCTTAATTCACTAAAACAGACTTTTCTCAACACCACTAGGTTTAAACACATCCAATCATGAAGACCACCTTGTCCTAATAAATACGAAGGTCACTGGTTTAATTACTAGTTGGTAGCGTCCATGTTCAGCAGGTTATAGGGAGGGCAAATCAAATGTTGACCTGTATTTCAAAGAGAATGAGGTATGGAAAAAGGGAAGTGTTGCTAAAACTATACAGGGTATTGACTGGCTGCAATGTTGTGAAAATAATTTGAGCCGTTCATCTCAGAAAAGATGTAGCAGTTTTGGAGGCAGTCCAGAAAAGATTCATTATGCTGATCCCAAGTATGGAGGGCCTGTCTTATGAAGAGAAGTTGAGTAGACTGGATGTGTACTCATTGTAATAGAGAGGAATGGAAGGTGATTGTATTGAAACATACAAGATTCTTAGGGACTTGACAAGGTAGATGAGGAAAGGTTGTTTCCCCTTGTAGGAGAGTCTAGGACCAGAGGGACATCATCTCAGAATAAGGGTTGCACATTTAAGACAGAGATGCGGAGGAATTCCTTCCCTCTGAGGTTAGTGAATCTATGGAATTCGTTACCACAGAAAGCTATTGAGGTTGGGGTCAGTAAGAATATTCGATGCTGAGATAGGCAGATTGTTAATCAGGAAGGGAATTGAATGTTATGGGGAAAAGGCAGGAAAGTGGAGTTGAGGACATTCGCCATGATCTCATTAAATGGCTGAGCAGACTCAATGGGCTGAATTTCTGCTCTGATATCTTAAGGTTTTATACCTTGTTGTCTCTGCCAGTGCTTATTAACGCAAAGAGTAACTTTCATTCCGATATCACCAGTAAATGTTACAACTGGCTTGTCTTATTAAACTTCAACCCACTGGATAATGTTCATAAAGCATAATACTTTGTTATATCCACAATAACATCTAGAATGGATTGTGAATATCTGTAATGGACAGCAGTTGAACCATGTATTTCTGTTATGCATTTTCCATTCCTTGATAGTCACTATAATTGTAATATGCATTTGGAAATAACCTTCATTTTACAATGCTGTCAGAGATGGGGTCATGCTGTTCAATGGATCAGGATCGACCAAGCTGAAGAAAAACTAATCACAGAAGGAACAAACGTTTTTACAAATCAGGAGGCAGTTTGAGTTTATAACTTTGCAAAAGCAGAGAGTCACTACATCTGATGAATATAGGATCAAACAGAGGAACCCTACCAAAGACGGCGGCATGGTGGCTCAGTGGTTAGCACTGCTGCCTCACAGCACCAGGGTCACAGGTTTGATTCCAGCCTTGGGCAACTGCCTGTGTGGAGTTTGCTCATTCTCCCCGTGTCTGCGTGGTTTTCCTCCAGGTGCTCCGGTTTCCTCCCACAGTTCAAAGATGTGCAAGTTAGTGAATTGCCCATGCTAAATTGCCCATAGTGTTAGATGCATTAATCAGAGGGAAGTGGGTCTGGGTGAGTTACTCTTCAGAGGGTCGGTGTGGACTGGTTGGGCCGAATGGCCTGTTTCCACAGTGTAGGTAATCTAATCTAAAGCAGTCTCACTCACTATCGAATCTGGGCAAACATGCAGATCCTCCTCCTGGTGTGACAAGTTCTACCTGATTATGAAAGATTAGACTGTTGAACGTAAAGCAAATTTTATAATCTCTGCTGTGGTATGATTCATTGTGTGTGCAGCGCAGCCAGTGTTAACCAGCACATTGACATAAATGTACTGGATGCTGGTAGATCAGATAATTGTGGCGAGGAAGAAATTTGTGCTTATGTTGCCTCTAGGATAAATCAGACATAACCGTTCCATGTCGTGAGGGTTTATATCTGGAGGTCAATTCTTACCAACAAAGGTGTCCATAAAGATTGAGGAGAAAATACAAATGTCTCACCTGCTGCTGCTTGAGCATCTGGCTAATAGAATTGTTAATATTAATAAGAAGGGGCTGCTCATTTGACCCTTCAAGCCTATTCTGCAATTCAATTGAATCATGACTGACATTATACCTTAATTTCTTTCTCCACTTGTCTCATGCCCTTTTATTGCAATAAGCAATTCAGAGGCTCTCCTTTACCCAATCGATGATAAAAATGTCGGCCTCGCAACCACAGAGAATGGTTGAAGACAGCAGTATAGGTGTATCGAAGGGTAGGTTAGAAAAGCAATTAAGGAAAAAGGGAATAGGTGGTTACAATGGAGGATTTATTTGAGGAAAGATGGGACTGGACTTGAGTGGGACATAAACACTGGCATAGACTCATTTCGTAAAATCAGGAAACAGCACATGAGTAGGTCGGTGAAGATGATGCATTTGTCGAAGAAAGTACAGCCAAAAAGAGATTGAAAAGGGATAACCATCTGTTGCACAGAGAGAGAGGGAGGCTATGTGAGGTGAGTGATGGAGGTGGATATACCAGGAAGAAGAGCAGGAAGACCAAAGACCAGCTGGAAAAACGCAGTGGAAATGCACGAAAACACAATGTGATTGAAAGAGATATGGGTGCCTTATAGGAGGAGTTGGAGAAGAGTGATGAACCAACGATGTGGTAATCCCGAAATACAGTAAAATGGAAGAAACTGGAAGAAGAGGAGGATGAGATGGACTATTTGGGCAGGATGCCCTATATCTCTGGCTCATATCTTTCTGGTGTAAGTGAAGAAATTTCTCCTCATTTCAGTACTAAATGGTCCACCCATTGTTTGAGCCTGTGTCCCTAATTAATCAGCCCAAGCAAAACATCATTTCTGCATCCACTCTATCAAACCACTTAAATGTAATTCAATAAGATAACCTCTCTTTCTAAACTCCAGAGACCATTTGCATATCATTCCAAGCTGTGAACTGAAGAGTTATCTACGAAACAATGAGAGTATTAAAATAAAAGTTAAAAGGCAAAGTCAATGGTCACCAAGGTACAAGTAGCATTATATTTTAGAAAAACTGTCAACTGGCTGTTGCTACTGAGTACAATTTCGCCCACTCTTTATTCCCAGTAACTATTAGTGGTAAATGTGTGAGGCATCTATTTTGTCCCAGCTTTTTGCTTATGATTACTCTGTGTCCTTCTGCTGTTCTCTCTCATGCTTGATCTCATAATTGCTTCTCCAGTTTTCGACAAGAAAGTCTTGCTAAGTTTCAAGGTTTGATTTTTCTTCATTAGAAGAAGACAATTCTCCAAATTTAGATGCAAGGTGATTTATTTCAGGTACGTGTGTGCAGCTACACGCGGCAAGATACATAGATTATGGGTTCAGTTGGGTGGTCCTATCAGTGCTGTGGCTGTAGCTACATATTGCTATTAATCCATTTACCAAAACACATGTCAGTCTGTCTTCCATAATGGTTTAGTTGTAGTTTGCATTATAGTTCAATACGAACCCCAATCTGCTGTCTCCGCTTCCTAGTCAGCTATTGGGCAAAATAACAGCCCTTGAATATATATCCCAATGAACACCAACTGCTCTCTATAATCTCTGAAGCATGTCCGAGTTCATTCATAGTGGGACCATCATTTCCAATGTTGCCAACATGGATGCCAGCGTTTGAAGAAGACAGCTCACCACTACCTCCTTCTGAGCAATTAGGGATGGACAATAAATCTGACCTCTACATCCACTGAAAGAATTGAGAGGGTAGGGTGTACGTGTTTGCAACTTGAGTGCGGAGTGAAAGGGCCTAAGATTCACTGTGCTCTGAACGCGAGTGCAGATCTCCAGGGCACTGGCCTCACGATCGCCCCACTGCTCAATATTTCATTGTGCTTTCAGAGTTAGTTAATGTGTTGCCTCACGATTGCCCCACTGCTCAATATTTCATTGTGCTTTCAGAGTTAGTTAATGTGTTGCCACCCATCAAGATGAACAGAAAAGCTCTTGATGCTTATCTCCAAAAAACCACAGCAGTGACTAGAATAATTTTCTCTGTCCAACAGCACATTTTCGAATGATGAATGAAAAGCAGTCAGGGAGGAGATTCCAAGGATGTCAATGTTTCCCTATAATTAACCGTGTTAACTGAATCTTAATCTTGATTAGAAATCACTTGAGAGTCCACACTCTGAAATTTCACTAGCAGCAGGTTTATCACAGGGGAAGAGCAAGAGAGAGAGTGAGAGAAAAAATAATTTTTCTCTTTTTGTTTCTTGAAAGGCAAAATTTTGTCTGTGGTGAGGGATTTATATTTTCAAATAAAATATATCTCTGCATCTGTGCAGACAGATCCAAAATGAATCATATGCCTCTTAATTCGGAGGAATAGATGTTTGGTTATACAGAATTTCAGTATTGCTGATAAAAAGACATGCCTTTCATCTTGTACTCATCAAGAAAATTTAGTAAAAATGTTAATTGAGGGGGAGAACCAACATTAAACCTCTTCAGAACCATCACATTTTCAGTCCGACTCTATCCTCATAAAGCTCAAGTGTGATGGTGCATCTATCCAATGCCACAATACATTGATTGTTCCTTTTTCCCTTGTATTTATCTGGCTTTCACTTAAATGTATCTGCTGTATCCCCTTGTCCCAGTCCTTCTTGTGGAAGTTGTTTCCACATTGTCTGAGTGAAGATGATTTTTTGGAATTCCCTACGGGATTTGTTCATGCGATCTTCCATCTCTGGTTTCTGGTTTCCCGACAAGTGGACACATCTGCTCCCTGATTTCATAAATCTTGTGCTTTACTTTTATAAGAATGTATCACCCGACTGTGAATGCTCGTCAGCTGGGAGACACGCACTTGCATTTGCCTCAGCTCAGAGGCTGGCTCTGCAAATTGACGAAAATTCTGCAATTATGGTCTCCCCCCTCTGGAAGGATGTTGTGAAATTTGAAAGAGTTCGGATAAGATTTTCAAGAATGTTGCCAGGATTGGAGGGTTTGAACTATAAAGAGAGGTTGAATAGGCTGGGGCTATTTTCCCTGGAGCATCGGAGGCTGAGGGGTGATCTTATAGAGGTTTATAAAATTATGAGGGACATGGATAGAGTAAATTTTAACAAGGTCTTTTCTCTGGGTTGAGGTAGTCCAGAACTAAAAAGCGTAGGTTTAGGGTGAGAGGGGGAAGGTTTAAAAGGGACCTAAGGGATAACTTCTTCACACAGAGGGTGGTGCGTGCGTGGAATGAGTTGCCAGAGAAAGTGGTGGAGGCTGGTACAATTGCAACATTTAAAAGATGTCTGAATAGGGTTTATGAATAGGAGATGGACAGCATGGGAACTTTGGTCCAACTTGTCGATGCCGATCAGATGTCCTAATCTAATCTAGACCAGTTTACTAACACTTGACTCACATCCCTCTAAACCCTTCCTATTCATATATCCATCCAGATGCCTTTTAAATGTTGTAATTGTAAGTCTCCACCATATCCTCTGGCAGCTTCCAAGTGCTGACAAATGGGACTAGATTGGGTTGGGATATCTGGCCAGCATTGGACCGAAGGGTCTATTTCCGTACTGTACATCTCCATGACACTATGACTTTGACACCAGAAAATGGTTCCAACAACATCCGCTGCTGCTCAGCAGAATTCAGTTGCACAGTTATTCTTTGAGAAGAGAAGAAAGATGAATGGTGTCTTTGCTATCAAATTTCACACCATCTATGCACATCTCCCTGCCAGGCTTTGGAATATGAACTAAATCTTTGAGAAAAATCTCTTTGAGCAGGTTCCACTTGAAGTCGTCATCGTCTTTGCTCGTGTGCACTGTGTTGTGATATGGTGACTGAGGTAACAAAGTCCTGACCCGCTTTCCACGTAAGGTGAAGGTCGTTATCAGAATTTCTTTACTCGCTGAGATTTTGCTAGGAATTCAGAGATTGTGAATGTAATAAAGCAGATCAGGAAGCTTTCACTGGCATGTTGAGAGGGACTGCAAACATGTTGAAAATGAATATTCACAGAACTATAGTCCCTGAAAGGTGTTGGAAAGTGTAGAGGGAATTACCTACAGAAGCGTTTCTCTTTAATATGTGAGCAGTTCACTCTGGCTTTGTCAGAAGATTGCCACATCATACACCATGTCAGAAATCTAGGCTGAGGTTTAGAAAGGGAATTGCTGGATGAGGTGTTAAACCAACATCTTGTCTGCCCCAGTGGATACAAAACACAATGCAGAGGAACCCCTGCAATCCCTGCAGTCATTGAAATTACCCTCTCTAATTCTCAGGCTGTGTCCACAGGTCCTAGTCTCCTCGCCTAACGGAAACAATTTCCTAGCTTCCACCCTTTCCAAGCCATGAGTTATCTTGTAAGTTTCTATGAGATCTCTCCTTAATCTTCTAAACTCCAATGAATACAATCCCAGGATCCTCAGCCGTTCCTCGGAATGTCCCTTTGTATCCCAGGGTGATTCCATTGTAAAGTACAGGTGGGGCAACAGCAACTTCAAACCTACCTGTAAGCTTCACTGGAGTTGCCTGACCCTCTTGAATGAGATTGCTGGCTGTGAAGAAATCACTTCTCCTGCTCCAGTAAACATACCAAAACTTTCAGGCTGCTCCAAACTTATGGCATTGCTGCCTTCTTTTGAGATGGTGTGGAACTTCCAAATAATGGCAACCTGGCAAATTTTCCTGCAGTTTACACTAAGAGTGATATGGAAGAAGGAAATTATCCTGCTGGCTAAAAGAAATAGCTTGTTGATTTTGATCTTTAGTGATCTGCACAGTAAGGATACTGTGGTGCAGTGAATAATGTCCATGCCTCTAAGCTGGAAGCTTTGGAGACAGGTCTATGATGGTGCCATTCAGAATGTGGCCAAATGAGTTGATTATTAACTTGGTAATCCTTCCAACATGTAACAATGGTAGTCAATAAGAGCAGCAGATATTTCTGGTTAGCTGTTTGCAAAAGGCAATGGCAAACCATTGCACCGTTTTGCTCAGCATGACTATGGACCAACATAGTGTTTTGGATTAGGCCAGACCACTCAAAATATTCTTAAGCAGGCAGCCCCAGACCATAACTCTGCAATTTGTTTCAGCAAGTGTACAGTGAAAACTACCCAGAATAAGTTAGTTAGGTTGACTACTTGATTTTAAAATAGACAAAAAGTTATCTACAAAATTACACAATGAAACACAAAGAATGGAATGAAGAACCCCTACAGAACTCAGTCTATCCAAACCTGACTTAATTATGTTGTTCCGAATATAGACAACAGTCCCAATGAGCAAACTCTCTTTAAAACTCAGTATAAATGGAACACATGCTTATAAGTTGAAGTTGTAGGGCAGAGAAAGAGAAAGAGTGAGTTTCCACACAGTTCACTATTGAACTCCTTACCAGTTCAAGACTGAACTAAACTGCTCAGCTCAGCCATGACTCCTCCCCTTTCTTTACACAGATCACTTCTAAAGCATGACCACTTTGGACTGAAGTTTCATCTGTTTATATATAAACCAAAGGTCTCTCAAAATCCTTTACATCTCTGTACCAAACCAGACTAATCGAAGCCCAGCCTAGTTTATTACCCCTCTAAAAAAAAGCAAGGAACAGATTTTAGAGAAAAAAAGGGACTAACTTTGTGACAATAGACATCCATGATCACCAAAGT
This sequence comes from Hemiscyllium ocellatum, assembly GCF_020745735.1. Classification (NCBI taxonomy): domain Eukaryota; kingdom Metazoa; phylum Chordata; class Chondrichthyes; order Orectolobiformes; family Hemiscylliidae; genus Hemiscyllium; species Hemiscyllium ocellatum. The sequence goes on along the minus strand of NC_083436.1, from coordinate 33,399,327 downwards.
TCTTTCAGAATATGGTACCTAAAGAGGTAAGACTTATCTGCATTATCTGTGAGTTAATTTCCCAGAGATGAAGAAAAAGTGAACGAAACAGCAATACTCAGAAGTAATGGATCTTTTTGAGCACAGATTTGGGGTATACAAAATAATTCAGACCAATAAACATCATTTTAGTTTAAACCATTTAATCTTTAATCAGTAAAGGTTATGAGGGAAAGTCAGGAAAGTGGAGCTGAGGATTATCAGATCAGCCATCATCTCATTGAATCATAAAACAGACGCAATGGGCTGAGTGACCTATTTCTGCCTCTAATGTGTGATCCATCATTTGCAAGTTTTACTGGTTTATGCTTACGGTTGATTTGGACTAACCAGAAGCATTAGGGACTCTGTTCAGTGTTACCATCACATGATGTTAAAGGTGCATTTGCACCAATGCTAAATCTTTGTGATTAGGAGATTTTTACTTTGGAAACCAGCACTGCATCATAAATAGATCCATAAATATAGAGTACCAATTTGTATCTTAGTCACAACATGGCAGTAACGTCTGTGTTTGGAAATCCATTTGCTTCTTACCTCTGCAACGAGGCATCTGTTGATTTGCATTTCATGGGCAAAAGACATATATAGAACATTACAGCACAGCACAGGCCCTTCGGCCCTCAATGTTGCGCCGACTAATCTGAAGCCCATCTAACCTACACTATTCCATATATGTTCATTGTAGTAACTACCTTTTTGGAAAGAAAAGGAGGTCATTGTACCACCATCCCATCACATAAAGCCTGACAATGCTCAGAAGAGGTAATAACTTTATTTTTCTAAGTGTTTTAAATTTAATGTTTTGTCAGTGCCCTAATTTATCAACAAAAAGGTGCATGAAGCAAGGTTAACAAAGAGATTTATTATATTGTCCAACCAAACATGCACAAAATATACTGTTGTAAAATATGAGTTACAATTTATTTATAAAAAGGCAGAAAAGCAATATCGTATTTCATGAAGGAAAAGTGAATAAACATTTGAAACAAAACTATGCAAGATTTTGGGGTAAAGGTTAGGTATCGGGCCTAGTAAAAAGCTGACATGAATTTGAAGAGCTGAGTAGTCTCCATCCACATTACAAACTTCTATGGTTTTTTTTCTGATGCTGTTGTAAATGTCTAACTTGTTGCACGCAAAAGCAACTTGTGTTGCATTGGTAGTGTCCATATCTCTAGGCCAGGAGTTCTATGTTCCATGTGCTCTGGAGGTTGTTTTTATGTTTTGTTTTTCCTGTTCAGAGATGTTATCAAATACCTCAGATGCAGCTAGGGGGATCTTGAGCCAGGTCTTCTGGTCCAGAGGTAAGGACACTACGAGTGCACCACTAGGGTTCATGCTCTCTACCCTCTTTCATGATGCCACTTAACATTTACCTTATTGCCCAAGATTTTACTCACCTGTATGAATGCGTCCATTTTTGCTTTGGTGTTAACTTGTTCCTCAGACAACGTTGTTGTGATGTGGGGTGCCTAACCATGTCAAAGACAAACAATACATTCAAATGGGATTGCCTGGACATGACTTCCCTCCTTTTTAGAGTCAGTAGCTGGTCCTTGCTGTTCCTCAAAACAAAATCCACTTGGAGTCACATGGTAACAGTTCATCAGAACTCTTTTTGTGTGGTTACTTGATTAAATATTAAGTGATCTTCGGGTAAAAAATGAGGTCTGCAGATGCTGGAGATCACAGTTGAAAATGTGTTGCTGGTTAAAGCACAGCAGGTTAGGCAGCATCCAAGGAATAGGAAATTCGACGTTTTGGGCATGATGAAGGGCTTATGCCCAAAACGTCGAATTTCCTATTCCTTGGATGCTGCCTAACCTGCTGTGCTTTAACCAGCAACACATTTTCAACTAAATATTAAGTGAACCAACCAGATTGCTTCCTCAGATGGACCCTGGGTGTCAATGTTTCAGCTGCTTCCAATGTGTAACTGGTTTGTCAGATTCTGGAAAACCACTGCGGGGAAAGATACCTCAGTTGATCTTGATCTGCATAATTTGGTTCTTTTCCCACAGAGCGCCACAGCTCCGATCATTTCAATTTCAAATTGATCAGAATCTGGAAAACCAGTGCAGGAAAATACACCACAATCATTAACATTTTGTTGCACACATATGAGTATTTTTCAGTTGAATAGGTGTGTGAAACAGCACGTTGCGCTTGAGTTTTCTGACCCTACAGATAGCTTCTTGTGCCTTTGCAGAAGGAAGATGGTCTCTGTGTAATTCTATCCATCACACTTGAGGACCTATGTATCATTGATGAGGGTATAGCACAGATTCACCCAGAATGAGACACATCTGGGGTTTATCAGTTCAGTTCGGAGGTCAGGTTGCATAAACGTGGCTTGAGCTCCCTCACTGTACAATATTAGAAATCCTACATTGTGAAAGCAGGCTATTCAGCCCTTCAAGTCCCTACTGACCCTCAGTGCTAACCACCGAGCCACCCTACTGTCCTGTTGCAGATTGAGAGGTCATCCAATTGAAGTGTTTAAAGTGATGGATGATAAGAAAGATACAGAGAAATTATTTGCAGTGAGGCGAGGGGGTGGGGGGGGAGAGATTTCCTACAAATTAAGTACAATGTTAAACCTTAGCTATTCAGAAAGTGGGTAGGAGGCACTTTCCAAAACAAACAATGGTAGAATCTGGAACTGCCTGCTTCAAATGCTGCTGGGATAGTTGGACATATCCAAAACTGATTGATGGAGTTTTGTTAACTCGTGGTGTCAGTGAAGATTTGGTGAACAAAGGCAAATGGTGTGTAGGTGCAGATCTGCTTGAATGACAGAGCTAGTTTGAGTGGTTGAATAAATTGCTCCTGTTCTGATGTTCCCAACTCTATTTGTATCAGTTATCTTGAAGCCTGATTGTGAGAGGATCAACAAATTGTAGCATCCAATGAGATGAATATTTATTCTCGTGTTCACAGGTCACTTGTCATTTTGCAGAATGTCTAATGCTTTAGCGAAACAATGGCATAATGGTAAGATCACTGGATCAGTCTTTCAGAGCCGAAGACTAATGGTCAAGGTTCAAATTCCATGGATTATTTGATTAATAAAAGATGGAATTGAAACCTCTTCTCAGTAATAGTGACCATGAAACTGACCAGCAATGGTAAAAACCAATTTGGTTCATTAAAGTCCTTTAGCAGAGAGAAACCTGCCATCCTTATCTGGTTTGGGCTCCTAGAAGGTTCATTAGATTGATTCCAGAGATGAGGGGCTTGTCATGTGAAGAAAAATTGAACAGTTTAGGCCTATACTCTCCGGAATTCTGAAGAATGAGGGAAGATCAAATTGAGGTATTCAAGATGATAAAAAGTGTGGATAAAATAGACATGGAGCGGATGCTTCCCCTTGTGGGCCATTCTCGGATGAGAGGTCATAGTCTTAGGATAAGGGGTAGCAAATTTAAAACAGAGTTGAGGAGAAACTGCTTCTCCCGAAGGGTTGTGAATCTGTTGAATTTGTTACCCCAAAGTGCGGTGGATGCTGGGACCGTGAATAAATTTAAGGAGGAGTTAAACAGATTTTTAATTGGTAATGTGTTAAAGGCAGGAAAATGGGGGTGAGGAGTGTATTAGCCATGATCAAATGGCGGAGCAGACTCGATGGGCCGAATGGCCTAATTCTGCTCTTATACCTTGTGAATTTGTGAATTATTTGTGATTCCAGACCAACAACAATGTGGTTGAAACTTAAATGCCCCCTGAAACAACCCAGAAAACCACTCAGTTCAAGGGCAATAATGATTGGGCAAAAAATACTGGCCTTGCCAGCGATGCCCGCATGCTACAAATTAAGTAATAGAATTAAGAAAAAAGGACTTGAATATACTGTAAAATCCCTGCAATCATTGAAAGTCCCATTCACAAAGGGAGAGGCATTAGAAGACAGGCTTTGCCCATCAGGATAAAAAGGACAGATCGCGGGAGGAGCTAACCAGTGTTCCCAGTATCAGTTTCTGAGTCTGCCCTGTCTCTTAAGGGCTTAATTTTATGTAGCTAAACTGCATTATGTACTTACTCTAAAGTCAGACCTCAGGTGTTAGAAGAAGGAACTATCATGTAATTCAGACATTATGTGACTACCTATTAATTATCAAGTCTTAAACCTACTTTATTCAACAAATCCTAGAGCCTTTTCTGCTGAAGATTTTTTGGGGGAATCCCTTCCATCACACTTCAGAATGTTTTCATCCTTGATGAGAATACAGCACAAATTCACCCAGAATATTCCCCATCCGGGCTCCATTAGTTCAGTTGGAAGGTCGGGTTGGTATCAGTAACCAATAAGAAGGATTGGTGGCAGTGAATCTACAACTACAATAGATACCAAAATGAATATTCAGAGTGATCTTATCAGGCCTCCATTTTCTTGCACCTCGATGAAGTTGACGTTACCAGGAGAGTGGGACCAAAGAGTGAGATAACTCCCTGGGGCTAGGAGAAAGTGAGGACTGTGGACGCTGGAGATCAGAGTCCAGAATGTGGTGCTGGAAAAGCACAGCAGGTCAGGCAGCATCCAAGGAGCAGGAGAGTCGACATTTCAGGCATAAGCCCTTCATCAGCTCCCTGGAACTATCAGGACAATTTCCTTGCACAGTATCAGTCTTTTGGCTATCTTGTCTATGCCTCTCATGATTTTATACGCCGCTAAAAGGTCACTCCCCTCAGTCTCCTATACTTCAGGGAAAAATGGCACAGCCTATCCAGCCTCTCCTATAACTCAAATCTTCCAGTCCAGATAGCATCCTAGTAAATTTTTACAGCACTCTTTCTCGTTTAATTGTATCATTTCTATAGTAGGGCAACTAGAACTGCACACAGTACACCAAATGTGGCCTCACCAACATTTTGTACTGCTGCAACAAGACATCCCAACTCCCATACTCAATGCTCTGACTAATGAAAGCAAACATGCCAAACATCTTCTTCACTCTGTCTACCTGTGACTCCATGTTGACAGATCTATGCACCTCTACCCCTAAATCTCTTTGTTTCCGGTGTTGGACTGCCCTGCTCAGTGTGGGTTGGGGAGGCTCAGTTAAGGATCAGATCAGACAATGAGATGGCTCGAAACACAGAACATGCTGGATACACAAAACAAATATTCCTGCCCCATATTCATGGAGAGTGCAAATTAAACATGTTCAGAAGAGACACACCTCACTCCATAAACCTAAGCACACAAAACACAGAGGCTGATTCATAAAAGACAGGGTTTTGGAAGCTCAGTTGTGTGCACAGGAGCAATATTAACAAACAATAGCAGGTTGAATGTTGGACGAGGGATGGGCAATAAATATGGGCCCTGCCAGTGACACCCACATCCCATGTGTAAGTAGTCAAAATAACTAAGATTTGGATTGCGTCTCGAATCAAAAGGCTGCCAAGGGTCTCCTCTTCCTATCCACTGAGCAATTATACTGTTAAGGTTAAACTGTGAAGTTTTGTCCGAACATACAATCATTTCAACTGAATGCTGCCTGGGACTTTATTTGGATGACACACACTGGTCAGTTTAAGGAAGTACAGGTTTAGACTTTGTGGGGATAGCCTTTATTGAGGCTTATTGATGTTCTATTCAAAGGACAGAATTCCCATCTGTGCCTGGGGCGAGGGGGCAGAGTAATTTTAAGTGATCAGGCCAGCTTTGCACACATCCCAAATTACCGCAAAAGGTGTCTGGGGAGAGTAATGGAGGCAGGTGGGGTACAGATTAGAGAACGCACATTTGTTCTGAGGTGTTCAAAGGAGAAACAGATCTTTCAAGTTTGGATATTTCGCAGAAATCCTTGGAAGATGGTGCACCAGCCCCTTGATTGATTTATAAATAAAGTGCAGTGGAATTCTCACAAATGCAGGTCAAATTTTGGGTGAAGGTGCAGTAATTGTTTGGCTGTGATCACATCCCTTTGTTACAATGGGGGCCACACCTCACCTGATACATTACCTCATAGACAGGGAGTGGGCTTAATTCAAAAAAGTAACAATAAAGAAAATATATTAGCAATAATTATTGAGATAATTACGTTAATTTTGCTCTAGGGACTGCTTGGGACAAAATTTTGGTGACTTATTCTGTCAGATAATATCATATGAATGCCTTCCACTAAGTAGTTCATATTCAATCCCCTGTCTCCATCATTCCATATTCACTGTGTGAATTTTAAGGATGACAGGCCCATACTGAGGGCTAATATCTGCGATAATAGGTTTATGCAAAAATGTGCCAAAGTTAGAAATGAGAGATTGTTTCATTATTTTATACAGAATTTTACAGCACAATCCTGATGATGTGTTCTGAGTTGAAATGTCGACTTTCCTGCTCCTCCAATGCTGCCTGACTTGCTCTGCCTTTCCAGCTCCACTTCTTATCGACCCTGCACACGTACTGTTCCCTTTGCCTTTATTTACTTGTCAAACTCCCCCTGAAAAACAATTCACCAATTCATTACTTCAATAGTAATAGAAACACACAAATTACCAAATGATCCAGTTCAGAGGTAACCACCTCCGGTGTAAAATGGGTGCTATCCTGTTAACAGAGTCTATTGCATTGTAAGAGGTCCTTTCGGGAAAACTGGAAGTTCAAAACTGACATCTAGCTAGAAACTACGTTCTCAGTCATCCCTAAAGTTTGACATTCTGTTCCCTGTTTTTAAGCATTTGTGTACTAACTCAATAGTTTGAAATGATGATTAACTTTCTTGCCAACAATGGAAGGCAGAAAAGGGTGCAAAAAATTTAAGAATATGCTTCCAATCTTATTCATTCATGGGATGAGGGTGTTGCTTACTAAAGTAATATTGAGTGCCCATCCCAAATTGCCCAGAAGTCAATTAAGAGTCAATCATGTTGCTGTGGGTCTAGAACCACATGTAGGCCCAGCCATGGCAGGTTCCTTCCGTCCAGCAATCAACATGGTCATCATTGGACCCTTAATACCAAAATTCTTTTTTAAAATTGACTTCAAATTTCACCAGGAGAAAGTGTCAAGAGTGTAGTGCTGGAAAAGCACAGCAGGTCAGGCAGCATCCAAGGAGCAGGAGATTCGGCATTTGACCCCAGAACATTTTCCAGATAAACGATTCAGCGATAATACCAGGGGGCGATCACCTCGCCCATCAGGCAAGGAAGAAATTTAATTCAGTGAGAACATCTTACAAAATATTACTAAGGACATACAGCACAGAAACAGGCCATTCTGGTCAACTGGTATTTATACTCCTCTCATAACGCCTTTATCAAAACCTTCTATTTCTTCCTCATTCATGTGTTTAATTGGCTTCCCCTTAAATGCGTCTCCTCAACTAGTCTTTGTAGTTCTAACCATGCTCTCCACTTTCTCCTGAATTTATTTGTGACTGTCTCATATTCTGGTTTATCTGGAGCTGGAAACACCTTCATGTCAACACTATCAAGCACTTTCACAATCTTAAACAAACTTATCAGTTCAAATCTCAGTCTTTTCTCTCAAGAAAGAGGTTCCTCAGTCTCTGCATTCTTACCTGATCATTAGATTGTGCTTTTTTAAATAGTAAATATAGTACATAAAATATCAATACAACTGTGGGAATATTAATAGATGTTTTTCTTTATTTCAGATGTGACCGTAAAGAAGGTCTGATTTTAATTTCCTGACAAGATCAGAGGGGATTAAAATGAGGGCTGAGGCATCTTTTCCACAGTCCCTCCTGTTTTAACTTTTAGGTTTGTAGAGAGTTGTGAGGAGATTGCTACAGGCAAGGAGGTGGGATCTGATGAGCTCATTGGGAACCCGACCCAATTTTACCAACGGGGCAAACACAGAATGAGAGGTGCTGGTGAAATCTGACAGGACTCCTAGCCAACTCCTCAAGGAAACCTTGCTGTCACCCATCTCCATCTCCCACAGCTGCCCTAAAGCTTTGGTCCCCTCCCCACCTTGCAACCAGTGACCACTCCCTCAGCTCCCGAGCGATGTTCTCCTGCCAGTCGAAATGCGTTCTCACTCCTGCTTACATCCTGTCGACTCTCCAGTGGGAGGCAACATTACCAAATCAAAATGAAGCCAGAATATTACATTTGCCAAGGCCTCACACTGGCAGCAGTGATGGGTGTGTTCCCTTCCGACGTCAGCCTGCCACGGATTTAGTAGCTTGGATGAAAGTAATGTACGGGAGGATTGACACATGTAAACCAATGTCTTGTACTTGATACCATGCATAAAGCTGCTGTTTAATGTTAACATGCAAGGGGAACTTGCATTTGTATAGTTTGTGAATATAGTAAGAATATCCAAGGTAAATAACAGGAGATCAATCAAGCAAAACTCGAGACACAGCCCAAGAGCTTTCAGGCGGATGACCAAATGAACATTCAAAGAACAGGGATTTAAGTAATAATATCAATGGAAAATGCTAGAGAAACTCAACAGGTCTGGCAGCAAGTGTAGGGCAAGTTAATGTTCCAAGTCTAACATGAGTTTTCTTCAGAACTAAAGGGCTCTGGAAAATGGTGGATTCTATATTGTTCACAAATTGGAAGGAGGAGCAAATGGAATAGATGATGAAGGTGCCCACAGCAAAAGGCAAAAAGAGTGCTAATGATAGGAGAGAAGTGATTGAGGTACAGAATAGGTGTAAATGGTAGTTTGTAGGTGGGAGTTGAAGAAAGTAGGATAGCTCTGCTGACAGTGAAGTGAGAGACAGTATTGGAATACGGCAAACAAGAATTTCAAATTCAAGGCACTACTGTGTTGAGACCCAACATAGGTCTGAATACAGGCATGGTGTGTGGATAAGCCTTAAGATTACAGCCTGCAGAGGTTTGGATGAGTCCAGGAGAATAGAAAATATGTCATAGAAGTATCAGACTAGTTGAACATGTTTTTTTTTACTTCTCAGTTCAACTTACCGTTTATTTATTTTCTTCTGCTAATATAAGTTAGGGAACCAACTGGGGAGGAGACAAATATACTAAAGAAATAAAGAGGACCAAAACAATTTCAAAGTGATTTACAACAAATTGGCCTCTTGGCAATAATCCAACTTTTTGATCTCTCTTGAGAACATGGTTAAAAATGAAGTAAAGAAAAAAATCATAAGTACTTTATTCAGCTTCTGCATTTCCGTTTATGAGCTCCCATTACATCTTCATAAGCCACGACTTTTGTTCCACTTTGTAAACTGAATGTTCCAGCAGTGAATTGAATGGTATTTACAGTGTTTGAATGTTTGCTGTCTTTTGTCACTCACTAATATCCAAATACTGCGTGGGCTCAGAATCACTGCTGTCTTTTCAAGAAAGTGGACCGAACCTTGCCTGACCAGTACATACACACTATGTTCAGCAGTCAACAAAAACTGTTTTCGTGTCGTGAACTATATCAACTTAATTGTAGAGGAATATATCCAAATATCTTGGCTGGAAGTCATGTGATTACACTCAGAACACTCAACGTTACCCAGAATAAAGCAGTCCACTTGATCAGCAAACCCACCCTCTCATCTGCCACATTGGAACTCACTCCCTCTTCCATCACTGCACATGAGCTGCAGTGCTTACTATTTGGGGGTTGAGGGGGGGACCAGTTGACATAAGGGGAAGTAGTGGTGATATCACTCAACTATTTGTCAGGAGAAACATGTTCAAATCCTATCAAAGAATATAAATCTATTCTTGTTAACTGAGAACTGGGCAGCATGGTGGTTTAGTGTGAGCACTGCTTCCTCACAGCACCAGGGTCCCTGGGTTCGATTCCAGTCTCAGGCGACTGTCTCTGTAGAGTTTTCATGTTCTCCCCGTGTCTGCATGGGTTTCCTCTGGGTGCTTTGGTTTCATCTCACAGTCCAAACGAATGTGTGTTAGGTGAATTGACCATGCTAAACTGCACATACTGTTCAAGGATGTGTGGGTTAGTGCATTAGTCAGGTTAAAAGTAGAGTAATAAGGTAGGAGAATGGTCTGGGTGGGTTACTCTTCGGAGGGTCTGTGTGGACTTGTTGGGCCAAAGGGCCTATTTCCACACTGTAGGGATTCCAACTATCATTGATTGTTGTTTTATCCTGATCACTAAGGTCCTTTAGGAAAGGAAATCTGCTATTTTAATACTGTCTGGCCTACAAGTAACTCCAGACCCATAGCAATCTGGTTGACTCTTAGTTGAAAAGTTGAGTAAGTCATTCAGATCAAGAGTAATTAGGGATGGGCAACAAGTATTGACCTTACCAATGACACCGACATCCCATGGAAGAATCAAAAGAAAAATATACTGCAACAACAAGCCAAAATTTGCTTGTCATCACCTTTTTAGATTAGATTGCCTACAGTGTGGAAACAGGCCCTTCGGCCCAACAAGCCCACACTGAACCTCCGAAGAATAACCCAACCAGTCCCATTTCCGCCTGACCAGTACCTAACACTATGGGCAGTTTAGCATGGCCAATTCACCTGACCTGCACATCTTTGGACTGTGGGAGGAAACCGGAGCACCCAGAAGAAACCATCACAGACACGGGGAGAATGTGCGAAAGCCACACAGACAGTCATCCGAGGCTGGAATCAAACCTGGGACACTGGCGTTATGAGGCAGCAGTGCTAACCACTGAGCCATTGTGCCACCTTCCCAACTCTTGACTTGTACCATCTAGATGAATAAGGTCATTGCACACTTGGGAACATGATATTTTGTGATCCTAAATCATGCCAATGTGGAACTAGATCAACATTCCTCATTGTCGCTGGATCAAAATTATAGAGCGAGCCAAACTGCAAGCAAATGGGGCTAGTAGAGTTTAGGAAACCTGGTTGGCATGGACAAGTTGAGCCAAAAGGTCTGCTTCTATGCTGTATGAGTTTATGACTCAATAACTCTAACTTCTGATCAGTTACACCATAGGAGCACCTTCACCATACATTTGCAATGATCATAGATCATTCAATTTGTTAGATATGAAAAACATCAAGGGTACAAACAGTTTTGGACCTCTTATCTAAGGAAAGGCATTGGAGACAGTCTAGAAAAGGCTTGTTCAGTTAATCCTGATGATGATAGGATGAGAAGGTGAGATTTGTACTCATTTGAGTTTAGAAGAATAAGGGAGGACCTTATTGAAACAAGTAAGATTTGAGGGTGCTTGACAGGATAGATGCTGATGGATTAACTTCACTTGTCAGAAAAGACAATATGACTTCAGAATAAGGAGTTGTCTATTTAGGATAGAGATAAAAACTTTTTCATCTGAGTATGGTGGATCTGTGGAATTCTTTACTGCCGAGAGCTGTTGATGTTGGATAATTATGTATATTCGAGGCTGAGGCAGACAAATTTCCAATCACTAAGGATTATGGGAGAAGGAATGCATGTGGAGTTGTGGGTTATTCAGTCAGTCTTGATCTCACTGATGGGCTGAATGGCCTATTTCTGCTCCGATATTGTATGGTTCAATGATCTTATGGATGTAGAGATTGTGGGGGAAAAAGCCACTGAAGTGGATGACCATGTCTAGGTGAATGATTGAGCAGGTTCAGTGAGTTGGATGGCCTGTACCTACTCTTATTTCCTGTGTTCCAAAAAGGAACCTCAGCCTCGTCTTTTCAAGGGCATCTTGGGATAGGCATTCAGTGCTGAGTTTGCTAATGATGCCTAAATATTAAAATGCTGTAACTCTGGAACTCTGTTAATCATAATGTGGGTCAGTCCACACCAAGTGGACTGCAACATTTCAGTGGTTTACCTTCTCAAGGGCTTGAATAATAAATACTGGCCTGTCAGTGACATCCACATCCTGTCAATGAATGAAAAAGGCCATGTATACTGATACTCACACCCTAAGTGGTAGTTTCCATATTTCTCAGACATAATGACAAGTACCATGCCAATAGCCAATCATCAGCCATACTATTTTGAAGAGCAATCAGTTTGTTTTCACATCATAAAAGTCGGAATTCTAACCTGGATTCATATTGAAATCATTGTGAGAGCAATCTCATCTGTCACATTAATTAAGAGAGGGTAAATCTCCTACAGAGCATTCAAATAGCTAGTGGCACTGATAGGCTGGCCAACAGGCACCCACCATTGTGCAGTGTTTTCTACTTGTATTTAGGTTAGATGACCTCTTCTTGACTCTGAGACTTCAGCAGAGGGGAAGCCTTGGGTGTTATCTTGCCAGGGTTTTGGGCTGTGCATCATTTTGTCTTTTATTGGTCGCATGGTTTCAGTCTTTCCATCTTCTCCCTTTGTCACTTTACCCATCATGCAAGTGCATGCATAAGTAGGGTGGAGAGTCTTTGTAAGAACAATAACTTGGCTTTACATTGCACCTTTATCACGGCAACATGTACCATGGATAGAGCCAAGTGTGGGTGGAGAAATTTCCTCTTACTGTATGTTAACAACATCCATCAAGATAATGGGAGGATTTGCTTTTCTGGTTCCTCCTAGTGAAATTAGAATAGTCAAAAGGAATCCATCAATGAGATATCCACAATCAGCAATGACAGGAAAGCTTCCCACTCTGTTTCCATTTTGCTCACAGTGAGGAGCCATTTGAACAACTCATTGCTTCCAATTCACAGCCCTTAATGACAATAAGGTACAGCTAGTCTGAAACTACCTCTACAGTCTGAAGTCCCAACACGCACCCAAACCCGTCCTATGCAACAGCAACTCTGTACTAGACATGTCAAGGCACAACACTTACCATATAGTAAGCAGCAAAAATCATTTTTCCTAGAAAGTTAAACTCCATTCTTTTGAATCTAAAATGTGATGTAACATACTCTTTCGTTTCTCTGAAGCCAAAGGTAGTGCTGATGTTTCCACTTGTACAAAATTCCAAAACCTGTGGCTGTAAATATACTCACAAATTATTCCAATATGCAGTTCAAGAGAAACTTTTTTACTCAGAGACTGGTGAGAATATGGAACTCTGACTGAGGAGAGTAGCATGGATATATTCAAGGGAAGGTGAGATAAGTACACAAGGGGGAAAATAATAGAAGGATATTTGATATTGCTGGATGAAGATGCAAGGTCCGAGGACACTTTGAGGACCATCAATATCAGCATCAAAGAAATGGTCCATTTCTTTGCTGGAAATTCAGAATCACTCCAGGAAGCTAATCATTGGATTGGATAGAAAGGTTTTGTACTATCCCTGTGTTTTTTATCCTTGGTATTTTGACCAATTACAATCAAATTGCTGAAGTGCATCACTGTCTGACCAATTGAATTAAAAGTTTTCTTTTCAATTATTTAAGCAGTTGACTGTCAAGATAATTGGACACTGTGTGATGCAATAAGCCAAGAGGATGCAAGCCTGCATTGCGACAAAAAATTCCTTGGTGTTGTTTCCTTCTTAAAGTGACCCAAATACCCACCTTTTAATTTTGCACAGGTCGCCTTTGAAGCTTTGTGTTGCAAACAGGGTGAAGGAAATGTAATATCCAAGTGAAAGCAAGCTGCATCTGACCAGCATAGAAGTGGAGTATTGAATGTGTTGTAGTCAAAGTCAGAAGTCACATGACACCAGGTTATAATCCAACAGGTTTGTTTAAAATCACAAGCTTTCAGAACGCTGGTCCTTCGTCAGATGAAGTGTAGGGAGGCACACAGGCACAGATTGGACAGAAATGTATTGGAGGTAGTAAGATAAAAACTAAATTGAAGGCTAAGTCTTGGTTGTCTGTCTCTCAACTGCCAAGGTATAGTTGGAATGTGTCTATCTGCTGCACTGTAAGATTCTGAAAACAACTGAGCAACAATAGGAATAAAATTGCATAGGACAACTGTTACCATGCAATGAGACTGGGATTATCAGAGACAGAGCACTTTTTGGGTTACTCTGTGGTCAGCATGGACCGGTTGGACTGAAGGGTCTGTTTCTGTGCTCTATGACTTTGCAATTGGAGAGTGATTAAAACTCGCTGCCACTCATCCTTCAGAAACAAAGTGTATTTATCCCATCAACAGACGGGAGACACAATGGCCCCCACAATTCCCTTTTCATCAGCCAAAAGAAAATACATAAAAGTGATCTATGTTAGCTTGTTGTCTTAGCGAATTATCAATAAAACATAGAATCTAAAAATCTGCAGAAGAAAACATCCATCAAGATGTGTTACAAGAACATGACAGACTTTTCTGAAGCTGTAGCATTGGCACATATTCCTGGATCAGGTCTGTCCTCTAATGCCACCTTCAACAGAGGGCAGGAATAAAACTCACTTACACTGAGGCTGCTAGACATGACCTGGAGTTATGGCCAGCTCCTGCTCCACTTCCCCCAGCATTCACTGGAAAACAAAATTACATGCATTACTGAGATTTACGATGAATCTCTGCTCAGTAACACAATTGGAAAGACAGAAGCTCTGAGGAGATCCTGACTCTGAGACATAGCTTCCTACAGCGATTCGGTTGTCAGCCCTGAGACTTCATTACTTTTATGTGTTATTTCGTAAGACTGTCATGGAATCATTTGATTCTCCTGCAATTTTGTCTGTGCCTTCTTACAATAAATTGCTTTCATACATCCTTGAAAACATCACAGGGTGAAATATTACCAAGGATTGGGCACAACCCTAAGGCTGAAGAGTTGGCAGGTCATTGAAAGTTTGGTTGTAAAGATGAGCTTTGAGAAAGTTCGGACAGGTGGAGAGTGAAGCACTGAGACAGGAAGGTTTACATAATGTCACCTGCATGTTGACACACACACAAGCCCAGATTTAACCCCATATCCTTAAGCTGGAGTTAAAATTGAGCCCCCACACTCTTACATCACCAGAGGATGCCCTTTGTTCTATTATGCCTTTGCTGATTCTTTTGAAAGAACTTTCTGAACAATCCTCCTTTCCTGCCTGTTTGCACTGACCTTCCACTTTTTTCCCCCCTTTTCAAGGACATATATCCAATATCTTTTGAAAGTTGCTAATGAATATATTTTTCGCATTCTTTCAGGCAGCACATTCTAGATCACAACTTAATATGTTAAAAAACACTCATCATCTCTGCTCCCTTGCTTGACCCTTTTATTGATGTATCTGAAACCAGCATCTGCTAGTTACAAACCCATATGCACCAGCAGATGTATTAAATCTATGGTCTGGAGTGGCAGAAAACCTGCTCTATGTAGCACCAGAAATTCTTCCAATACTCAATTCATTCTCTACATGAATACATTACCCAGATAACTCAAGGGACTGAATGGCCTACTCCTATCACTTACACTTATGGTCTTATGGACTTTCATGCCCCTGAAGCTATATTTAATCACTCAATGATCCATTGACCAGCATGTTTGTTAGTCATTAACCTGATATTTGATGTGTTGTGTGTTGACTTTCACTAGGTTTCACTAACCTCAGAAATTGGAGAAAGCATGTGACAATAATAGTGATTGTTAAGGTGAACATAGCTTATTCTTTCTGATAAATCAACAACCCCATTCAGAGGGAACTGGATAACTCCAAGTGTGGACAGTAGTGCTGTTCAGCAGTGATTGGTAAACAGCTGCTCAGGATATTGGAACAAATGCTCTCACATCTGGTGCTGTTGTTTGTTGGGGTCGGGGCTGTGTTACCCATGTGACACCCGAAGGCAGGCTGCACACACTAGCACACACTGCTTCAGGGCACAAGCCTACATCAGGTCAGGACAGGCTTTACATTGTGTTGTAGCTCATGCAGGGAAAGTGATGCAGAGGGGACAGCAGCACAAGGAAGTGCTATGCATTATTTGTTAAGAGATTTGGAAATCGTGTTAAAGCATGCAGTTGGGTTATTTGGTTACATACTTTACGCCCGGCTCACAAAATGTAAGAGTTCATATTGTGTCACCACTTGCAAATGCCTGAAAGCTTTTCATTCAAGCCATTTCTAACATTTAGTCATTTTAATTTTACAATCCCATCGAATATATGAATCACTTTGTTGATGTATTGTGCATCATTAAGGCTGACACAGATACCCAGGAAGCAGAAAGCATGTCTCCCAAGCAGACAGCTTAAAGTTTTTGTCCTTAGCCAATCTGTCATTCCTCATGACTGAGCGCATGCCACTTTCTTGCCAGCCAGTCTGATGGATGTGGAGTGCCGTGTCTTTGTGCCTCTGGGACATTGGTTCAAATCTCACCAATAATGAGGAGACAAGACGGTTAGTTTTCCTCTTGGCTGTTAAGAATCCTTAGTGAAATTCTGCAGGGTAGGATTCACTTTGTTATCAGTCAAAATAAGATCCAGGTGTAAAACTGCCTTTAAACATGTCACGAATTAGAGTTGATTCAATGGTGTATCATGGAGTCAGCCGGGATAAGCAGAGACGGTGAGAGATGGGAATGTTGGACCAACACAGCAACAGGTATTTCACTGGGCCTGAGTTGAGTGACTACCAATAAATCTAACCACAAATGAGATGATTCAATATAACTGTTTGAGAGGAGTAAAGATACATTATGCCCCTTTGCCTTGAGCATGCATGAATAATTGCTAAATGAAAGAAACTTGTAATATAAAGATGCAAAATTCATATAGAAAGTACTCAACCGCTATTCACTACCATAGTTATTGTTCTTCTGAATGTCTTCTGCTTGTGATGGGATGTAATTCTTCAAACATTAGTTGCATTTCTGTTTGAGGCCTTACTGGTTTTAGTTCTCATAAAGGAGGCAGTATGAGCAGAGTGTCTATTCTGTAAAGACAGTGCTATCTTCATTGAATATAAAAGCACACAGCAGCAGGAATGCTTTCCATTTTCAATCTCCTTGTAGGCAAAGCAGGTACAGGGAAGCTCTGACCTCCCCTGTCACAGAGCTCCCTCAGCTACCATTTAACCGAGGAGAGCCTCCGTTCCTTCAGGAATCCCCGATGCCAGACTTCTGCCCCACACACTCTTGACATCCTCCTGATTCCAGACCATCCCATTCCTCTCAAATTACAATGTTACCCTTCCCACCTCATCCCATTCCTACCCTGTGTCCATCCGACAGCTACCCGCTCTTCATCCTGTTTCTGTCTCCTGCTCCTAACTTCACCCCCAATACACCCCAATATCATCTTGCTCAACCCCCCCAACCCTCCCAAGCCCACCAACACCCTGCTCCGACCACTCCCTCCCCATCATCATCCCTGCTCCTACTAGCCATCCCAGGCACCTCTCATTCTGGGAATGTGTCTGGGTATGTTGCTCTTTGGCGGGTCGGTGTGGACTTGTTGGGCTGAAGGACCTGTTTCCACACTGTAGGGAATCTAACCTAATCTAAATTGCCCATAGTGTTCAGAGATGTGTAGCTTAGGTAGATTAGCCATCAGAAATGCAGGGATAGGGTAGGGCGTGGGTCTGGGTGCGATGCTCTTCGGAGGTGCAGTGTGAACACAATGGGCCAAATGGCCTGCTTCAATACTGTAAGGATTCTATGATTCCAAGTGCTCTTGTGTTGCAGTGGTAACATCCAAAGTCTGTGCTAGAAGGCCTGGGTTTAAGTCCCACCTGCTCTGTGACATGAATCTGTACTGGTTCATTTTGAAAAGTAATTTTGAAGCCGGGGAGGTGGGGCAAGTGTTCTGTGGCACAGTGACAGAGTCCTTAACTCTGGACCAGGAAGCCCAGGTTCATGCCTAACTTGCCACAAAGATATGTTGATTGAGCGGACTTGTATACCATGAGTATGGGGCATTTGTGAGACAATGGGAGTACAGCACAAGTCCCAACTTCGGAAGTAATGACCACGGAGGTGTATATTATTTATATAGAGAGAGTGAGCTGGGAGACGGGGGTAGAAGTTAGCAGACAGAAATTTGTAAGGATGCGCCCTGTGAACAAATCTGCTGTCCAAGAAAGTAATTGTGTCTTGTTGTGTACTTCACTGTCTAGCCTGAATCCATTCTAACAGCACAAAGAGAAGCTTCCTCTCTTTCAACTTTGAACCTGTGTCCGAATGTTTCAGTTTCGTCTGAGCTTATTCAGCACTTGATTTTCTGGGATTAGATTCAAAATCATTGATCACATGGAAAGTTAAGATCATATGATCATAAGAAATGCAAGCTGGAACAGGCCATTCAGCCCATCAAACTAATTCCACTTTCAACAGAATCATGGCTGATCTGGATTGTGGCCTGAACTCCTGGATAAATCCTGAAACCCCCTAGCCATGCCCACCTTCTGATTCTTGGTTCCCTTGTCAATGCGAAGTCTGTCTAACCCAGCCCAACTCCACTGCTCTCTGGGGAGGAGGGTTGCAATGTCTATTGAGCTTCAGAGAGTAGAAACTCCTCCTCATCACCATCTTAATAAGAAGACTGCTTACTTGTAAAGCTAGCTTGGATTTTGGCCCAAGACAGGAAACATTCTCCCAGTATCTTGGAGATAGTGACGACTGCAGATACTGAAAAGTCAGAGTCGATAAAGCAAGGAGCTGGAAAAAGCACAGCAGTTCAAGCAGCATCAGAGGTACAGGGGAGTCAAGGTTTCAGGTTGGGACTGATGATGCGTCCCAACCTGAAACATTGACTCTCCTGCTCCTTGACCTGCTGCGCTTTTTCCAGCTCTACACTTTATCAACTCCTCACAGTACCTGCCCCTCATAGCCCTTCAAAATTTTTTTACCTTTCGATAAGATCACCTCTCAAACTTCTACACTCCAGGCCTAACCAGGAGTCAGCCTCATGAACCTTCTCTAGAGTAGCTCCAATGCAACGGTGCCCTTCCTTAAGTTGGGAAATTAAATTATATACAGAACAATTTCACCAGTGCTTCACAGAGTTGCAGCAAGATTTCCCTACTTTTAGTGTCCAGCAAAGATAAAAATTCCATTTGCCTTCTGAATTACTTGCTGGATCTACACTCAACCAACATAATCTAAGTTAAAAGTCACACAACACCAGGTTATAGTCCAACAAAAGTATTTGAAAGCACAAGCTTTCCGAGTGCTGCTCCTTTGTCAACTATCTGATGTGGAAGCAGCTCTCCAAAACCTTGTTCTTTCAAATAAACCTGTTGGACTATAACCTGGTGTTGTGTGATTTTATTAAACTCTGTTCACCCCAGTCCAACACCGGCACCTCCTCCACATCATTACATAATCGAAGTTAAATACAATGGTTGCTTATCACTTGGCTGCTTGAAGGACGTTAATGTGTGCAATATAATTACTCTTCATTACAAAGAGGACTGAACTGCTAAAGTACATCATTGGCTACAAATTGTTCTGGGATATGCTGAGGTCAAATAAATCTGTTTTGAGGGCATTGAAATTCAACTTTGAGCAGCAGGAAACTGGAGCCAGTGACAAATTGATGTCTACTACACATTTAGTCTTAGCTTTCCATTGGAGTTGAATAGGAAATAAAATCAGGTGGAGGTATGATAAGTTCCTGAATCATTGCTACACATTCTGTGCCACCACTGTTGTTGACTTTCACACATTTTCCCTCTTCTTAACAATCCTAAATTATAATGAGGAATCACAAGGCTCTGGTTAAATCAGTCTCCATTCATTTTAGCAGATCCCCTGGGGGTGGGAAATGGTTTGATGAGATGACAGTACCAGAGGCATTGGGAAGACACTTGTTCAAGTCTTCAATGCAAGACCTATTACACAAACCAATTGGGACTAGAACCCAGTCATAAGGTTTTTTCAAGAAGGTTTTCTTATTGGATATTTATCATTTAAAGTCTGCCATTTCCAGTACTGAGCTAAAACACTGAACTAAAATTCCTGATCCAGAATCTGACTGATTACCCAAAAGGTGAATGGCATAAGACCAGAGGACACAGAAGCAGAAGTAGGTCATGTGACCCCTCGAAGTAGGTCATGTGACCCCAATGAGATCATGGCTGATCCAATAATTAAGATTAGATTAGATTAGATTCCCTATAGTGTGGAAACAGGCCCTTCGACCCAACACCGACCCTCCAAAACGTAACCCACCCAGACCCATTTCCCTCTGACTAATGCTCTACCTTTTCCCCATAATCTTTGATTCTCTTACTGATTAAAAATATATCTCAGCCTTGAATATACTTAACCACCCAAACTCGACTGCCCTTTGCAGCCAGGAATTCCAGATTTGCCAGCCCCTGAGAGAATTAATTCCTCCTCATCTTTGTTTTTTAAGTGGGTGACCCCTTACTTTGAGATTATGCCCTCTCATCCTCGACTCTCTCTCGCAAGGGGAAACAAGCCTTCCCCATGTAAACTCTTGAGTGTCTAAGAAAATCTTATGTGTTTCAATAAGGTCTCCTCTCATTCTTCTAAACTCCAAGGAATACAGGGACAACCTCTCCTGATAAGAGAATCTCCAAAATACTTATTTTTAGATTGTAATTCCCTACAGTAAAACAGTGATTGCACTTCAGAATTACTTCATTAAATACAAAGTGCTTTGGAACATCCTGAAATGGTAAAAAGCGCTATATAAATGCAAATATTGTATTCAAAGTGCGAAATATGTGGTTGAACTGCATCATTAAACTCTATCATTGTTTCACATGTTTATTTATTTATGTTTATATTTATTCAGTCACAGGCACTGCTTAAGAGGACTCCTCACTCCTAATTTGCCCACAATAACAATCTCGTGATGTGAGGCTACAGGGCTTGTGAAGCTCTTTATCTTCATCACAGTTCAACCTTTTCAGTTCACTGTGCCTCACGTAACACCAAGAATGCCATATGAATCATGAAAATAGGTTTTCTTCATCAAAGCCACCATCAAATTCAACTTCACTGAGTCCGCAGTTAGCTGCGAGTACTGAGTGTGGGTCTACCTGATGCATTCACATGTAGCTATCATGCAATAAGCAATTGCTTCCACAGGGAGGCAGGAAATCCCATAAAACGAAAGAACCTCGAGACTAAAACAGCTGTTGTAAAAACACAACAACTTCTATAATTTTTATTGGAATATAAACATTGTAATCTTATGTTAAGCCCAGTGACAATAAATAATTACTTGTTTTTCCTTGCATGTTCATCTCAACGACAATAATTACCTACCTGAAAGATATCCAAACGACATTTTACAAGTCAAACTTTTAGTGTCAACCTAATCATTCCCATCACAATCCTTAAGATGGCTAAAGCAATAGACAAATAAAGTTGAAACTCACAGTACCAACTACTGGCATCCTATCAAGCCTGGTACTCAGTGACACCATATTGAAGTGACATTCTTTAATTGACTGCTATTTTACTGACTTAAAATTGTGACCAGTTCAATCACAATTGGGGCTTTGACAATGCTTCCAATGCAGCAGTTCTCTTCCAGTTTTGTAACATTAAGCTCAGTGACTGGCATTAACAATCCACTTCTAGTCTGGTAGCAACCACTATTTCGATGCAGGAAACACTTAAAGTGGAAGTATACCCTTGGTCCTGCAAACTGTTGATTGAGTTTTTGTTCCAGGTGGGGACACAGCATCACTGAAGCTAGGAGTCTCCCAGAGTGCAGTAACTAATAAAGACCAGACTGCAGCTCATTTACAGTCACCTCAGTGCTCGCTTACAAGTTGCTGAGACACACTAAAAGTTTGGTCTTGGATTTCCCCGGAGGATCCCCCATGGTACCAACATAAGTACTACTGCCACCACACGAAATTGAGACAAACACTATTTTGTGGCCATAACTAAGTCATCCTTAAGTGACATCAAACATATGGTCAATGATATAGGAATTTTTCACATTGTTAAATTAGCACTTTCTCTTACCTATTACCCTTTTTGACACGTGTGCATTACTGTCTCATTAAATCTGTGAAAAGCAGCATTTGATAAAAGCACATTACTGGTATATGTTCATTGGATAACATTGAAGGCTGTAATTATCAAGCTACTATTGTGAAGTTTGCGATGAAGTCAGTATGAACTAGCAACTATATTTATTTGGGCTAAAAACAACTTTTTATTTAACAGCTCAATGTTCACTTATCACCTCCATCTTGCAGATTGACCTACTTTTCCTGACTAGATATTTTTTGTTTACCCTGTTTTATGATAGGGGAAACAACTAGTTACTGACGTAGATTCTTGGGTCAGATGCCATTTGCCAGCATGATGTGGTCTACGTGGTGCCCTATATATGGGATTAGCTCATGTTACATATATCATCGAGACTGGGTTCTTTTTGAGGTGAATGTGTTGACATTTAGTCAAACTGAAGCGAACTTACAGTAGACGTTCACCAAGCAGAACTCTGAATAATGCAAGGATCTTCAAAATGGGGGTCTCACTTGTGTGCAAGGTCTGGATTAATGATGTGGATCCAACAATCACTTCATGTTGAAAGCCATTATTAACCCACGAAACAATAATACAGATACTTTACATCAGCTTGTTCAGATTGTTACAACACATGCTTGGGGCAGGTGGGACTTGATCCCAGACTTTATGGTGCTGAGGTACAGACATGAGCACTCTGTCAAAACGCCTGAGAGGCAGCAGTATATGCTTACACCAGTTGTGTATTGAGGTGCTCAAAGAAGAGCTCATCCCTGGGGGCTTGGGAAGCTGAACAAATCCTTCTGCCTAACTTTGTATGACATAGCAATGATGTTCCTATGGGCTCTGGTTTTACTCCTTTCTGACCCTTATCCCTGATATAGAGGGTAGTACCTCGAAGTGGGTCATCACCTTTCAGTACCTCATCATTCCCAACTTGACTGCATGTGACCACATCCCAGAAGGAAAACCAATAAAACCTGTGAATGACACATGCTGTTCCCTCTTGTCTCTTCAGCCTCAAAAACAGATCCCGAGTACAACCAATAAGTTCATTCCAAGTTTTACTGGTAGATTTGAATGTAATATTTTTCATTTCTCCGTGAGGGGAAGTGGGACCAAGAGAAGGGAATGTTTAAAATGCTTACCTGCAATGGAAGTAGTGTTTGCATGTCAGTAAGACAGGATGTAATCCATTTGTATATATCCAGAGAGACCTTTGTCTATCAGAGTTGTATGGACAGAGTGTCTGTTGGTGCAATTATTCTGGCTAACCTTCGCAATGACATGTCCTGACATGTCTGCATCCATCTGTTTTTGTTTAGTTAAAATGATCTTTAATTATAAAACATAAAACTTAAAGGTCATGTCTTTGATCAAAAATATTTCCTTCCATCCTGGTGTCCTCCGCACTCTCAATCTCTTACCACAGGGTCAGCTCCACGCTCTTCCACAACTGGTTGCCTTTTATTTGCAAACAAAAAGTACAAACTACATTTTTTAAAACTTGCAATGTAGCAGAAATACAATACTATTGGAACTAGTGGTATTATCACTGGACTATCCAGAGACCCAGGTAATGTTCTGGGGACCTGGGTTCAAATCCCGCCATGGCAGATGGTATAATTTGAATTCAATAAAAATCTTGAATTAAGAGTCTGATGGTGATTATGAATACATTGTCAATTGTCAGCAAAACCCACCTGGTTCTCTAATATCCTTTATGGAAGGAAACTGCCATCCTTACGTGGTCTGGCCCACATGTGACTCCAATCTCACAGCAACGTGGTTGACTCCTAACTGCCTTATGGGCAATAAATGCTGCCTAGCCAGTGACACCCTCATCCTGTGAATGAATAAAGGGGGAAAAAAATACTTTACAACGGATCAAAAATATGAGATAAATCAAAATGCCTGACAGTGGAGGAGAATGCATGAGGAACAGACTGGATAGATAACCAACATTGTGTTGTATGATGCACTGAGATTTCCAAATGACAATGACAGCCTTGCAGAAAATATCCATGGACTTTGCAATACACAAACGTGCTCTTTTGTCAAGAGTATACGTTGGTCTTTATACTCCATCTTCCTTCATTTCACTCCATCAACACATCTTTCCACTCCTTTCCCTCTTATATATTTGTCTGGGCTCCTCTTAAACACATACACACCATTCATCTCAACCACTCTGTTTGATACAAGTTCCACATTCACACCACTCTCTGAGTGAAGAAATTCCTCCTGAATTCCGTTCCAGATTTATCAGTGATTATTTTCCATAATTAGCGCACATCCCTAAATTGGGATGACACCAACCTTGGAATCCAGTCTCTCTGAGTGACAGAAAGTCAGTGCCTTGAGATTCATCCTGACTTCTAGTTCCTGACTGCTATGCAAGCACATAGATACATTCCAGTTTAAAACACTATGAGGTTCTGAACTTACTGGCATGGTAGAAATGATTTCACATTGTGCCCATGGGTTACTGTGTGCCCCTAAACAGCATTGACCTGCACATCGAGCAGAGTCACCCTCTTAGCTGTATTCTCACCTTGCTGTATTATTCAATGTAACAAGGGCTCACAGCAAGATCAATGTGGAGCTTCTAAGTAGATTAAATGGAGTGATAGTCAAGTTCAATAGCAGGCCCCAATGGGGGAGGATTTCCTATAGTTGCTCACTGCTGCTAATAGCATGGCAAACATGTTATGAACACAGTGGAGATCTTTTCAAACACATTGATGACGTGGTTACCCCTCAGAGCACAGGAATTCCATCCTCCTCATATTTTTTTTGTTGTGTAATGAGCTGAGCAGCAAAACTGTCCAATGGTGCAATAGACAGGAATGGAAAATAAAACTCTAAAGGCATTAAGGTCAAGTGGGCTCCTATTTTCTGGATGGAGATCAAACTCCCAGGATTGCAGGTAACTAGAAAATGGAGGAGTATCCAGGTCAGGTGGGATCTCCGCTCCACTCCTTGTGGAAAGTTTAGGAGCTGCAGGCAGATTCTTCTGCCACTCCCAGGGAAATGGTGGGGATGGGGAGCATCAAAGGTTCTGCATGATTTCGAGCTGTGACCCTTAGAACTGTGAGCTGGTCTGTATGTTTTAAACAATCCCCATGTCTTCCTATTCACGGAGCAATGCAATGGTCATGTCACTGGGCTAGTAATCCAGACAGTGTGATGCTGGAAAAGCACAGCAGGTCAGGCAGCACCGGATGAGCAGGGGAATCGATGTTTCAGGCATCGGCCCTTCATCGGCATCTGTAGTCCTCACTTTCTACCGGTAATCCATAGCCCAGGCGACTGGTTTTGGGGAACAGCGGTTCAAATCCTGCTGGGGAAGTTGAATTCAGTTAATGGAGAATGGAATTGGGAGTCCACATTGGTGGGATCACCTCACTGTGACAGTAGATGTGGGTACCATTAGGAATTATCTTATCAGATTGCTGGGGTTGAGGGAGAGAGGACAGTTAGACCTGGAAAAGTTCTATGCACCATGCCCATGAGACACGGCTCTAACTTGCTGCTGGCATGTTGTGGAATGGTGGTGGTGAAGACTGGACACCAGCTGTTGAAGAGAATGTGAACTCCAACCTTGTGTTGGCCTTAGATTCATGAGCAGCACTCTGGCTTCCGCTACAGAAGGTCACTGGTTCAAAGTCTCCTTCCTGACACATCATCATGTGGTGTGGATAGACCCTCTTGTGCTTTAACAATACAGCATTCCATCAGCTGAAAGATTAAATCAAGGCCCTGTTTCTCAGATGGGTGTGAAAGCTCCCATGGTACTGTTGAAGAGCCGTGGAATTCTTCTTTGTTTGCTAGGTAACATTTAAAATCAGTAAATGTCTAGAAATATATATAGTCATGAATATCATGTTGGCCCTGCACAAGTTGGATACAGCATTTCCTACCTTACAATATTCACTGTGTTCCAGTGGCTATAATGTACATTAAGATTTTCTGAGATTGTTTAAGGCACTTTACAAATACAGCTTCTTTATCTTTCCTTTTACATAATATAAATCCAAATGAGGAAGATGTTATCTATAAGACATCTCTGTGTTCCTCTCCAAGTCACTCTGAGAATGTATTCCAGGAGGACACCAGCGTCCATGGAGCCCGACATTTCACAGATGTTTGAAGCTCCAACAACTCCATCCAATATAGGAATGAAATGTACAAAATTCACTGGTGGGGCACACTGCAGCCCCATCACCCTGATCCAGACTCCCTCCAACTGTTCCCGCTGGAACCATTAACTGCTGCTCAGTCTCTGCCCACCATTGACAAACACCAGGAGAATGGAGGTCAGAGTTCAAGAAAAAGTGCCCTGTGGCCAGCCACCACAGTCCAGAATCACCTCTGTTTTGGGGGCTAGCGTTGTTGACTGTCATGGTAAAAGAACCCTTGTGTGGTTTCCTGTCGCCATTTTCTGTTCACAACAGTCTCCTGCGAAATCCCTTTATCATGCTCAAGCTGCTCTTTTCCCATTGGAACATAGAACAGGAACAGGCCCTTCGGCCCACCATGTCAGTGCTGACCATGATCCCATCCTAAACTAATCCATCTGCCTGCACATACTCCATATCTCTCTATTCCCTGCCTGTTCAAGTGTCTATCGAAACACTTAAACATTGCTGTTGTATCTGCTTCTAACACGTCCCTAGCAGTTCATTCCAGGTACCTACCACTCTCTGAATTGAAAAGAAACTTTCCTTATAAATCTCCTTTAAACTTTCCTCTTAAACCTACACCCGCCAAGAATTTGACATTTTCTCTCTGGCAAAAAGACTCTGACTATCCACCCTGCCCATGTCACTCATCATTTTATATGTTTCTGTCAGGTCACCACTTAGCCTCTGATGCTCTAGCGGAAGAACATCTAAGTTTATCCAATCTCTCCTTATAATTAATACACTTCAATCTGAAGCTTCATATCCTTCCTTCAGTGTGGTGACCAGTCTGCACGCAATACTTCAAATGTGACCTACCTGATGTTTTATCTACCTGCAACATGACTTGCCAACTTTTGTATTCAGTGCCCCAATCAATGAAGGCAAGCATGTTGTACGCATTCTTTATCATCTTATCCACACGTGCTGCCACTTTCAGGGAGCGATGATCCCTCTCTATACTTATACTCTGAAGGGTCCTGCCATTTATTGTATACTTTCTTCTTGCATTTGACCTCCCAAATGCATCACCTCACACCAGTCCAGATCTGTCATCTCCCCACCCAATTTTTCAACTGATCTATATCCTACTGTATCTTTTGACAACTTTCCTCAATCATTTATATGTACTACAAACAACAGAGGGCACAAAATAACATTCCTGCTGCAGCACTCGAAGAAAAACAACAGGGCTCCTTCATGGTTGGATGTACAGAGTGGGTAGGCAGAGCCCAAAGCATTGCTGCTAGGGATGATGATCACTTGATGTCCAAATGTACATTTCACATACAAACAGACACTGTCCCGAATTCCTCTGCATGTGTAGCTTTAGACAGTAGCAGATATCATTCTTCAACAAGTGATCTCAAGAGGGCTGCAGGTAAGTGCCAGTTTCTTACATCATCTCACCTTTTTGAGGGCAGTGATATGAACCATGTGGACACCAGGTTACATTCAAATCTCTGCACTTCCCACACCAACCTTCAACATCACACTCAGCCGATATCCTGTAGTCATAAACCTACACCACATCCTCTTCTCTCCTTACATCACCATGGGAATGTGGAAACCAGAGAGATAGACCAGTGAGCAGGATGCAGTGAGCAATTTGAAATGTATAGACACATCAACTGACTCATTGTCTGATCCTCCCCTCAGTTTCCGCCAGCACCCTGGTGATTCGAACTCAGTCAGCAGTCCTGCTAACCTCACACTGTATACTGATTCCTGTCCCCTCTATTAATATAAACACCAGCCAAACAGCACCACTCGCAACAGGACAAGCAAGAGTAGCAAGCCCTCTGTTTGATTTCCTTTGTCCACTTGCAAATACATTTCTCCACAATTGGGCACATCATGTACACTTCCCATCAACGAGTCATAAAAGTCACCATTATGAATGCAAAGCTACATCAAATTCCAGATATTTTGCATCAACCAATTCAAACATGTTATGACACATTACTGGAGCGAGCGGCTCTTTAGCCTGTGCTCCCTAAATTTCAGAGGACATCCAACATGAGAAATCGATTAGCAAGTGAGATGCCAGAGGATCCTTGCTCTACCTGCCTTCTTCCTTTGGATTCCTTGTGGTTGCCCCTTCCCTTTCTGACTCATAGTCCTAGCCAATGGTGTAACCATCTTTATGGAAGTATTGTCCATGTAGCTCTCAGCCCCATTTTGATTTGATTTCTTCTTGTCACATGTGCTGAAGTACAGTGAAAAGTTTTGTTCTGTGCAGAGTACATGCAGATCCTAACATGCAAAGTGCATAAGGGTAATAGAACAGAGCAATGAATACAATGCAGAGAAGGTGCACAAAGAGTGAGATCAGGATAAGATTTGAAATTTGCGAGGTCCATTCAGAAGTCCAATAACAGTGGGGAAAAAGCTGTTCTTGAATCTGTTGGTCCATGCATTTATATTACAGCAATTCTGACCACTGCTCAAGCTTTAACATTGGGAGCTTACATTTCTACAGTTGGTGACAACTCCTACTCATGTAGATGTCTAGCTGACCATTAGTATTTTTTTGATCTTTTTACAAACTGGAGGTCATACGTTCTACACAGCTGAGCTGTCCTGTCATGCCTTAACCTTACTTCACTTCAGATAACTTTATTTTATTTTGGTTTACTGATATAAACTATGTTTACTGACATTAGCTTAACATACCTTACAATTCCTGATAAACCTTACTGGAACTGATACATCCATCCATAACTTAGTGCATATACTCGTTACAATTAAAGCACCTCTTTCCCCCTTGCACTGAATTTTCATTTAAACAAAATTTGTTACTGACTCAGTCAACGTCTCACTCAGGCATGGTTCCCTGACCGTGAGTCCCTTACTAATGAGAAATATTTTAAAATGCATTGAAAATTGTGTTTGTGATATCCACTCAACCCTAATGTGAGGAAGATGAAGAATATGGTCAAAGCATATGCCCACTTGTGTACTTCCAAATAGCAGCCATTGTTAGCAAATGGTCTATGGAAGCCCTTCAGAAATGGCCATCATTTTGGCCAGTTTTATGCCATTCTCATAAGCACTTCCACCAAGTTTTCCACAAGACAGTCCCTTTGGAGATGTTCCCTGAAGACTTGACTGTGGAAGAGGGTCTAAACTGCACAGAGACTGGGACATCCGTGTTGAGTGAATGCGTCAGAGAGTCAATCTCTCAGCAGAGAGCAACTCGAGCAGAAATGGTTTAATCTTCATTTCCCGACTTATTTTCAGCTGAACATTTCCCCTCTTTTTGGATACCAGTAGTGCGTCATTCCATTTTAAAGGGACATTTGGAATTTTATTTAACAGAATAATCTAATCTAAAACAATCTCAAGTACAAACTGTTTTTTTCTTTAACTGTTGTGGTTACTTTTATTGTATCTGGCATAGTGATCATGGTGTCAGAATCAGCTCATACGCAATCCTCTCCATCTGATTTTTGAACATGCTGCTTTTAATAGATGCTAGTAATCTATTCGTTAATTCAAGGATTGGCTTAAAATTAACTTGGAGGTGCTGATAAGTTTCATTTGCACCTTAAACTGAGGATTTGTGTTTAACTGATCGTTATCAGAGTCATAGAATCACAAAGCTGTGTAGCACACTTTGGTCCAATGCTGACCAGATATCCTAAATTAATCTAGTCCCATTTGCCAGCATTTGCCCTGTATCCCTCTTAACCCTTCCTGTTCATGTATCCATCCAGATGCCTTTTAAATTTGTAATTATATCAGCCTCCACCGCTTCCTCTGGGAATCATTCAATACACGCACTCCCCCACACTTGAAAATGTTGCCCCTTAAGTCCCTTTTAAATCTTTCCCTATCACCTTAAACTTATGTCCTCTAGTTCTGGAATTCCCCACCCCAGGGAAAAGACCTTGTCTATTCACCCTATCTATGCCCCTCATGATTTTATAAACCTCCATAAGGTCACCCCTTAACCTCTGACATTCCAGGGAAAACAGCCTCAGCCTGTTCAGCTTCTCCCTATAGCTCAAACTCTCTTTCTGAACCCTTTCAAGTTTCACAACATAGCAGTTAAGAAAAACAAAATCAAAGTAATAGAATGATCTTGCAGTCAATTATGATGCTGATAAAATACATTTTAATCTAAAATCTAAATTAGAAATTAAGTAAAATACACAAGCTACAGAGTTATAAAGGAAGTAACAGTGAGACATGAGAAAGATAGAGCAGAAAGGTGGAAAATGTAACTATGGAACATTATAGGCATACAACAACAATAGTTTATATTTATATATCAGTAATCCCTGATGGTGTTGGTCTGGTGTTATTGCCGTTAGACTACTAATCCTGAGATTCTGGTAATGCTCTGGGGATCCAGGTTTGAAAGCTGCCTTGGCAAACGGTGGAATTTGAATTCAATAAATATCTGAAATTAGAAGTCTCATGATGACCATGAAACCATAGTCGAATGTCCAGAAAAACCTCATGTGATTCATTAATTTCCTTTTGAGAAGGAAACCACCATCCTTATCTCATTTGACCTACATGTGAGTCTGGATCCAGAGCAATGTGGTTGACTCTTAACTTTTGTCTGGGCAATCAGGGATGGGTAATAAATGCTGCCCAGCCAGCAACACCCACACCCCATGAATGAATTTTAAAAAGGGGAAAAAAGACACAAGGAGCTGCACTGAAGTGCTGTCAAACAAAATCTGTCTCTAAGTAATGCAGGATAGCACTTGGTCTACATGTTAAGTGTTAATCCATGACTTAAAGAAGAAGAAGAAAGAAGTTGGAGAGTGGGAAGATTTAGGGGGAATTCCAAACCTAACTGTGATACCTCAAGGTCAGTACATCAATATACCTATGGAAGAAATTCCAATCTTAGCCTGAATCACTTGAATAATGACAGGCTATGAGTATCATGCCTTCTGTTCTAATCTAATCGTTTAATGTTAATCCAGACTCTTACATGCCTGTGAATGCAATGTTTGTATATAAGAGTTAGCTGTAATAAATGTCTGATGGATTCTTCAAAACCATAGTATCCATGCTCAGTTTCTACTGTTATGAAGAATAACACAAGCTTTGCTACATCAGGTACAATACCCTGCTGGAGGTAAACCCACTTCATGAGGGTCTAGGCAGCTGAAGGCACAGTTGCTAATGTTGGGGCAAGGAGCTGGAGAACATTATATTGCAGAATGATATGACAGTGAAAGGATGTGGAGAATAGAAGAACAGGCTGGAATGAAGGTTGTTGACCAAGTAAGAGTGGTCGGTTGACTAAGGAAGATCATAAATATTACTGGCTGATCAAGCAGGCTAATACTGGGGTCAGCCAGAAAGCAGAAAGTATGTGCGGGAAGAGTGGGTTGGTTCAAAGGGCCAAAGCAAAATGGTGGAAATGTTAAGGACACCGGGGGAGCAGAAGGAATAAAGCATGGGTTGAATGGGACCACCAAGGTTGCTGTATCGCTTTTATTGTTGTGATACCAATGGACTGACTTAGTGCCTTTCTGTCTTCTGACAAAACAAGAAGTGAGTCACACATTTTGACCTTTAAAATGTACTTCACAATAAATTTGTGATTTGACCAGTACTATCCCTGCACTATAGGGGCTAAGTTTCTGTTTCCTTTTAATCAGCAGCTATTTATTTTCATGCATAATATTTATGATAAGATATTTACACTGTTTAAATCATGTTTACACTTCAACAAATTATTGCACATCTTGATTTTTTTTACAGTAATGCAGTAATATGTCTGCTTGTTCTATTACAATCTGTATTTACATGAATGGTACTAACATGTTGCACACAACACAGTGAACCTTCATTTAGTTCCAGCTTAATGTGACCCCTGAACTCTGAAATCCACTTGTAAGTAAGTTCAATGCCAAAAGAAAATCTCCATCCATACCTTCCTTTCAAACAATAAACTTCAGAATGTTGTTCTTTTCGAATAACACTTCAGGCTGTTTACTTTGTATGATATAATCAAGGTTTCTGAGAAGGGAGAGTAACACTTTCACTTCTGAAACCTGAGTTCAGAGCAAGTCTACTTTATCAAAAATGAAGATCTCTTCTCTATATTGGCTAAAGTGAAACGAGCTTGATCAAAAGTTACCCAGATCCTCACGGTGTATCCTGGAGGCCGTGAGATAAATGACGTGCCATGTTGAAATGTTGCACAAGCTTAGCCTAATCTATCTGTATTGGCAGTCATTCTCCATAACGGCAAAAGCTCTAATAACGTTTACCATCCTGTTCTTATTTCATTTTTCTTTAAATTCATTCATGGGATGAGGGTGTCACTGGCCAGGCAACATTTATTGCCAATCCCTAATTGACCAAAGGACAGTTAAGAGTCAACCGCATTGCTGTGAGTCTGGAGCCACATGAAGACCAAGCCACTGTAAAGATGGCAGTTTCCTTCCCTAAAGGACATAGTGAATCCAGTTGGGTTTTTCCAACAATCGCCAATGGATCCATGGTCATTTGACTCTTAATCCCACATTTTTTAATTGAAGTCAAATTCCACCAACTGCTGTGGCAGGATACATCTCTGGATGAATGGTCCAGTGATAATACCACTGGGCTATCACCTTCCCTGAAAACCTATTCGATCTCTTCAAATGTTGTCATTGTTACTGCCTCAGCTACTAACCTCAGAGCTGAAGCTACGGTATGCAACTCACTTTGTGAAGAAGTTTCTCCTGTTCTCTACTCTAAAACCTTGTACCTGGGGTCCCTCAAGCACT
This sequence comes from Hemiscyllium ocellatum, assembly GCF_020745735.1. Classification (NCBI taxonomy): domain Eukaryota; kingdom Metazoa; phylum Chordata; class Chondrichthyes; order Orectolobiformes; family Hemiscylliidae; genus Hemiscyllium; species Hemiscyllium ocellatum. The sequence goes on along the minus strand of NC_083436.1, from coordinate 33,366,640 downwards.
GGAAACAGTTTGTCTGCTCTGTTTCATTCTATCCTCATGTTAAGCACTTTTATCTCATCACTCTCATAAGACCCGATGTTTAATTATATAAATCCAGAAGTGCTCTCATGCACAACTGAAGGTTTTTCTTCCATCACCGAATCATCCATGGAATTTTTTCAACTATTAATCACCACCAGGAAGTCATCTGTGGTTTCTGATTGATTAGTTTACACGCAAAGCCCATCAAAGGTAATGTAGATGATCGAAAGTGAGGGAGAGATAGGGAGAAGGGGAGGGAGCTAAATCAGAATGAAGTTGAAAAGGGGACACTTAGTTTTTAGATTCTTTCTTTATGTGCATATCACCAAGTATGAGGAAATTACAAATGACAAGCTGTTCCAACAAGAAATTCTGACATTTGTATTCAGGCATGTTGTTGGGCAGCAGTGAGGGAGATTTACCTCAAGATTTTCATGATCAACCTGGGAGTACCTCGTGGTAACACCAAAAGATGTGGGAAAGTGATTTTCTGATAAGTCATATATATTTTTTCAAAAATGAATGAGCCCATTTCACGTCAAAGTCTATAATATTACAGATACGTCAGAGAAATATTGAATAGTAATTACAGAGCAGACATACTGATATATAGGGTGTAGTTTTGATATCAAACCTACAGCTCAGTGAGCAAACCTACACCATAAACCTCAACCTGAGCTACAAACTTTGCGAAATACTGATATATTTCTGTGGCTCAGTTCATAAAGCTCTTGCCTCTGAGTTAGAAAGTTGTAGGTTCAAACTCAGCTCTAGAGACTTCAGTGTAAAAGTAAAGAGTGATGATGCAGGGCAGAATTGAGGGAATGCTACACTGTTGATGCTGCTGGCTTATGAGTGAAACATTAAGCTGAGGCCAGTTTGTTTTTCCACATGAACATAGAAGACTCCGTGACACAATTTCAAGGGCAGGCAGGCAAGTCAGTCCCTCGTAATCCTGGCCATTGTTCATCCCATGGTCAGTATCCTGCTCACAATGGAAAATTGTCTGGGGGGGGTCTGCTGTTTATGGGATCTTGCCATGCACAAATTGGCTGTTGGGATGCCTATATTGCAACACTTTAAAAGCACTTATTGACCGTAAAGCACTTCACAGAAATCTTTAGATTTTACACAAGCATGTTCAATTAATTATGCAAGCATCTTGTAAAATGAATAGATGAGATAAGTCGGTTGGGCTTACCTGATGTCTGATGAATCATGTCGCTTAAGATATATCAATGCAAGCAGTAGATTGTCGAGTGTGCTTTGATGCATTTTTTCAATGCCATATGGCTACCTTTACTACTATTATTTTCATCATTTCTCATATAAACAATTCGGGCTAGAATTGCTGGAGGTGACGTGTATTCACAGAGCTTCAAAATGGTGTTCATAGCCTGCATACAGGCCTGTGGGTGTATTGTGCTGGATGGGATTCCACTCCTTCAACATCCAGCTGGTATGAGGTGTTACAGTTATGAATTTTATAGGATTGTTAAGGTTTGGGAACATTTCTTTATATTTAATGAGAAATGAAGGTGAAATAACTGCACAAAGGCTGGTATCCTGTCACAAAGTCACCCTTAGTTTAAATGATTTGGAGGTGCCGGTGTTGGACTGGGAGTTGGGAGGAGAGGCGGTGTACAAAGTTAAAGATCACTCAACACCAGGTTATAGTCCAACAGGTTTATCTGGAAGTACTAGTCTTCGGAGTGCTGCTCCATCATCAGGTGGTTGTGGAGTATAAGATCTTATACTCCACAACCACCTGATGAAGGAGTAGCACTCCAAAAGCTAGTGCTTCCAGATAAACCAGTTGGACTATAACCTGGTGTTGTGTGATCTTTGACTTTGTTTAAATGTGCACGGAACACTGGCAGTGGCCAACCAGCTCTGAGTCAGTCCCTGAACTGAGGAGATTCAGAATCCCCTGTTTATATTTTTTCTTAACTGAGGGGACTCTAATTTCCTGGTTATGTTTTTTTTAAGAAAAGAGAACAAAAACCAAAAACACAAATAAGAAGGAAAAAAAAGGCAAGTGTCTCCTTAGTCAAGGGTACATTTTTCCCCTTCAGGACACTGGCTTTGACCAGGAGAAAGTGAGGACTGCAGATGCCGGAAATCAGAATTGTGAGAGTGGTGCTGGAAAAGCACAGCAGGTCAGGCAGCATCCGAGCAGCAGGAGGATCAACAAAGGGCTTCTGCCTGAAATGTCGATTCTCCTGCTCCTCGGATGCTGCCTGACCTGCTGTGCTTTTCCAGCACCACTCTCTCGGCACTGGCCTTGACTAGCCAGCTTGAAGTCAGACCTCTCCTGGTTATATTTTCTTTATTTGTCTCCTTGGTCATGGGAGCTCTCTTCTCCTGCAGTATACATGGCTGTGTGGCTAGTCAGCTCAGAGTCAGTCCTCAACTGGGGAGATTCTAATCTCCTGGTTTTATTTTTTTTCAGTCCTTAACAGAGGAGATAATCCCCTGTTTATTTTTTTTCTCTCTGTAAACCACCGCCTGCCCCCCCACACTACTGCCTAACTGCAATACTTTCCCCAGCACCCAGGTTGTGTCTGTGCAGGTGTCCCCTGTTTGTTTTTTTGTTTTTTTCTTTTTTTTCTTCAGAGGCAGCTCTCAGAGAGAACAGAACCCCTGACTCTCCTTTTTTTTAAAAGCTCTCACACTACCGCCTAACTACGGTAGTGCTTATTTTTCCTCAGCACCCATGTTGTGTGTGTTCAGGTGTCCCCTGTTTTTATTGGTCAGCCAGGGCTTCCTGCTTGGTCCCAGTTAACAACCTCAATCAAGGATCATGTAGTCAATGAGATCCACTTCGTTCCAATCACCACAGAAGGGCATTAAGTAACCTATTTTGACACCTGCCTCACAACAGACCTAAGTGACATGGCTGTTAAAAGGGATAAAAAGGAGTCTTGAGTTGTTTTGCTGGAAAGGAAGTGGAGGGTATTTACATTTGGACATAATGGTGGCTGTATCTGTATCTGTATCTGTATCTGTATCTGTATCTGTATCTGTATCTGTATCTGTATCTGTATCTGTATCTGTATCTACAGTGATTGTTGTCTGTGTTAGAAGTGCAGGTCCTTTTAAGAGCCAAACAGCTCCTCAGTTAGTTGATGCTCATTGGACTTTATATTTAAGAACTGCGTTCTTCTCCCAGGGGTGTAAGCTGATGGGCATTGGTTTCTGAACAGGGAAAGGGTCCAGAAGGGAACAGTGGATGCTGGTGTTTGTGCTAAGCTATACATTTGCAATAAAATGCTTTTAAATGTTTGAAAGTCTTTCGCTGCCTAATTAAACATTTGGATATTGGTCTGTTAAACAAACAGACTGCTAGTCTCTAAAATCACAGGAAGATATGAAGAATACACAAACAAACAAATCAGGAGCAGGTATAGGCCACTTCACCCTCTGAGCTTGTTCCATCTATCAATAACATCATGGCGAAGCTAATTACTCCACTTTCCCATCTACATCCTACAACCTTTAATGTCTTTGCTTATCAAGCATCTATCTACTTCTTTCTGAAAATGTATTCAAAGGCTCTGACTCTCCTGCCTTCTAGTGACATATGATCCTCTATGATGCCATGTTAAGTAGGTGATTTTTCTTTCAAACTGAGACCTTTAATTTTAGATTCTCCCACAGAAGAATTGTCCTTTCCGCATCCACTTTATTAACACTCCTCAGAATCTTATATTTTTCAATCAAGTTGCTACTTTTTCTTTTAAACTCCACCAGTAAGGGTAAGAGAGGTAGGCAGCTAGTGCAGGAGTCTTTTGTGGATATACCCATTTCAAACAGGTATGCTGTTTTGGAAAATGTAGGGGGTGATGGATTCTCAGGGGAATGTAGCACAAACAGCCAAGTTTCTGGTATGGAGACTGGTTCTATTGCAACGAGGGGTATGTCAGGTTCCAAGAGATCAATTGTGTTAGGGGATTCTCTAGTTCGAGGTACAGACAGACATTTCTGTGGACAGCAGCGAAAAAGCAGATTGGAGTTTTGGTTCCCTGGTGCCAGGATCAAGGATGTCTCAGAGAGAGTGCAGAATGTTCTCAAGTGGGAGAGGGGCCAGCAAGAGGTCATTGTCCACATTGGAACCAACGACATTGGAAGGGAAAAGGTTGAGATTCTGAAGGGAGATTACAGAGAGCTAAGCAGAAATTTAAAAAAAGAGGTCCTTGAGAGTAATAATATCTGGATTACTCCCAGTGCTGTGAGCTCGTGAGGGCAGGAATAGGAGAATAAACTAGATGAATGCATGGCTGAGGAGCTGGTGTATGGGAGAAGGATTCACATTTTTGGATCATTGGAATCTCTTTTGGGGTAAAAGTGACCTGTACAAGAAGGACGGATTGCACCTAAATTGGAAGGGGTCTAAAATACTGGCAGGGAGATTTGCTAGAGCTGCTCGGGAGGATTTAAACTAATAAGGTGGGGGGGGGGGAGGTGGGAACCAGGGAGATAGTGAGGAAAGAGATCAATCCGAGACTGGTACAGTTGAGAACAGGAGTGAGTCAAACAGTCAGGGCAGGCAGGGACAAGGTAGGACTAATAAATTAAACTGCATTTATTTCAATGCAAGGTGCCTAACAGGGAAGGCAGGTGAACTCAGGGCATGGTTAGGAACATGGGACTGGGATATCATAGCAATTGCAGAAACATGGCTCAGGGATGGGCAGGACTGACAGCTTAATATTCCAGGATACAAATGCTGCATGAAGGACAGAAAGGGAAGCAAGAGAGGAGGGGGAGTGGTATTTTTGATAAGGGATAGCATTACAGCTGTACTGAGGGAAGATATTCCCAGAACTACATCCAGGGAAGTTATTTGGGTGGAACTGAGAAATAAGAAAGGAATGATAACCTTATTGGGATTGTATTATACACCCCGTAATAGTCAGAGGGAAATTGAGAAACAAACTCGTAAGGAGATCTCACCTATCTGTAAGAATAATAGGGTGGTTATGGTAGGCGATTTTAACTTTACAAACATCGACTGGGACTGCCATAGTGTTAAAGGTTTAGATGGAGAGGAATTTGTTAAGTGTGTACAAGACAATTTTCTGATTCAGTATGTGGATGTACCTACTAGAGAAGGTGCAAAACTTGACTTACTCTTGGGAAAAAAGGCAGGGCAGGTGACTGAGGTGTCAGTGGGGGAGCACTTTGGGGCCAGCAACTATAATTCTATTAGATTTAAAATAATGATGGAAAAGAATAGACCAGATCTAAAAGTTGAAGTTCGAAATTGGAGAAAGGCCAATTTTGATGGTATTAGGCAAGAACTTTCGAAAGCTGATTGGTGGTAGATGTTCGCAGGTAAAGGGACAGCTGGAAAATGGGAAGCCTTCAGAAATGAGATAATGAGAATCCAGAGAAAGTATTTCACTGTCAGAGTGAAAGGAAAGGCTGGTCGGTATAGTAATTGGTGGATGACTGAAGAAATTGAGTGTTTGGTTAAGCAAAAGAAGGAAGCATATGTCAGGTATAGACAAGATAGATCGAGTGAATCCTTAGAAGAGTATAAAGAAAGTAGTAGTATACTTAAGAGGGAAATCAGGAGGGCATGAGATAGTTTTGGCAAACAGAATTAAGGAGAATCCAATTAAGGGTTTTTACAAATACATTAAGGACAAAAGGGTAACTAGGGAGAGAATAGAGCCCTACAAAGATCAGCAAGGTGGCCTTTGTGTGGAGCTGCAGAAAATGGGGGAGATACTAAATGAGTATTTTGCATCAGTATTTACTGTGGAAAAGTATTTAGAAGATATAGACTGTAGGGAAATAGATGGTGACATCTTGCAAAATGTCCATATTACAGAGGAGGAAGTGCTGGACGTCTTGAAATGCATAAAAGTGGATAAATCGCCAGGACCTGATCAGGTGTACCCTAGAACTCTTGGAAAGCTAGAGAAGTGTTTACTGGGCCTTTTGCTGAGATATTTGTATTATCATAGTCACAGGTGAGATGCCGGAAGACTGGAGGTTGGCTAATGGGGTGCCACTGTTTAAGAAGGGTGGTAAGGACAAGCCAGGGAACTATAGACCATGGATGGATTGGACCGAAAGGTCTGTTTCTATGCTCCACATCTCTATGACTCTAAGAAATAAACTGGTTAAATGTGATATCCCCTTTCATAAAACTACACTGACTTTGCCCACTTACCTTGAATTTTTCTACATGTCCTGCTATAACATTTTTAATAATACCTTCCCAGTGACAATAATTAGCTAGTTTTCTGCTTTCTGTCTCTCTTTTGAATAATTGTTATTTCTCAATCTAATGGAACGCTCCCAACATCTAAAGGATTTTGGAAAATTAAAACTATCGCACCAACCACTAACCACTTTTTTTTAATAGCCTTGAATAAAGTCCATGAGAACCCCAAAACATGTCAGGCTACAGCATCACCAATTTCTGCTCAGCACCATTTCCCTTCTGACTGTGATTTTCTGAGATCCTCTCTTCCATTTATTTCTTGATTTACAACTATTACGCTGTTACTTGTATCTTCTGCACCAAAGACTGATAGGGCCACTCAATTCGTCCATCATCTCCTCATTTTCCACTATTAATTCCCAGAATCACTCTCTATAAGACCAACACTCATTTTGATAAATCTCCTCTTTTCAAACTATCTATTGAAATTCTTCCTATCCATTTTTATGTTTCCAGAGTGGTTCTCTCATAGTCTAATATTTCCCAAATTATTAGTTTATAGCCTTTTTTTGGTATTCTTTCCAATATTCAAACTTGTCACTCATTCTTTCAGAATGATATACTTTCTCTGTAAGTTGGATAATACCTTTAACATTTTAAAGTCAATCAAGGACTTCCCCCTGGATGATTGCTTTCTCATTAGAATACATCTAATCTGTGTGTTCTGAAATATCCACTTTTTTTAACAGTGTCTCTCTTTGGTTTACCTTTCAGCCTAGTTTGCTACTAGATTAAAAACAAAATACTGAGGATTCTAGAAATCTGAAATAAAAGTAGAAAGTGCTGGAGAAATTCAGCAGGTCTAGCAGTATCTGTGGAGAGAGAAATTAAGTTAATGCTCTGTTACATTAATGTAATGTTGACATGCAGTATCTCTTTTTTTAAAACAGGTTCAATATTTTGGAAATGTTCTGAAGAAATCATATCAAACTCAAAATATTTGCTCTGTTTCTCACCCCTCTGACTGAATTGATTTGAATGGAATTGAAATGAATTGAATTGAATTTATTGTCACGTGTACTGAGGGACAGTGAAAAGCTTTGTCTGCCAGACTTGCTGATATTCTCCATGCACTTTCTGTTTTTATAACCTCATTTACTGATTGACTTTATCTGACTTTGCTTAATCAAAATTCTTGTTTAAATTTTAAAAACTCATTTTGAAACCACTTATTCATTGTTCCTCGAAATTAAAGTAAAATTCAATCATCTTGTGATTGCTGCTACCTAGAGATCCTTAACAATGAAGCAACCAATTAGTCATGTTTCCTTGCACAATACCAGCTCTCGTGTTGTCCAGTCTCTGAATGACCCCAGAATATTCTGTTCCAAGAAACTATTCAAAAAACATTCAATGAACTCCTCATCCAGGCTACCTTTGTCTATTTAGTTTTTTCAGTGTATTTGTAGATTAAATCCCCCATCAATATCAACATACTTTTCTGACAAATTCCAATGATTTCTTCCTTTGTTTCTGTCCTACTGTGTGTTTACTCTGAGGGGATCTATTTACCACTCCCAGAACTGACATCCTGCTTTAATAATATCTGAAATTTACCCTGATTGTTTCTGTATCCTGATCTCCTGAACTTAGTGTGATGGTTTCTAAACAGTTATGCTTTAAACCCTTAAACTGCCAGTTAACTTTGAAGACACAATAGAATAGTTCACCACTATTTCTACCTGGATACTAGGCCCATATGGTTCACTGTCGAGAGTGTAGAGCTGGAAAAACACAGTAGGTCAAGCAGCATCTGAGGAAAGTCGACTTATTCATATTCATGATGAAGAGATTTTGCCCGAAACGTCCACGCTCCTGCTCCTCGGATGCTGCCTGACCTACTGTGCTATTCCAGCACCACTCTCTCAACTCTAATCTCCAGCATCTGCAGTCCTCACCATCGCCATCTGGTTCACATGCCACAGAGCCACAGAGATGGGCTTTAAAGAGGAAGGTTTTGAAAGGTATACCTGAAACTTTCTGACAAGACTGTCTGCCAGGATCTGGAAGAATGGGAGTAGGTGGAGTCTGAAAGACCTCTACGGCTCATCCCAAATAAATGTGAGATGCTGCATTTTGGAAAAATAAATCAGGGTAGGACTTATACACTTAACAGTCAGGTTCTGGTAGTGTTGCTGAACAAAGAGACCTTGGAGTGCAGATTCATAGTTTCTTGAAAGTGGAGTCTCAGATGAATAGGGTAGTGAAGAAGGCATATGCTTGCCTTTATTGGTCAGAGCATTGAGTATAGGAGTTGCGAGTTAAGAGTATGGTGCTGGAATAGCACAGCAGGTCAGGCAGCCTCTGAGGAACAGGGGAATTGACATTTTGGGCGTAAGACCTTTGTCAGGAATCCTGATGAAGGGCTCATGCCCGAAACATCGATTCTCCTGCTCCTCAGATGCGGCCTGACCTGCTGTGCTTTTCCAACACCACACTCTCGCCTCTGATCTCCAGCATTTACAGTCCCTACTTTCCCTTATAAGAGTTGGGATGTCATGTTCAGGATATTAGTTAGGCCACTTTTCTGGTGTACAATTCTGGTGCAACAGCCTATAGGAAGGATGTTGTGAAATTTGAAAGGGTTCAGAAAAGATCTTCATGGATGTTGCTAGGGATGGAGGGCTTAAGCTACAGAGAGAGGCTGAATAGGCTGAGGTCAGTTTCCCTGGAGTGTCGGAAACTGAGGGGTGACCTTATAGAGGTTTATAAAATCATGAGGGACATGGATTGGGTAAATAGACAAGATGATTTCCCTAGGGTAGGGGTGTCCAAAACTTAAAGTGAGATTTAAAGTGAGAGGGGAAAGATTTAAAACGGACATAAGGGGCAATTTTTTCATGCAAAAGGTGGTGCGTGTATGGAATGAGCTGCCAGTGGATGTGGTGGAGGCTGGTACAATTACAACATTTAAAAGGCATGTGGATGGGTATATCAGTAGGAAGGTTCAAGAGAGATATGGGCCACGTGCTGGCAAATGGGACTAGATTTGGTTAGGGTATCTGGACAAGTTGGACTGAAGGGTCTGTTTCAGTACTGTGCATCTTAAGACCCTATGACCCAAGACAAGTATAAAGATTGGGAGTTTGCATTCAGGTTGAAAAGACCAAATTCATTAGGATTTGAAACAAGGCTGGTTTGCTACAGAGGCAGAACCATCAGTGTAGACCTTCAGCATGAAAGATAATTCTGGAATTAAATGTTACCTGGTTGGGAAAGGAAGTGAATGAAAATAAACAATGAAGAATTTCTGGACTGGGCTAAGAGGGAAAATTGAATGAATAGTTAAAGGACAGGATGAAGGATTCCTGTAAAATAGGTTTCAGTTGTGTTAAAAGTAAATGGTGAGTTCGGTTCTGTGATTTAGAGTATAAGTTGCCGACAAAAATAATGTTTAATCAAGAATGCTTTTTGTCTGCTGTTAAAGTAAAAGTCAGAAAATATAAAATCTTGATATCCTTACAACTATTAGCTGGAAATGCAATTTTTAAAAAGGTTATTTGTCTATATGGGGATCAAAACAGTGCCCATAAACAGTGAATCTTGCAGGCCAATCCCTCATATCCTGGCACAGTCACCATTCCTTTATTCTGATGAATTACTTTTCATTCACTACAGTAAACTATAGGTTAACTATAGGTGCTAATTCAATGCCAGACATTGTTGAGCAGTAATAACGGATATGAGGTAATGTGAGCAGAGTCTGAAGCAAGTGGTATAGTGTGTCGGATATTGCATTTGAACCTGCATTTGTCTCAACCACTAGTGTAAAGTCACTGGACTTGACAAACAGCATTAACTTCAATGTATATTTGCTCCAACATCAAGACAGCCTTCAGGCCCATTGAAGGATGTCTCTCGTCCTTTCAGCTTCCTCTACAAAGCCCACCAGTGCAGTGCCCAAACACCTTGGAGTCCAGTCCCTCCCAATGTTGCAGCGTTCCTTCCTATTTTTTCTGCACATTCTGCGTTACTGAGTTTGAATCAACCTACAAAGTCAAGTAACTTGAAATTGACTTCAAATACTAATATCAGTCTACTGTTAACAAAGAAATGCTTGCACATTCAACCATCTATTCTTCATGAACAATACAGGGACACATTTTAAACCAAAATAAACTCACTTGTGTCTGAGTGAAAGGTATCCAGAAGGGAAGAGACTCTTCTAAAATAATCATCGACATATCATAGAATTCCCATAGTGGGGAAACAGACCATTCGGCCCAATGATGATCATCCTACCCACACTACCCAAGCCATGTAATCCTGCAGGACCCGTGGCTAAGCAGCTAACTTACACATCTCTGGGCACCATGAGCAATTTAGCATGATCAATCCGCCTAATCTGCAATTCTGTGGGTGGAAACCTGAGCATGAGGACCCAATTTCGATTCCAGCCTCGGGCGACTGTTTGTGTGGAGTTTGAACATTCTCCCCATGTCTGCATGGGTTTCCTCTGGGTCCGCCAGTTTCCTCCCACAATTCAAAGATGTGCAGGTCAGGTGAATTGGCTGTGGGAAATTGCCCATTGTGTTCAGCGATGTGTAGATTGGGTGCATTAGTCAACGGTAAATGTAGAGGAATAGGGAATGGGTTTGGGTGGATACTCTTCAGAGGGTTTGTATGGACTTATTGGGCTGAAGAGCCTGTTTCCACACTGTAGGGATTCTAATTCTAACACACAAAAGGTCCTATGCATCAACATGAGATTTGATGGACATTGTCACAATGTATCCATCTATCAAAGCTGAATCACCACGAACACTTGAAAGAAGAAGGTAGTGTTACTGGATGTCCACACCTACCCTATTCCATTGACACAACTTTCACTCCATTCTAAGTCACTGCCACTGTGTTTCTGACAGGCAAGAGGCTTGTTAGTACAGCTCTGATTGCATCTTTTGTGCATTTATCATGCCTTTGTTACTTCTCTGTCTGCCTCTACCAAAGTGACCTGCGATGGAACTCTTTCCCACTGAAAACACTCAAGGCGTATCTGGTTGAAGCTCGCTGACAATCAATAGATGACAGTCATTCCTGATGAAGAGCTTTTGCCTGAAACATTGATTTTCCTGCTCCTCGGATGCTGCCTGACCTGCTGTGCTTTTCCAGCATCATTCTAATCTTGACAATAAACAGACACAATCCTCCATTTTGATCACCCACAGCAATGTTTATTTTTGGTCCCTTATCCAGGGAGGGATTTACTTTCCAGACTGGGAGTACAACAGACCTTCACCAGATTAATCTTTGGTGTGACGGCAGATCGAGGAGACTGGCTCCATTTTCTACAGAGTTTCATAGAATGAGGGATGGTTTAATTTAAACCCACGCAGACATGGGGAGAACGTGCAAACTCCACACAGTCGGTCGCCTGAGGCGGGAATTGAACCAGGGTCTCTAGCGCTGTGAGGCAGCAGTGCTAACCACTGTGCCACCATGAGATGCAGCGGAAGTTCATTACTCAGCAGGTAGTGGACCTTCCCAGACTGAAATGGAAATTAAGTCATTGAGCAGGATCAAGAGAGAAATTATGGGTTTCTGGAGATAGTGCAGGACAGTGGCATGAAGTTAGATGATCAGCCATGATTTAATTGAATTGATGGGCTAAATGGTCCACTATTGCTCTTATTTCCTTCATATCTCTTTTCTTCTCTTTCAGCCTTGTGCTGCATTCCTCAATCAGAACAAGTTGTTAAACAATGCACCCTAATTTCCATTTGTCCCAGCACATTTCTGCTGGTTTTACACTCATCACAACTCTAGGCCCTCTAGGGAGGGCCTAGAAAATTCAGGAGTGAGTACCTCTCTAAACATTCCAGTTCCCATTTGATGTCCAAGTGGTACAACTTATGCTGTGCAATCCTGGGACCAATGGAGTTATATTCTCACAGAGCACTCACAGCACAGTGTAAGGCCATGGAGACCAACAAGTGGATTTTTGCTCTTTGGACAGCAATCTCATCAGTCCCATTCTCCTCTTTCTCCATGTAGCCCTGCAGGGCAAATTAGACTGTTTGTTTCTTAGCATTCAGTCTGGAGGGATGGTTCACCAATTTAGATAAAATGTACAATGAAACGTAAATCTGAAATTTAACTTGAATTTAACATTTAACATCAGGGCAAATCAGTTGGGTCCTTCCCCTTCCCAGTTCAGGGAATACTTTCACATCCATTATCCTTCAGACCAATAAAATCCTTATAGGGTCACAGAGCTGTCCAGCACAGAAACAAACCCTTCGGTCCAACTTGTCCATGCAACCAGATATCCTAAATTACTCTAGTCCCATTTGGCAGATTTTGACCCATATCCCTCTAAACCCTTCATATCCATGTACCCATCCAGATGCCTTTTAAATATTGTAATTGTACCAGCCTCCACTACTTCCTCTGGCAGCTCATTCCATACATGCACCACACTCTACATTAAAAAGTTGTCCCTCAGGACATCCTTGCCCTCTCATCTTAAATCCCTTTAGTTTTGGACTCTCCTATCCTGGGGAAATGACATTGGCTATTCACCCTATCCGTGATTTTATAAACCCCTTTAAAGTTACCCCTCAGCCTCCAACATTCCAGGGAAAACAGCCCCAGCCTATTCAGCCTCTCCCTATAACTCAAATCCTCCAACACAGGCAACATCCTTGTAAATCTTTTCTGCACCCTTTAAAGTTTAACAACATCTTTCCTAAAGCATATTTGAAGCAGTATTCCAAAAATGGCCTAAATCAATGTCCTGTACAGCCTCAACACGATCTCCCAATTCCTTTACTCAATGCACTGACCAATAAAGGCAAGCATACCAAACGCCTTCTTCACTACCCTTACAAATTAACCTTCTGGCACAAAGGATGCAAGCCCCCTACGCACATGTTCTAAATATAAAATAGTAAATATTTTTGTTCAAGTTAAAATCCACTAAACTGTCATTTGGTAAGACTAACATTTAAGTAGAACATCAACATCAGATTAGCATGCTGTGAACCTTGAGATTTTTTGATAAATTGTTTGTACAAAAGGTACTGTGTAAGGGAAAAGTGTAGGGTGGAGGGTGGGCGTTTATCCTTTGCAGATCTTATATATGAAAAAAATGCAAGGTATTTACTACAAAGAGCACTTTTTTTATTTAGGCTGTAATCACCGAAAGAAATCTAAACACAGACACAACTAGGCAAAACTTGAATTTATGAATAGCCTTCATATCTTGGTCTTACCCATGGAAGACTTCAGCTAATTTCTATTTTTCAGCATAACTATCACATTCAGTGAATTAAGTCTTTTACTGTCAGTTCACAATAGATGATTCCTGCTCACAGAGGAGATTTAAAGCTGTTTTTAAATATACCACATGCCACCTTTAACCAAAGCAGCCCCGGAGTAAACCGTTGTTCTAAATAATATAGGAAGGAAATTGAATGGAGATGGATTACATTAACTTCATCCAGAATCTTTAGAGAATCCATTTTGAAACATATTTATGGGTGTGGTGTGAAATGTACACAGAAACTGACACAAGTCTGTGAACCATGAGGTCCTGTACACAATTTCATCACCGAGTTTTACCTGTACTCTTGCGTAGCCTCAATAACTCAATATCATCGCTTTAGTAACTTATCTATCACACCCTTTGTGCAGTACACCCTCATCAATCCTTCATTGTACGAATACCCTTACACAACTCACCAAGATGATATATTCACCATCACCTTACTGCCATAACACACATCACAGCCTACTGTACAATTGCCCTAGTCACAACTCACCGTGGTCATATCTTCACCACGCCTTCACTGTGATAATATCACCGCAATACAATCATTGCAGTTATACCATCACCAAGCCCTCACTGTAGTAATAACCCTCTCCATAAGTACACTGTATAAACAAGGACTGTTTACTACAAGACTGTTTATCATCAGCTTTGTAGTAATGCCTATTCTTGAACACTTCCTTAGGATATAATGTGACACACTTTCAACAGTTGCTTTTCTCTCCACAGATGTTGCCAGACCTGCTGCATTTCTCCCTCACTTTGTTTTTGTTTTAGATGTCTAATAACTTTTGTTTTACTTCAGCCTAAATTTGTTGCAATAAAGTCCCCACCATATAATCATTGCAGTAAGACCCTCATCAAACCCTCACTATAGGAATGCCCTCAGCATACAGTACTGCAGTAATAATTACCACCATAATCTCATTGTGGAAACACCCTTGTTATAGCCTCTGTGTAATAATATCCTGGCCATATCCTCACTGCAGAAACACCATCAGTGTGTCTTCACTGTAGTAATGACTCTCATCATGGTAATACCATCATTGTGGTAACACCACCTCGACACTCTCACTGTAACCATTCCCTCACTGTAGTCGTAACCCTCATTGTAAACTCACTGAAACCATATTCTTGCTATCCTCATTATACCTCTCTGTCATAATATCATTACCTTACAGTGACTGTAATGATATAAAGCAAACAAATATGAATGCTGGAGATCAGAAACAAAAACAGAAAGTGCTGAAGAAACTCACAGTTCCGGCAGCATCAGTGGGAACAGAAACAGAATTAATGCTTCGAAGCCAGTGACCCTTTGACAGAGTTGAAGTAAAGCCTTTATTGCATCCTCATTGTATTAATTCCAGCACTATATCTGCACAGTAATACTTCATTGTGTTTTATCACCAGCCTTGTTGTAAAACTGATTGTGTTACACTTCCTTAGTTTATAACGTGATACCACTTTCAATATCTACCTGCTTTGTTTTATTGCTACGTAGCATCTTCTTGCATAATAGTATCATCTATACTCAGATTATCTGCTGTAATAATATCTCATGCAGCAATAATTATTATTAGAGCACATTGCACTGAAGTGTCTAACTGTGCTACTGTTTCACTGACCAGGAGGTACCATCCTATCTACTTTTTCCACCTTTCTTTCAATGGAACCATTGACACCTTTCAAATTGATGTGAATTTGAATGTAAATAGAGGCAGATCCCCTGGGGGGTTGGCATTACACACTAATTGAAGACTATCCAGGTGGCATTCGATTATATCCAGGGAACTCAGTTGTAAGCTTTCAAATTTGCCCATTGTGTCCGTACATTGTCTCGCCACACCCAAAGGCAGAGTACAACTTGAAACATCTGCCTGCGTGTGACTTGTTTGAGTTTCACATACACACATCATGTTGCAAGTTAATCTGCTGTTTCTCTGCATGAGTCACTGGTTTTGCTTTGACTATAACAACATGTAGAGGCAAGTAATGTGCGGGAGTTCATATGTAAAGTGTTGCGTGAGGCAACTTCAACCTTATCACCTTCTAGGAAATTTGCTTAAGCATTTTAGCATTAAGCATTCAGCTTAAGCTGCTTTTACTCTGGGTCTCCTGAGATGCTCAGTATATGAATTTACCCTGCTGCCATTAACACCAAGGCAAATTCTTTGGATTTATTCTGATTCATGGCCCCCCATTGCTCCAGCCAGTTTACTTGAGAGTTTCCAGGGCTCTTGTGGTACAGTGTCCTTACCACTGAGTCATACAACCGAATGATGAAGGAAAAGCACTCCAAAAGCTAGTGCTTCCAATTAAACCTGTTGGACTATAACCCGGTGCTTTGTGATTTTTAACTTTGTACACCCCAGTCCAACACTGGCATCTCCAAATCACCTTCCCTTTATGTGTGTCATAACATGTCCAACAGTTTGATCAAAATAAATACTTCAGGGTTGCTTTTAATAATGGGAAGAAATGTGAATAAGAAATTCATGGTCTAAACAACTCACCATTTTACAAGAGGTGAGAGGCTGTTATGGTGTAATAGTTTGTGTCCATGCCTCTGAGCTAGAAGGTCTGGACTGGAGTCCCATCTGCCCTGGAGGTGGCCGGAAAAGTTGATTCATAAAAAGTAGCTTTCCCAACAAGTGCAGCAGTGAATGTCCTGCTTACCAAAGAGATGTTGGCCTGGATTTTGACTCGAGGCGGATGCATTGAGCCAGGTTGAAATGCTTTGAAATGTGGGATCCATGTTCTGGGGAAGCAGATACACACTGGTAGACAGTAAGGACTGTAGATGCTGGAAGTCAGAGTCAAAAGGCGTGAGGCTGGAGGAGCATAGTAGATCAGACAACATCTGAGGAGCAGGAAAGCCAATGTTTCAGGCTGAAACCCTTCATCAGGATTGTGGAGGAGGAGGGAAGCCCCGAAGTATATAAAGAGGGGGGGGTTGGGGCTGGGGGAAGAGTAGGTGGGATGGTGATAGGCAGAAGCAGGTAGGGAGTTATTGTGGTGTCAACCTGCCACCCAGACACGGGTCAGATTACCCAAGGCAGGCTGTTTAAAAGCAACACCTCAGCTCTCCCGATCTTTGTCCATTTTATTTTCTCAAACATTACGACCTGTAACCCTTATCTCTCACAGCCACACCCATCCCCTCTCATACCACAAGCTCATACATGTCAATTTATGTCAATCTGTGTATCCCCCTTGCCCCCATGGTGCCCTATAACCTCCATGTCATCAGTGGTAGCTAATGTCAACTAACACAAATGCCCCCACTTATCCCCATAGCCTATTATGGCCCCATGCCACAGAGTTATAGAGTAATAGAGATGTATAGCATGGAAACAGACCCTTCGGTCCAATCTGTCCATGCTGACCAGATATCCCAACACAATCTAGTCCCACCTGCCAGCACCCAGCCCATATCCCTCCAAACTCTTCCTATTCATATACCCATTCAAATGCCTCTTAAATGTTGCAATTGTAAAAGCCTTCACCAAATCCTCTGGCAGCTCATTCCATACACGTACTACCCTGTGTGTGAAAAACTTGCCCCTTAGGTCTCTTTTATATCTTTCCCCTCTCACCCTAAACCTATGCCCTCTAGTTCTGAACTCCCTGACCCCAGGGAAAAGACTTTGTCTATTTATCCTATCCATGCCCCTCATAATTTTGTAAACCTCGATAAGGTCACCTCTCAACCTCCGACGCTCCAGGGAAAACAGCCCCAGCCTGCTCATCGTCTCCCCATGGCTCAGATCCTTCAACCCTGGCAACATCCTTGTAAATCTTTTCTGAACACTTTCAAGTTTCACAACATCTTTTCTGATAGGAAGGAGACCAGAATTGCACACAATATTCCAACAGTGGCCTAATCAATGTCCTGTACAGCTGCAACATGACCTCCCAACTCATGTACTCAATACTCTGACCAATAAAGGAAAGCATACCTAACGCCTTCTTCACTATCCTATCTACCCACTTTCAAGGAGCTATGAATCTGCACTCCAAGGTCTCTTTGTTCAGCAACACTCCCTAGGGCCTTACCATTAAGTGTATAAGTCCTGCTAAGATTTGCTTTCCCAAAATGCAGGACCTCGCATTTATCTGAATTAAACTCCATCTGGCACTTCTTAGCCCACTGGCCCATCTGATTCAGATCCTGTTGTAATCTGAGGTAACCCTCTTCGTTGTCCACTACACCTCCAATTTTGGTGTCATCTGCAAACTTACTAACTGTACCTCTTATGCTTTCATCCAAATCATTTATGTAAATGATAAAAAGTAGAGGGCCCAACAATGCGTTATCCAATTCATCACTATTTTCCCTTCCACTCTTCATCACAGCTCACCAGTATCCAGCATAAGCAATTTTCAGAAACCATGCTCATTTCAAACAAAATAAAATTCTAAATATCTATTATTTCCTATATATACACTCATTCATGAAAGCCCATTCAATAAACTTACATTCTCAAGTACTAAATCCCTTATAAAAATAAATGTATTCATAATCCCACATCAAGGTAGCCAATCCATTAATCAATCTCAGAACTTTCATCCCCTGTCCTCATTATGGTATAGTCCAACAGGTTTATTTGTAAGTACTAGCTTTCAGAGTGCTGCTCCTTTATCAGGTAGCTAGTGGGACAGGATCATAGGGCACAGAATTTATAGCAAAATAAATTCCGTGTCCTATGATCCTGCCCCACCAGCTATATGACAAAGGAGCAGCCCTTCAAAAGCTAGTACTTTCAAATAAATCTGTTGGACTATAACCCAATGTTGTGTGCTTTTTAATGTTCAGATCAGAGTGGCGTTGGAAAAGCACAGCAGGTCAGGCAGCATCTGAGGAGCAAGAAAATTGACATTTCAGGCAAAAGCCCTTCATCAGGAGTTCCTGATCCAGATCTGCAGTCCTCACTTTTGCCTAGTTGATTTTTAATTTTCTCCATCCCAATCCACACAGGCACCTCCACATGATGCCCATTATGGTAGTGGTTGTGGAAAGCACTCAAGCAATAATAATTCCATAATGTTAGGACTTAGGGTTATGTCATCAAATAGCTATTGAAATTGTTAGAGTAAGATTTTTCAACCGCCACAGATACAGGCAGATAATTGATTTTTTAATTTCTAAAAGGCTATCTATTTAATTAACTCGATAGATTGACAGTTCTGCAGAATGTATTTGTACTTCAAGAGAATTTACAACTTGTCAAAATATTCACAGCCATTATAAGGTAAGAGAAGGCTTTGTCCCAGAGAAAATAATGGAGTCAATTTGAAATCATCATCGACTCTGCAAAGTTCAAGCTTCTACATGTGGGAGTCATGTTCTGCCCAGTACCTTCAAATTCCTTCTCCCCCAGCAAACATGATTCTTGTCCAATATGAGGTTAGGATGTCAAGATCCAGGGTTCATCAGCCATTTTGGATCACCTCAGAAAAAATGTATTTGGAGAATGAATGAGTCTAAAACCTGGCAAGTCCCCTGGACCTAATGTCCTGCATCCTAGGATCTTAAAACAAGTGGCAACTGAGATAATAGATACATTGGTTGAAATGCTCAAAGCTCCCAAATTCTGGAAAAGTCCCAGTGGATTAGAAGAGCAGCAATTGTACCACTCATTATTCAAGTAAAGACGTAAACAGAAGGAAACCATAGGACAGGCTGTAGAAGATATAAATAGTAGCAGCACTGGGAAAATCTGATACATTCAGGCAGAGTCAACATGGTTTTGTGAAAGGACAATCATGTTTGACAAATGTATGGGAGTGTTTTGAGGAAGTAACGAGCAGATTTGATGAATACAAATTAGGAGATGTGGTATGGTGTATTTGGATTTTCAAAAGGCTTTTGATAAGTTGCCACATAAAGGTTACTGCTCATGTAGTTGGGGGTGATATACATGGATAAATAATTTGCTAATGAACAGGAAACAGAGGGTCAGGATATATGATTAGATTAGATTACTTACAGTGTGGAAACAGGTCCTTCGGCCCAACAAGTCCACACCAACCCGCCGAAGCGCAAACCCCCCATACCCCTACATTTACCCCTTACGTAACACTACGAGCAATTTAGCATGGCCAATTCACCTGACCCGCACATCTTTGGACTATGGGAGGAAACCAGAGCACCCGGAGGAAACCCACGCAGACACGGGGAGAACGTGCAAACTCCACACAGTCAGTCGCCTGAGTCGGGAATTGAACCTGGGTCTCGGACGCTGTGAGGCAGCAGTGCTAACCACTGTGCCACCGTGCCACCCAGTTTCAGGTTGGCAAGCTAGCAAGTGCCACACTGTAAAGATTAGTACCAATGTTTCAAATATTTATAAACGATATTAATGATTTGGATGAAAATTGATTATTGTTAAAAACAGAATCTTGCAATCCAGAGAGATCTGTGTGTTCTTGTATCCTTCTGCATGTATGATAAAGAGTTGACATGCAGGGATTAGGAAGGTAAATGAAATATTGGCTTTCATTGCAAGGAAGATAGACTATTAAAATAGAAAAGTTGTTCTACAACTGTACAAGACATTGATGAGACCACACGTGGAGTACAGTGTAGAGGTATAGACTCATTAGGAAGGACTTTTTTTTGCATTATAAACAGTTCAACAAATGTTCATTAAAATAATCCCTGGAAAGAAGGAATGGATTTATGAGGAAAGGTTGAGAAAGATTGAGAGGAGCAATACTCATTGGAATTTAGAACAATTTTGTAGAATGTATTTGTGGGATGTGGGCATGGCTGGCTGGCCCTAGTTGCCCTTGAGAAGGTAGTGATGAGATGTCTTTTGAACCACTCCAGTCCATGTGCTGTATGCAGACCCACAATGCCATTAGGGAGAGAATTTCAGGATTTTGACCCAACAACAACAGTGAAGGAATATATTCCCATGTATTTGCTGTCCTTATTCTTCCAGCTGGAAATGGTCATGGGCTTCCAAGGTGCTTGGGTGAATTTCTGCAGTGCATCTTGTGGATTGTACACACTGCTGCTACTGAGCGTTGGTGGTGGAGGGAGTGGATGCTTGTAAATGTGGTGCCAATCAAGTGGGCTGCTTTGTCCTGGATGGTGTCAAGCTTCTTGCATGTTGTCAGAGTTGAACCCATCCAGGAAAGTGGGGAGTATTCCATTACATTCTTGACTTATACCTTTTAGATGATGGATAGGCTCTGGGGAGTCAGGAGTTGAGCTAGTCACTGCAGTATTCCAAGCTTCTAGTCTGTTCTTGTAACCACTGTCTTTATATAGTGAGTCCAGTTGAATCTCTGGTCAATGGTAAGCCCGAGGATGGTGTTAGTGGTGGGTTCATTGATGGTAAACAACTGAATGTCAAGGGATGATGGTTAGATTATCGCTTATTGGTGATGGTCATACTCTGGCACTTGTGTGGAGTGAATGTGATTTGTCACTTGTCAGCCCAAGCCTGGATATTGTCTAGATCTTGATACATTTGAATATGGACTGCTTCAGTATCTCTGGATGGTGCTGAAAATCATGCAATCATTGGCAAACATCCCGACTGCTGACCTTATGACGGAGGGAAGGTCATTGATGAATTAGCTGAAGATGTGTGGACCTAGGACACTACCCTGAGGAACTCTTGCAGAGAAGTCCGGGAGCTGAGGTGACTGACCTCCAACAACTGCAACCCTCTTCCAATGCACCAGGTATGACTCTAACCAGTGGAAAGCTTGTCCCTAATACTCATGGATTCCAGTTTTGCTAGGGCTCCTTGAGGCCACACTGAGTCGAATGCAGCCTTGATGTCAAGGGCTGTCGCTCTCACCTAATCTCTGGAATTCAGCTCTTTTGTCCATGTTTGAACCAGAGCTGTAATGAGGTCAAGAGCTGAGTAGCCCTGGTGGAACCCAAACTGAATGTCACTGAGCATGTTATTGCTAAGTAGGTGCTGCTTACTAGCACTGTTAATGACACCTTCCATCGCTTTATTGATGACCGGGAGTAGACTGATGGGGTAGTAATTGGATGGGATGGATTTGTCCTGCTTTTTATGTACAGGACATACTGGGGCAATTTTCCACATTGTCAGGTAGATACCAGTGTTGTAATTGTACTAGAAGAGCTTAATAGTTGTGAAGAGTAGTCTGAGAGAAAGTGAGGACTGTACATACTGGAGAGTCAGAGTCGAAGAGTGTGGCACTGGAAAAGTACAGGAGGTCAGGCAACATCCGAGGGGCAGGAGTTGATGTTTTGGACATAAGCCCTTCATCAGGAATGTGGACGTGTGGGGGAAGGATTGGCTAAGAGATAAATAGGAGGGTTGGGGTGGGGTTGGGGGTGAAGGTAGCTAGGAAGGTGATAGGTGGATGCAGGTGAGGTATGATTATGGTAGGTTGGTGAGGAGGGTGGAACAAACAGATGGGAAGGAAGATGGACAGGTGGGACAGGTCAAGAGGGCAGTGCTGAGTTGGAGGGTTGGATCTAGGATAAGGTGGGGGAAGGAGGGATTTGGTAACTAGTGAAGTCAATATTGAAGCCATGTGGTTGGAGATTTCCATGGTGCAAGATGAGGCATTCTTCCTCCAGACATCAGGTGTCTTGGATTTGGTGGAGGAGGCCCAGGACTTGCATGTCCTTGGCAGAGTGGGAGGGGGTGTTGAAGTGGTGAGTATGTCCCAGCGATGTTTGAAATGTTCCGCAAGTTGGCGTCCTGCCTCTCCAACGTAGAGAAGATCTCATTGAGAGCAACAGATGCAGTAGATGAGGTGTTTGGATGTGCAGGACAATCTCTGCTGGATGTGGAAGGATCGTTTGAAGCCTTGGACGGAGGCGAGGGGGGAGGTGTGGGTGCAGGTTTTACACCTCTTACAGCAACAAGGGAAGGTGTCAAGTGTGGGGGATGGGAGATACTGAGAGGATGTTTCCTCTCATAGTGGAATCCAGATCTTAGAGCAAACTTTAAAAGTGAACAGTTTCTCATTTAGGACAGAGATGAGAAGCAATTTCTTCTCTGAGAGGGTCATTA
This sequence comes from Hemiscyllium ocellatum, assembly GCF_020745735.1. Lineage (NCBI taxonomy): Eukaryota > Metazoa > Chordata > Chondrichthyes > Orectolobiformes > Hemiscylliidae > Hemiscyllium > Hemiscyllium ocellatum. The sequence continues at coordinate 33,344,091 of NC_083436.1, read as the reverse complement.
CTCTTTGGAATTTTCTTCTGTACAGGAGGCTGAGTCATTGAATATATTCAAGGACAGATTTTTGATTGACAAGGGAATCAAGGTTTATAGAGTCTTAGAGATGTACAGCATGGAAACAGACGCTTTGGTCCAACTCATCCATGCCAACCAGATATCCTAAGTTAATTTACTCCCATTTGCTGGCACTTGGCCCATATCCCTCTAAACCCTTCCTATTCATGTTCCCATCCAGACGCCTTTTAAATGTTGTAATTGTACCAGCCTCCACAACTTCCTTTGGCAGCTCATTTCACACATGCACCACCCTCTGCATGAAAATGTTGCCCCTTAGGTCACTTTTCAGTCTTTCCCCTCTCACCCTAAACCTATGCCATCTAGATCTGGACTTCCCCACTCCAGGGGCAGACAAGAAAGCAAATTTATAGCCATAACCAGATCAGCCATCATAGTGGAGCAAGTTCAATGGGCTGAATGGCTCACTCCTGTTCCTATTCCTTATAATCTTATGAATTTACAATCTGGCCAAATGTCTCATGTTACAAGCTTTGAAAGAGTCATTTGTTGAATGCATCTAATATTACAAAGTAAATGTAAACTTCACAAAAGATGTGTCTGGATATAGTTTTTTTCCATGCCAGATTTGAAAGAGTTAAAAAGCAGCACTACCTTTGAGTTGTGAATAAATGAGAAACGAACTTTCTATCATGGTTCAGTTTTATCTGTGTTCATCGACAGCTGGTGGTTTATTGTTTTGTACACAAAGGATCACTTCAGAATCCAGCCAAGTAGAAACACAGGCCCCAGAGTCTTCAGGTCAGCTATTCACCTCCTTTAGTCAGATACACTGTGAGATGCTGTACAAATCTGGCTTTGTCCTCTCAGGAAATGAAATGATTTTTATTTTCAACCTGTCCTGAAGATTCTAATTTCAATTTATCTTTGGGATGTGGCTTAAGTTAAGTGCCAGGAATTTACAGCCGATCTCTAGTGGCCCAGAGGGCATTTAGAATCAACACAGAGATGGTAGCTTCCCTTTTGATGAACCGGTTGTGTTTCAACAACAGTGCAGCAGTTTTGCTGCATTAGTTTGCTGCATCACTTAGTCAGGAACATAATGAGAGACAAAAAAAAACTGCAAGTTGTGGAATTCTAAGTAGACAAGCAGGAGGCTGGAAGAACACAGTAAGCCAGGCAGCACCAGGAAGTGGAGAAGTCGATGTTTCGAGTATGACCCTTCTTCGGAAATTCTCCATCTTCTGGTGCCGTTGAGAATGTGGTGCTGGAAAATCACAGCTGAAGAAGGGCTCATGCCCGAAACATCGATTCTCCTGCTCCTTGGATGCTGCCTGACCTGCTGCGCTTTTCCAGCAACACATTTTCAGCTCTGATCTCCAGCATCTGCAGTCCTCACTTCCTGCTTGTTTACTCCAGTAACATAATCAGCAGGCTACCATATGCTGATATGCTATTGTAGAATCTTCAACGCAATGAAAGCTCCACAAGCATTTCACAGGATCATTGAACAAAGTATGACACCAAGGCATTTAAATGGTTTTAGGCTAAACAAGCAAAACTATGGACAAAGGGATAATCTTTAATAAGTGTTTTAAAGTATGGAATGAGGTAAGGAGTGGGGAAGAGATGGAGAAGCACATTACTGCAGGATGCTGGAATCTGTAATGAAAACTATAAATGCTGGATATCACAGCAGGTCAGGCAGAACCGAGGAGAGAGAGCAAGCTAACATTGAGTCTAGATGACTCAGTAGAGATGAAGAGCCATCTAGACTGGAAATGTTAGCCTGTTCTCTCGCCATGGATGGTGCCTGACCTGCTGTGATTTCCAGGAAGTTTTATGTTTTCAGGGGAGAGATGTAGGTTTGGTAGGGGCTGAGGTTTGGGAGTAGGGAGCTGGGGTTGGAGGGGGTAGGTGTTGGGGTTTGTTTGGGGAGGGAGGGGGGTGATACTTCCAGAGTTTGGCACCTGGCCATCAATTGAAATCCTGGCCATCAAGTACCAATTAAAATAGACGGTCACCAGACCAGAATGAGATGAGTACAGATATCTCAGAGAGTTGTGCGGCTGGGGAAGATCGTAGAGACAGGGAGAGGCAAGATCGTGGAGGAATTTGAAAGTCAAAGAGCAGAATTTTAAAGTCAAAATGCTGCTTGCCTATTTCTGATTGTATCAGTCACCCTGGATACCTCACTGAAATAGCCATGATTGGCATGCAAGCATCAATGGGGAATGATCTTGACTCTTTTAATCACAAGAGTTAGCAGAGCTGAAACTTACATCTATTTACGGAGATTTCCAGTAAGGTGATGATCCAATAACACAGCACACCTGGACAATTTTCCCTCCAGAGCCCAGGGACTCTGAGCTCCATAGTAGTCCTTCTGCCATTATCAGAGCTATAAACGTGCATGTCAGCACAGGCCAGGTTTGAAGTAGGAAACTTGCTAAATAATACTGCTTTGAATTACAGGAGTAGAACCACAGGGCCCTAGTTCATAGCGGAGATGCTTAAAACTTGATCAGAGAATGTTGAGTTAATTTCCAGGGAGAGAATGAAGGCGAGACTCCTGGAATTATTTAAGAAACAATTGAGGTCTACACTCTTATGGAGGGGGTAGCCGGGGACATCAAATGGGCCGAATGGCCTTCCTCATTCAGAGTTACCTTGTGATTTGTGTAACTCTATTACAATTTGTGTTAATCTATCCAGGGTTTTCATTTTAACTCAGTTTTACTCAACAGAAATCAGTTGACATGCAGATAAAAATGAACAGTTTCCTGACTCACTTACATCCAAATCCCAAATCCAAAGAAGGATTCCTTCTGTACAGAATCCCTTTGTGCCTGCTTCAGTTCCCTGGAAGTAAAACTTACCTAGTCCCACTTGCCTTGCTTTTGCTCATGGCCTTGCTAAAATGTTTTCATTTCAGGTAAGTGTCCAATTCTATTCTGCCTCCATTATACACTCAGACACTGCATTCCAGATCCTAACCTTGTGCTGTGAAAAAATAATTTGTTCATAATGCCCTTGCTTCCCTTTGGCAGTCATCATGAATCAGTGTCTCAATCTTGCCACCAACAGAAACAGTTTCTCCCTCTCTACTTTGTTTCGACTCCTCATGCTTTTGAAAATGTCCATCAAATCTCCTCTCCATATTCTCTACTCCAAAAAAGAGCAGCCCCAGCTTCTCTCTCCTATTCCCTGTGGCCAGATTTCTTCACCCCTCCTGTCACAGGACCTATAGTAGCAGGAACCAATGATGATGAAGGGCTTTGACCAAGGGTACTGAGCTGTTTGCCAGGGCCTCCACCAGCAGGTGACGATGAGGAGGGAGGGGAGGTATCTGGAGCAGTCAGACAGTGGAAGAAGGCTAATGAGGGCAAGCAGATTGACATTCCAGTAGTGGAGTGGTAATATTCCAACCTCAGAGCTAGGAGGCCTGCCTCTGAGTCCCACTTATGCCAATGGTGTAAAATAATGTCTATCAATAAGTTGATTACAAAATATTTAACTGTCAAACTAGGGACAGAAAGAGAGGCCGAAGAAAAGATTCAAAAGAGTGTGGGATGAAAAACATTCCTCAGATCAGTCTAACCTATAGGTATTATTCCATGTACAAAATGTAAAAGGTTCCACGTTTGTCTTTTAACTCCATTCCTCTTTGTAATAACTTGATGGAAGTGGACTAAATAATCCCTGCTACGTGTCTTTGCACCTTCAAATGTTACATTGTTATGTGGTGGTAGTTTAACGGTAGTCTGAGTGGGCAAGCCACTGTGGTTCTCCTGCCAGACTCAAGTCAGTCTGTCTTTGAGCTAAAGCCATAAGTAGCCCTTTAAAGTAGATATAGAACTCCCCCAGTAAAGTAGTGACAGCGTCAATGCACTTCCTGGCCTCACACAGAAAGTCAGAGCCTCCCTTACCCTCCCTTGAGGCATTGTCCACTTACCTCACCCATCCACAACTTGCTGACCGGTCTTACTTTGGTTGGCACCTCTAGCTACATGGGACATCCCCTTTTTCTGTCCTTTCCCATGCATCAGTCCTTCCTCCAAAGCTGGTATCGGGCTGATGGGATGTAGATGGGAGCTAAAATCTAGTGGATTGGACAACCAGTGATTGTGCTAAGCCTTGTCCACTCATAGAATCATTGCATCCCTACAGTGTGGAAGCAAGTCATTCAAGTCCACGCCAACCCTCAAAAGAGCATCCCTAGTGCCTTAAGACAATTATGAAATGTAATAACCCCCAGTTTCTTCATCACTGACATGAAGAATTTGTTTTAATTCAAGCCCTTATAGAAAAAACTGTGCAATTAACCATAAATCTGAATTCTGTTACGTGACTCTCAAAATATTTGCCTTAGGGCAGCATCATGGCTCAGTGGTTAGCACTGTCACCTCACAGTGCTAGGAACCTGGATTCGATTCCAACCTCAGGTGACGGTCTGTGTAAAGTTTGCACATTCTCCCCATGTCTGCGTGGATTTTCTCCGGGTGCGCCAAAAGTCCAAAAACGTGCAGGCTAGGTGGATTGGCTGTGCTAAATTGCCTGCAGTGTCCAGGGATGTATAGGCTTGGTTAATTAGTTATGGAAAATGTAGGGGGTTGGGTCTGGGTGGGATGCTCTTCGGTGAGTCAATGGGATGAATGGCCTGTTTCCACACTGTAGGGATTCTATGATACATTACAATGTGAATTAAGTATCAGATTCACTGACTGCCCCACCATAAAAATAAGGATTTTATTTTTCCAAGCCACAAGAGGGAGTCTCACTATTACAACCTTTATAAATATCACTGTATTATTTATTCTTCATCAATTCTGTGTGTGCTTTGTATTTTTGGTCTCCTCTGTGCTGATGGTATAAGAAGCTGTTGGGGATAACTTGCTAATTCTGACAGGTTGAAGGATTTAAATTAGCAGCAAATGATTCCTCTGTCTGTCTTTGGGCTTAAAGGTTCCACCAAACTAATTTCCCTTCATGTGTCATCAGTATTCATTGTGAACACAATAGTATTGAACAAACACAAATCATCAACACTTGAGGAAAATCAAACAAAGGAAACAGAATGGAAGTTAATTGTAAGCTGTTTTCCTACTGACACCTTGGGAATATCTAAATGTTACTGCCATAAAACAGGATTTATCAAATCAGATACCTATTATAAACCCCTCCTGAGTTTCCTTCTTATTGATTTCAATCTTACACCAAGCAAGTAGTCTTTCTAGGAACAGACTCCCTCAGAACCAATTACTATTGATCTATTTAAATACAAATTAGATTAGCTTCTTTCAGAATCTAAGATTTTGGGATGGAATCTATCAAATAAGGGAAAGTTCTGGTGGTCCATTGGGTACTGATGATATCTCTGAGTTAAAAGCTACAGGTTTGAGTCTCACTCCAGGACTTGATGATCACAGAAGGTATGTACAAACATAGCCAAACAGATTGAGTAGCGACCTGGAAATCCTTCCAAAACATGCCAATGGAAGGTGTAAGAGTAGGAGAGGGTCTTAGTCAGCTATGACTTGGAGATGCTGGTGTCGGACTGGGGTGTACAAAGTTAAGAATCACAGAATACCAGTTTATTTGGAAGCACTAGCTTTCTGAGCTCAGATAGAACTGAAACCAACATCTCATTCAAAAAGGTGACAGACTTAACAAACAATCCAGGTCTTTTTCAATACATAATTTCAGTGACATCACACTGTAAACTTTTGCTATGAATTCTGTGTTCTACAACCACCTGATGAAGGAGCAGCCCTCCAAACGCTAGTGCTTCCAAATAAACCTGGTGTTGTGTGATTTTTAACCTGGTCAGTTATGTTTGATTGGGAGTGTAACTCCTCAAACTCTTGTTTCAGGCCAGTGACTGTTTCCAGGACAAACTACAGAAAGCAGATATAATTATCTGCCTCATATGTCTCTGGATGTGGAAAGTATGAGGCATTTGCGAGTGGAGGGAGTGCAGGTAATTTTGGGCTGATCATGCAATCTCAGTATCCCACTCCCACTTTCCCTCCATTTCCCTTGATTCCTTGAGCCACAAGAGCCACCTCCAGCTCCCTCTTGAATATATCTAATGAACTGGCCCCAACAGCTTCCTCTGGGAGAGAATTCCACAGGTTCATGACTCTCTGAGTGAAGAAATTCTTCCTCATCTCAGTCCTAAAGGCTTACATTTTATTCTTACGCTGTGACCCCCTCGTTCTGGTCTTCCCTGACGTCAGGAACATTCTTCCTGCATCTAGCCTGTCCAGTCCCATCAGGATTTTATATGTTTCTATGAGATAGCCCTCTCTCTTCTAAATTCCAGTGAGTACAAGCCCAGTTGATCCAGTCTTTCCTCATATGTCAGTCCTGCCATCCCAGAATCATCCCTGATGAAGGGCTTATGCTCGAAACGTCGAATTTCCTGTTCCTTGGATGCTGCCTGACCTGCTGCGCTTTTCCAGCAAGACATTTTCATCCTGGGAATCAGTCTGGTGAACCTTCACTGGACTCCCTCAACAGCAAGAACATCCTCCCTCAGACTAGGAGACTAAAACTGCGCACAATACTCAAGGTGGGGCCTCACTAAGGCCCTGTATAACTGCAACTAGACATCCCTACGCCTACACTCAAATCCTCTCATTATGAGAGCCAGCATGCCATTAGTTAGAAGTGTATTTAGTCTTTTTTCTTTCCAGTCATTCCTATACAACATTGTTATAAATGTTTAAATTACACTCCCCACCGCCTCCGCCCCATTTTATTTCGGAATAGGTTCCCACTATGTACACTGCTGCATCCAGCTCAGTTAAACTGTCAGAGGTTCATAGATTGCTGAGATCTGGTTGCTATTCAGATGCGGGGGTCTTGATTTAGCAGCTGAGATCCAAGTCATGGGTACTATTCTCACAGAATTTGCATTAAAGGTGTTAATATTTTTGAAGTAGGATTGCTGGCAAGGCTGCCTCATCACTTATATTTATCATTTCCTCTGCGGGAGCTGAGCGAAGGTGTGAGTCAGAAAGGGAATAGTCTCGTGCCGACAAAGGAATTCTATCGTGATTCTGATCAGTGAGTAGGTAACTCGAGGGCATAACTGTAGGAACTCTGCCAAAAAGAAGGAAGGGAGAGGTAGGAGAACTTTTGTTTTCCACATTGGTTGCTATGATATGGAATGCCTGAATACAAACTACAAGGGAAGCAGATTCCTTATTTTGTTATAAAACAGGGAGCTCCCGATTCCTTGGCTCCATCACTCACAGCTTAAATTGCCTTGGCATGAGGCTCAAATGGCTTACACCCCACACCTCTCATGACCCCTCCACTCCTAAACTGCTCTACCTCCCTATCTCACTCTCCACTCCTGAAGTGCTGCTTAAAGTCTCCCTCATTGGTGACATCTCCTTACATGGCTCAGTGTTATATACCTGGTTCTATAAAGCAGCTTGGGATGTTTCAAGATGATAAAGGTGCTATATGAATGCGTTGACAAGTTAGAAAAATTCAGGCGAACATATGGAAAGAGCAGAGGGCAGCCGAAACTGAGAGGGACCAAAGGGCTGTTTTTTTTGTGTGGTGTGAAGCTCCAAGACTTTGCAATAGGTTGGCACCTTGCCCATGTTGAGTGGGCATATAAGGACCCAATATGAAGGGCAATATGCACATTCGCCTGGAAGAGCATTGCCTCCCAATTTGGCAAACGTTCCTGTCGAAGCAACTTAGTGTGTAAAGAGGTGTAAGCCACACTGACCAGCTGAACGAAGGCCTAATGTCTGCTTGAGGCTTCCTTTTCTAAATACTTCATCAATTAACTGCAGAAAGCCTCCACCTCACCTTGGTTATTCATCATAGAGCACAGAATCAGGCTCTTCAGCCCATCATTGTCTATGCTGAGCAACAAATACCAAACTACACTAATCCCATGTACCAGCACTTGGTCCATAGCCTGCTCATCCAGATGTTTCTTAAATGTTGCAAGTGTACCTACCTACACCACTCTCTCAGGCAACATATTCCATTTTCTACCATCCTCTGAGTGAAAGAATTCTTTCTCAGATCTCCTCTAAACTGTTTGCTCCTCACTTATACAATCTGACCTGGTACCTGTCTACCATGAGGAAGAGTTTCTCACAATCTATTCTGTCTTTGCCTCTCATTATTTTGTATAACTCAATCAGATCCTCCTCAATCTCTTTTGCTCCAATGAAAGTCATCTAGGCCAGTCCAGTCCCTCTTTCTAATTGAGACGTCTCTTCCCAGGCAGCATCTTGGTGAATTTCCTCTACACCCTTTCCAATACAATCACATCCTTCTCATAGTGTAGTAATCAGAACTGCGCACAGAGTTCCACCTGTGGCCTACTTTATAAAGTTGTGACAATAACTTGCTTCTGTATTCAATGTCCCAGTTAATTAAGGCAAGTAGCCAGTCTGTTGGTGCTGACACCTTCAGGGATTAAAGACTTGTACACTAATGTCCCTTTGTTCCTCAGCAATCTGTAGGGATCTATCATTCATGCTGTGTATCCTCCCCTTATCAGACCTCCCAAAATACATCAGCTCGCACTTATCTGGATTGAATTCCATTGGCCATTGCTCTGTTCAATTTACCAGTTGATCAATATCGGACTGTAGCCTGAGACCATCCTCCGCACTGTCTCCAACAACACCAATTTTCATGTCATATTATTCTCAGCTAGGATAGCCTAGCCAATGGGGTTCAAATGTGATCATAGGGGACTGCTTTTCAAAAAACAAATGTTTAACATTTTACCATCTGATTGGTGAGGATTAGGAGAGCTCTTCACAGGTTGACAGTAAAATCACAAGCCATTTCACTGCCATATTCCCCATCCAACTTTCCTCCCTTCCTGGACTCTGTCCGGCATCTAGGTTGATGTTTAAGTTACCAGATCTTTGGTGCTCCCAGGACGGCTGGGCTACTTCTCAGGCCTGGACTGGTACCCATGCTTGACTGTCAATAAACATATGATGCCAGCAAGCAATTCTGGGTAAAAACTGAACAAACTGCAGATGCTATAAATCAAAACCAAGGACAGAAATTGCTGGAAAATCTCAGTAGGCCTGGCAGTATCTGTGGAGAGAATTTTTAAGATATGAGGGGAAAGGTATAGAGGAGACGTCAGAGGTAGGTTCTTTACGCAGAGAGTTGTGAATGCATGGAATGCGTTGCCATGGTGGTGGAAGCAGAGTCATTAGGGACATTTAAGTGACTGCTGGACAGGCACATGGAGAGCAGTGAGTTGAAGGGTGCGTAGGTTAAATTATTATATTTTACATTAGGAGTAAACCTCGGCACAACACCGTGGGCCAAAGGGCCTGTTCTGTGCTGTACTTTTCTATGTTCTATGTTCTAAATCAAAGTTAACGTTTCGGGTCCAATGACTCTTCCTCAAAACTGATGATGGCCAGGAAAATGTTGGCTTATAATGCAGAGGTTAGGGTGGGGGGAGGGGTTAAAGGTAAATGATAGGTGGAGATAGAGGCCATAGAGATAGAAGAACAGTTGGACAGACAAAGGAGTGGATAACGATCTGGCTGGGAGAGTGAATAGCTGGTAATGGAGAGCGATAGTGGCTAATGATGAGTTAAGTGTAATAGTATGAGATAACAAGGTGGTCTAGTCACCCACCTTAGTAGTTATCTGCAACTCCATTGGAATTGTGATCTGACTTGGGCTCTATGTCACTTCTGTAAGCCTGAATCACAGAAACACAAATGCAGAAGGAGGCCATTCAGCCCATCATGCCTTGAAGCATCATGATGATACATGAATCATCCTGCATGGCCATGGATTCTTACAGTGACAGGAGGATTTTGAAAAATTCATTCACAGGATGAGAGCTTCACGGAGTTAGGCCAAGACTGTGCACCCATCGCTGACTGCCCCCTGTGAAGGAGATAGTGAATTATCTCACTTCACTCCCCTTGATTCAAAACACTTTCACGCAAACAAGCTGAAAATTCACTTGTGTAAGTGCTAAACTCCCACTTTGTATGCTATTTATGTCACCATTAGTAAATACCTCACCGTTTTTAGCACGAGAACAACTCCCAAGTTTTTGCAACCAAGCTGTAAATGAGTGATCCAAGAAGTTCAATCTGAAAAGGGCTGAGAGCTTGAGAAAGCAGAGTGGAAGAAAAAGAGAGCATTTTAATTCTGGGTCTGCACACCACTGAGAGAACAAGTCAATGAAAGAAGAGAGCAGTTCACTCCAAATCCAAATTAAAGTGGCCCGTTTTAAGAGCTGAAGATTCAAATGATGTGTCATCAAATCTTCAGCTGCATTTTCAGACATTGAGTTCCTGCTGTGGAATGAATTGTCAGAGGAAGTGATGGATGCAGGTGTAGTTACAACATTTAAAAGACATTTGGACATGAATAGACTCATATACTCAGAGAGATAGACAGCACAGAAACAGACCCTTTGGTCCAACTCGTCCATGTCAACCAGATATCCTAAATGAGTCTAGTCCCATTTGCCAGCATTTGGCCCATATCCCTCTAAACCCTTCCTATTCATATACCCATCCAGATGCCTTTTAAATGCTGTAATTGTAAAAGTCTCCACCATTTCCTCTGGCAGCTCATTTCACACATGCACCACACATGTGTGAAAAAGTCGCCCCTTAGGTCTCTCTTATATCTTTCTTCTCTCACCGTAAACCTTTGCCCTCTAGGTCTGGACTCCCCCACCCCTGCGAAAAGACCATGACTATTTACCCAATCCATGCCCCTCATGATTTTATTGGTCTCGAAAGGAAAACCTTCGTGAGATGTGGGCCAAATGTAGGCAAATGGAACTAATTTAGTTTAGGATTTCTGGTTGGCATGGACTGTGTGGACTGAAGGATCTGTTTCCATGCTGATGACTCCATGACTCTATGACCACCTCAGTCAAACTCCTATGTAAACTGTGAAAAATTCTAAGTTGCCGCAGTGTATTTGAGCCAAGTTAATCCGATAAGATTGCGTGATATGACATGCTTTCAAGATTCCTTGGCCTATTGAGATTGCCTCTCCAAGAGAGAAATAAAACAAGACTAAATAAGTGGTTGAAGCACAAACCAAGTATTGTTAAGGGTTCATGTGCATTTTTATGTGTAAGTCATTGATGCCAATGGAATGAGCAAGTTGATCAAAGGGCCAATTCTAGTTGGCATGATCACAAGGAGTCAAGCCTACTCAAGTTCGAGTAGGTAGGTTTATATGATCATAGAGTCATAGTGATGTACAGGATGGAAATACACCTTTCGGTCTAACTCGTCCATGCTGACCAGATATCCTAACCTAATGTAGTCCCATTTGCCAGCACTTGGCCCTTATCCATCTAAACCTTTCCTATCCATATCCCCATCCAGGTGCCTTTTAAATGTTGTAATTGTACCAATCTCCACCATTTCCTCTGGCAGCTCATTCCACACATGCACCACCCTCTGCGTGAAAACATTATCCCTTAAGTCCCTTTTAAATCTTTCCTGTCTCACCCTAAACCTACGCCCTCTAGTTCTAGACTCCACCACCTCAGGGAAAAGACCTTGTCTATTTACCATATCCATGTCTTTCATGATTTTATAAACCACTATAAGGTCACCCCTCAGCCTTCCACACTCCAGGGAAAACAGCCCCAGACTATTCAGCCTCTCCCTGTAACTCAAACCCTCCAACCCTGGCAACATCCTTGTAATTATCTTCCACAATCTTTCAAGTTTCACAACATCCTTCCAAACTTATACACAATTAATGTAACTTCCAGCTCCGTTCCTAATTGAAATTGTGTTTAGCCCTCACTGAAGTTTGTGTGTGAAAGCAACATTATTATAAATTGTAATAAAGACCAAATGCAGCCCTGTCACAAGATAATTGTCCATAGTAAGAATTAAACTAAATGAAAGATCAATGCAATGTCCTTTGAGTCAGACTGTACTAACTTGGCAATATTGTTTAATCCTTTATTTTTGAAGTCTGTGTTTACCTCACAGTGACTAAACATACAAGTACCAACTCTACTAACATCCACATTTCACTTTCAATGCCAATTTTACCTGACTTTGTTGACAGTTTATAATGGGTCTACTTTGATGTCCTACACAGGAGAACATGGTGGCTCATGAAGCTGGACTATTTGCCACACCCACCACCTTGATTCCGTCCACCAATTAATCCTACCCCTCTCATCATGGTTAACTCATCCACAGGACCAGAAACCTGCAGAAACTGGAAATGTTTATCAGCTAGAATAGGCAGTGACTGCACTGTGAACAGACAAGGTAACATTCTGTATGTGGGAGCTTCAAATGCTAGTTTGTTGGTTCTACGTAGACCATGTTTACTTGTCCATTGCTTCGACTATTTTCTTGGCTGTCAATTTAGATGCACTTTCATCCTGTTGATGTCTTGTGGTTTATTATATGTTAATCTGTGTAATAAATACCACAAAGAGTAGGGTTCTTCTTGAGGCAGGTATCCTGAAGTTTATTTCTAACACTAACTGTAACATTGAAGACTTACACACATGGCCTTTGCTTACTGATGTTACTAAACATTGTATACATACATCTGACTGACCCCATTCTATAGAGAGAGTAGGGATCTTTATACCAGAACGTCATGATGTAACATAACTATCTTGAAGGTGTAAGCCTATCCGGTCTAAAATATGTGCCATAATATGACACATCATATACTGTCTTCTGTACTGTTTCAAAGAATCCATCCTTCTCTAAGATCCAGCTTTTAAATTGACTTAGAACATAGAACATAGAAAAATACAGTGCAGTACAGGCCCTTCGGCCCTTGATGTTGTGCTGATCCAAGCCCACCTAACCTACACTAGCCCACTTCCTCCATATGCCTATCCAATGCCCGTTTAAATGCCCATAAAGAGGGAGAGTCCACCACTGTTACTGGCAGGGCATTCCATGAACTCATGACTCGCTGAGTAAAGAATCTACCCCTAACATCAGTCCTATACCTACCACCCCTTAATTTAAAGCTATGCCCCCTCGTAATATCTGACTCCATACATGGAAATATGTGATATTTATGAGGTGTGTCTCAGAAGCCTGAATGTATTTCATCCAAACTACAGGTATCCCAGTGTCTAGAAGGATCTGTGAAATTTACACTGTCGAAGAACAAACAGTTCAATATAATGTCCTTTGAGTCAGACTATACTAACTTGGTGATATTGTTTAATCTTTTATTTTTGAAGTCTGTGTTCGCTTCACAGTGACTAAACATGCAAGTACCAACTCTACTAACATCCACATTTCGCTTTCAATACCACCATTTCTGACTTTGTTGACAGTTTATAAGGCTGCATGCAGTCCATTGTTTCTTCCAGCTTTTAGTACCTGTAACCAAGGTCAGATTTCACCTCATTCATTGTAATTTGTTGACTGTCTTGATTAGATCTAACAAACTCCATACTCTCACCCTAATTTCCTCACACTGGGTTTGAGACCATCTTGTAACTTGAGTATTGAGCTTCCAAATTCAAGATTTTTAAAAAAAATATTCTTTGGCTCTGGGCGGATCTCGAATGCCATATTTAGAAATTAAAATTGGTGTTTGCTGCACTGAACTCCTCTGATAATACTTGTAGAGTATGCTAATATAGCAATGGACTCTTCACATCTAATCTGGTTAGGTGGCTGGTCCCTTAAATCAGGCGTTAAACTTAAAATTCACATATTGAAGGGTCCTAATATCTGCTGAAGAGCCACTCACTGAAAATAGTCATTAGTGAGGTCAGCTGGCTTTGGGTCTTCAACAGGTAGGATTCTTTAGTGAACGCCCCCGCCAGTTGTTAACTTAAAGCATTTAAAGAATCGGAAAATGGTTGCAGCACAGAAAGACACTATTCAGCCTGTTATGTTTGTACTAGCTCTCAATTCTGCTAGTCTGCTGCCTTTTCATGGTAGCTCTGCATTTTTTTTCTTCACATAATAACCAGCTCTCCTTTGAAATCTACAACTGAGTGTGTCTCCACCACATTCTCAGAAAGGAATATTCCAGATCCTAGCCACTCACTATATGAAGAAAAAGGGCTTTTTTTTCATGTTACCTGTGGTTTTTTTGCCATTCAGTTTGAATCAATGTCCTCAGGTTCTCAACCTTTTACATATCTTTCTCCCAAATGACTCTGTCAAGACTAGTAATTTATCTTGGAGAGCTTGAGCAAATCCTCGCTCGACATGCTGTTTCCAAGGGACATTAACTCCAGCTCTTCCAACCTATCCAGGTAACCGCAGTGGTCAGTTTGCTAATGGGGCCAGGATGTGCATTTTAACTGTCATTGGAGAAAAGTGCATAGCAATGATAATGTGCACATGTATTTACGAGAACTTAAAGGAAAGCTGCTACTGGCTAAGACAAGCAGTCCCACATCAAACCCTTGACTTGACTAGCTTCCAGCACCAGAAGATCACACTGAGCAATGTTGATGAAGCCTGGTGTCCAATTTCCATACAATCCTCCAACTTCTGAATTCAGTTCAGCGATCATTGCACAGAACCAAAAAAAACTAACCCTTACTGTCCATCTCCAGAAATCTTAAACATTGGTCACTGTCCACTTCAATTTCCAAGTAATTAAACAGTGAATTTCTTATTAATCTCTCTAATCTTAAATTTTTATTGCTTTAAACTAGTGTCACAACTTTCATTTGGAATCTTCTCAGTAGAACCCTGGAAGCCAACTTGCTTCAAGATGCACTGCAGAAATTCACCAAAGATCTTCAGCTAGCACCTTCCAAACCCATGACCACTTCCATCTCGAAGGATAAAGGGTGGCAAATATATGGTAAAAACAAGGACTGCAGATGCTGGAAACCAGAGTCTAGATTAGAGTGGGCCTGCTCCTCGGATGCTGCCTGACCTACTGTGTTTTTCTAGCACCACTCTAATCTAGCAGCTATATGGGAACATCATCACTTTCAAGTTCCCCTCGAAACTACTCACCGTCCTGACTTGGAAATATATCGCCATTCCTTCAGTGTCACAGGGTCGAAATCCTGGAATTCCTTCCCTAAGGGCATTGTGGATCAACCCACAGCAGGTGGACTGCAACAGTTCAAGAAGGCAGCTCACCACCACCTTCTCACGGGCAACTACGGATGGATAATAAATGCTGGCCCAGCCAGCGATGCCCACATCCCACAAATGAAACGCCTCCCCCTCCCCATACATCACAGGAATAATTACTTATTAAGTGTACTTGAACCTTCTTCTGCTTAACTGTGTTATGGAAATAGGTAGTCCAGACCCTTACTATAATATTTATATAAAGGCAAGTGTAAGGTATCCTGTTCCAGATGTAACTCAATTAGTCCTCCACTAGGTTTTAAGCAAAACACACTTTATTCTTATGATACAATGGAAACACAAAATAAAGAAGAATTATCGGAACCTTAATCCTATTGAAATACTTAACAAGAAATTGTATTATTTAACCATGAATCATCAACCCTTCCAATTTAGGCAGCATCCCATAAACACACCTTTTGGCAAAAAATGCAAGTCAGCAAAATTGCCATGATTCTCGCATGCCGTCTCTCTTCAGTCCAGAAAAAAGAAACAGTCTACCCCCTTTGGTTTTTAAGAGGAAGCCTCTCTGTCTAAGACTTCCCCCCCGGCAGAAAGCTTTTAACTCAGCCTCAACAGAAACCTTCTCACGAACCGAAAGCAAAGCTAAAGACCTTCCTGGGTCTGTCCTGACCCCACCCACACATGCTTCTTTTGTTTAATTTTATAAACAACACCCAGGGATAGCTCCAGGCTGTTCACTAACTACCTGCCTGAAGCAGGATCCCAGCACTGCCATGGCAACACCTCTTTGCAAGGGATATAGGACAGAACACATCTCCCTTAAAGGCACAGTAACATCACAAAGGTCGCTCAGCATTGCTAATACCCAAAGGGAAGCTAACAGTATTTTGGGGGCTGGAGTCTCATGTAGGCCAGACAGGTAAGGATTACAGATTCCATTCCTGAAAGGACATTAGTGAACCAGATGAGTTTTTATGACAATCTGCAGTGGTTACATTAAACTAGCTTTTAATTAGACTAGCTTTTAATTCACTTTAAATGAATTTCTTTGTTAGTGAATTCAAATGTCATCATCTGCCATGGCATCCATGTCCCTAAAACATTCGACTGATATTGAATTAATGACACAAGAAAGGTTTGGAAGGGTTGAGGAACACTTCCTAGATTGACTGCCTTGGGATCATGGGCCTGCATAAATCACAAATGTACTGGGAAAAGTTCCTAAATTATTGTAGAGATCCCACAGAGGCAAGGAACAGCCTGGCAGTGACAGGAAGCATGCATCAATATATACTTTGAACCACTGTGTATGTTGACTTTTTCAGTAGATTGATGGTCAAACTCCTGAGCCAACTTGATTGTTCAATTTGATTGCTCCATTAACTAATGCAATAAGTTAAGTGAGCAATTGCTCCTGTACAGTATACAGTTTTCTCAGCAATACTGAACTGAAGCAGTTATTTCAAGACCTGAACTATGTGTTATCTTTGAAGGCTACATTGATCCTTTCCTTAAAGCAGCCTTCCTTTGAAGATTTCACTTTTGGAATGTATTCTTTCACTGATCAATTCTGTTTGCACGCATTACTGGAGAACAGCACTTTCTGCAAATGATCTCAGATTTATCTTTTTCTTTCCTAATCACTGGCAATTATCTTGAAATTAAAGTCCTGATGAAACTGCATCATGTTCACTCAAAGGAAAACACCAAAACAGTTACAAGCAAAGAACTGCAGATCCGAAACAAACAAAACCAAAACAGAAATTGCAGGAGAAACTCATCAGATCTGGCAGCATCTGTGGAGAGAGAAAAATAGTGTTAATGTTTCAGGTCCAGTGACTCTTCTTCAGTATTCTTCTCTGAAGAAGGATCACTGAACCAAAAACGTTACCTCTGTTTCTCTTCACATGTGCTGCCAGACCTGCTGAGTTTCCGCAGCAATTTTGTTCTTGCTTGTACGAAAATAGTTATGATGCACCTGCTTGAGTAAAATAATTGGATGACAAATGTTGGGTGTGAAATTATATGTCAGTTTAATATAGTTTGCACCTTGGAGATGGATAAGTACCTCACTTTGATTGGTGTATGTTTAGTGATAGAGTCATAGGACGTACAGCACGGGATTAGACCCTTCAGTCCAACCTGTACATGCGGACCAGATATCCAAAATTAATCTATTTCCGTTTGCCAGCATTTGGCTCAAATCCCTCTAAACCCTTCCTATTCATGTGCCTATCCAGATATCTTCTAAATGTTGCAGTTGTACCAGCTTCCATCATTTTCTCTGGCAACTCACTCTATAGTCGAGAGTGCAGTGCTAGAAAAGCACAGCAGGTCAAGCAGTATCTGAGGAGCAGGAGAATCAACATTTTGGGCATAAGCACCTGAGAAGAGGAACAATTCCAGTAAAGGGAAGTTTACCTTTGATACTTTGGCAGGATATTCCAAAATTCTTTTTGTAATGTGTTCCCAGTATTGGCAACTCGAAGCCAAGTTTACTACCTAAAACTGCACAGACTACCTAACCTCCTGAAAAGGTGGGGATCAAACATTTCAGCAGTTATTTTCACACACAGATTCATTGCAGGCCATTTGAGGGCATTAACAATTAAACTGTTGTGAATACGAAGTCACTTGTAGGTCAAAAGCAGGTAAAGTTTGCAGGTTCCCTTCACTGAAAAACACTAGCAAGCAATTAAAACTTTCCAACAATGGCCACGTTCATTTTAAGATTTTTTTTTAGATTAGACTTACAGTGTGGAAACAGGCCCTTCGGCCCAACAAGTCCACACCGACCCGCCGAAGCGCAACCCACCCATACCTCTACATTTACCCCTTACCTAACACTACGGGCAATTTAGCTTGGCCAATTCACCTGACCCGCACATCTTTGGACTGTGGGAGGAAACCGGAGCACCCGGAGAAAACCCACGCAGACACGGGGAGAACGTGCAAACTCCACACAGTCAGTCGCCTGAGTCGGGAATTGAACCCGGGTCTACAGGCGCTGTGAGGCAGCAGTGCTAACCACTGTGCCACCGTGCCGTTGAACTTACGAACTTGCCATTGTGAACTTGCAAGCTCTGAGTTGGTAGTACCACAATTATCGCAGTTTCAGACATTGTACTCCAACTGTAACTTCATTTCATCCCCAACTCCTTCTTTTTCACTCAATTCTCTCCTAAAATTCATTGAGCCACTTAAATTGCTCAATTTTGCAATTTTCAATGTATTCTCCGTCTCTTAGGCCTTGTATACTATGAGCTTCCTGAAGTCCACTTACAAAATATCCAATGTACATTTACATACGCAAAATTAAATCATAGCTTTTAAAAGCAATTTGGCTCAGAACCTAGATTTGTGTACTGCAACCATTGTGTGATGCTATTCTATATTACTTTAGCAGATTGAGAGTGGTTTTATTTTAATTTGTTTACAGGATGTGTGGCCACCATTAGCTGGGCCAGTTTATTGTCCACCCCCAGGGTCATATTAGATCTCCGATGAATTGGGGCATAAACCTGACAAAGTTGAAGTAAGCTTTTGTTTCATGGCATCTGTGCCCTGGAAGCAAAGAGAGCTGGAAATTGATGCCAAAAGAATCTTCAGAAAACGTTACAGCCAATGATCTGGAATACAGACTGAATGTAATAATTTACACAATGCAGGAGGGCAAGACAAAAAAGAAAATGTATACCCAATCTACTGCCACCAGTGTGGGCAATTCTATTTGTACTGATGCATACTGCCACCTGTTTCAAATGCAATCAGTGTTTATTTCCCCTAGTTACCAATCATGTTATGAGTATTGTTGTAACCATATGGCTAAAAGCTTGCCAGCCATTCACTCTGATTTTTGTTGCTTGCCATACAACCTGTAATCATGCATAAGTGCTGCAGCTTTTCTCTTTTTGGATTTTGCGCAAAGCCAAATTGTTGGCTTTGTAAAAGTCTTGCTTCCTGATCGAGGGAAAGGCAAGTTCATCAATGCTGAAAATGTCCTCTGGTGCATATAAAATACATTGTAGATTATAGATCTCCACCCCATCGCTTCTGTTGATGTGAACTCCACATCTGCTTTGGACATGGGCCCACTTAAAAGACAGTAATGTGCGTTACTTAACATGCTGTGCTAGTTAGCCTCCATCTGCTCCCTGTATTTGATTTCTACACTGCAGTTTGTTTCACTTCAGTCAGCAAGATACTTCTGAGTCACTTTGCTTGAACATATTTAAAGTGCTTTCAGTAGCACATCATTGTCCACTATGTATTTACCAATTCTGCGGGCCCCCATGCACAGAAAGGTAATTGCTGTTGTTGACCAGCTTGTGATGTTATTGTTTGCAAAGTGAAAGGATTATTTCAATGCTTGATCATTTTTGTCTCCACCTTGCTGTTTCGCACTAATGTGGGTGTTTTCCTGATGTGGGTTATGAGCTGATTAAAAGGCCAGAGAGTTTGCAACTCTCAAGGTGCTAACCCACAAGCAGTAAACAGCATTCCTTTTCCATAGCAACTGGCGATAATAGCATGCCTGTTTTGATGAGTGTGGTACTTGGACTCTGAAAGACGTCTCTGCTTTGCCGATTCAGAAAGTCCTCACCACCTTCAATCAGGGATGGTAATGTCTGGACAAATCCAGGTTAGGTGAGTGGAAGTTCCCTCTCTCACCTCTAGAGGTCTCTAGGTATTGCATTTTGTAAATAGGACAAAACAAACGACAAGAAAACACAGAAATAATTGTGTTCATAGAGCAATTTTCACAAATACCAGACATGTGAAAGCACTTTCCAGTCAATGAAGTACTTAGAAGTACATACATCCATATGAATTAGGGACAGGAGAAGGCCATTCAGCCCTTTGGACCAGCTCCACCATTCAATAAGATCATGGCTGATCAGTTTAGTTTGAATCCCACATTCCCATCTATCCCCGGATAAACTTTGATTCCCTGCCTAACACAAAGCTTTCTACTCGCAGCATAAACATATTTAATGACCCTGTCTCTATCTCCACCTGAGGCAGAGAGTTCCAAAGTCACACAACCCACTGAGAGATAAAAACTCTCCCCGTCTCTGTCCTAAAAGGATGCTTACGAATTTTGAAACAGTACCCCTAGGTCTGGACTCAACCACAAGAAGAAACACCCTTTCCATATCCACATTGAAAAACCATTCGCGATCTGATACAATTCAATCAACTCACACCTCACTCTTCTAAGCTCTGGGGAATACAAATCCAGTCTGTCCAATGCTTCCTCATCAGGCAACCCCCTCATTCTAGGAAACTTAGAAAACCTCTCGAGGTTAGTCACTGTTATAATGTAGGGGATGCAACAGCTAATTTGTACTCAGTGATAATGACTAGATAGCCTGTTTTTCTAATATTGATTGAGCAGGGAACTGGGGATAACTGCCACAAAGCCAATAGTTATGTCAAGAACTTGACAACCCCTATTGTGTGAGTTGTTTTCTGTTTTGTAACCAACACAATGCTGACTCAATGTCGGAACAAATTACTGCAGATGCTGTAATCCTACTGAAAACAAAAGATGCTGGAGAATACAGCAGAAGAGGCAGCTTCCGTGGAGAGAGAGCAAGCTACCGTTTCAAGTCTAGACGACTTTTCATCAGAGCTGACGTGAAGTGTGGAGGACCACTGTTTGTGCAATATGAAGTGGGGTGGAGAGGGTAGGGTGCTGGGGGAGAAAGGATGTTGATATTCTCACATTCCGATCACTTAGTCTGAACTAGATTAAATTAGACTCCCTACACTGTGGAAACTGGCCCTTTGGCCCAACTAGTCCACACCAACGCTCCGAACAGTAACCCACCCAGACTCATTTCCCTACGTTTACCCCCGAGTAATGCACCTAAAACTATGGGCAATTTAGCATGGCCAATTCACCTGACCTGCGCATCTTTTGGAATGCGGGAGGAAACCAGAGCACCTGGAGGAAACCCACACAGACATGGGGAGAATATGTAAACTCCACACAGACAGTCGCCCAAGGCAGGAGCAAACCACCGAGCTACCATGCTGCCCCTCAAGCAAGAGTGGTTGTCAAGTTCTTAACATAAGTATTGACTTTGTGGCAGATATCCCCAGTTCCCTGGTCAATTAACATCCTTTCTCCCCTCACATTCCACCTTCTCCCCACTCTCTGCACTACAGCATAAATACTGCTCCCTCCACACTTCACATCAGCTCTGATGAAGAGTCATCTCAACTCAAAACATTAGCTTGCTTTCTCTCCATGGATGCTGCCTCTTCACTGTGATAGTCATAGAGTCATAGAGATGTACAGCATGGAAACAGACCCTTTGGTCCAACTCGTCCATTCTGATCAGATATCCTAACCTCATCTAGTCCCATTTGCCAGCACTTGGTCCATCGCCTGTCCAGCATTTGTTGTTTTTGGTTCAGTACTGACTCAAACCTGATCCAATCTCACTTTAGCAGACTGAAATTGGCCTGATGTGGCCCCCAGTGAAAGAAACACAACGAGAGCTGAATTCAGTTTTTTGGAGTTACTTCTCCTTTCTGACAGTAGCTAGAGAACCTATTTATTTAGCGCTGGAAAATTATCACACATGCATGTCAAGACATCCAGTGAAAGCAGAATTTGGCTGAAGTTTGTGACTGTGGAAGGAATGTATTGTCAGTGAACAAATCACGTTGAAGGTGCCAACATGAATATGCATGCATTCATAACTGAACCCAACACGGAAATAAACCTGAGAATATTTTAGTCGCCAAATTATAAATTAAATGTCATGTACAAAGTAAACGGTTGTATCTCTAAAACGAAGGCATGACTTAATGAAGGTGAACGATAGGTTGTTGGAGATACCCCTCAGGTGAATTTAACTGACAGGACTGTACAACAAGGAGCAACTTTAAATCTGGTCCATAAAACTGTTCTTTTTTTAAAAAGCCTGTCCTTTCCTATCCATGAATTCTATTTGTAGCTTATGTTTGTTTATTTGTAATGGAGAAGTGCATCTTGTTGGTGGATTAATTCATTGTGTAATGATTGTGATTGTTCCTTAAACCAGTTACATGCTCCTTGAGTTTCAAGGAGCAGATGACAAAGTATAAACGAGTGACAAAGACAAATCATTTCAAATTCCTCCATGGCTCACCCTGTTCCTGAACCCCCTCCATGGCTCACCCTGTTCCTGAACCTCCTCCATGACTCATCCTGTTCCTGAATCTCCTCCATGGCTCACCCTGTTCCTGAAACTCCTCCATGGCTCACCCTGTTACTGAACCTCCTCCATGGCTCACCCTGTTCCTGAATCTCCTCCATGGCTCACTCTGTTCCTGAACCTCCTCCATGGCTCACCCTGTTCCTGAATCTCCTCCATGGCTCACTCTGTTCCTGAACCTCCTCCATGGCTCACCCTGTTCCTGAACCGCCTCCATGGCTCACCCTGTTCCTGAATCTCCTCCAGCTCTACAAACCTTCTGAATGCAACACTTCCCCAAGACCAGCCTTTTGCACATCCTCACTTTTAATGGCTCCACTACAAATGCACAGCTCAGCAGGTCTGACAGTACCTGGATAGAAGGAACACAGTTAATGTTTAAAGTCTAATATGACTCAATTTTGAAGCAGTGTCATATTAAACTAACATTAATTTTGTTTCTCTCTTCGTAGATGCTGTCAGGCCAGTTGAACTTCTCCAGCACTTTTTCTTTATCTGCAGAATCTTCCTTCAGTGCCTGTGGTGCTTTGCTTTGTGTGATGGCTCCCCTATGAGCCAGGATGCTTTGGCTACTTAGCCTAAGATCCGGAATTCTTTGATAATTGCTTTTTCTTCCTTTAGGATGCTATTTAAAACTTACCTCTGTGGCTTCCTTGATGTCAAATTTGGATTCGATCATGCTCCTGTGAAGCATCGTTTGCATTGCTGTTGTAGTTGTTCCTCACCTGAAATCAGGGATTACTCACTCTGCTCACTGAGAGACACATGAGTCTGGAGCTGATTAAAGTGAAAGGTTATGCATGTGTATAAGGACATTATCAAGCCAACTTTGACACCAATCTATATAAGACATCGTAACTGCCAAGACAGAAATCGATAGGTTGTTGGGTAAGATGCCAAACATGTACATGTTGCAGCTGTACAAAACTTTGGTGTGACTGCACTTGGAGTATTGTGTACAGTTCTGGTCACCACATTATAGGAAGGATGTGGAAGCTTTGGAAAGTGTTCAGAGGAGATTTACCAGGGTGTTGCCGGTATGGAGGGAAGGTCTTATGAGGAAAGACTGAGGGACTTGAGGCTGTTTTCGTTAGAGAGAAGAAGGTTGAGAGGTGACTTAATTGACACAAATAAGATAATCAGAAGTTTAGATAGAATGGATAATTAGAGCCTTTTTCCTTGTATGGTAATGGTTAGAATGAGAGGATATAACTTTAAATTGAGGGAAGGTAGATATAGGACAGGTGTCAGAGGTAGTTTCTTTACTCAGAGAGTAGTAGGGGCGTGGCACGCCCTGCCTGCAACAACAGTAGACTCGCCAACTTTACGGACATTTAAATGGTCATTGGATAGACATATGGATGAAAATGGATTAGTGCAGGATTGATGGTCTTCAGATTGGCTCCACCTGGTGATGCAACATCGAGGACCGAAGGGCCTGTACTGCGTTGTAATGTTCTATGTTCTATTGTTCCATTTTCTATGTTCTATGCTAGGAAACAAAGGCAAGTAAGTTGAATTGAGGTACAGATCAATCCCGATCAAACAAATCAAACCCATAACCTTGGCCACCTCGATGGACAAGGGTAGAAGATGCACAGCAGACACTATCACCTGCAAGTTCCTCTCCAATCCAGATAACATCCGAACTTGGAACAATATCACTTTCCTTCACTGTCCCTCAATCAAAATCCTGGAGCTCCTTCACTAACAAGAGTGTGGGTGTCCTTGCATCAGATGGACTACAGCTGCTAACAGCCACATTCTCCAGGGCATTTGGGCAACACTGTGGCTCAGTGGCTAGCACTGCTGCCTCACAGCGCCAGGGACCTGGGTTCGATTCCAACCTCGGCCAACTGTCTGTGTGGAGTTTGCACATTTTCCCCGTGTCTGCGTGGATTTACTCCAGGTTCTCTTGTTTCCTCCCACAGTCCAAAGATGTGCAGGTTAGGTGAATTGGCCATGCTAAATTGCCCGTAGTGTTCAGGGATGTGTAGAATAGGTGCACTAGTCAGGGTTAAGTGCTGAGTAATAGGGTAGGGGAATGGGTCTGAGTGAGTTACTCTTCAGAGGGTTGATGTGGGCTTATTGGGCCGAATGGCCTGTTTCCACGCTGTAGGGATTCTATGAATTTAGGATGAACAACAAATGCTGGACTGGCCCTTGCCCACATTCCATGAACGGACAAAACAAAATGGAATAGTAAGTCTGGTTGGATGGCCTAAATACACGTGTAAATAACCCTTCTTTAGCTGAACCTAAAAACTGTTAATTCTTTATACTTTTATTACCCACCACGTCCATGATGATTGCTTTCCCAACCAACCTCTTTCAGTCAAGCAGGAAGGTAAATGGATGTAGGTTTGCTCACTGAGCTGAGATGGATAGACCCCCAACTACCACCCCTGAGAAAAGAAACAGGAAATGATGTCACCACAGGAAATAACATCACCAACCCAAAGAAACCCAAACATATTAACAAAGCAGGAATTTTCGGCATTGTTTCGCGTGAGGTCCACTGAAGATGTTACCTAGTAAGGTAACGAAATGTCTTGAAATGAACCTTTCAACTCAGCAAGCAAACCTACATCCAAAACCTCAACCTGAGCTACAAATCTTCTCAAAACCCGCTAGGAAGGTAAATTGCTGTAGCTGTATGTGGAGGGCAGTGCACTGGAAAAGCTTTCCCTCTGAATTCTGCATTCCCTGTGTCAGAGTGTATTGGAAACACAGCACCAATACAGAAACTGGGGCTCCATTTAAAATCCATACAGCACTCTTCCGACTATCAATGGGACTAAGTTTCATTGATCTAGAGAAATGCCAAGAATTGTGACTGTAGGTTATTAAATGGCTACACAAGATTGCTAATTCCCATTTCCTGATGAAGAACTTATGTCTGAAATGTCAAAATGTCAATTCTCTGCTCCTCGGATGCTGCCTGACCTGCTGTGCTTCTCCAGCACCACACTCTTGACACTAATTCCTCATAGAGTCATAGCCATAGAGTCGTACAGCATGGAAGCAGATCCTTCGGTCCAACTAGTCTATGCTGAACATAATCTCAAACTGAGCTAGTCCCATCTGCCTGCTCCTGGCCCATATCCCTCCAAACCTTTCCTATTCAAGTACTTGTCTAAGTATCTTTTAAATATTGTAACTATGCCCACACCCACCACTTCCTCAGTAAGTACATGCTACACACAAATAACACTATGTAAAAAAAATTGCCCTTCATATCTTTTTAAAATTTTTCTCCTCTCATCTTAAAAATATGTCTTGAAATCCTCTATGTCAATGAAAAGACACCTACCATTAACCCCATTTCTCTCCCCACCGCCCCCCCGCCCACCACCCACCACCCCCACTTCATGATTTTATAAACCTCTACAGATTCCTCAACTGAAAATAAACCATCTTTTCTGAATCACTCTATCAAAGGTTTTCATCACTAAAAAAAAACAATTAAAACTGCCACAATGGAAGTAATCCCATATCTCAAGTATATAAAACAATAGGGAAATTAGGTTGAAAGAACTAATTCCTATGAATCATAGAAATTCTACAGCGTGGAAACAGGCCATTTGGCTTAACAAGTCCACACCAACTGTCCAAAGACCATCCCATTCAGATACATTCCCCAACCCTATTAGTTTTACATTTTCCCCAACTAATGCACTTAACCTACATATCCCTGAACACTATGGGCAATTTAACATGGCCAATTCACCTGACCTGCACATCTTTGGATTGTGGGAGGAAACCGGAGCACCCGGAGGAAACCCACGCAGACATGGGGAGAATGTGCAAACTCCAGACAGACAGTCGCCCGAGGCTGGAATTGAACCTGGGTCCCTGGTGCTGCAAGGCAACAGTGCTCACCACTGAGCCACTGCATACTGTTTTCTAGTTTGAGGAGACCATTAAATATTCAGGAAACTCACCTTCAAAAGTGAAGCTTTATAAAGATAACGAATAATGATTATCCACTAGCAATGAAAGTAGGTGGTTTGCCTTTTAACATGCGTGTTATGTGTTGGAGTCCAGAAAGATCTCTCATCGTTCCTGACAATCCAGACAGTATTTGATGAGGACGGAGAATGAAGGACACCAGTGTTTCTGGCTCACAATGTCATTACAACAGGAAAACAGGATCTGACAGCACACCTACCTTGAGGAAATATATTTCACGTCAACAACTCAGCCAGTATTCCAGGAGAAATGTGGCATCCATCTGCACTACTGTGACAGCTGAACACAGCAAGGAAGAAGATATGTTTCATTCATGTAGAGCCTGTGTATGACCTCAGGATGTCCCATCATATTGTCCAACCTGTTATGTTTCTCAGTAATGTGAGCACTGCTAAAATGCTGCCAATGGAACAGTTATTTTGAATGCAGTAAAATCCTGCAAATAGCAGCAAAATAAATGGAATGAGCTGCAGCGGAAGTGGTTGAGGTGGGTACATTAACAACATTGAAAAGGTACTTGGATAGGAAAGGTTTAGAAGGATATGGGCCAAGTGCAGGGAAATGGGGTCAGTGTGGATGGACAGTTTGGTCGGCATGCAACACTTTAGTCCAAAGGGCCTGTCTCCATGCTGTAGGACTCTCTGAGTCTATGAAATGATCATAATATCTGCTTTTTAATGACAATTGATTGAGAGCCAGACGTGGTCAGGATACTGGGAAGGTATCCCCTGTTCTTCATTATTTTAGTGCATGGGATGCTTTAAATCCACCTACGGGGACAAAAATAGTTTAATGAGTGGAATCTTGTTGAGACTGAGCATCCAGTTAGGGACCTATGCTCCAGGGATGTGTCAACTGGGCAGCAAAGTGCCACCAATGGATGATCAAGACCCGAATATCCAGACCCAGGCAGCAGAAGTCCCATTTGCCAAGAGCTATTTCCCAATAAGAGGCCTGCAGTTCTCGTGCTCGACAGCGCCACTCAGAAAGCTGTGGCTGATGATGGAAAGGCATCCTCAGAGTTCCTGGGATCGTAGACGATCAGGGGAAAATGAACTGATGTTTTGGCAGCGGGTGGGGGGGGGGTGTTGGTGGGAAAGAGATTTCTTATGTCGGGGGGATTCATAACAATGGGGTGGGGCGCATGGGCATTGGACACAGGGAACTAGGACTGGGTCACAGCTTGACCTAATCATGTCCACACCTTTGATCACACACTGATTGTCTTTATTCAAGGGACCACCCTAATCTGCAAGCTGCCTGTGAGGTAGCAGCTATTGACAAAGCCACATAGCAACAGGCCTGTCAGGGCTAAGGTCCTTCTGTGCTCATTAATTGAACACTGAGGGCCTTGATTGGCAGTGCAAACCTGTAGGGATTCTATGATTGGCAGTGGAGTAGCATGGTGGGCTACTAGCTGGTGGAGGTGAGAGGGCAGTGAGATGAATGTACGACAACAGCCTGCTGAATTAAATGCCATTCTCCCCTCTGAGCTCACCATATCCTGGAGCAGAAATTTTCACCCAGCATCCTTGCATGGGTTTCCTCCGGGTGCTCCGGTTTCCTCCCACAGTCCAAAGATGTGCGGGTCAGGTGAATTGGCCATGCTAAATTGCCCGTAGTGTTAGGTAAGGGGTAAATGTAGGGGTATGGGTGGGTTGCGCTTCGGCGGGTCGGTGTGGACTTGTTGGGCCGAATGGCCTGTTTCCACACTGTAAGTAATCTAATCTAATCCCATCCAAGATGCAATGATGCATCTGACTGTGCAGCCCTCCTTTTAGTACCAAGCTGAACTGTCAAGTCTCAAAGCGTACATCAGATAAAATAAAACAATAAACAGAAAAGGTAAGATTAACAAACACAATAGGATAGGAGAACCAACTCAAAACATACACCTTATATTGATGGAATGGTTCACAGTAACTTGTGCATTTTTTTAGCCTTTTCATTTTCCCTGAAGGTTACAGTGTTTGCATATCAATTAGTAATGAAGGCTTTAATTTTCTCTTTAACCTTGTCCAAAATCTCTTAAAAAGCATAAATGCATCTTTCTTCCAACAAACCAGTTTTCTCCCATTCCGCAATGTTCACTGCATTGTTCACAGTTAATTCAGGATGGCTTACTCACTGGATTGGATTGCGTTCTGTGACCACTGATTATCTACATAAATATATCTTTTCTATTTATTCAGAGAGGTCCCAAATTTACATAACTTTTTTTTTAATTTCTGGCACTTGATAAAGCAGTCCTGCTGGAAATGAATTTATTAATGCTGTACAAAATGTGGTGTTTGAATTTCTCCCTTCAGGGTATGTGTTTTGAAGCTTTGCAATGAAGAAATGAATCAGAAATTTGAGAATAGGCCCCAATTCATCTGAAGCCTATATAAAGTCCCAGTTTATCCATTACAGCCAACTGAATAGATTAATATTAGTGCACATTGTAAATTGTAAATTCTCACCGTTCCCTGATTGCTTTGCTTCTCCCTGTCTCACTGGTCCCCTCATATCCTAACCGCTGCATTATATACTCAAGATTTCACTGTTTCTTGTCTCTTGTTCAATACCCATTCACTTCATGAGACCATTTATTGCTTGCTTTCACATCACTACATTGCCACCCCTATTATACCCTTTACCCTCTGCACCTTGTAGTGCTCTTTTAGGAATCTCCTTAGAACTTATTTTTTTGACCAAACCTCAGTCCATTATGTTTCTCACATTCTCATGAAGTTGCCCTCAACAAAGTCTTTTCCCTGGGGTCAGAGAGTCCAGAACTAGTAGACATAGGTTTAGGGTGAGAGGGGAAAGATATAAAAGACCTCAGGGGCAACGTTTTCACGCAGAGGGTGGTATGTGTATGGAATAAACTGTCAGAGGATGTGGTGGAGGCTGGTACGATTGCAGCATTTAAAAGGCTCTGATCGCCGAGTTGGGAGTTTTTGTTGCAAACGTTTCGTCCCCTTTCTAGGTGACATCCTCAGTGCTTGGGAGCCTCCTGTGAAGCGCTTCTGTGCTGATTCCTCCGGCATTTATACTGGTTTGAATCTGCTGCTTCCGGTTGTCAGTTGCTGTCCGCTGCAGTGGTCAGTGTATAGGGTCTAGACCCGATATACCGGCCACTGCCGGGCAGCAACTGACAACCGGAAGCGGCAGATGCAAACCACTATAAATGCCGGAGGAATCAGCACAGAAGCGCTTCACAGGAGGCTCCCAAGCACTGAGGATGTCACCTAGAAAGGGGATGAAACATTTGCAACAAAAACTCCCAGCTCGGCGAACAGAACCACAACAACGAGCACCCGAGCTACAAATCTTCGCACAAACTTTGAACATTTAAAAGGCATTTGGATGGGTATATGAATAGGAAGGGTTTGGAGGGATATGGGCCGGGTGCTGGCAGGTGGGACTAGATTGGGTTGGGATATCTGGTCGGCATGGACGGGTTGGATCGAAGGGTCTGTTTCCATGCTGTACATCTCTATGACTCTATGACTCTATGATGAAAGTCATTAAATATCTTTTGCATAGTGTTAGAAACAATATTATAGAAGTATATTGTGATGCACACCTGAGATGTGATTTAGCTTCATGTCTGTGAATTATGTAGATTAATTTACCTTTTGTTTTGCTGAGTGAAAGCCATGACTGAATGTTCAATGGTTTGGCAAGGTGTATTATGCTCATGAGGGACTTGGAAGAAGGGGTTGTTGGACCCAGGTTTCAGTGTACTTTGGAAGATTAGCACTAGGAAGAGAATCATAACCAATATATACTATAGATTATTTACCCAATGAAGGAGAGAGGAGAAAAACAATTTAGCCCAACCCACAGTCATTACCTGACAATGGGAATCAGTGGTCATTAGCAGTGTCAGGAATCTGGAATAATTAGCATTCCTGCACCCCACCCCTCCATAAGTCAGGAATCCGATAAATGACAACATTTCCACCGCTTAGTGAGGCTACATCAGGGCAGTAGCGAGGTCAGACATGCAGGCAATACCCTTAGTTCACCTAGCCTTCTGGTTGCATTCTATTAATGAATTTGAAGGGTATATAAGATGGTACATAGCCACAGTGTATGTCCCTTTCATGGAACGTGTGAAGAGCTCAGAAACTTTTACTGTGATGTGCACTTCCCCTTCTTCACTGGATCTGCAACGGTTAAAAAAAAACAGCAAACAAGAAACACCAAATTTGCAAAGTACAACAGCAAAGATTGCAAGCACAGAAGGTAACTCACAGAACTTAGCCCATTCACTGATTTAAAGAAATATCTCTATGTGACACTAGCCCTACATATTAACCAAAACAATGAGCTTGTTGCGTAAGGCATTTTGTGGTGTTTTTTTCCGTAAGTCACTGGCCGTGGTAGATTACATTGATGCCACACACTAATTCATACTGCAATGAACTCATTTATAAATAACTGCAAGCACTTAAAGGAAATACATTTAGAGTAAATAGTTTACAAAGAAAAACATGAGTATGGTCAGGTAGTGTGTGTTGTCGACATAAAGCAGAAGATCAGGCATCTTGTCCTCCTTGAGGCTGCAATCTGTAGAGAGGAAAAAGTACCAGAGTAAACATTGTAGTTTAATGACCTTTTGGTCAGAATGGAAAAAGTTCAAGATGGAACAATTTCCAAGCGCAGAATCAGGGAAAATGAGGAGGGCAGAAGTTACAAAGGGAAAGATTGATTATAAGAGTGGAGTTCAGGAATGAGTAACTGATAAATGGCTGATGCTCACTGAAAGGGAATGACCTGAGAGAAGAGGTGCCATTTCAAGGAATGCTGTATGAAGCTGTACAGTCAGAGTGTGCAGTGTACGATGGAACTCAGGCTATGATTTATATCCATTATTTGAACCAATAAGCAATGAATTATTAGTTGAGGCTTGCTATGTGGCTAGATACTGTTTTTGTTAATCAAACTGTCCAGACATTGTATATGGGGAATTGAGGCCAAGAGAAATGAATCTCTTTGACAATCACAAGGGAATAAAGTGGGATATGCTGGTAACTTTGGGTAGTAAGCTGTAGCACTGTGTCATCAGCTGATCAAGGAATGAAACTCATCAATTGCAACAAAGGCTTGTGTTTCTTTAGCACCTGTATCATCACAAAATGTCCTGAATTGTTTCCAGGCATACAATGATAGCAAATAATGTACTATGTTACAAAACTTTGGTAATAGAAGCAGACTTTAAGACTTGAAGAACATGAAAGAGAGAGAGAGAAAGAGAGAGAGAGACAATGAAGGTTTGGAGATGTAGCTCCCAAACCATTCAATAGTGGTCTTCAATAATGGAAAGAAATAAATTAGGGATACTCTGGAGACCAGAATTCTGAGGGTTATGGCGGTTAGAGCAAGTTACAGAGCTAGATGGAATTTTGAACATGGAGAGAATTAAAATTGAAGTTGTTCTCTTAAAGATGATTCTAAAAATTGCTGGCTTTTCAAAAATGTTTTATTCTCTCACGGAATGTGATCACTGTTGGCAAGGTGAGGATCCCTAACTGCTTCTGAATAGAATGTCTTGCTAGATCATTTCAGAGGGCAGTTATGAGTCAACCACATTTTGCTGTTGGTCTGAAGTCATATTGTTACGACCCAAGGTAAATTTTCCTGCTTAATTTAAAACCAGCTACGCAGAAAATATTTATCCCATGCAGTAATCAGTGAAAACTCTGGCTTGGTTCGATGATGTCCTCATCAAGCATGGCCTCACCTTAACCACCTTCCACCTATTGCATTCCCAATGCCCCTCCCCAAGTTCCTCCTCCCTACCTTTTATCTTAGCCTTCTTGGCACATCTTCCTCATTCCTGAAGAAGGGCTTATGCCCGAAACATCGATTCTCCTGCTCCTTGGATGCTGCCTGACCTGCTGCGCTTTTCCAGCAACACATTTTCAGCTCTGATCTCCAGCATCTGCAGACCTCAGTTTCTCCTCCTGAGACAGATAGCTTACTAACCTATCCCACTCATACAATGTAGAACAATACAGCACAGAAAAGGCCCTTTGGCCCTCGATGTTGCGCTGACCTATGAACAAATCTAAGCATATCCCCCTACACTATCCCATTGTCATCCATATGCTTATCCAAGGACTGTTTAAATGCCCCTAATGTGGTTGAGTTAACTACATTGACAGGTCAGGCATTCCACACCCTTACCACTCTCTGAGTAAAGAACCTGCCTCTGACACCTGTCTTAAATCTACTACCCATCAATTTACATCTACGCCCCCTCATACAAGCTGACATCATCATCCTAGGAAAAAGACTCTCACTGTCCACCCTATCTAATCTTCTGATCATCTTATATGTCTCTATTAAATCGCCTTCTTCTCTCCAATGAGAACGGATCCAAGTCCCTGAGCCTTTCTTC
Organism: Hemiscyllium ocellatum; assembly: GCF_020745735.1. Lineage (NCBI taxonomy): Eukaryota > Metazoa > Chordata > Chondrichthyes > Orectolobiformes > Hemiscylliidae > Hemiscyllium > Hemiscyllium ocellatum. Next base: position 33,311,431 of record NC_083436.1, on the reverse strand, counting down.
ATAAAATCTTCCCTCCAGACAAGGCAACATCCTGGTAAATCTCCTCTGCACCTTTTCCAATGCTTCCACATCCTTCCTGTAATGGGGCGACCAGAACTGCACACAATATTCCTAGTGAGGCCACACTAGCGTTTTGTAGAGTTGCAGCATGACATCACGGCTCCGGAACCCAATCCCTCCACCAATAAAACCTAACACACTGCCTACCTTCTTAACAGCACTATCAAGGACTTCTTTATTTTTTTAAATCTATTTTGAGACACTTCAAAATCCATATCATCTGGACTTGATTCTTCACTCTGCAGGGCAGTAACTAACACCCGTTTCTCCAGTTCTTTCTGTCTAGTGTAATGCGGTTTGAACATGCTCATATGACATACCAATACCTTTTTGTCCTATCTGTCATCCTTACTAAATAGTTTACCTGACTCAACTTTTTCTCAATTTGATAGGGATCACTAAACCTGGCTTTGAAGGGATCTCCTATCACTGGTAACAGTACTAACATGTCATCCCCTTGGGAAAATGTCTGAGTCTCAGAGTCTTTGATCTGCCACCTCCTTCATTCTATACTGTGCCCTTTTTAGGTGCTCTTTAACTAACCCACCTACTCAGTTTAATCTCTCCCTCACTTCCGATACATAATCTAAGTGTGAGATCTCTGACTTTGGTCCTGTCAATTTTTCTTTAATTAATTTCAAAGGGCCTTGAACTTCATGACTGAATATTAACTCGAAGGGAGTGAACTGAGTAAATTCATTTGGGGGCATCTCTAATGGCAGAAAATACCAATGGGATACGTTTATCCCAATCATTCGGGTAATCCTGACAGTATGTATTCAACATGGTCTTCAAGGTCTGATGCCACCTTTCTAAAGCTCCCTGGGATTCAGGATGATACACACTGGATTTAAAGTGCTGTATACCTAGGCTATCCATAACTTCCTTAAACAGCCTAGCAGTAAAATTGACCCTTGGTCCGACTGAATGTCTCTGGGTAGCCCATATTGTTTGAAAAAAGCAACAAACTCCTCTACTAACCTTTTTGCCTTAATACTCCGTAATGGAATTGTCGCCAGGTAAACACATCCATTATGGTTAACAAATAGTTGTTCCCACTTTTAGTTCTCGGAAGGGGACCTATACAATCAATTAAAACCCACGTAAAATGTTCTTCAAATGCGGGAATTGGCAACAAAGATGCTGGTTTTATTACTGCCTGTGGCTTACTTACCACTTGGCATGTGTGACACGTACGACAAAAATTAACCACATCCTTGTGCATGCCAGGGCAATAAAAATCTTTTTGAATCTTAGGCTGAGTCTTTCATACTCCAAGGTGACCTCTTACAGGTAGTTCATGTGCTACCCATAACACCTTCTGTGTGTCTGTATGCTACCGGCAACACAATCTGGTGCACTTCGGAGCATTTCTCCTCACACTAACCTGCCATGGTCTCCATTTCCGTCTGAGGATTCTATCTTTCATACAATAATCCTCCAGAATATTCTCTGCTTCCTTTTCAGAGTACGCATCCACCTATGTAACTTTTATTCTCTTGTCTTGCTGTTGCAAGTCTTTTAGCCTTTCAGGAGCAAACACTTCTGTCTGACCATCTGCCTGTTCAGGTCTTTCCTGCACCATTACGTCAAACAGGGTATTTGCTAACTGAACCTCAACTCTTTCATCTTTTTCTTTACTTTTCGCTTTATGCTGTGACTTATGATAGTGGGATCTGGTTACTACACAGTCTGGGAAAATACCAGGATAGTTCTGTTTTAAATCCTCAGTTTTTTGGTCTTCTCCATTACAAGGGGTGTCACTCCCACCTTGGATCCTCCAAACCATTCCCAAGAACAAACTGAATCCCTGGAACTGATACTCTGTCAATCACCCCCACTGCAACTTCCCCAGTCTTGAGTCGGCACTCCAATCTGATCTTACATAGGGGAATGCTCAATTTCTGTCCATCTATCCCACAGATTACCAAACTCTCGGGTAACAGGTCAGAAAAAGTGCATATTCGCTCATCCCTTACTATCAGCGGTTGGTTAAATCTGTTGTCTCTCAAAAGTATGACTTCTTGTCCTTCTCCCCTTATTCTTTCTGAGTGAATATTACCCACAGAGGCAAATTCTTTGCAGAGATCAGGTACTAACTCCATACCCAGCCCCTGCCTAAGCTGTGCACTCTCCTACAGCTCCTCGGCTCTTATTGGGGTCACCTTGACTACCTTCACTAATGCCACTGGCTTAGCTTCTTATGCCACACCATTTCCCACAATGCCTTTCTTTAACGACCAGCACTGTGACTTTACATGTCCCACTTTACCACAGTGGAAACACCTGAGGCCTTTCACCTCCTTTCCACCTTCTTGGGCTTTTTTTTAATCTTGTGGTAAATTCTTACCAGTGCTCTCTACTCTTGGTTTAGTAGTGTAGGATCTCCCCTTCTCCCTACTTCTATCCCTCACAGGAAGAAATTCTAGCTGGAAGCTTGTCTTAAGCACCAACGTGTATTCATCTGCTAATTCGGCTGCCCTTCTTACTTCCCGAACTTTCTTTTCCTCCACATGAATTCTTACCGTCTCTGGAAGTGAGTTTTTTAAACTCCTCCAGCAGGATAATCTCTCTTAGAGCCTCAAATATCCAATCTATTTTCAAAGCAAGCACCTTTTGATCAAAATTGCAATGTTTAATTCTTTCGAACTCCACATAAGTCTGATCTGGTTCCTTCTTTAAGTTTCTGAACAGCTGTCTATATGCTTCTGGTACCAATTCATAAGCCCTTAAAATAGCCTGTTTAACCTGTTCATAATCTCTTGACCTGTCATCTGACAACACGGCAAATACCTTACTAGCTCTGCCTACCAGTTTAGTCTGAACTAGCATTACCTATAAATCCTCGGACCACTCCATCTGTCCAGCCAATTTTTCAAATGAAATAAAGAAGGCTTCAACATCTTTCTTATCAAAATGTAGCAGAGTTTTGACATATTTATATATATGTCACTACCTTCTCTTTTAATCTCCATCCTCTTAACCTGACTTTGCTGACTAAGTCGCAACTTCTCAAGTTCAAATTCTCTCTCTTTTTGTCTCTCCCTTTCTTCTCTCTCTCTTTGCTCAAATAAGAACCTTATCTCTCTTTCTTTTTTCTCTCTCTCATTTCCCTCTGTCTCTTCTCTCTCCCGTTGTTTATCTTCTAACTCAATTTTCCTCAATTGTAATTTAAGTTTTTCTACCTCTACTGCACTTGTCTGTTTCTCTGATACACCTAAGTGTTTGAGTAATTCCCTTACAATTTCAGCTTTACTTTTGTCCCTGGTTAAACCCAAATCTAATTTCTTCACTAATTCTATAAGTATGGCTTTTTTCTTTCCTTCTAAACTTTCTTGACAAATTTGAGAATCACCTTCAAATCCCAGAATGTCTTTACCAATTTTAAGAGCCATTTCTCTCACTTTTAATTTAATCAACCACAAGTCACCGAAATTAAATACATTGTCTCACCTTTGTTTTATTTAAAGATCAAGGACACTATACTGCAAGTATTTAAATCTGCAGAGATTTTTCATCCACCGAAATCTGTCTAAACTAATTCAAATCATGGACCCAAGCCCCCTAACTGTTATGACATGGGGTAAACCCTCCTGCTTAATTTTAAACCAGCAACATAGAAAAGATTTATCCCGTGCAGTAATCTGTAAATATTCGAGTGGCCAAGAACTATTTACAACTTTATTTCTTAAAGTATAACAGAGAATAATTAACTAACAACTATTCACAAGTCCTTACTCTAACCTATCTTTTACCTTCCCTTCTGTAATATTAGTCTGATAAAGCTCCCACTTAGGATTTACAAATCAAAACTTCTTATCTCAAAACCAGGCATCTTTCGGTTCTTCTATTTGAATCTTCCTGTGTCTTCTTCTTAGGAACTTGTGCGTCACAGGTTACTGATCGAAAATGGTACCTTTTAAGAGAGCTATTTTTCAGGCAGTCTTTTACCCACTGGGGTGGGCAGTTCTCCTCCCAACTGTTCATTTTTTCCCCGGTCTTATACCCCAAAGCATTGGATTGTGTCATTGACTTTTAAGATTGTCAATATACTCAATTCAAATTTGATTGGAATTTGGCATTTTTTCAGATATAATTTAAACTTGTTGGCCTAATTTGAATCTGTTTTTTGTCATTTCTAAGCAACCAGCTACTCCAGTAGCTGGAGCACATGTTACAGTGTGTCTTATTGAGAACACTTGGTGCTGTCACCGTTAGCTTTTAACTCTCTTAAGAGATATAGTTGGGCCATGGGCGAACTATATCTTTTAGTTATGAGGATAGCAGATTTCCCTCCCTCGAGTATTTTTGCAACAATTAATGATCCTGATCATCATTACTGATACATGTTTTATTTTCCAAATTTAGTTTAAATTCCACCTACCATTGTGTTAGAATTTGAATCTGTGTCCCTAGAGCATTATAGTATTCTCAGCTTCATTAATAAGAGTACACAAGCAGGAAGGGTATAATGAACTTAAATAAGACACTTATTTAGACTCGGTTGGAGTATTGTGTACAGTTCTGGATGCCACATTAACAGGAGGATAAAAACACATTGGAGAGAGTGCAGAAGAGCTTCACTAGAATGGTTTCAGGGATGAGGCACTTCATTAAGTTATGGGGACAGACTGATGATGGTGGCACTATTGTCCTTAAACAGGAGAAGGCTAAGAGGAAATTCTGTATAAGTTTTCGAAATCATGAGAAGTCTGGATCGAGTACATAAGGAGAAACCGTTCCTGCTTGTGAAAGGATTGAGAAGCAAAGTATTTTGCAAAAGAGACAAATATGAAGTGAAGAAAAGCTTTTCTACATCACAGGTAGTTAAGGTTTTGAATGCATTGGCTGGAACATAGGTACAACTGAGACATTCAAGAAGGCCTTGGATAATTATTCCAATCGAAACAAAGTGCAGGGTCTCAGGGAAAAGGCAAGAGGAAAATGAAAAGGAATAAAAATGCAGAAGGCACAAAGTTAAAGTTCACAGAGTAGTGATGCAGACACGACGTGGCAAACGGCTTTCTTTCACACTGTAAGAATTCTGCAATTATCTGGGACTTTTGATTACTACATTCACTGTGACACTGCCATAATTTCAACATGTAAATGGCAGCTGGATGGGTACATGAATAGGAAGGGTTTAGAAAGATATGGGCCAAATGCTGGCAAGTGGGACTAGATTAATTTAGGATACCTGGTCAACATGGATGAGTTAGACTGAAAGGTCTGTTTCCATGCTGTCCAGCTCTATGACTGTATGACCTTTCACAGATAAGAGATGCAGTACTAACTGAAAGCATTTGTGCTAAATGTTGAATTTATTATAAGATGTGGGCACTGTGATGAGAACTTACCAACATGATCAAGAAAAGCATGCAAACACATCTTAGTATCAGTAACCTTTCATGGAAATACTGCCTCCTGAAGTCTAAGCTTAGAATTTTCTTACATTTGATAAGAAGTTAATCCCTTGAGAAATTTTATCTGAAAGAGTGTTTCGAAGGGATCCATTTCAGCTTGAAACATAAACACATCAGGAGAAATAAAAAAGTTTGAAAGCATACCATGGCTAATTTCCTACAACTTCTCAGGATATTAGCCTGAACAGTCTGTTCAGTTTGTGAACACTCCCAAGGAACTGCAACTCTCTGAGATGAACAGAAGTCCTGTGAAAGCGAGCTGCTTCACGTCAAAAGCTTGATCTCTTTAATGTTTTCTGAAAGGACTTTTTGGCCTGAATTTCCATGAATGAGCAGCACGATACTCAGTCACAAACCAAGTTGCCACATATGAGGAAGTGCTGGTGGTTTCAGGGGGTGTAATGGACAATGTACAATTCTTCCCCCAGACCAAATTGATGTTTATCAGGGAGGGGAACCATAGTTTAAAGTAACACATCCAAAATCTGATCAGAAACTGCAGAGTATGTCATGAAAGTAAAAGAAAGAAAATAAAAACACCCACATATATTTTAAGTGTACTGACTCGTCAATAGTTTCTTTCTGGAGTTTCGAAAAGAGGAAATAGTTTAGCCGTGGAGACTCCTGCCCTAACATGTTTGTTGTATTCTGTGCAAAATGTCAAGTGTTATAGTTAAGATTAATGTTCTGTGCCATCTCACCTCTTGAGGTGCAAGGACAGGGCAGGTTTAAATGCTTCGGGCTTCATAACTGTATTTGAAGGAAAAGCTGTAGATAGAAAAGCTGCACTGGATTAGAAATAATAAACTTTAACTGCCTCTAGCTAAAGCCATTAAGTGAGATTTAATCCTTTCCTCAGTGCTAGAGACAGCAAAGCCAGGAACATATTTTGTAGTTGTATATTCAGCTTTTTCATTAGTGAGCGATATTTAGCTGTAAACTCACATCACTCCTGTGAGATGCATAGATCTTTTCCAGAAAAGGTGTGTGTTAAACTGCACCTGCATCATTCAATTGATGCTTAAAAACTCAAGGGCTATTTCAGTGCCTCTAGTCAATTGTCATCCCTGCCAGGTAGGCAGGCTCGTTGTTTCGTACCACCATTTAGCTGTCCAAAAGTAAAACTACGCCCACCCAAACCCAACCATGAGAACTCCTCTTTTGCAGCTGAAAATAAATATAACTGTGTCGCAAAAGATGGTGTTTCCTTTAAACAGAGCAATGAAGATAGTCCTTTCATAAATGTTGGCTCAGAAAGGACCAGCCATTCCAACTGGCACAGTCCATACATTTGTTACCCCTTCTGTGTATCATATATTCCCCGGCCACATGAAGCCATGCAATATCCCCAGACAGGTGTAAAAGCTCAATACCTCCTCTCTGAAACCTATCCCTTAGCTATACCTTTCATGTTATAGTGCATTTAAATTCAGGTTGAATCATTTTATGAAAAATCACTAGAGTGTCTTTGACCACTCAAATAAAATGTTTATTTTTCATTCTGTTTAAAGACCAAAGTGTTTGTAGAATAATAATGTGATTATAAATACAGCAGAATCCCTACAATGTGAAAAGAGGCCATTCAGCCCAAACCAACAAGCATCCTCTATCTCCATAACCCTACATTTTTACCATGGTTAATCCACTTAACCCTACACATATTTGGACTGTGGGAGTAGACTGGAGCACCCTGAGGAAACCCATGCAGATACAGGGAGAATGTGCAAACTCCACACAGTTGCCCAAGGCTGGAAATGAACCTGGGTCCCTGGTGCTGTGAGGCAACAGTGCTAACCACTGAGCCACCCTGTTGTATTATCCAGGGACAATTCTTGTGAGTTCTAGTTTACCTCAAATCATTTCATGTACCTTCTCAAATCTCTTCTCAAACAGTAAGTTACACAGCCCATTGTCTCAATGACATGGAAAAACATTTCAGATTTCTCAGCCTATAACTGTGCCAGTCTTCAGCCAGGATAACTTGCATGGATATCTTTTCTTCTGTTGTCTTTTCTTCCTCTTTCTGAGACAAGGAACTTTACTCCCTCTCCCATACCAATCTTGAAATCAGAGACTTCCTATTTAAAAATTCATTTCTTTGAATGTTACCAAGTGGCTAATAGCATCTCACTGTCAGATTTCTTGATGCACCCTTGGTCCACCATTGAAATAGAGCTCTGCTAAAATATAATGGACAATGCAATTGTGCCAAAATCTGATGTCTAATTTCAAGTGTGGAACTGAGGAGCAGGATGTTCCCTGTTAATACATAGTATGCAATACCAACCTTTAGAAGTACATGGTTCTGTACACACACATTTAAAAATTTTCTTGCAAGCTGTTCAAGGCCATTATCTAAGACTTCCAAAGAACGGTCACTTGACTTGAAACATTAACTCTGTTTCTCTCTTCACAGATGCTGCCACACCTGCTGAGATTTTCCAGCAATTTCTGTTTTTGTTTGTTCGAGAGTGAAGAGGAAATTTGTGGATATGTTTAGAGGTTGGTGCTGTGTACTGCATAATAACAGGGAACATCAGATTTTAGCACATTTGCATTGCCCATTATATTTTAGCAGAGCTGTATTTGAATGGTGGAACAAGGATGCACCAAAAAATCTGTGGAAACGGGTTGCAACCTCAATTTTCCTTCTACTTTCTCTCCCTTGGTTCCTGCCAAGCTTCTTTCACAGAGTATTCTGAATTTTCTACTCCATATCCCATTTTCACATCTCCTCTGGAAATAGACCATAAGATATAGGAGCAGAATTAGGCCATTTGGCCCATTGAGTCTGATCTGCCATTCAATCATGGCTGGCATGTTTCTTAATCCCATTCTCTGGTCTCCTCCCCATAACCTTTGATCTCCTTAGTAGGAGGATCCACAATGCAAACCTTTCACAATTCAAACTCTTTTGATCATTACACACAAAAAAAAATCTTTTTGTTACTTCACTTTTCTATCTTTCTCACATCAATGTGTATATTTATAAAAATTAAAATAACACAACACTGTTATTTCAGTACCTGCATTAATCTGGCCATCAAATATTTTTATGAAAGGAATGGCAAAACAAAGTATTGAATAACTGGAATATTTTCCTGATAAGATATCTATAATACAAGAGGGTTACTCTTAGTACGACTGATGTTGTCAGGGAGAGGCAAATGCTTTATATAAAAAATCAGTGTCCTGAGGGCTTGAGAACAGTGTAATTTCTCTCAGTGCAAACTGATAGTCATCAAGGAGGGTGAAAAATAGAATTCTTGACAAAACTTTGAAAGTCTATTCAGAACCCGGGTCGTATATCAAAGGATGTGGGAATCATCTGACAAGTTGAAGTGACTTTTCAGAGATTCACAGCCATTTCAATAACCTGTGGACCTGTGGAAGTGACAGCCTCAATGCATCTTATTTCCCGTTGTGTTTGGCAGCATTTTTAAGAGCTTATATGTCTACATAATAATAAGTTACAAGCAGCAAGTTACATGATTATAAGCAATCCGTTTCATCCGTTTTCAAACAAGCGATGTTGTTGGTACGGCAACATTTATCATCCATCCCTCGTTGCCCTTGAGAATGTCTTGGTGAACCATCTTGCAAGTAGCAATTTGATAAAATTGAATGGCTCACTAGGCCATTCTGAGGAGCTAGACGATGTTCCTAAATGACATCAGTGAAACAGTTAGCCTTTAAAGAGAGAGAGAGAGCGTCATGACTGATGCCATCATTTTCCTTTCAGATTTAAAAAAAAATCATTTCGGGCTCTATAACAATCAGAATGGGATTTCCTCAATGTTCTTCCTAACAGGAAATGTATTTTACACTAAATGGGTTGTAGCAGCTCACCACCACCGTCTTCTCAACAAACGACTTGCCAATATTCTCTTCATTAAATTCAATGAAAGCCGTATTTCTCTAAAGCAGAAGTATAAATGCATTCTCATATGACATTGTGGCACTGTGGTTCATATCATTCCTCCAGTTTCTTTCCTTCTCCATTGCAACGATGCTAATGCCTAAGCTGCTGACATATTGATACTCTACAGAAGTCCCTAACTTCCTAACTCACTTTGGACTATTGTAATGAGTGTCATTCATAACTCAACCACTTTTTACACGTGTACGTTTTTATTTTATTCTCCTAAGCCTGCAGAAATCAAATTCTAAATCAGTATGTAAATCCACTGAGATCAGTGGAGCATGCACTCAATGCCAGGTCTGGAACTGTACTAATCTGTGTGGCCCAGTACCACCATGCTGTGCCAATGTCACTAACTTTTACAGATGCACCACAGAAAGCATTCAGTATGGGTGCCTTAACAGCTTGGTATGACAACTGTTCATTCCAGGACCGTGAAAACTATGGAAAGTCGTTTGAGCCATCTGTGTAACTCTTATGCCTGTTATTGAATATTTGATTCCCTACAGTATGGATGGCCCTTCGGCCCAACAAGTCCATACCAATCCTCCGAAGAGTAACACACCCAGACCTATTTCACATGTTCATCCCTGACAATTGGTAATTTAGCATGACCAATCTACCCATCTTTGTGATTGTGGGTGGAAACCGGAGCACCCAGAGGAAACCCACACAGACACAGAGAGAATGTGCAAATTCCACACAGTCAGTCACCCAGGGCAGGAATCGAACCTGGGTCCCTGGTGCTGAGAGGCAGCAGTACTAACCACTGAACCAGTGTGCTGCCATGATTATGGAATAAACACAATGAACTCAGAGGCTTTAGATCATGCTTCTTACAGCAGAGTGAGTGACATGTCTGGAATTTTAAAACATTGGAAGGAAATAGTTGAATTGTAATAAAAAAATTGGAGGTTGACTTATACTTTAAAGTAACTTATTGTGAAAAGATTACTCAAAGTATCAGTCGAATGTATATTGATTCACCAGGTTGATGCCTGGAATGGATTGAGATAGCAAGATTATTTTCACTAGAACAGAGAGGACTAATAGATTAAGTGAATAAGTAGACTGTCTTTCCCTTGGGTGGTGGATTAGTGATTAGAACCTTGTCAATTTAGAGTGATTTAAAAAAAAAACTAGCTTATAAAACTCCTGTAAACCAATGGAATTCTTATGTTTTTGTTCATTCTGAGTTAGTCCTGACTTCACATTACAATAGAGAGGGAGATGTGGTCCGGGTGTAGCTGAGAGACTCCAATTCAGAATTTGGAAGTTTAAGTTTGATTTTCCGATTGGACCTGTCTAATTCCTGGGCTCAAGTGGGCACCAGTGATCAAAATGAAGGAATATGCATATGTTTACGAGCCCCTATCTACATCAATGGAGCTGAGGTGGACAGTGTTGAGAGTGTTAAGTTGCTAGAAGTGACAATAATAAACAATCTGTCCTGAACCTGGATGCAATTGTCAAGAAGGCACAGCAATGCTCCTTGTTCCTCAGGAGGCTTAGGAAATTCAGCATGTCCTTAAGGACCTCACCAACTTTGACATATGCACCACAGAAAGCATTCTATTTGAGTGCATAACGGCCTGGTGTGGCAACCGCTCTTCCCAGCATAGACTATCACAAAAGCCAACCTCCCACCAATGGACTCCTTTTACACTTTTCATTCCAGGAAAGGATACCAACATCATCAAAGACCCTCCCACCCTGTTAATGCTCTCTTCCAACCTCTTCCATCAAGCAGAAGATACAAAACCTTAAACACACCCACCATCAGGTTCAAGAACATCTTCTTCCCTGCTGTTACTAGAATGCTGAATGGACCACTCTAATTTCAAATCGGATGTTGATCCTGCTTTTGTGCACCACCTTTGCAACCATAACCTTCTATGTCTCACTCTGTCTGAACACTCTATGATCTGTAAGTCCTTGAATGTTATGACCTACCTATACTGTTTACAAAACAAAACTTTTCCCTGTATTTAGGTACATGTAACAAAAACAAATCAAATCAAATCACCAAATTCCTCTGTGAAATAAATCTAAGAAGATAAAGAACAAACCTAGATTTTGGAACAACTGGAAGACAGTCCAAATCAGAAACCTTATACTGAACAAATTCCCATTCTTCCAAGTCTGGAGAGAATATGTTCAGGAAGAACAGTGTAAAGTCAAGGACGTGCACAGAGATGGGTAGTGGTAAAAGTAAATATAGAAACAAATGTGTAACTATATAATAATCTTGAGAAAAAAAGATTTAGTGGGGAAATGTATATGGGCCTGAAAGATTAAATACTTAACTCAGTGCAGTAAGCGTCACCCATTATGATGATGTCATGAGAACTTGGCTGAAAATGTGTTGCTGGAAAAGCGCAGCAGGTCAGGCAGCATCCAAGGAACAGGAGAATCGATGTTTCGGGCATAAGCCTTTCTCCTCCGTCATGACAACTTGGTCAGATTAAAGAAGGAGAGTGTAGAAGACAGACCTAGGGCTAGTGTGGTCGTAACAGTCTCTCTAATAATGTAGATCATATTGCTCTCGTATGTGAACAGTTACAGAAATGGAAGAAATAATATTTTTTACTCAACAAGATTCCTCTCGTTAAGTCAGAGAGGTCATTATCTTAATCCACACTTTGGGTTTGAAGATACTCTCTTACAACAATAAACTTTTTGCGATGTTGATTAAGGGATAAATATTAGCCAGGATACTGAAAAAAAACTCTCCTGCTCATTTTCAAAATAGCTCCATGGGATTATTTATTTCCACCCAAGCAGGCAGACTTTAGCATCTCATCTGAATGATGGCAGCTCTGATAGAGCAACACTGTCTCAGTGCTGAAGTGTCCAGCTCCTTTACAGCACTAATGCGCTGGCTTCAAACTTAAACCCAGGATCTTGTGATTTAGAGGCATGGTGCTTCAAACAGAGAAATGGCAGGCACACAACAAAGCTGTTTTTTGTTGTACACTATTCTAAAGCATTGAGTACTCAGGGCTGAAACTGCTTACTGTCAAATGTCCTTGAGCCAGATCCCAATAGAAGTTAAACCTTCCTGTGAATGATAAAGTTTTCATTCTAACGGTTAGTAAATGGACGTTTAAAATGCATACACACCTGTGGTGGGTAAAGAACTCTGTAAGGCAATTGGCCATGCTTGTGTTACAACAGGTAGGTTAAGATTTCTCCTGTATGGAAAGGTGAATCATAATGCTTCACATTAAAAGTGTACATCTTTTTCCAATTCTTTTACTATAACTTGAGGCACCAAAGAGTCAACCTACTTCTATTGCTTTGTAACAGACTGTGCTCTGGATATTCTGCAAAGAAAGCTCCACTTCATGTGGATTGGTCATTCATTGGACTGATATATTCCCACAAGTTAATTGAGCTCCAACTAGTGTGCTGGGCTGGAAGACAGTGGAGTAAAGAATTAATGTTAAATATGTAAATAGAATAGTCTAGACTAGTGAGGCAAGATCATCTGACAACCGGACTACTAGGAGTTGGTTCCATGTAGAAACCACAACCAGCATTATCCTGTACATAATTAAAGATAATGTTCAATAAGTTTGAATATTTACCTACATCCTAGCCTTCCACAGTCTCCATCATACCTGATCCAGAATACAAACAGAAGACAATCACAGATTATTAAAAATGGGGGGCACTCAACTTGCAGCAGATGCTGGTACCCCCTAGATGTCAACCCAGAATTCCTCTCTTCTTTAGTCACTTGAAAATCTTTGGCTCCAATGAATGAAGGCATGTAGCTCTCTACCGGGATGTCCTACTGTCAGGGGCCAGTGGGGTGAGTATATGGTGTCTCTGGATTTGTCTGACATTTCACTACTGATCTTCCTCTTTTGGGAAATCAAATTATAGCAGCAATTCAGCTACTGTGGAGAGAAATGGAATGAGGAAGGCGGCACTAAGACAATCAACGCAAAGTGTTCATAGCAGCAAAGGTAATTAATGATTGGGAAATTACTTACACATTGCGCAAACAGCCTTCTTATGGGACACTTTAACTTGTCAGTTTCTCACCACCTCAGACAGAAGGCAGTGATTCAGTGCTGGTAACCTTGGGAAATTCAATGGATGTATGGATATCATCAGGTACTCCACTGAGGTTTGTAAAAGATGCTCATATCTGTTTACGCTGGGATCTTCCTGCACCCATCACAACATGCTAATTGAGTGGCAGCATGATTTCATTGCATGCTGTTTATCTTAGTGGTGACTTCTTTGGAGCTGAACATATTACATCTTCAATTTGTGTCAGTAGAATTTGATTCTCAACATTTTTGTAATTTGTGCTGAATTAGGAAGATTTATTACTTAAGCTTTTTAGATATTGTAAGCTTTCTCTGTCCCTCTTAGTAGTTAAACTATCGGTGAATCCAGGTTCTGCGCTTCCTCGAATGTGTTGCCTAGAGATTCATACTTGCTTGATATGATACACTTTTGGTTGAGGATTCTCGTTTAGAAGGTGAGGAGAAAGTATATTTTGTCCTTTCCCTGAACATTTCCCTTCCCAATGAACTTAGCCCTTTATGATAGTCTTCAGTTTGGTGGAGGTAGTTGTTCACTGTACTATGTAGCAATCTGGCTCAATTGAGTTGAATATGCTTCCATTATCTGTTTTTCAAATGGCAGTGTGACCGTTACCTTGTTGCTTACTCTTCTTCTTGATCTTGGAATCTAAACTTTCTTCAGTTTTGATAGCAATGGAAAACAATCATTTGTATCATAAAACAACATTTTTATAAATTCCAACATGACTAACATCTTCTTCATTTGTTAGGTCTCACCATGAGCTTATGGAACCTAATAACTTTTCCTTGACTTTTTGTTGCTTATCCTCTTCCATCTTTTGAGTGAGAGATCTTTTCAGGAGTGAACATTTTTAGTTCTGAATTACTTATAGTTTTTCTACTATTTGATGTCCTCTACATTGCTTGTACCAAACCTAACCATTAAGTGTGATGCATCCTAGACCATGTAGCTGGATTTCTATCAGTTGTAAGCAATGTTTTGTCAAGCAAAATTTTCTATCTGACAATATGGTGAGATTTGCTCTTGTGGCTAAGTTGCAGGATGATATAAAGGTCTGAATGCCAAAATGTTTCCTCTGAAAAATAACCACTGCACTTAGTTATTGGGTGTGTCTTTTGTACCTTAAGAAATGATTAGATTCCATAGATCTTGTTGAAAATGTTATCTTCATCTCTTGGGATTGATCTAATTGCTTTGGATCTCTCTTCTCACTATCTGATATACTTTCCTGAGAGTTAAGTGTTCTTTGGACTGTAATAAACATGACAAAACATTAGTAATGCCATTATTTCCCCTTGGAAAACTTTAGGTTTTCCTCCCACTGGAATCCAATCTTTTTGTGTGAGTAGTTCTTTAGTCTTTTGTTTATTTGATTGAATTGATTGAATGATTTATTGTCACTTGCATTTCAAAGTGAATAATACAATGTAATTGAAAGAGAGTCTATTTTTGTTCTGCTGCCATGAGTCTTGAGCTGGATCACCAGCAGTCCTGTGCAGCCACCCCTCCTCCAGTGCTTCACTACTGCCTGCAGCGGACTCCCCAGTGTAAGAGTTGTCACTCTTTAAGTGTCATCTCTTCGCCGCTGTGACCACCTCACCAACATTGTCACCGATACCAGGTCCTGGACTGAAATCACATTCACCCAGCAACCAGGAGTGCCTGGTTCCACTGCCACCTCAATGATGCCAGAAGTCCCTGCTCTGGGCCTACTACACTGCTGCTGCCTCGCCAATGCTGGGAGTTCCCACTCTGGGCCTACTACACTACTGCTGCCTCGCCAATGCTGGGAGTTCCTGCTCTGGACCTACTACCATGCTGCTGCCTTGCCAATGTTGGGAGTTCCTGCTCTGGGCCTACTACACTGCTGCTGCCTTGCCAATGCTGGGAGTTCCCGCTCTGGGCCTGGCTGCCAGCGTGCCAAGAATCCTGGCTCGGACACCGTCCTCGGAAATGTTGCCTTGCCGGTGCCGCCATTTTGAAGAGTCTGCTGCCTCCTACCACCAGGAGGCTGCTGCCCACTCCATTGCTATGTCGATGCTGTGGACTAACCTGCCAAAGAAAAGAAAAATGAGAGAGAAAACAAAACAAAAAGAGCAGAAGTAAAAAAAAAGCAGACAGGATCAGATGAGCTATGGGCTAGAGCTCACACGCAGCCCTGCCACCATGCCACCATCTTGGACATCCACATAAAGACATCCACATTCTTATAATAAATATATTAACTTTGAAAAACTGGACACTTTTCATGCCAGGGAGGTATCTTTGAATCACAATGTGGAAAAGGACTTTTAGTGTCTGATGTCGCTCCTGTTACTGCAGTTGTTTATCTGCTGCATCTTTTGCAGTTTGTACCTTAAGAAATGATTAGATTTCATAGGTATCCTTACTGAAAGTTTTATTTTCACCTCTTAGGAATGAACTGAATGGATCTCTCCTTTCACTATTTGAAATACTTTCCTGAGAGCTAAGTGTTCTTTGGACTGCAATAAACATGACAAATCATTAGTAATGCCACCAACAATGCAGTTTCTTATGATTTCTGACTTTAAGTCATAAGGTTCATACCTCTGCATTAGCCTGCAAAGAATATAAATTAAATCATTGATGGGAATTTCCTAAATGCTGCTCTCTTTTGTTACATTTTGCCACTTCAGGAATGTTACTAGTTCTGAGATTGAAATAATTGTTAAAGATTTTCAATACCTTTTTGAATATGTCTGACATTTCATTTACCCCTTGGTGAGCAATAACATGATTCTATTCAATCCCAATTGTGGCTGGTAGTATTGTTACATGTTCAGCTTCTGTCTTATTAAACAGCTTAGAAGCTATTCTATACATCAAAAATTGTTTTCTCCAGGGTGTCCAATTTTGTGTTATACTTGGTTCATCTCTGAAATTTAGTCTTCTTGACAATATTATTTCTGATGCCATATCTTCTCAATGTGAACTGATATTTTGTTTTCTTTAAAGATTTTTATGCCCTTGATGGCGATGTATTGATAATGGAGATTTTTCCTCCATTTTGTGGCTGTAATGGAGGTTTCTCTATGCTTTGAAACATTGCTATGACTCCTGCTGTATTCTCATTGTCTTCAGAAAAAGTTCAGTACTCCACCAGAATTGCATACCACTTTAAAATTGCCCTTTACTTATCTGCTTGAATTATCTTGTTCAGTGATTTCCCACCTCTCTGCTCCCAGAATTTATGACTTTTCTCAGGTGCCCTCCTAGTTTTGGTTTCCTAATCCACCTTCAGCGATGCCTGACTGGAACTGCAACTATCTTTTTTTTAAAGTAACTGCCCTTCCAGCCCAAATTATTGCGCCCTTTCATGTTTCCCCTTTAGTGCAAGGGATTTCTTGGTTTGACTCACACAATCAGTTCATTGGCTCAACATGGATTCGGGATCACTTGCAGAGATCACTGCCTTGCAATGTAGCCTCTACCTTTGTCTAAGGTCTGCAGATTTTGTCTTTTCCAGCATGTCTTCTGTTAGCTTGAAGTCCATCTAGTTCACTAACACCCTTTAGGAAAGGAAATCTATCATCCTTACACAGTCTGGCCTGTATGTAACTGCATATTCACTGCAATTTGATTGATGCTTAACTGCTTTCTGAAATGGTCTGGCAAACCACTCAGTTCAAAGGCAACAAACACTGACCTTGCCCAAGTGCTTACATCCCACAGAAGGATAAAGAGAAAAAGTGATCTGAAAGGCATCCTGTGTTGTTCGCTGAAGTATTCCTCTGTACTGTGTGTTGCTATAAAGTTTATGGGGTTTCTTGTCATGAGAAATCAGCAATATCTGTTTCCCTTGAAATCTATGGGTGGCACGGTGGCTGAGTGGTTAGCACTGCTGCCTCACATCACCATGGACCTGGGTTTGATTCCAACCTCGGGTGACTGTCTGTGTAGAGTTTGCATACTCTCCCCGTGTCTGCGTGGGTTTCCTCCCACAATCCAAAGATGTGCAAGTTAGGTGAATTGGCCATGCTAAATTGCCCATAGAGTTAGGTGCATTAATCAGGGATAAATATGGGGAATGGGTCTGGGTGGGTTACTCTTTGGAGGATCTGTGTGAACTAGTTGGGCCGAAGGGTCTGTTTCCACACCGTAGGGAATCTGAACTTCTAGGTCACCAGTATGTATTATTATTGAAGCTCCAAAGTCTAATGTCTCTGAGTTTACACCATTTAGAACTAGAGCTGATTCACAAGTATTCAGGAGGCTGCAGCAGAGACCATCATGTCAGAATGTTCTGCTCACTTCAAGCCCAAAGTGTTCTAGTGTGAATTAGGATATCCACCTTCTGGCCCAACCATGAGTCTTGTTGAATAAAAAAAAAATGAAGTTTAAGTACTGCTGGAAGAAGACATCTTGTCAAAACTTTGTACTTTGCACTCAACAAACCAAAGAATAGCAGCATTTTGAATCTATGAGAGAATGTTGATTGGTTGTCAAGTGAACTCTGATTGGTACAGATGTTGCCAAGGCTAATGCACCAGTAAATGATGACTGATTGGTCAAGGCTTTGGGCTGAGAAACAAATCAGCAAGTGCCTAACCCTGTTCTGTTGAGTCAGTGGACATGTTCTTTCTGTCTGTAAAGAACCGTGACCTATGTTTTAATGACTTTCAGCAACACAGAAGGGCGCAACCAACCCTGCAAACCAACTGGCCACCTGATGAAAACATGATGTTTGTTGCGATATTGTAACTGTGATGTGGAAGTGCAGATGATGGACTATAACCTGGTGTCATGTGATTTCTGATATTGCAACTATGTACAAGTGATCCACCTCATTACAAAGAGTACACTAGCCCCCAGGTCTGTACCTTACATGCTCCTTCTTTACTCTGACCAAGTACCTGTAAATAATCACAGTAGGTGGTGTTTTCTGCTCTCAGTCAAGTCGTAACTCTTTCAGATCCAGATACAATTATCACATTGCTATTTCTGAGAATCTTCAAAGTACAACTTGGCCACTCAAACTGTTTCTGGCAATACTTTGAAAAGTATTCCATTGACTGGAAAGGGCTTTGCAATGGCCAGTGTTTGTAAACTGAGTGGGCACTGCAAGAATCAAAGCTATGACCATCCATTTTTCAGATTTGTTTGGTCGGCATTTGGTCCAGATGTCAGATACCATGCAGGTTCTTCTTCTCTCAGCTCAGTGAGGGCAGACATCACCAGAGAGAGGGCTTCAAGGACAAAGATCAACATGAAGAAATGTAACGCCAACACCAACTCATGGCACGCCATTGCCCTAGACTGAACATGATAGAGGCAACGTCTGTGGGAAAGATCCCAGAGCACTGAAACCCAAAGAAGACAACGTGATGAGGTAATGGAAGAGTAGTGGAAAGAACAATCCAGGACCTGATCTAATAATACCTGACAAGATATCATTAATAGCAATAAGTTCCTCACATGCCTTAAAGCACACGGATACCAACTCAACTTCGTACTCAAGCAAGACAATCACCCTTATCCTTGGCTAGCTAATGACAATATATAAATGCACATCATTCTTTGTTTTTCTTGTTCTGCTTATCATGAGGGAACAAACGGACAAATGAGGAGTACATTACTGAAGACCAGAATGTCCAAAAGAAACAGTACTGAAAAGATTTGAGTTACAGGGAGAAGCTGAATAGGCTGGGGCTATTTTCTCTGGAGGGTCGGAGGCTCAGGGGTGACCTTCTAGAGGTTAGCAAAATCATGAGGAGCATGGATAGGGTAAATTTCCAAGGTCTTTCCTCCAAGGTGAGGGAGTGCAAAACCAGAAGGCATAGGTTTAAGGTAAGAGGGAAAAGATTTAAAAGGGACCTAAGGAGCATTTTTTTCATTCAGAGAGTGGTATGTGGATGAAATGAGCTGCCAGAAGAGGTGGTGGAGGCTGGTATAATGACAACATTTAAAAGGCATCTAAATGGATATATGAATAAGAAGAATTTAGAGGGATATGGGCCAAATGCTGGCAAATGGGACTAGAGTAATACACGACATCTGGTAGGCACGGATGGAAGGAACTGTTTCTGTGCTGTACATCCCTATCACTCTATGTGAGCTGACACTATTTATGAAGCAAGTTCAGTAAGGAGATTCAAGAGGTTTGTCATTTAATGTGAACGAGAGCTAAGTAATACTATAATGTACAATGTAAGGCTCTGGTGGAGTTACGGGGTGGGGGTGATGTTAATGGGGGGCACAGAAACAGTCAACTTCATTTCCTGGATGGAAAAATATCAGATCGGATCACTCAGTCATTGTAGAATGTGCTTAACATCCAAAGGGATGAAAATTGATTGGGTCCTATAAAGGGAGTCTGATCTCAGAGTCATCATAATCTAAAAGGAGGCCATTTAACCCTACCTGCCTGTCCCTGTTGTCTGAGCACTTTAACTTTGTGCTAATCTCTCACCTTTTCCTTGTAACCTGTGCATTGTTTCCATTTTAAAAATTATCCAAATCCTTGTGGAATGCCTCAATTGAACCTGCATCCACCGCAATTGTAGGGTCTGCATTTCAGACCCTAATGACTCTCTGTGTGAAAAAGTGAGTTGATCTGTTTCACGAGTTTATTACCCAGTGAATGTAGTGAAAGCTTCATTGTTCGATCACTGGCATGTGAGGCAATAGTCAGTGGGACACTGGGGCAGTAAATGAGAAAACTACACCATCAGCACTGCGAGATTTTATTATTCACATGGACCCCACCCCACCCCCTCCCACAAAAGAACTGCTCCTTATCTACCCCCAAAGGTACTGACTTATGTGGGAGCTCCAGTTCTTCAGGTGCTAACGGCCAACTGGCCCCTCATCCAGGAGCATTGCATGCAGTTAAAGTATTGAGGGACTTGGGCATAATGTGGAAAAATGGCTTCAGGCATCGCCCGTTATCTAGTCGAACAGTGAGGGGCTGAATTGCCTGTTCTTGGTATTATATTCCGATGATCATTGGGAAAGTTCACCTCATGATTATCTCTCTGTAGGAAAGATGCTGGGGCTATGTCTGATCCTTTTCAAACCCGGCATTTGCACATCCATTCCAGGGGCATTGGGGCAATGAAAGCTACCCTGGTACTGCACAAACATAGAGTGGAAATTCATCAAGAACTTTCCTCAGTCGTACACCTCAGTAACGCACCACAAATTGTGTTCACATAATAAAGTATGCCTGGACCATTTGGTTAGTGCATGACAAAATTAACACTGTTGATTATTAAAGGATCTAAGGAGTTTACCGCTTTCATTAGAAACTCATGAACAATAGGTCAGGCATAATTTGGCTGGATTTACTTCAGTTGCTTTGACACCAAATTAAAATTGAAAATGCTCCGAGGAATGCAGAAACATGGAAAGAAAGGTGCAGGAGTAGGCCATTCAGCCCTTTGAGCCTGCACCACCATTCACTATGATCATGGCAGGTCATGCAATCCCAACAATCCACTGCCGCTTTCTCTCTGTACCCCCTTGATCCCTTTACCAGCACCAGCTGTACTGTGAACTAATTGAAAGTACATTAGCTCACTTATTTCACAGTGACTTAACGCTATGCATCACCAAAAATTAAATGCACTCAAATTATGGGATCTTTGTTATGACATGGCTTCATATAAGCAGTTCTTATAAGTTGCCAGTCAGAAAAACTACAGGTCAGAAAGGTGAAATGAGCCACACACTGTGTTGACAATGTTCATTTTAACAAACCCAAACACAACCTGATTAGAATTTTTTTTGATAAGGGTCTTCCTAGAATTCTTTCCTTTTTTTGATTGAGACAAACAGATACTTCCAAATTGCAGTATTTCCAACCGTTTTCTATGACTGATCACTGCCCCCTTTTGGATCCTCGCAGTGAAATTTCAGCACAACATTTACGTTTTTTAAAATTTCTTTCTCTTCCCGTGTATACTCACCAAGAAGGAATGCATCTATTTTCTCCCGCAGTTAGGTCCCTTCTGCAGTCATAAACACAAACATTAAAAAGGTCAGCATTTTGAAAAGAAGACACATCATCAAATGGACTGTACATAAAGGTTACAATGGTATTGATCTTTAAAATGTGACTCTAAACCTGTTTTACTAAAGATTGTATATAACCAACTTTCTAATTCAAATTCTCTTGTGAAACACTATCACAACTGATTATCTTTTCCAGATGGGCATTGGTGTTAGTTTAATAACAGAACCTGAACTCCAAAGTACAGTTTCAGGTCATCAGTTTTCAAAACTTAAATTGCTTTTATCAGTTTAGAAAACTTACTTTTCAAAACGGAACCTTTACAAAGGTAAAATTCATGTTGAAAAGTATGTTTTGGTCTGGAAATGATTCAATGAAATTTTGTATTTCAAAGTTCAACTAAAACATATTATGTAATCTGGGCATTAGTGTGAACAATACAATCATTAAAAAGTTAGTGGGCTAGTGTCAAAACCTCAGCTGAAACATGCATTACTAACCTAATTAACTTCCTGACAGAAATGATCAAATCCATTTAAAAATCAAAACAAGAACTTGATAAGAAAGTTTTCTGCCATAAGGTTGTTTACATTATGTTCTAGTTTTTGTTATCAAATATTACAAATATAACAAAGACAACAGACTCTTCTTTCTGACTGTGGATTATTTTATTTGCCCTCTTCATCTGCATATGCCAGGTTTAATGGTTTCTCATAAAAGCTTGTATCTCCTTGTTAGTAGAAAACTTGCGATCTGGAAAATTATGCCTAACATTAAAAACAAACCATTCATATAAAAGCAAAGTTAAAAATCACACATCACTCAGTTATAGTCCAACAAGTTTAAAGTCATACAACACCAGGTTATAGTCCAAGAGGTTGACTGGTATTTGGAAGCATGAGATTTCAGAGTGCTGCTCCTTTGTCAAGTGGTTGTGGAGTATAAGATTTTAAGACACAGAATTTACAGCAAAAGTTTACAGTGTGATGCAACTGAAATGATATCTTGAAAAAGACCTGGATTGCTTGTTAAATCTCTCATCTTTTAGAATGACCATGTTGATTTCAGTTCTTCCATATGCAAATCCCAGTACATTTTTTAAAAGTTACATTCTCAACTGAACTTTAACAATAGGTGCCATGTCAGTCCAGATAATGCATTGAAAATGTGAGGTGCCCTGTGTGAGGCTGTCTGTGCCCCAATGTTCAGACTGATTCTAATCTAAAAAAGGAGTTTACAGAATCTTACATGGATTCATGTAGTTTTTAGACAAAATAAAATGTAATTCTGCTAGTACAAATTCACCCCACAAACTTATATGTGTTTGTGTGGGTGGTGTGTGTGTTGGGGGGGATATGAGTGTCTGTGAGAGAATATGTGTATGTGTGTGAGTGTAAAGTGGTATAAGTCTGTGAGCATGTGTGCATGTGAGTGTGGGAGTGTATGTATGAGCATATGGGAGAGAGCTTATGTATGAGAGATGGTCTGCATGATTGTGAGTGTGTGTTTGCGTGTACTGCAGGGGGTCTCTCTTACATACAAGCTCTTTCTCATACGGTCACACATACACATCCACACGCAGATCCACAAACACACCCCCCTCACAGATTTATACCCCTTTACACTCATACTTACGCACATACACATTCACACACTCTTTCACAGACTCTCACATCTCCTCCCCCCCTTCAAAAGAGATGTGTTGTGTGATTTTTATCTTTGTACACCCCAGTCCATCACCAACACCTCCAAATCATTTAAAAGCAAAATACTGTGGATGCTGAAAATCTGAAACAAACACGGAAAATGCTGGAGGAACTCAGCGCGTCTGTCAGCACCCGTGGACAGAGAAAAAGAGTTAACATGTTGAGTGCAGTATGACTCTTAGAATCATAGAGTTCCTACAGAGTGGAAAGAGGTTATTCAGCCCATCAAGTCTGCACTGAGCCTCTGAATGGCATTCCACCCAAACCCAGCACCCTGACCCTATCCCCTTAACCTGCATTACCATGATCAATCCACCTAACCTACTCATCTTTGGGCTGTGGGAGGAAACAAAGAGTACTCAGCAGATGCATGGAGAGCAATGTAAACTCCACCCAGACAGTAACCCAAGGCTGGAATCAACCCCAGGTCCCTGGCACTGTGAGGTGGTAGTGCTAACTGCCATGCATCTTCTTCAGTTATAGAGTCATGGAGACATACACAGAAACAGACCTTTCAGTTCAACTCATCCATGTTGACCAGATATCCTAAATTAATCAAATCACATTTGCCAGGTCTTGGCCCAATATCCCTCTAAACCCTTCCTCTGATCATTTTTGGAAATGGAGAGGAGGTATGTTTCCATGTATAATAATATATTAAATTGTTACACCTGCACAAACATCCTTTCAACATTTTTCCATTATAAATTTCTATGTTCATATTTGTAATAGATAATTCCTATGTAAACTTGTCACACTTTATTGCACCTTCAATTGAGGTCTTACAGCACTATCAGTGGCATAATAGTGCAATTACAGTTTGAAATAAGGAGGGGCATCAATATGGAAATGAAGTCTGAACTTCACCTCAGAATTGATATTAGCTAATTAAACAAAAGACCCAATTATAATGTCACCGCAGCACTGACAGAAGTGCGCCAAGCGTTACTTGAGAAGCAGGAGAAGTAAGGGAACTGTGTGACTCCAAGAACATAATGAGGGACCCACTGACCCAGGACTAGCTACCTCTGTTTGGTATTGTATCAGTATAGGCCAAGGTAAGGACAACAGGGGGTGTGTGTGTGTGTGTGTGTGTGTGTGTGTGTGTGTGTGTGTGTGTGTGTGTGTGTGTGTGTGTGTTGTCTGGTGTACCATCTGGTTGTGAAGAGCTGTAGAGTCAGGAGTCTTTGATATTTTCATCATACACCCAGGCATATCAGCCTGATGCTAATGAGACACAAAGTTAATGTTGGTCTGTACTATTTAGGGAACACAACAATTAACCAATATAAGCATTCAAATTAAACTTTTAAAAAATAAATAAGAAATGGAAAACAAGAAAGAGTTTAGGAACAAAGAATGCTTAAGAAGTAAAACGTAGTTAAATAAAAGATTGCAATCCTTTTCACTGTGTTATAAGTTAATTCCGTTTTAATGTACAATCATGCAAGATTTTTTTAAGATTAGATTCCCTACAGTCAGCCCAACTAGTCCACACTGACCCTCCGAAGGGCAACCCAACCAGACCCATTCCCTTACACCTAACACTATGGGCAATTTAGAATGGCCAATTCACCCGACCTGCACATCTTTGGATTGTGGGAGGAAACCAGAGCAAACCCACGCAGACACGGGGAGAATGTGCAAACTCCACACAGACAGTTGCCCAAGGCTGGAATGGAACCCGGGTCTCTGGCGCTGTGAGGCAGCAGTGCTAACCATTGAGTCACCGTGCCGCACTGTTGCTTGTCTTGTAGTTTTAACTGTTGATGTCTTTCCTCAATCATGAGCCCATTCTGCTATAAATAGCACTATCTATCATTGTCATCTCATTCCTTAAGGTTTTTTAAAATTTCTTTTTGAAATTCACTCATGGGATGTGGGTGTCACTGGCACACCAGCAGTTATTGCTCAGCCCTAGTTGCCCTTGATAAGGCGCTGTGAACCGCTTTCTTGAACAGCTGCAGTCCGTGACGTGTAGGTTGACCCATTATGCTTTGGGGAAGAGAGTACTAGAATTTTGATCCAGTGACATTGAAGGGATAGATGTATATGTCCAAGTCAGGATGGTAGGTGGTTGAGGGGAACTTGCATGTCATGGTGTTCCTATTTATTTAATAACTTTGTCCCTTTAAGGTGGAAATTGTCATGGATTTGGAAAATACTGTTGAGGGAACCTTGGCAAATTCCTGCTTCTATTATATCACAATATTAGATTCCCTACAGTGTGGAAACAGGCCCTTCAGCCCAAAAGGTCCACACCAACCCTCCAAAGACTAACCCACCCCCCTCTGACTAATGCACCTAACAATATGGACAGTTTAGCATGGCCAATTCACCTAACTTGCACATCTTTGGACTGTGGGAGGAAACCGGAGCACCCGGAGGAAACCCACGCAGACATTGGGAGAATGCGCAAACTCCACATAGACAGTTGCCCAAGGCTGGAATCACTGGTATTAGTTTCACTATGGCACACAAACTATTTCAGATATTTTTGCCCATAATCTCTGAATGGAACACTGCAATCATCCATTAAGGAAAGTGGAAGGGTTTTCAATAACCCTGAAGAGACACGTTAATTATCTTTGATGAATTCCCTCTCATCACCATCCTGTAGAATCACCAAGCTTGCAAGCTTCCTCAAATGACAACTGTGAGACTCCACCAGTATCTTTCTACTCAGTAGCGTATGTTAATCATATTGATCTGTGTCGGCATACATTTCTCACTAATCTAATGAAATAAGATGAATGATTATCAATCTGGACCCTTCTAGAATACCAGATGATGCATTAAAGTAAGTCTTTCACATGTGACACTAACATTTTTACTTCTATCCAAGTTGATGGGAGGAATATTGTACAATAATTTCTGCAATGACACTTCTTAGATGACTTTGAGTCTTTGGCTAACTGACAGAGCAGTAGAGTGATAAATAAGAATTTTCTGGGCTTGGGATGATTTGAAGGGAGTTTTATTTTGCAGTTGAACATTCTGTCACTGACCTGTAACTACTTGATATGACACCGAGCAGTAAATTTGACAAAATGTCTCATTATTCGTCACTGACATTCTTCATCTTGATGAGCACCAATTTCTTCGCTTCCAAAAAAAATCTATACTTTTCATGCAAATAATAAACAAGAAGAAATAACTCTTAGAAGAACAGTAATAGATACATAAGAGACAACGTCTTGTTACCATTATGCCAGATCTTAATTGATTGTTTTGGTCACTTGAATGGAATTCTCAGTAAGTTGCTGAATATAAAATTTTAAGGAGTAGGAATTGACAAATTGCCTTGACTGAAATGAAGTCAGAATGCAGAATTTGTGATAATTTGGTTCAGTGCAAAAAGCATGTTTCCATTCTGTCAGTCTTGGATGAACACAAACTGTAAGTCCACGAGATAGGGCTGGAGAATGGGACAAGATGGGTTGCTCCTTCAGAAACTGGTACATCACAATAGGTTAGATACCTCCTTCTGTGCTGTGAGATGTTAAGCTTTTAAGTAAAAGTGCATAAGCAATTACTCCTCTGTTTCACCCAAGTTGCATGCAGTTACATGGGGTTACAATAGGAAAAGCACTGTAAAGTTGCTTGGGTTTTCTGTTGAGGTGGTCCATTATTGTTCATCTTATGTTGAGTTGGTAATGGTCAGTGCTGCGGATGGTTGTTTTGTCCATTGGCTGGTATGTCTGGTAGATGCCAGGAAATGATATCTGTCTGATACATTGGTCCCCGAAGTTGCTAAGATCTGGACAGTATGTCCTTATTAACCATTTAGCAAGTTGTTCAATTTTTTTCAGTCATGGTTTATAAAGGAGGAAAATAGGAAGACTTTTGACCACTATTATGTGAGTTATATTTTGACCATGGTATATACTGCCATATGTTGATGAAAGGCTCTGGCCTGAAACATCGATTCTCCTGCTCCTCTGATGCTGCCTGATCTGCTGTGCTTTTCCAGCAACACACTCTCAATTCTGATCTCCATCATCTGCAGACCTCAGTGTCCCCTATATACTGCCATATATGAGCTGCATTCAAGAGCTGGAGTGGCTCAATGAAGAAGAAGCCTCTGGTTGCAAATCCAAGTCCATGACTTGCTGGTTATGAAACAAAACAGCCACAGGTGCAGACAAGCAGTGTGTATATTTGCTGGTTTCCAGCCCTGATTAAATGGGAGGGGCTAACAGCAGGGATGGTGTATGGCTATAAAACCATCTACCAATCCAAAACATAAAAGTCAAAGCTTGATGAAGTTGATCAACATCCTTTACGGTGAAAGAATAATTGAATAAATAGCATTTGGAGTTTGCAGGAATAGCATCTAGATAAATTGCCCAAGGCAGTAACCAATACCAAAGGGGGTTAACTGAGATCCCTAAATGTGTTTGATTCAACTTCAGATTAGCAAATAAAAATGATATCATTTCATATAGATATCATTTCCTGACAGCTACCAGACACACCAGCCAATGGACAAAACAACCATCCACAGCACTGACCATTAGCAACTCATTTGGGTGTGTGGTTTCAGTTGAGTCTATGAAACATGTGTAAAGCTGCCCTGAAGGTAGCTTCTCAATGTTGTTTGTAAAAATGTAGACACATGAAATGAGTTTGATGGTAGAACATGCAAAAATGAGTCAAAGGAGAAGCTCAGGTAATATCACAGGAAATTAGGGCTTCTTGCAAAATGGCTGCCTGGCTGTCCACGTCCTTCTGGAATACTGGTGTGAAATGTGTAAGGATTTTAATAAGATCTGCATAGGACTTTCTATTTAATTGTTGGTATTTGAAGACACTTCAGAGAGTTTCCCTTGCTAGAATTTCCCCTTGTAACAGTTAAGACACGCCAAGGACAATAGGCATTGGGCAACAACCAAAATGTGGATATATAAATTCAGACAACTGATAGTTTCAGTCATTGGGTTAAGGGAGAGATTGAAAGTGAGTTATCTATTGGTGGGACTCTCAGGAAGTTTTCAGGTGGTCCATTCAATTCATGCCATCCCACCTCCTCAAACATTGGAAATAACCCCACTGTCTGTATAATGAGGGATATCCCAGTTTTTTTTCCATTTGCATCAACATGAGGGGAACCTGGAAAAGAGTCATCTGATGATGTGATGGGTTGTTTTCTTTTTGCTTCGGAAAGAATCTGAGCCAGTGAGTGGGCAGAAGAGTTTATCAAAACTCCCTAATTTTCCTGTTTTTTTTCTATCAATGCCAAACTATCTAATAACAACAATAACAAACTAAATTAAAGCAGGGGGCTGAAGTACTTTCTAGTGCAGGAACTGGTGATGTCATCCCACATGGCATCAGTATAATCACAGATGTGTACTTTTTTCTAGTTGGGAAATGGGCTATTTGGTGGGAAATTAATCTGTGGCTATGTCCATGTTTATACTTCCCCAGTGAAGGAAGCGGGGTCTTGGTCATGTCCACGTTGAATAACAACTTTTGGAGAAAAAAACTGCACTGTTTTCAATGCACCTTTTCCAGTAACACTCCCGATAAACGCTAAAAACCAAATGCAACCTTAATCCCGTCCTGACATGTGAAAGAGAAGCGAACTTTGCATTGCTGTTCTCTACTTAAATACCTAAGACAGGTATGGTTCCCTCTGAGGATTGGCAATCAGACCAACATGCAGAAATCCTACATTACTTCCAAGAACTTGAACCCAGACATAAGCTACAGTGTCCCCTACAGTTATATGCTGAGCAACAGCCTGTTCTGAAAAAGGGTCACCAGACCTGAAGCCTCTGATTTCTCTCCACACCTGCTGAGTTTTTTTCCAGCATTTTTTCTGTTTTTATTATCTGAAAGGGATTTGAGTTTTGGGGCTGGGTTAGACCTACAAGTGTCGTGGGGTGGGGAGTGGAGCAAAACATTTATCCGATCCCCTCTTAACAGTGCCGTGGCTGGAGCAACAGATAAAGAAAGAAGTTTGTATCTCAATAAAAACCGAAATAACTGCGGATGCTGTAAATCGGAAACAAAGAGAGATATTGCTGGAGAAGCTTTGTGTCGAGTTTGGAAGTTGTCTTTTTTAATCTTTATGTTTTATATAATTTCTCTTCCTGCCTTCGTGTGTGTGAGTCTGAACTCTAGCCCTGAATGTACATTAAGGTGAGTCTGTGTTGAAATCAAAGCGGCGAATACTGATTAGTCACTGCACATCTTTCAAATTTGGAAAGAAACTATGGATTTTTTTTTGTGAAAAACACACACAGGGGTGACTTTACAGATGCACGCCCTCTTCCCAATCTCTGTCAGGTTTATTAAAAACGAGGACCCAATGTCAGTAACTTTGGAGTGTCAAAGAGAGGGAGGGGCAAGTGATTATGTGGGCGGGGGCATCTCCGCTTAAACTGCAAGACTTGGGAGAAAAAAAAGTTTATCCAGAGCGCTCGGCTGCCGAGCAAAGTTGAAGAGAGAAGGACATTCCGTGAGAGAGCTCGGGACAGCGCGCTATCGGAGCCAGCTCCAGAGCCTCAGAACTACCTGACTGAACCTTTTCCTCGTTCGACTAGAGGGCACATTCTCCGTCCGACAGAACCCCTCTAATTCCCAAGACCACGCACTTCAAAATACAAGGGAAACAAACCCCCGAAGAGAGAAATGCCCGGAAAGAATAAGAGAGGAAAAGGAAAAGGCAGGGGGAGAGAGGGCCGAAAGGGAGAGAAAGTTGGAGAAGAACCCACTGCAGGTAAAAAAAAACACAAAGTAAAAGGAACCAAACTTTTTCTTAAACCTCCCCACGACTGAATTCGGGGTTGTCATTGAGAAAGTTTCACCCGCGAGACTTGTTGCTCCGATTTACTCCTGAGTGGCAACACTTTTCCCAAAACAAAAGTCTCATTTTGTTCGCTTTTATTGATACGGAGTCATTGAGAACCAAAGGCATATTTCCTCCAGATTATGGTCAAGCTGACTTTCCTGTTTTACATGTGTGAGATAGTCTATTTGTTGGTGTTGGAGAAGGAGTTGTCTTGGGCGCGTGTGGGATTCGAACCCCACTGGCTGTGTTACCTGCCCGTCCCCCGTCGCTGTGCCCAGTCCTGAGCAGAGCCGGCACTCAGCGCTTGTACCTGCAGAGACTGCGGCTCCCTGCGCCCTGTCAGGCGCCTTTAGGCGTGGCGAGGGCTCCCTCTGCTGGACCCTGACTCCCCCCCCCCTCACCTCCTGAACCTGCCATCCCTCTCTCCCTCTCTCCCTCTCTCTCCCTCTACCCAAGCTGTGTTCCTACAGAGAGAAGCTTGAGGATTGCTACCACTGGAACATGACCATTCGTCTCTGTCCTATTGGGGCACCACCAGAGCGTCATTCGAGTGAAAGTTGCGTGGAACCTCTAGAATGGTCAAATGCCCACCCTGACTTGGCAACTTCTTTTTCCAAATTGATCTGCTTTTGTCAACGGAAGAAAGGGAATACTTTTTTAAGAGGAGCTTTAAAAAATAATCTTTCTTGGGTGGTGAATAACAAGTAGATGGCTGTTCCGACAGAATTTGAGAGCCTTTGGCATCTGCTGAAAGGGCAGATTGAGGAAAAAGCAGGCAACAAAATGAGCTAAGGGGAGACCTCTTTGCTGGAACCAGTTCAATAGATCCAGGGGCTCCCTTTCTGTTGCGTGAATTTCTCTGATCAAGATCAAAGGAGAGGAAAGACTATTTGGCGATCACAAGTTAGTGGTTAATCTGTAAACTTGCAAAGTTTGGAATGGTGGTCTGGCAGGTTCAGTGGTAACTTTCAAGATAAAATTGGGTTTATACGTAAAGATGGAGAGAGTAAAAGGCTATTGGAACAGAATAGGTGAATGGGACTAATTCAATGGCTCTTTTGAAGAGCCAGCATTGGAGAATATACTGAATATCTTCAATTAAATACAAGACTTCTTTGAATAAACGGAGGAAGAAAATCAGAAAACCTATGTGTGGCCAATCAATAGATAGTGGTTCGTTTGTTGTTTTCTTTGAGTCCACAATACTGTCAAGGTGTGAAGCTAGAATGTTGAGAGAATACTTTCATTGAATTGGCATGGTAGAAGAGCATGAGAGAAATTAGCACAGAGATTTATGAACTGCTGAAAGCTTTCCGATCCATGTTAAACAGCTTTGTTGTAATGTTGCATTGAAAGCTGCATTAGTATGAAGAGTATAGGCTCATCTCTAGTTCTTTATCAGTGAACTCTGAGCTACTATCCAAAATGATCCCAGGATACTGCCTGCATTACAGACTGCGATGACAGCATGAACCGTATTGTTTTATGTTCCAGTTTTGTTGCTGCAAGTTATCATCAACGAGGATCATCAGTTTAACTAAATGCTCTGTTGTCGGTTGGTCAAAGGAGAGGAATTGTATCTGTAAAGTCTTTCATGACCTCACTATGTTCCAAGCCCCATTTCAGTCAGTATGGTGATTACCACAGTGTTCGTAATGGCACATGCTGACCAGGTAATCTCTCTCACTGATGTTGTTTGAGTAAAAAAAATTGGCCAACACTGCCAGGAAAAATTCCCTGGCTGTTCTTGTAAATTGTCCCATGACCCTTTCTGCCTCTCTCCTGAGAGGGTGGGACCTGGATTTAACTTTGCCAAAAGGTGAGGCAGATAATACACAACCAAGAAAATTCTGAAGTGGGTTACGGCCATATCAGATTTGGTGACTAGCCGTACTAATGAATACCTTTCTAGGAATAATTAGCTAATACAGTAGTGGTAACCTCAATTAGTGACATTCATAGGAAACTAGTTGGCACACTCATTTGCAGATTGGTGTATTATTTTTAAACAAATAACATCTGCATAATATTGAATCCACAGCAATGTGGTTTGTGCATGTCAATTACGTATACCTATGTGTCACTGTTTGAAATGTCTACCCTTTCAAATGAAGAGCTTTTGGATAACTTTGTGATTGTGACATCAGAAATGTGGATTTAATAGTTAGCTCCAAGGCTTTCAGTGTAAACTGATGACTTGACTCTGTGTGTCTTTTCATCTATTGGAATTAATCTATTGTTGGCATAACTACGTGTCAATAGTTAAAATATTTAATCAGATGGTTGAAAACTATCTTTTCTACTATGCCTGAATGTCACAACCTAGTTGATAAGTGGGCTGTCTTTGGAATTTAAAAGTTATTGTACAATTAAATGACATTCTAGATGTTGCTTGGCAGTACAGAACTTGAGTGTTGCTTGTATTTCATTTTACACTCATCAGCACAATTTGGAAGAAACTCCAATGGTGGCATGGTGGCTCTGTGGTTAGCATTGCTGCTTCACGGTGTCAGGGACCTAGTTTCAATTACTGTCTGCGTGGGTTTCCTTGAGTGCTCTGGTTTCCTTCCACAGTTCAAAGATGTGCAGATTAGGTGGATTGGCCATGCTAAATTGCCAGTAGTGTTTGGGGATGTATAGGTTGGTGCATTCGTCAGGAGTAAATATAGCATCAAGAGAATGGGTCTGGGTGGGTTACTCTTCAGAGGGTTAGTGTGAACTTGTTGGGCCAAAGGGCCTGTTTCCATGCTGTAGGGGTCCTATAAAGGAAAAGCTTTGTTTACACTATATGAGAGGAGACTGCAAACTGATTGGCATTGCCATGGATAATGTACCAGTTAATGGTGACTGAAAGCTTTGACTCTGGTTGTTATAGATTTAGGAAGTTGCGTCACGTCAGTAGTTTCCTTAGTGCCTCCAAAAAACAGCCTGAACATATCGGAAGCACGAGTTTGTTGAATGCAAATAAACAACAGGGAGACAATTTTGAAATATTTCAACTTTCTTAATAAGAAAATTAAAATTATGAAGTTGTGATTGCTGGGGCATTAGTAAGATCTACAACTGAAAATATACAAAACATCAAAAGCTAAACATCTGCCAAATATAAGTACTGTGCTTCAAAATGGAGTCTCAATGTTTTACAATCCATGTATTAGAGTAAATGTCATATATTTCATTGTCTACAAAATTATTTAGCAGCCTGCTAAACCGATTTTATCTTAATTTCAATAACATCTAGAAGCAATCTATGAAAGAGGACTTTTAAGATCACTGCTTTCTAAATAACTTATTACTCCAAAAAATAGTTTTGTTTAACAAGTTGGTGAGAATGTTTTCTTATTTTACCAATTCTGTTGTTGTCACAAATCATCTTCGATTATAGTGTCAGCCTTTCAGTAGTTTTAAGAGTGGAGTCACATTTATGTTACACTTAGCAGTGATCTATAGTTTCAAAATTGAAGCTCTCTTTACCTAATCTATGTTTCTTCATCCTGAAGGCATTTTTTTTCAAACGTGATACCTCTTCTTGTCAGGAATAATGTAATCTAATGTGTTGTGTAACCTCTGATCCTCATAACCTGGCCTATGCAACTCAACCCTACTTGTGCTTGTGTTTCTAATACATTGGTTTGTTCTGAGTGGATTTCCTGGAGATTTGAAACATGGTTGGTATTGTTTTATTGGTGAATCAGTAATAAAACATAAAACTAGTGCACCAACACATGTTCATGTTGATCAGTTTCTGGTGAATGTGAAAAATTTCATCAGTGCACCTTTCAGTTCTGTGTGACACACCTGTACACCTCAGGAAAATGGATCTGGGACTATAAGACCATGTGATATGGGAGCAGAACTAGCCATTTGGCCCAATGAGCCTGCTCCACTATGGAGGAACCTCTACTATCTGAAGGACACAGGCGGGGAGTATTTAGTTTGGTTAATCAAATACCGAATAACATAGTTAGCCAAGCATCGGGACCTTGCTATTTTGTTTGGATAGTTCGAAATTTGGTTAACCAAATGTCGGATAATCAAGGTTCCTCTTTACTCGATTATGGCTGATATGTTTCTCAATGCCATTCTCATTCCTTCTTCCCATTAGCCTTGATCTCCTTATGAATCAAGAACCTATCAATCTCTGCCTAAAAGACACTCAGTGACTTGGCTTCTAGAGCCTTCTGCAGCAATGAGTTCCACAGAGTCATCCACCTGACACCCCCCCCCCCTCCCCCCACCCCCCCACCAACCCACCTTTCCGAACCAGGCTGAAGAAATCCCTTCTCATCCCATCTAAAGTGTCATCCCATCTCTGAGGCTGTGCCCTTGACTTCTTCAACTAGAATTACATTGGCTTGATTCCGCATTGTAAATCCTTTCTATGCGACATTCCACAATTTAAACTCACAACCCTCCTCCCACTCTGCTGCAGAGGTGACATATCCTTCTGCTCGCCTTCTCCTCCAGGATGTTCAGTCATCCACTTAAGTGAAAGTGGGGGTCAGGACCCCAGGTTGGCTTGTGAGCGGAAGTTTGAGGTTTCAAGTGTGGAGGCAGCATTGGTCACTATCGAGCTCTGACCAAGTTACAACAGCTGGACAGCTGGCTTCCCACTCAAACAGCTTGGAACACTGCCAAGCCTCAAACTGGAACAAACTTGGGAAGCTCTGCCTTAAATGTATCAATGTTCTCTGCCTCACTATGACAAGGGAGTGCCACATTCTCACCACCGACTGTGTGAAGAAATTCCTCCTCAACTCTTTATCCTATGTGAAACAGAATATTGGCAGGGTCTGAACATTAGGAAAGATCATTTATACGGTGGCTTTCATGACAGGAGGGCATCATAATCCACTTCACAGCTAATTAAGTCATTTTGAAGTGTAGTCCCTGGTGTATTGTGGGAAGCATGTCAGCCAATTTGCGTATAGTAAGGTCCCATAACAGCAATGTGATAATGATCTGAAAAATGCTGTATGGGAGTATTGGAGGCGACACGGCACTTTAGTGCAAGCTGTTTTTGCATTAGAGGAGAACAGATGCATAATTCTACCATTATCCGCTCTATAAACAACTGAGTTGGTAGACATACATGATTTCGCTGTTGGAATGTGTTTGCTTGTGGATGTGAAAGTGAACAAGTGGGAGCAGGTCATTGCAGAGTTAACACAGCCATAAACACCAGCACCCTCTGAGAAGTTTTAAACCAGTGATTTTTTTTTCCCCAGGTCGGGGCAAAAAACTCTATGAATCATAAAATTACCACATGGTTGATAATGGCACTTGAGCCACTGAAGTAACTTAATTGGAATCACAGCTGTATTTTCAATGTAAATACACTTCTAACCTTAACAGGTGCCACCCAGTTGCTAATGTTATATGGTTTAATCTTTGCAGGTTGGAATAGCAAAGGTGAGCTCTTTCTGGATTTTGGAGTTTTCTAAATAGAGCTAGGATGACCTAAGACCCATGTATCTGAACTGGAAAACATTGTAGATATAAATACATACCTGGAATTAAAACAATGACAAAACATTATAAAGCATATCCAAATATTATACATTCTGTGTTTCCATTTCCAAAGTACTGGGCTGAAATGACATCAAGGACATTGAGGGTCATTATATGAGTCAAAGAATTTCCAAATAACCGGTGTTTCCAGACTAGAGAGGTTATTGTGGTTAACAAACGAAAATGCAGCAATAGTTTACATTTCATTGTTATGTCATAGGATTGCATGAAAGCTGCATTAGACTGAAACTGGAAAATCTCCTCTGGATCTGTATTGAAAATCCCTGTTAAAATGTTCCTAGAACACTGCTTGGGATTTGTTGTAACAGTGGTGTTGACAATCACAATGATAATGGATTAATAATTTACTGGTTCCATCTGGGTTAGATGGTTGTGTGCATCCCATTAACACAAAGCACTATCACATTTTTCCGCCACGGCATAATAGTTGAGGAGATTGTTTAAAATGGATCTTGATTGGTGGCAACAGAACCCTGCTTGTCCCCAAATATTTAGTGCCTGCAGAGCTGCACATAGATGTGTTGAAATATTAATATTAAACTTCATCTATGTAAGTAATTAGATGCTTCAGGGATTAGTGCTGCACGCTACTTCAATGCAGTGTTTTACCTTTTTTGCATTTGTTATTCACAAAATCGCAAGATTGTCATTCTGTCCCATAACTATCTCTTATAGTAGAACACAATTCTGTTATAGGATCCAATTCCTTAAAGAATTCCAGGACTTTTCTTTCTTCTACTCGACCTGAGAAATTCTTGCATGCGTTGATTACCCTGTGTGTAGAATTCAGTCCTGATATCGGTCGTCAATTTGTTCTTTGCCTTTTTGAATCTGTATACCACAGAAACAGACCCTTCAGCCCACATAGTCCATTCCGACCATAATCCTAACCTAAACTAGTCCCACCTACCTGCACTTGGGTCATATCTCTCCAAACGTTTCTTATTCATGAACTTGTCTAAAATGTCTTTTACACATTGTAACTGTGCCCGCATCCACTACTTCCCTTGGAAGCTCATTCTACACACAAACCATTCTCTGTGTTTTTTAAAAAATGTCCCTCATGTCTTTTTAAACTCTTTCTCCCAATACCTTAAAAAATATGCCCCCAGTCTTGAAATCCCCCACCCTAGTGGATGTAACTTGCCTTAATGCTTTGGAGGTGCCGGTGTTGGACAGGGGTGGACAAAGTTAAAAATCACACAACACCAGGTTATAGTCCAACAGGTTTATGTGGAGGCTCTAGCTTTCGGAGCTGACAACCACTGAGGAAGGAGCAGTGCTCCGAAAGCTAGTGCCTCCAAATAAACCTGTTGGATTATAACCTGGTGTTGTGTGATTTTTAACTTTACTATAATGCAATACTCTGTATTTATTTTTCCATTCCTGTTTCTAAATTACCACCCTCATATCTTGGGGAAAGCTTGCTGCTCAGCCTGAAACCCCCTCTACAACTCATCCCTTAACTCTGATGTCTCCTGACTGAGGATCAGTCAAGTGACTCTTTTTTCTCCACTGTCTCCAGCTCTTGGGTGTCAGTAACCAGAATTCAGCACAGGACCCAAGGCCCAACCTGATTATGCAGTTTGACCATGACTTTCCCCTCTGCCTTGTAATCTTTCAGTTTGTCTGGAATGGGTCAATCCAGTCAGTTTTGTTGACTGCTACTGTATGGTGACTGGATCAATTGAAACTTTGAAACTGCTAAAACCTCCTTTTCAGTCCTTTCAACACCACTCATGGTACCAGTGTTGCTTGCCATGTCCAACATTTATGCAGCAATGTAAAATGATTTCAGTTACTACTTATTTATTAACAGGACAGTGTTCATTAATATGCTTTTTTTGCATTCCCACTTTCTTTGCCAGCGGTTATACTGGATTAGAACCATATGTAAGCCATTGCCTTATTGCACAGGTTGTGAGCACTAAATGTCTGCTGTCTATTCTAATCAACCTCCTGGTCACAGAAGTGTTAAACTGAATTTATAACTGCAATTGGTTGCAAGTCTGATAATGCCTTCATGCTAATAGTCTCATCCCTGTTTTCAAATCTCCTTTTCCTACCTTCAATCCCCAATAGTCTTCCCATCCTCTATGATCTCTGTGTCCCTGCAGTGTGGATCTTTCATATCCCTGACTTTGTTGCTCCATCTTTGGAAGACATATATAGAGCTATATAAGCCCTAAACCTCTGGAGTTCTCTCCTCTAACTTCTCAGTCACTCTATTCCCTTTTAAATCTGTCTCTCCCACAGAATTTGGATTACCTACATGTGTAATAACTCTTTGTGAAGTGTTGTAGGTGGTTTAATATTTGGACTGGCACAATCTAAATGCAAGTGCAACTGGCATGCAAATACTTGCTCTTGAGGAGGTCAATATAGGTTGTTGACCTTCCTTTACATGGCATTATTTATGTAAGATCAATCACCATTCTATTAAACGGCTTTTATAAGTAAGCAGAGGTTTTGTTGATTCTTTGCTGCTCATTCATTTCATAAGCTACAGGCTGACATGAAAACGGCACCATCAGTGTCAATCTCTGCCATAGTATAGCCAGGTAACATCCGATAATCACTCTTCTAAGTGATGATTGGAATGTTGTCAACGTATTGATCACCATGACGCTGCAGGGTGCAAAAGGACACAATCATTTTGCAACTGCACGTTTCTTTGCCAAGTCAACAAAACCTGTATGGACTGAGAGACACCAATGAGATTACTCTTCTCCCCTCCACTAGGCTCCGTGGTTTGGATTTCTCTCTGCAGAATCACCGCTGCCTGGGACCTTTCACTGTGTTAAAGGCACTGAATCAATGCAAGTTGTTATCTGAGTTTGGAACTGTGATGGAATTTCCCAGAGGTGTATAGAATATCGAATTGATGGCAGGATTAGGAACAGAGGTGAGTAGCTCCTCTGAAAGTCACCCCCGTCATTATGCCAGTCTTCATCCCAACTTGCAGCCAATTTTAGGAGTAATTCTGGAGTCAAATGTAGGCCAGACGGGGTAAGGATGGCAGACTTCCCTGAAAGGCAGTAATAAGCCAGGTGAGCTTTATGGTCATCAACAAAGCCTTAATTCCAGATACATTTTATAGGATTCAAACTCCTCCACATGTCATGGTGAGAGTCACACCCAAGTCCACAGAACCTTCTGGATTAATAGTCTCGCAGTAATGCCTTTAGGCCATTGTCTGTCGTGTTCTGACTATGAAAACAAAAACCTTATTAAATTACACGACGTTGGAAAGGGTCAAGGGTCTTTGGCTTTCCAATAACGTCTGCTGCCTTTTTCAAGCTGCAGGCCTCTGATTGGCACTCCTTCTGAATATAAACAATCCCTCTGATACCTGATTGACCAGATGAGTTAGAAAAAAAAATCATGCTTCATAGACCCGATCTTGCAGTTCCTCTCTTGTTTCAAGTGTACAATTTCTTGTGACTTGTCAAAGGAAAGGCACAGACAAGGACACGTATTCAACTCATTACTGCTACATCTGCCAGCAGGCATGTCTTTGTAATGTTACAAGTATAAAAACACATTTCAAGTGTTTAAACCTCAGCAGCTGCAGTGAATACTGAAGTGGGAGATTTGCCCTGCCATGCAGAAATCACTGTGCTTCAGCAGGGAGTTTTCTTTTCAAAGAAGGCAAGATTGTTTTGGCAACTGTATTTTTTTTTAATTCATTCATTCCTGGGCAACATTGGTTTGGCCAGCATTTATTCGCCGTTGAGAAAGTGATGGTTAGCCAGCTGCATGAAACCCTGCTGTCCTCATCATGATAGTGACGTCCGTAGTGCTTTTAGGAAAGGAATTTTGGGATTTGGAGCAGCCACAGTGAAGGAGCAGTGATGTCGTTCCGTGTCAGTATGGTGTGTCTCTTGGATGGGAACCCAGTGGTGTTCCCATGCAGTTGCAGCCTGCATCCTTCTGGGCAATAGAGGTCATAGGTCACAAAGGAACCTTGATGAATTTCTGTAATGCATCTTAAAGATTGTACATCTGCTCCTACTAAGTATTGTTGGTGGAGGGAGTGAATGTCTCTGTCTCTGGATGGAGTGCCAATCCAATGGGCTAGTATTGTGTCAAGCTTCTTGAATGTTGCTGGAGCTACACTCATCCAGAAAAACAGGGAATTTTCCATCACACTCCTGCATTCTGGTTGACAGGCTTTGTGATGATATGGAGTCAGAGCTCTGCTTAGGATCAAGTAGGTCGATGAGATATTGGAGTGCCTTGAATAGTGGGCAGCTCTAGTGGCTTGAGAACGGATTTTTATCTCTTAATAAAAGAACAGCTACGTCCAGAGCAGATTAGCATCCCGAGATGTTAAACCTTGACAGTAGTTGCGTTCAGTGTGCTTCAGAAACTCCCCTTGTGTTCTAAAACCTAATCTGGCTGAGCCGTTCTAATTCTTATGGAAAAGAAACAAATACTAATTACCAATTTCTCTGCATGACAGAAACAGAATAAATCTTGTAAATAAAATTAAGAGTTTACATAATAGCTATTCAGACAGATTACACCGTTTTGTAAGTTCTGTTTGCTTTCCAATTAATTTTCTTGAGCTTCATGAGTTCTGACTTCAGCAACGGGGCCACTATAACTGGCTTCTCCACCTGCAGCTGTCAGGATTTCCACTCCTTGATAGTACTGTTTTCTGCTGAAAGGTGTCTGAGTGCAGCTTTCTAGTGAGCTGTCTGCTCCTCCACTGGGAGCACTCTTGTGTGGAGCCAGAAGGTTGTGGGTTCAACTCCCAGTGCAGGCGTTGAGCACAAATTGCAAGTTTAACGCCTGAGTGCAGTACTCCGGGAGTGAACAAGATGTTAAACTGAGACTACATTCACCCGTTCACATAGTGTCGCAGGATCCTTAAGGCCCCATGACAATACTTAACCCTTAACCAATATCACACGGGCAGGTTAATTTCACATTGTTGTTTGTGGGAGCTAGGTTGTGAAATTTCATCCATTCCAACAGGGACTGCACATCACAAAGTATTGTGAAGCATTTGAGATGTCTCTTGATTTGGAGATGCCGGTGTTGGACTGGAGTGTACAAAGTTAAAAATCACATAACACCAGGTTATAGTCCAACAGGTTTAATTGGAAGCACACTAGCTTTCGGAGTGACACTCCTTCATCAGGTGGTTCATCAGGCACAATGGAAGGCACTTCACAAATACAAGCCTTCTTCTTTTCTGACACTTGCATACTCTAATGACCCAGACTGTATAGGCTGACATGCCATGCGGCAGTAGGAGTAGTCTCTTAACAATCTTTCAGAACAATGTGGATAAGTACGTTAGGGTTGGAGGAGGGAGGAGGAGAAATTAATTTTTTGGATTAACAATTGATTTTTTTTCTGGTTACTCCCCACACCCTTCATAAATAAATGGAAATCATGGTGCTGGACATGCTGCCTATTTCTGTGTGAAGTATAACAATGTATCACTGCTCCAGAGGTGGGGAAGGGCACTTTAGGTGATATGTATTGATAATCTAAGGAACCCATTGATTTCCAAATCTGGGACAATCCAATTGGAGAAGGGTTGCTCTGAAGATGCAAATTCTACTCATGGACTCAGAGTTCCCAATCTTTAAAACAAATGGACAGAAAAGTACTGATTGCAGAATCGTCTTCGAGTATGTTTCCAGATGGTGATGTTCTGTGCATAAGCACTTCTGCAGCTGGACAGTCCATCTCACACAACAACAGTGAAGGAAACCTTGTAGCATAGTCTTCAACAGGCTAACCTGCTTTTCTATCGTTCATATTGTGTCATTACTTCATCCATCATTTTACCCAGGAGAGTATCAGTGGGCTTTACACAGGGCACTGCGCTCTGATTGAAGATCAGATGTTCTTCAAAGCTCTGAAGACTTGCACTGACAGTCCATAAGCAACAACTGCAGGTGATGGAAAATAAGAAAATTGCACTCTGCTTGGCTGCATCTTTATTTCACAGAGCTCCTTCCTAGAGGCAGTAGCAGTCAGTGCAGAGCTCCTTTTGGAAAAGTGAGGTAAGGCATTGATTAGAGACAAAATCTAAGCCATCCAACAATGATTATCAAGAGCGCTGAGGCAAGTCTATGGGTGAAACACATTATCTGAACATGCATGGTCAAAGGATGCTTTGTTTTTGAGAAAGTCCACTTTTGTTCCCACTGTTATCCGAAGTATAAGAATTAAATTGTGCATGATATAGGAAGTGGATTTTCTCATTAGAAAATCTCTGGTCTTTTGCTGGACAGGAATTGAAGTTAAAGGTATGATATTTCTTTGAAGAGCAAATTGATTTCTCTGTTCTTATCATGTGTAACATAAAGCGCTTTCATCCAGCAGTCTTTCTCACTAGAAACTCCTTAGTCCCAATTTGTTTTGGAAACAGTCCATGCAAATTTGTCACGCTGCATTATACACTCCCACCCACGGTGGCGCTGTAGTTCCTCAGTTTTTTTCCATTTCCCAGCTGTTTGCCCGAATGCAAAGAAACTCAAGTTCCAACCTAATCTGTCTCTTTGCTTTCTAATTTACTTTTCACAATTTGAAAGTAATCCTGAAATGTATTAACAAATAATACGTAGGTCACCACATTCAGTGTAATACCTGTAGATGGTGCTGTAATGGGGGTTTTCAATGTACAGTATTATAACATTGGGAGCATTTACCCTAAATCATCTATCTTACTATCTGAGTTATAACTAAATCTGCACTCAAACCTTGCACAGACAGGTCAACCTCTTCATTTCCTTTTTCAAAAATCAAGCCAATATTTTTAAAAATGCTAACTCATGGTTTTTGAATTATGGCCTTTTAGAATTCCAAATATTTGTGATTTTTAAAATGTGGAATTTGATATATAGATTTTAAATGTTCATTCTATGATTTTTCTTTGAAAGTGGATTTAAAATTTGGAATTGGTGTAAAAAAAATTGTCAAGGGTCTTTTCAAATGAACTAAGTTTGTATTTTTCTGACCTCTTTCTCCCATTCCCCATCCACTACATTTCTCCACTAGTTTCTTATCCCCAGTAGAGTGAATTTTCTACTGATCCATGTCCGTTTTATTTGCATTTGGCCCTGGGCTTGTGGGCATTGCTGGCTGGGCCTGCATTCATTGCCCAACATTAATTACCTCGAAGAGAGTTAAAGGTCAACCATATTGCTGTGGGTCTGGAGTCATATGTAGGCCAGACCAGGTAAGGATGGCAGATTTCCTTCCCTCAAGAACATTAGCGAGCCAACTTGGTTTTGTGCAACAATCGACAGTGGTTGCAGAATCACCATTGAGGCTGGATTTTTAGTCTGGATTTTCATTGAATTCAAATTAC
Organism: Hemiscyllium ocellatum; assembly: GCF_020745735.1. Taxonomy (NCBI): domain Eukaryota; kingdom Metazoa; phylum Chordata; class Chondrichthyes; order Orectolobiformes; family Hemiscylliidae; genus Hemiscyllium; species Hemiscyllium ocellatum. The sequence goes on along the minus strand of NC_083436.1, from coordinate 33,268,616 downwards.
ACCATCTGCCATGATGCCCCAGAATATTGATGTGAAGTTCTAGATTACTGTCCAGTGATGTTACCACAGCAACACTGTTTTCCCTGATGTTGTATAGTGCCTGCAACAACTCCTGTCTCAAATTGATGCAAACTTCAAAATGATTGGAATGCCTCAGATCCCATTAGTGGCCTTGAGTAGGTTATTCATTATTTCACATTTGCAATGGAAAAGTGCATAGTGCACTAATTGGATAAGGTGAGTTAGAATCCCACTGTAACAGCTTGAGAATTAGAATTCAAACTCCAAAAAAGACCTAAAACAAAAACCTGGTTTCAGCCAAAGTAACCGTAACACTGCCAGACTCATGTAAAATACCATACTCATGTCCAGCTGCCATGGTCTGTGGGACTCCAGTCTATATCATGGTGACTGAATTTTAATTACTTACTGAAGTGGTCCAGCAATCCACTTAGTTGGAATAAAGCGTGAGAAAGGCCAGCAATAGTCAAGGTGCAGACCCACCGTCACCTTTGCAAGGCAACTGAGGATGCTAGTAATATAAAAACTGAAAGCACTGTGGGTGCTGTAAATCAGAGACAAAGACAGAAGTTGCTGGAAAAGCTCGGCAGTTCTTCAACATCAGTGAAGAGAAATCAAAGTTAACACTTTGGGTCTGGTGAACCTTCTACAGAACGAGTAATGTCAGTAATTGCTGGTCTTACCGTTGATACCTATTTCGAGAGAATGAATGACCAACATGACATGGTATGAAACTTCAATACACGTGAACTTTTTAGGGTGAGAATATGTTTGTAGTTGCTCATTTTCTACTGCCATCCTCCTGTAAGGAGTGTGAAGGGTACACTTTAATTCTGCCTTCTCATTTTTTTGTTCTATCTCACTCAAGAGAAATGTTTAATTGCAATTGAAAACCTATCGTTTTAAACAGTGTAGTATTTGAATCTTGCCATAGCCTTGCAACCATGCTTAAGATCTGGTGCTTACAGTCACACAATTGTTTCATTGGGATTGGTCATTTGGTTATTACTGTAACTTATTACTTTGCAATGAAACGACTGACTTTAGCCATTCCCTTCATCAGTTGTAGGGTTGGTTGGGCAGATAATCCTCAGTTCTCCAAGTCAATGTAGTTTGATCCATCCATACAGAAAATGAAACAATCTTGTCTCTGTCTTCGAGTTCCACCATTTTGATCTCTCTTGGAATATGGAGATTGTGTGATTAAATACAATGTTGTCTGATGCTAGATAACAATGCAGTAATGTCTAATTGCAATTCTGGTCTAGTCTAGGGATGGCATGGTGGCTCAATGGTTAGCATTGCTGCCTCACAGCACTAGGGACCTGGGTTCAATCCCATCCTTGGGCAACTGTCTGTCTGTGTGGACTTTGCAAATTCTTCCTGTGTCTGTGGGGGTTTCCTCCAAGTGCTCTAATTTCCTCCCACAGTCCAATAATGTGCAGGTTAGGTGGGTTGGCCATGCTAAATTGCCCATAGTATCCAGGAATGTGGGGTTAGGTTGATTGGACATGGGAAATGGAGGAGGAGGGTTTGTCTGGGTGGGATGCTCTTTGGAGGGTTGGTATGGACTCAATGGGCCAAATGACCTGCTTCTACACTGCAGAGGTTCTATAATACAATTTTTAAAAAAGTAACTAACATCACTGGGTATGTGAACACATATAATCATGTGGCATAGACTTGCAAATTTCTCTTGTTGGTAAGATCCAAAGCAAAGCATATAGTGGGGTGGGAGAAGTGGAGTTCTTATTGTTGCTTTAGTATGTTAGGGGTGGAATAGTTATAGACGTTTAGTAAGTAAATGTACATGTATGATGTACTTTATATGTGTATTGTGTGAGTGGAAATTGAGAGGTGTTTTTTTCAGTTAGAATGCGCGCATCTGAATAAAACAGTGCAGGTATAACCTTACCTGTGGTATTGCACTGATCTTGTGTCTATTTGTAGTTCAGCTTTAGTGATACAAGCTTAGAAGAGTTAGGGCTGTTCTCCTTGGAACAGAGAAACCCTGAAAGGTAGTGTTCTAGTGATTTAGAGAATGATAAGCAGTTTTGATTGTGTAGATTAAGATAAATTATTCTCTCTAGCTTGTTGGTCAATAATCAGAGGACTTAGATTAATTGGCAAAAGATGAGACTTTTTTTTGTACTCCGAGGTATCAGTATTTGGAATGCTTTATCTGAAAAGGTGCTGGGAGCTGACTGCGACGTCAATAAACAGGCTCTTGACAGTGAGGCACTTATAGACAAAAGGCAGGTTGTGGGCTGAGACACAGTTGCACTTTCAAAGAACCAGCAGAGACAGAATGGACCGATTGGCCTCCATCTCTGCTGTAAGTTGCTCTGATTTTTTTTTAATTAATGGAGGAATTGGGTCAATTCTGTTTGTTTCCCAATGGTCGTTGACATGGGCAAAGATCTAAGGAGGAAACAAATTACCATGACTTACTAATACTGGCGTGTTTTCACAAAGATCCAAACAGAATGGCAGTGAATATTACACAGCACCTTGATGCAAGCCATCACCTAAATGTGAATAATGAGCCTGAATACCGCATATTTTCTTCCTTATTGTGAAGATATCATTATTTAGGATACAAGACAAGTAACCAGCGAACCTCCCAATATTTATCTGGAATCATTCGATACCTTTCTCTTCATAAAGATCTCCTATATTCTGAAAGAAAAGATTTTTAGATATCCATGAAAGTAAAATGTGAGCAGGGTAGAATTGGCAGCAACTTGGCTATTGTCTGTCATATAATGCAATAATCCAAATTCGCCCTTCTTCAGATATGAATCTGAGGGGCTAGAATTTATAGTTTGCAGGAACATTAGATGAGGAAGTTCTTCTACCTGTTACTGACAACAAAAGAGATACATGTTTTATTTAGGTCATGCTGTAGTTCAGATGTTGGCAATGTCCTTGCGGGAGCAACCTCTTAATATCCTTTGGGAGCTTACTGGTGGAATCTTTGATTATTGCTGCCTGAGACACGAAGCATAACCCAAGTCACCCCTCTCCCTAAATCCTTATTGTATTTTTGTATAGCTCACAGAGTAACTAGACAGTGCAACTTTAAGATGGTTAAATAACAGCAGAACATGTGATGATTCAATATAAATTTAGCCACCTCACTTTCCATAGCACTAACAGGAGTTATAGTAATGGCTTGCTTGCAGTTACTGTGTTAACTGCCCTATGTAGTCATTTAAGCACAGACCCCAGACAATATGTAAGTCTGAGATCTTAAAGCAGTACAAATAGTGCTATTAATAAACTTGAAGACATCTGTCTCAATGAGAATACAGACTTCATGGTAAATGTTACAAAGGTTAACACATCACGAACATACAGATTATATCATACTAGTGTTGCTTTTCCAGAAACCACAGCTTTCAAGTGGGTCATAATTCCTTTGAATATTTTTTCCAGTCTTGAAGCCTGTAAATGATGATAAATTGGTGAATGGCTGAGGAGGGAGCAGATAATCTCATCTGTACTGAACTCTTTCAAGCATGGAGAGGAGAGCTCTATCCCAGCACCATAACTCACTCTGAAAACCTCAAGAAATTTCTCATGACTTAGAATGACATTTTATAGCATGTAGCTCCCCTAAAGAAGGCTGCTGTATGGGTAATGCAGATTAGCACGTGGCAGGAATGCAGAGCTAAAGCAAACTTACCATCAGATAACAGACTACCATCCCATTGGTCCAGGCTGAATTCAGGCCCGTTTTCGCAGAGGTCAGAGGAAGTGACCAATCCACTGCTCAAATAACTTGGTGGCTTTCGGTTTCTGCTCAGTGCTATCTGGTTTCAGTCAATACTTGTCATTATCCATAAAATGATCTCATCACTTATTTAAGGCTTAAATCTGCTGCATGGTCGAAGTTTTCCAATTTGCAAGAGGATCCCCCTAACCTCACCCCATTTTCCCCATGCTCCACCTTTTGTAGCTCTTTCGATTAAATTTATCAAAGGGGCAAAGGAAGATTAAAGTCTCAAAATCAGGTCAGACCTGTCTGCCGTCAACATGACAGGTTATAGAGAGTGGTGGAACCTCTCTAGCACTCACAAAAAAACTAATTTGGGACCCATCTTTTGGATCTTTACAGTTGTGTTACCAGTGGAACCACTGAGAATATTTGCCTTGCAGAATCCAGTCACATTCTGCCTCAAATTGAAATTGGGTCCAATTAAAGCTGTGGACACTCCCACCCTTGCCATATTTAAAGTGACTTACTGCGCAATCAGATGATGTGGTGGTAGGCCCCTTTCAAAATGGAGCTAACTCCATTGCCCTGGTTAATGGGGCAGGAAGACGACAGATGACATTTTGAGGTCCGTACTAACTGGTGAAGGCAGAGAAATTTGATCCCAAGGACTGAAGGCAGGAGGCCTATTTAGATTTACTGCACAGTTACTGCTCCCACGTGTACTCCAATACCCCAATGGGTTCCCACTGAGGACCATGTGATGGGCCAAATCACAAACTTGCATTCTGATCAGCTGCCATTGTGTCCACCTCTTGCACCTCCAACGTCAAGGGTTTTGTGAACCCTTCTTAACAGTGCAGGCCTAACTCTCCTGCTGCCTCTAGTTCACCAGACTGTAAATGGTTCCATACTGTGTTGCAGTATTATCTTTCTGACAACTTGACAAGCTCAACCAACTGAGGCAGACAGCTCTAAATGTGAGGTGTCCCTCGGAGCTGCAAGTCAATGTTCTGCTTTGTAACCTGCCTATTAAAGTAGTCATAATGAAGGATGTGATTCCTGACCAGAATACTTAGTACTTGATCTCCATTAATATGTTCATATGTTAAATCTGTGACACAGTTAGGCTTTGTACATGACTTTGCTAAATGTCAGTTGATTTTGAAGCTTGTCAGTGCTGGGACACCCTACGTTTCTGCAACTTGTGCTCAAGGTACAAGCATTATTTGACACTTTTTCTTTTTGCCTTTGTTGAGGTGAGAAGATGAAATGTGTTTGTCCATTGCATTCAGAACCCTGAGCTCTCAGGCTACATAGAGAAGTGCTCCCTTTCTCTCCATCACAGCTCCGTGACCCATTCCAAAAACTGCAAGAGATCCCTCCTGACTTGGAGGAAGACTTTACATTCCAATTCATGGCTCCTCTGAGTGAGACTGTCCTACAAGTGATGTGGGTCAGCATGGGGATGGAATGCAGTTTCAAAGCAAACTAATCTCAGCTGATGGATAATCTGCTTGCTAAGCCTGGCCTGAACTCAAACCCATTTCCCAAAGGCCAGAAGGTAGTGTGCTAACCCTCTGCCTGAGTTTTGCTGTGCTTTGTTCCCTGCCGCAGTGCCATCTGGTTTCAGTCAATATTTGTCATCATCAATAGAAACCAGCTCATCACTTATTTAAGCTTTACCGACATTCTATCAATGCCATGAGTGATAATTATTGATTGTTGATGAGGTGCATCAACTCATTGGCACACATCCCTTCTGCTGCCCTTGCATGTCTGAATTCTTTCTTCTCTCTCCCAGTTTCTAAGATCTAGCTGGAAGGAGCTCTAGCCAGACGGTGATTCCTTACTGTGAGTCTTAAAAATTAGTGACACCAAGCTATTCAACTGCTGAAAGCATTACCAGCCAAGATTGTAGCATGTCATCAGTTGTCATTTGCAGATATTTATTTCTACTGGGCAATCAACTGAATGACGCTTAACAATGTTAACTCCCTTCTAATATAAAGTACAAGTCTTAACAATGCACCGATGCTTCAGACTGTTTATCTGATTCCATTGAAAAAGCCATTGTTGAATTCACTGGTCCTCGGTTCCCCAGGTTTCAACTCTCAACTAATATATCATAGAGATATCCAGCATGGAAACAGACCCTTCAGTCCAACTCATCCAAGCTGACTTATATATCCCAACCAAATCTAGTCCCATTTGCCAGCACTCGACCCATATCCCTCTAAACCCTTCCTATTCATTTACCCATCCAGCTGCCTTTTAAATGTTGCAATTGTATCAGCTTCTACCACTTCCTCTGGCAGCTCATTCCATACACTCACCACCCTCTGTGTGAAAAAGTTGCTGCTTATGTCCCTTTTATATCTTTCCCTTCTCACCTTAAATGTAAGCCCTCTAGTTCTGGACTCCCCCACCCCAAGGAAATGACCTTGTTTATTTATCCTATCCGTGCCCCTCATGAGCTTATAACCCTCTATGAGGTCACCCCTCAGCCTCCAAAGTTCCAGGGAAAATAGCCTATTCAGCCTCTCCCTGTAGCTCAAATACTCCAACCCTGGCAACATCCTTGTAAAACTTTTCTGAACCCTTTCAAGTTTCGCAACATCCTTCCAATAGGAAGGAGACCAGAATTGAATGCAATATTCCAAAAGTGGCCAAACCAATATCCTTCCTGGATAGTGCAAATGTGCAGATGCCGTTTGAGGAGTTGCTAAAGAAAACCCCCTAAATAACTTAAAGACACACACTTGACAGAGGTTAAGGGCAATGACCCAGTACCAATTTGTGCCTGGCATTTTTATCAGTACAGAAAAGCCCTAGTCTAGCAGCTGGCACTCACTGTAACATGATAGTCATGAGATGGAGATATTGGATGGCATCAGTTTGTTTGTGTATATACAGCCCAGCCCTATTCTGCAGCAGCTGGGAGAAGGGATGGAGAATGCTGAAGGGGAGAAGCAGATTCACAGTGACCTTCAGTGCCCTACGGTTCTCCAAGTATCGGTAGTGAGTGGAAAAACAAATGTCATCTGGTGCCATATTGAGGAGGAGCTTTCAAGCTGACTATCTTCCTTCAACAGGTTCCTTCGTAAAGATGGCATTTTGAACAGTGTCTGCAGAAATCTGTTATCAAAATAACCATGGGGTTTTGTTTTTTGGATATCATTTTTTTATGAAACAAAGATTTCTTTCACACTGTAGAGTAGACTGGTAACATGAGGGGTTGTTGGCTCACTCAACCTCCAAGGTTTCATTAGGACAAGAGTACCTGCAGAAACAGAATCAAACTGGACCAATCAGTGCTTCCCTGGCAGAAACAAAACTGAGCATGTCCAGCCCCATGACAGCCGAGTTGGTGTCTAAAACAAGTCAAAGGTCAACAGCCAATTGCCACAAAATATTATTGGCATGGTGAGCTAGAAGTGCCCAAACATAGGAAAGGGATTGCCATGATTGAGAAAAATGGTAAATAAAATATTTGGGCAGAGCTAAGGCACCTGGAATCCAGACGCAACGTGATCCAGAAGCACACTGTTTTATGGCAGTGTGAAGTGTAGGAAGAATTGCTTGGTGAACAATGCAGCAAGGTTTCCAGAACAAAGACTTGATTGGTATGATCCATTTCAAACTCTTCCAACATTTTATTTTTGCCCTGTAACCTTCTATTCCCCATGAGCCTGGCCAACATATCACTGTACAGCAAAATTAATCCATATAGCACCTTTTCTTTCAACATGTTGGGATGACTATGAGCTTGGTCTTCTCCTGGAAAAATAAATAGGGAAAAATGTCTTCAAGCCTTTTTGGCCCTCACAGCCCCTGTGCTGATACTCAAGCTGTGTGGACAGGTATTTGGCAATAAACAATTGACAAAACACTGCCATTTTCATTGAGGCTTTAAGGAGCATCTTATAGGAAGCTGTAGTGATAGGTAAATAGACAGATACATAGAAACAGAGAGACTAAAGGAAGGAATTCTGTAGCATTTGGCCTTGTCAGCTTAAAGCAGAGCAATAATTCAAAGTACAGCATTGCAGAGCAGTTATTTTCCAGGGTAGTTTGTTATATTGACAGTAGGTAAACCAAACGCAGGATAAAATCTCTTAAGGAACTGACTGGACAGAGTGTTTGGACTTGTGCAAGTTTCCTTGCATTCATTTGCCAGCTTCTGACACCTGTATCCACATGCTACTGTGCACTTCAGTTTTGTTTTCTGCCTTATCAATGACTTACTCAAGGAACCAAGGTACAATCGAGTTGTACGCTGCAGTGACTCACTGTGTGTTAATCTCGAGTTGTCATTTAATAAGAAATTATACTCTCTGCGTTCAGCTTCATTGATGCCCGACCCTGTAGTGCCCCCTGACTTCGAAAGAAGTTGCTCATGTAGGCAATGACCCAGTTCGGTGAGGAGCAGGGCAATGGTATGTGTGTCCACAGACTAAGTCACGAGATATCCTCAAGTTAAAAGAATGGGCGGAAAGTGTGGCTGGTTATATACAATTACAAAAACTCCGCAAAGTGTTTAGCTTGGCAGGACCGATCGCCCATCCATGGTCAGCTGAAAACGCTTATCTGGGTTTCAGAACAGTATCTGGCCACATGTCTAACTGGCTGTAGTTATTGCTGGTCCTGAGAGAACATTGTAGTCATTTATGATGCTCTGATCGTCTCCTGGAAAAATAAACAGAGAAAAACATTTCAAGTCTTTTTTGGCCCTCTCAGCCCCTGTGCTAATACTCAAGCTGTGTGGGCAGGTATTTGGCAATAAACAATTGACAAAACACTGCTATTGACGTTGAGATTAATACTGTTTTATGCATTCCTGTTCAAGAAACATTTAAAAGAGACCTAAGGAGCAACTTTTTCACGCAGAGTGTGGTGCATGTATGGAACAAGCTGCCAGAGGAAGAGGTGGAGAATGGTACAATTACAACATTTAAAAGGCATCTGGATGGGTATATGAATAGGAAGGGTTTAGAAAGGATATAGGTCAAATGCTAGCAAAGGGATTTGATTTATTTTGAATATCTGATCGGCATAGAAGGGTCTGTTTCCATGAAGTACAATTCTGTCTATGACTAAGTGTCTTACAAGACCAATTAACCTTGAAGTTTCTTCTAAGTGATCAGTTTGTGAATGACTGACTGTATCTGTTATATGTTTTTTGAAAAGGAATTTTATTGATAACTTGACAAGTTTTTTTACAACTATCTAAAGGGGAGATGTCTGTACTAGGGAGGAAAATCCTTCAAAACTATTAGAGCCTAAGACTCTGCCTAGGGACACATCGTTCGAGCACAGTGAAAACCACAGTATGTTATCTTGTATGTAACACTCCTGTTGGTACAGTAAATTAAGTGTTCGACTGCATGCAGTGAGTTACAAAATGGGGTAAACCAACAGTGATGAGTATAACATGTGATCTAGGATATTTGCCAATTTCCCAAATTTTCACCTACTGTTCTGTAGGTGTTCTATATGTATTTCCATTATCTTTACAAATAAATGACTTGTACTCATGTAGCACTTATCAAATTCACAGGGTATTTACCAGCCAATTAATTACTTTTTAGTGTTTCTGTGTAAACGCGGCAGTCACTTTGCACACACCATAGTCTCACATGAAAACAGTGAACTCAATGATCAATGGATCTGTTTTTGATGGGGTGGGTTGAAGGATAACAGTTGGCCAGAGCAAGAGGAAAATATTCATAGTCCTGTTTACATAGTCCAGTAGGATTTTTAAGCAGGTTATATGGGCTTTAATGCTGCATCATCAAGATGACACCTCTGATCATGCAGCACTCTCTCCATTGTGATGATGGTAGGGAGCTGCTCCTCACCTGACATTAAAAAGCAGCATGTGGGAGGGGTTAGTTAATTCTCAGCTTTGTTAGTGAGGTCAAGTCCTGAGACTTCAAGTGGAGTGTGGAGTAAAATGATTAACAGAATAGCTAATGGAATAGTATCATTATAGTAACAGTAAGGTCAGATCTGGTACAACTGTCATTGCCACATATTACAGTAAGAATTGCAATACAATAAACAGTGTTCTTAAGAAGCAAGCCTTAAGACATTTCTTGACCTTGTTTTATCCTTGGTTAGTTTTCTGGGACTCAAGCCCATAACTGTCGGAATAATAAAACAAGAATAACACTTGAAGAACTGTGACACAGCTTTCTTGAGCACTTCTTCAATTGAGATTGACCACAGCAAATTTATTGCAGTGATTAGTTCTCTTTCTGAAGTACAGCTGAACTCTTGTGCAGTGGACCAGCCTTGAGATGCCAGGAATCATGCCCTCCCAAATGTCTTTCCTTCCATTTATTTGTCTATCTATTGGGCCCTCCCTCTTGTTTACACTGAGAGCAAACTGCTTGTTTACACAAAGGCTAGAGTGGAAATTTGCTCAATTATCCCTGGTACAATCACTTTAATTATAATTTAATTCTCGTTTGAAATTCTGACAAAAATGAAGTGAATGCTAATAATTTGCCACTCAGCCCAAGCTATTGCAATTTCAGAAGTGGCCCTTTGCTCAGGCAATTTTTTTTTTCTAATTTCCCTGGGCTATTATATGTATTAAGGTTTGCATGCAAATACAACTCTGACTTCAACATGGGTTCCACATTCACTTAATTTTGCACATCTAATTCATGTGGAGATTCATGGCCACACAATCTGCCTTCATAAATGTACTAGTTTACTGACCGTCTTAACTCTCCCTCAGTTCTATGAAGGCAGCTTGTTGAGGACTCTGTTTAAGGGCATAAGAAATAGGTACAGGACTATTTCATACAGCGCTGTGGCTCTTTCACCATTCAATAAGAGCATAGGTGACCTTTCTTTCAAATGCAGTTTCCTGCTCTATTCCCTAATTAATAGATGCCTGTATTACCCAACAGTGTGTTAGTAATTAGATCAGGGAGGTCCACAGCATAGAAAAGGACCCTTCAATTCTGCACTAGACAAAAACAGCAACCTAACTATTCTGATACCATTTTCTAGCACTTCTCCCAAAGCTTTGAATACATTGGCATTGCAAATGCACATCTAAATACTTCTTCAATGTTATGAGGGTTGTTGTCTCTATGAGCCTTACAGACAGTGAGTAATGTCATCAGTCTTGACTATCTTCAGTGACTGAATTGTCTGAGATAGGGAATTCCAAAAACTTTATAACCTGCCAAATGAAGAGATTTCTCCATATCCCAGGTCTTAAATGCTAAAGTATTCTGAAACGATGGTCTTGATTATTGACTGGGGTGAGTTTTGGTGAGATTGTAAGGGGCAAAGTTTCAGTGGATACTGGCATTCTGTGCAGTTAACAATATGTTTACATATTTGGAATGGCATTTTTCCTGGATGTCCCTAATTCTAATTGTCCCTTAATCCAAGCACTCTACCCAAAGGAAACTGTCGCTTAGCATATATCCTTAAAAAAATTCTATTTGTTTCTATGAGATTACTTCTCATTCTTTTGCATTCCAATGAAGACAGGCCTGTCTCCTTAATAGGACATCTCTGGAAGTAATCTTCTGAACCTTGATTGCATCCCTTTAAGAAGGTGAAAAATGTGTTGCTGGAAAAGCACAGCAGGTCAGGCAGCATCAAAGGAGCAGGAGAATCGACGTTTCAGACATAAGCCCTTCTTCAGGAATGAGGAGGGTGTGCCAAGCAGGCTAAGGTAAAAGGTAGGGAGGAGGGACTTGGGGGAGGGGCGTTGGGAATGCGATAGGTGGAAGGAGGTTAAGGTGAAGGTGATAGGCCGGAGAGGAGTTGGGGGCGAGAGGTCGGGAAGAAGATTGCAGGTCAAGAAGGCGGTGCTGAGTCCGAGGGTTGGGACTGAGAAAAGGTGGGGGGAGGGGAAATGAGGAAGGTGGAAGGCATTCATCCCTTGTGGTTGGAGGGTTCCTAAGTGGAAGATGAGACGCTCTTCCTCTAGGCGTCGTGTTGCCATGGTCTGGCGACGGAGGAGGCCAAGGACCTGCATGTCCTTGGCGGAGTGGGAGGGGTAGTTAAAGTGTTCAACCACGGGGCAGTTGGGTTGGTTGGTGCGGGTGTCCCAGAAGTGTTCTCTGAAACATTCTGCAAGTAGGCGGCCTGTTTCCCCAATGTATAGGAGGCCACATTGGGTGCAGCAGATGCAGTAAATGATGTGTGTGGAGGTGCAGGTGTATTTGTGATGGATATGGACGGATCCCTTGGGGCCTTGGAGGGAAGTGAGGCTGGAGATGTGGGAGCAAGTTTTGCATTTCTTGCGGTTGCTGGGGAAGGTGCCGGGAGTGGAGGTTGGGTTGGTGGGGGGGTGTGGATCTGACAAGGGAGTTGCGGAGGGAGTGGTCTTTCTGGAACGCTGATAGGAGAGGGAAATATATCCCTGGTGGTGGGGTCTGGAGGTGGCAGAAATGACAAAGGATGATACGATATATCTGGAGGTTGGTGGGGTGGTAGGTGAGGACCAGTGGGGTTCTGTCCTGGTGGCGATTGGAGGGGCAGGGTTCAAGGGCGGAGGAACGGGAAGTGGAGGAGATGCGGTGGATAGCATCGTCAACCACGTCTGAGGGGAAATTGCAGTCTTTGAAGAAGGAGGCCATCTGGGTTGTTTGGTGTTAGAATTGGTCCTCCTGGGAGCAGATGCGGCGGAGGCAAAGGAATTGGGAATATGGGATGGCGTTTTTACAGGGGGCAGGGTGGGAGGAGGTATAATCTAGGTAGCTGTGGTTGTCATTCGGTTTATAATAAACGTCCGTGTTGAGTCGGTCATCCAAGATAGAAATGGAGAGGTCTAGGAAGGGGAGGGAGGAGTCTGAGACGATCCAGGTTAATTTGAAGTCGGGGTGGAAGGTGTTGGTAAAGTGGATGAACTGTTCAACCTCCTCATGGGAGCATGAGGTAGCGCCGATACAGTCCTATACATTGGGGAGACAGGCCGCCTACTTGTGGAATGTTTCAGAGAACACCTCTCGGACACCTGCACCAACCAACCCAAACCGCCCCGTGGCTGAAAACTTTAACTCACCCTCACACTCCGCCAAAGACATGCAGGTCCTTGGCCTCCTCCATCGCCAGACCATGGCAACATGACGCCTAGAGGAAGAGCGTCTCATCTTCCACTTAGGAACCCTCCAACCACAAGGGATGAATGCAGATTTCTTCACCTTCCTCATTTCCCCTCCCCCCACCTTTTCTCAGACCCATTCCTCAGACTCAGCACCGCCTTCTTGACCTGCAATCTTCTTCCCGATGGGCAGCACGGTGGCACAGTGGTTAGCACTGCTGCCTCACAGCGCCTGAGACCCGGGTTCAATTCCCGACTCAGGTGACTGACTGTGTGGAGTTTGCACGTTCTCCCTGTGTCTGTGTGGGTTTCCTCCGGGTGCTCCGGTTTCCTCCCACAGTCCAAAGATGTGCGGGTCAGGTGAATTGGCCATGCTAAATTGCCCATAGTGTTAGGTAAGGGGTAAATGTAGGGGTATGGGTGGGTTACGCTTCGGCGGGTCGGTGTGGACTTGTTGGGCCGAAGGGCCTGTTTCCACACTGTAAGTAATTTAATCTAATCTAATCTCTCCGCCCCCAACCCCTCTCCGGCCTATCACCCTCACCTTAACCTCCTTCCACCTATCGCGTTCCCAACGCCCCTCCTCCCTACCTTTTATCTTAGCCTGCTTGGCACGCCCTCCTCATTCCTGAAGAAGGGCTTATGCCTGAAACGTCAATTCTCCTGCTCTTTTGATGCTGCCTGACCTGCTGCGCTTTTCCAGCAACACATTTTTCAGCTGCATCCCTTTAAGTATATTCTACCTTTCAAAACTCTATGCAATGCATGAATGTAAATCACATTGATTTGACTTTAGTGGGATGGACCCTGCATGGGTAATATACACAAGCAGCTGATTGCTACCCTGTTGTGTATTCCCCTCCCACTTCTCCCTCCCCCAAGACCATAAGCTATAGGCCATTCAGCCCATCGAGTCTGCTCCACTATTCAATTGCAGGGTTTCTCAATCCCGCTATCCTGCCTTCTCCCTATAATATTTGATCCCCTTACTAATCCAGAATCTATCTATTTCTGTCTTAAATACACTCAATGACTTGATCTCCACAACATTCTGTGGCAATGAGTCCCACAGATTCGCTACCTTCCGGTCAAAGAAACTCCCCCTCCTCTCAGCTCTAAAGGGTCAAACTGTCACCCTCAGGCCGTGCCCTCGGATCCTAGTCAAAACACCTTCTCCACGTCTACTTCATCCAGTACCTCTCACTATGCTGTAAACTTCAAACAGATTCCCCCTTCATCTTTCTAAACTCCATCAAGTAGAGACTCAAAGTCTTCAACCACTTCTGTCAGCCAAACTGTCAAAGGTGAAATTCCACCTCCTATGTGTAGCTTTCTCGAAGAGAGAAATGAAATGGGAGATTTCTGGCTCTGCTATCCTTGTATGGAACTGCACACCAGTGATCGCATCGAAAACCTTTTATTCACTCATAGGACCGTGAAGGTCACTGGGCCAGCATTGGTTGTCCTTCCCAAATTGCTCTGAAGGAGGTGAGGTTTGGGGGTCACCTTAAACTACCGACCTAGCCGTGAGGATTTCCAATCATTTCTCTATAAAGTTCTCCACATGGTAACAAACAAATCCCCATCTTTGTTCTTGACAGACGTGCCATCTCAGTTTTACATAGCAGGAGCCAAACGCAGTAAGTCTCTGCTCGAATTATTTTCACCGAATTAATTAGACACTCTCTGCCTTTCTGTCAAGGTGTTCATGTTTTTCCTTACAGCTATTCCTCCATGTGATAATGGCTGGCCAATCTGTGTTAACTAAGTTAGCTAATGGTTAAACATTTGCCCAGAAAGGCTACATTATTCATGGTTAAACAGGATTGTGGGATCGTCTGCAGGCTGACAAAGGCTTTGACTTAAGGTTTCGTCTGAAATGCATTTTGCCTGACAGCGCTGCACCACTGCATCAGATGAGAATCAAATCTCAAAGCAGGGGGAGTGGAATCTGCAAGCTTCAGAATCGTAGACAAGAGATCCATCCATGAGCTGTAGCTATCACCTTCCGAAATGACTAAAACAATGACATTTCGATGCAACATACATTGCTGTTTTTACTCATTCGTGCAGGGGAGTGAGAAAATGGTGTTTTACTAATTGAAACACTTTTTAAAAATCACATGGGATCATTCCAAAATTGATCCCCAATCTGAACGATAATACCTTTAAGATTACACCGCCGCCTCCCTGCTCCACTGCACAGTAAGTTTGGATTCAGGTCCCTGACGTAGTACAGCATTGTGTGAAGGTCAAACACACCCAGATAGGAACAAAAACAAAATGGAGGCTCAGGATCATACATCTGTGGGGTGCTTCCCTACACGAGAAAGGAGTTCCTATTTCTACAATGATGCCTGGGGAAGGAGTGAAAGGTGCCACCCCAGATTTTCTCTCTGAAAAACAACTTAAAATATGTAGAGAAAATAGCTCACAGTATGGCAAGCAAAATCCTTAGATCAGTGATGCCCTCATCCCATGAATGAATTGTATCACTGGCTAGGCTAGAATTTATTGCCCATCCCTAATTGCCCAGAGGGAAGTTAAGAGTCAACCACATTGCTGTGGGTCTGGAATCAAGTGTCGGACAGACCAGGAAGGATGGCAGTTTCCCTCCCTGAATCAGATGGGTTTTTCTGACAATTGACCATTGATTCGTGATCATCATTAGGCTTTTAATTCCAGTTTTTTAAAATTGAATTTAAATTCCACCATCTACCACGGCAGGATTCAAACCCAGGTCCCCAGGACAATACCTCAGTCTCTGGTTTAATAGCCCAGTGATAATACCATTAGGCTATCACCTCCCTAGCATTCTTGCCTATTGATTTCAACCCAGAAAACTTGTATCTAACAACAGCAACTGCTTTTGTATAGTTTTCTAAGAGGGACTAACTACCTTTTTAAGGTTCTTCACTTGGACATTATTGAATAAAATTTGACACCAAATCAAATAAGGTAATATTCAGATAGGTGACCAAAAGCTTGGTCCAAAAGGAGGGCCTTGAAAAAAGAGAGAGAGAAAGGGAAGGTGAGGTTAGGGAATGTCATAACTTGGGTTTTATGCAGCTAAAGGAATTGCCACTAAAGTGGCAGGTTTGTGTTGTGTAAGGGGGCAGCTTGGGAGCAACATGGAGATCTGGGAGCATTGCAGAGCGAGAGAAGGTTTCGAAGATGGGGTGGGGTGAGGCTGTGTAGAACCTTGAAAACAACGATGAGAACATCAAACACTGTATAGAAGCCTTTGAGAAATAAAATGAGAGAGACAGAAACTGCAGTTGAACCAGGTTGGGAGTTTATGCGTTGATATCCCACTGTGTAATTTCAGGTCCTCATTGCTAATTCGCCCTCATTACTGAAATGGTGCTGTTGGGCCTCAGCCATTTTGAATGCTTTCCAAGATATTTGTTTTTATTCTAAAAAGAAAAGCTTTTATTTGAACATTTTCAAGATAATTGAATTTAAATGAGCATAACACTTCAGTGCTGTGTATTTGAACTGTTTGTTAATTAGGAGTGTGGGGGTTATTATTGTGCAGATGTTGCGGGAGCTCAAGGCAGATGGACCAGTGACGACTATAATGAGGACGATGCATATAATTGGCTTCCAGGTGTCTTTGTAATTAAAGCAATTAATGAAAGTTGTGCTTTGGCTATTGAAAGGCTCTAAATATTGACTTCATAGGAACTTAAATGTTTCAGTCAGTTTGTTCCCAACAATAAGTGCTTATGGATGACTTTGTATGTAGCATGCAAAATATGTTCTCTCTGTCTGTCTGAATTCTACTGATAAGTGTACATGTAAATCAAAAAGAGCTGCAACCTGAAGTATAATTGTGGAGAACGAACAGCACAGAAACAGGCCATTCGGCCCAACCGTTGTGTGGGGATAATGTTCCTGACAGATCTCCTCCCAGCTGTCTTCATGTCTTCTTATGAACATATCTTCCTATTCCTTTCTCCCTTGTGTGTTTATTGAGCTTCTCCTTAATTACATCTGTACTATTCACCACAAATACACCTTGTGGTTGGAAATTACACGTTCTAAGTACTCTCTTAAAAAGAAGCTTGCCCTGAATTCATAATTGGATTGATTAGTCACTATCTTACATTTTATGGCCTCTAGTTTTGAGCTCTGCTACAAGTGGAAACATCTACCATGGTTTTACACTTATCATAATCACTATAACATTCTTTTATTATCATTTATCTTTATATTCCAAAAAGTGCTCTTCCTTTGCTCAGTTTTATTAAATTAATGATTTCTTCTTTGAAAGTCCAATTGTTAATGGGGGTTAATGCAATGTGCAACATTGGCTTGTCCAGTGTAGTCTTAAAGATAAGCCGTAGTTGCAACGTTCACTGTGGTTCCTGGAAACTCCCTTGGGTGTTTAAATACCTTAAGACAACAGCTTCTAGTCTTATCTCTTGATATTGTTTCAATGTATACTATCTTTTGTCAATTTTGACTTCATTTGGGTAGTAGTGGATAAGGGGAACCTGGCTTCCTGCTCCATAACTCTGTTCGATGAAGTCAATAGAGAAGATCAGAGCTGATTAAGGGATGGCACGGTGGTTCAGTGGTTAGCACTGCTGCCTCATAGTCCCAGGGACTCAGGTTCAAGTACAGCCTAGGGCAACTGGCTGTGTGGGATTTGCATATTCTCCCCATGTCTGCATGGGTTTCCTCCCACAATCACAAAGATGTGCAGGCTAGGTGAATTGGCTATGCTAAATTGCCCATCGTGTTCAGAGATGCGTAGGTTTGGTGCATTGGTCAGGAGAAATCTGGAATAATAGGGTAGGGGAATGGGTCTGAGTGGGATATGCTTCAGGAGTTCATTGTGGACTTATTGGGCCAAATGACCCATTTGCACACTGTAGGGATTCTATGATGATTTAAAACAGGCAACTGGTTCATGACAGCCACTTCAAAGGCCAATGCTGACTTTTAAAGTCAATGGAGATGAAATTTCTGTGCTAAACGGACAATTTGCAATGTTTGCATGTACAGGTGAAAACCCAGCCCTATGGTTAATAGCATCAGACTTTCAGGCAAGAGCTTTGTGTTATTGCAGCTAGTTTGGTCTAGTGAACAGGCTTGAGGGACTGAATACTTTAAAAAGTTCTTAAGATAATCATCTTATTTTACTCTTGGGAGACAGCAGTTTAACCAGTAGCCCTTTTTTTCTCTTTTTATCTCAAAGCTTCAGCTCCAAAGATAAAACCACTGAAGAGTGATGTGGTGGTGAATGAGGGGAAGAAGCTCGTGTTGAGATGTGAAGCCATTTCAGGTTATCCACAACCCACCTTCAAATGGTATAAAGATGGCAAAGAACTGATCAGTAATAAAAAATCCAAAGAAATCCGGATAAAGAGAAAGAAAAGGTATGTCCAGTTCTGAATGTGGTATCTTTTTCCAATCACTGTTGACTGGCAGGAGATTTCATAAATGCATCCTTTGATCAAAGTGACAGTGTCTTCGTCCTATTTATTGTTAACCTGGTCTTCCTTTATTTGATTATCAGTGCACCCTGTGGTACTGTCCCTCTCCTGGGTAAAGCGCTTAGCATCCTGGATCGGTAATCAGAAGGTCATGATTCATATTCCAAGTTGCCTTACCAGACAGAATAGCTCTGGTAACTTGTGATCTAACACATTAAAGGCTTGAAATGAAAGTCAAACTGTCCACTTTTCTAATCACATCCTGAATGATGGGTGAATCCAGTCCAGCTCTACGTCCCACTCTTGATAGCTGGGGATGAGTAATAAATGTGACCCCTGCTGGTGTTGTTCATGTCTGGAGTACAAATAAAATGTCTCACTTGACTGACATTGTTGGAAAAATTGTGTCACTCAACTCTGCTTCCACAACCTGGATGATAATAGCTGTTTAAGAGTGGGTCAGTCTGTTTGATGCTTCTAAAGTGTCTCTTTACTCACTTCCAGCTATCAAGAGCTTATCGCCTTGCATGCATTTATATGTTTCATTCCCACAGTTACAGCTGAATGCATCTACTGTTATTTTGATTGATACCTTCTTACGAATATCTGTAACATATCCTTTTAATGAGTGAGAGCTCTGAAACGTAATGTCATCTGCTTCATCTCCAAGTGTCCCTGTTCAGTAGAGTTTAGGAGCCTGGATATTTTCCAGACCTCTTTTATCTATCTTCTTGTGGGATGTGGCCATCACAGGCTGGGCCAGCATTTATTGCCCATCCCAGTTGCCCTTAAGAAGATGGTGGTGAGCTGCCTTCTGGAACCACTGCAGTCCATGTGTTGTAGATAAACCCACAATGCCCTTCGAGAAGGCAGGGCCATCCCTTAATTTCTCAGTCTTTGACTTTAGCTGAAAGCAGTGTTGATTTAAAGTTGAAATTTCTAGATCTCCCAGAGTTGCCCCATGCATTTCTTAACATTCCCTGGAATATTGTCTTTTGTTTAACCATGTAAATGGCTTGCTTTTTGCTCTTTAAAACCTTCTAAACCAGCCTTTAGTTTAAAGAAAAGCTTTCAAAACATGCTGTTTATTGTGTTGTTTAGCAAACAGATGGATTCCCCAGTATCATCTTCTTCTTCATTTGTCGAAAATAATAGTAATCATAGAATCCCTACAGTGTGGCCCAACAAGTCCACACTGACCCTCCCACCCAAACCATCCCTCTACATTTACTCCTGACTAATGCACCCAACATACATACATTTTCCCTGAACGCATTGGGGAATTTAGCATGGCCAATTCACCTAACCTGCACATCTTTGGACTGTGGGAGGAAACCGGAGCACCAGGAGGAAACCCACGCAGACACGGGGAAGAACATGCAAACCCCACACAGACAGTCACCTGAGGCTGGAATCGATCCTGGGTCCCTGGCGCTGTGAAGCAGCAATGTGAACTACTGAGCCACTGTGTCACCCCTAGCATGTCAAAAGAACTGAGGGTTTGGCATCAATATGACATCTATTGGATTTGATTTCAAAATTGGGTGGGCAATAAAACAAATGGTCAGTCTGATTCGGTCAGATTCTCACTAAGTTTCCCTCCTCATCTCCAAACACCATCCCAATCTGCCTCGTTACTTTTCCTTTGGCTCCTCCTCCTTCACCACTTGGCCTTGTCTGGCTGGGAAGAGTAGGGGTGATAGTGAGTGGCAGGTGGCAGAATTGTGGCTGGGCTGTGGGGAGACCAACATCTAGATGAGGATGAATATAGACAATGTCAATAAACGATGCCAGCAACCTTCAATAATTCTCTGTGCCCTGGCAAACTGATTGAAGCTCTTATTTACAAAGCCCTCCATTCTCTCATATCTCACAATGCATGGGGAGATTAAAACCTTAGTCAGAGAGAGGGAGAGACTTTGATTAAACTTTTAAGTAGGGACAGAGACAGTCAGTGAGGGAATCCCACAATCTACGGTTGGGATGGTAGAAGACACAGCTGCCTATGTTGGGGAAAAGAGTGGGAGAGACAGAAAGCAACAATGGGAAAATGGAACAGTTGTGTGGCAAGTATAGAACTTGGAAGAGATGAGACCACATAAGGATTAAATATGAAAATTTGAAAATTTAAGCCATGGTAGACTTAGACTTCAGATCATTTAATAGAGGGTGATGGGTTATAGGATATGGACAGTTGCATTTTGGATGGACTCAGACTAGGACTGCAGTGAAATACGAAGCCTAGACATAATCAGATGAATGAGCAGAAATGGGCAAAGACAAGTAGATCAAGAAGAAAAATAACGAAAGAAGAATCCAAATAGAAGATAGTTGAGAAGCTATTTCAAAAAGGGAATAAAGTTTCATTGTTTGGTATCTGACCTCCAGGATTAAGTTACTGGCTTAAACTCATGAAGGGCTAATATGTGCTCATAAAAGAGAACTTTATGTAATAATAGTGTTACAGTTCCATTATCTTTTCTATTTGAGGATGGTGCATGATGGAGTTAAACAGCTATTGATTTGCAGTGAAGGACTGGCAGTACCCATCACTATTCTATTCTCTTACGTTGAATTACAGGAAAAATCACTGCCTTATAAAAAGTCATTAATATTAACATGCATTTTTTTAAAAAACTTTGGCTTGTTATTGATTTTTGGAATGTGTTTGCTCAAACAGCGAATGCTGATATCATCTTTGCAGGAGTAACGTGGGAGGGATAGCTGTGAGACATTTCTCATCTTAACAAGTTCTGCAGCTAAATTAATCTGAGGAGTTTAGTGCCGGGGTTGAGAAACTTCACTTACAAGGATCTGTTGGTAAAGCTAGGGCTTTTCTGGTAGTGTGTTAGTTTCGCTATCTGTGGTCCGGAAGATCCAAGTTCAAGTCCTACTCGCTCTAGACATAATATGTCTGAATAGGTTGATTAAAAATAGGCCCTTATTGTGCATTGTGACTTCGAGGGCAATGATGGCATAGTGGTATTGTTACTAGGCTTATGATCCAGAGGCCCAGCCTAATGCTCTGGGGGTATGGGTTCAAATCCCACCGTGGCAGATGGTGGCATTAACAGAACATTGAAAATTACAGCGCAGTACAGGCCCTTTGGCCCTTGATGTCGTGCCGATCTAATCTGAAGCCCATCTAACCTACACTAATCCATTCTCGTCCATATGCCTATCCAATGACCATTTAAATGCACTTAAAGGCTCTCCCTGTCCACCCTATCTAACCCTCGGATTATTTTGTATGTCTCAATAAAGTCACCTCTCTACCTTCTCTCAGACGAAAACAGCCTCAAGTCCCTCAGCCTTTCCTCATAAGACCTTCCTGCCATACCAGGCAACATCCTAGTAATTCTCCTCTGAACAGTTTCTAATGCTTCCACATCTCCTTCTTTATGGTCATTTAAGCGGGCATTGGATAGGCATTTGGAAGTTATTGGGCTAGTGTAGGTTAGGTAGGATTCGGTCGGCGCAACATCGAGGGCCGAAGGGCCTGTACTGCGCTGTATCTTTCTATGTTCTATGTTCTATGTTCTATCCTTATTATAATGCAGTGACCAGAACTTTACACAATACTCCAAGTATGGCCACACCAGAGTTTTGTACAGCTGCAGCATGACCTCATGGTTCTGAAACTCAGTCCCTCTACAATAAAAGCTAACACACTGTGTGCCTTCTTAACAACCCTATCAACCTGGGTGGCAACTTTCAGGGACCTATGAACATGGATACCGAGATCTCTCTGCTCATCTACACTACCAAGAATCTTACCATTAGCCCAGCACTCTGCATTCCTGTTACTCCTTCCAAAGTGAATCACCTCCCACTTTTCTGCATTAAACTCCATTTGCCACCTCTCAACCCACCTCCGCAGCTTATCTATGTCTCTGTGTAACCTATCACATCCTTCATCACTATCCACAATTCTACCAACCTTAGTGTCATACGCAAATTTACTAACTCATCCTTCTACCCGCCCTCATCCAGGTAATTTATTAGAATGACAAACAGCAGTGGATCCAAAACAGATCCTTGTGGTACACTAGTAACTGAACTCCAGGATGAGTATTTTACATCAACCACCACCCTTTGTCTTCTTTCAGTTAGCCAATTTCTGATCCAAAATACTAAATCACCCTCTGTTTCATGCCTCCGTATTTTCTGCAATAGCCTACAGAGGGGAACCTTATCAAATGCCTTACTGAAATCATTATACACCACACCAACGGGTTTACCCTCATCCACTTGTTTGGTCACCTTCTCAAAGAAGTCAATAAGGTTTGTGAGGCATGACCTACCCTTCACAAAACCATGTTGACTATCCCTAATCAACTTATTCATCTCTATCTTTACACTTTCCAGAATTGCTAACACCTCCTCCTCGTGAACCTCAATCCCATCTAGTCTAGTAGCCTGTATCTTAATATTCTCCTCAACCGCATTTTTCTAGTGTGAATACTGACGAAAAGTATTCATTTAACACTTGCCCCATCTCCCCAGACTCCACGGTCAACTTCCCACTACTATCCATACTCTTTTCTTTTATTTCTTAATCTTTTATTCCTGATATACCTATGGAAAGCCTTAAGGTTTTCCTTGATTCTATCCGCCAACGACTTCTCATGTCCCTTCCTGACTCTTCCTTGTTCTCTCTTTAGATCTTTCCTGGCTAACTTTAACTCTCAAGCACCCTAACTGAGACATCATGTCTCATCCTAACATAAGCCTTCTTCTTCCTTTTGACAAGAGATTCAACTTCCTTAATAAACCACAGCTCAGTTCCTCCCTGCCTGACCAGTACTTACTTATCAAGGATCCGCAGTAGCTGTAACTTGAACAAGCTCCACATTTCAATTGTGCTCATCCCCTGCAGTTTCCTTCCCCTATGCATCCTAAATCTTATCTAATTGCATCGTAATTGCCTTTCCCTCAGCTATATCTCTTGCTCTGTGGTATATACCTATCCCTTTCCATCACTAAAGTAAACATAACTGAATTGTGGTCACTATCACCAAAATGCTCACCTACCTCCAAATCTAACATCTGGCCGGGTTCATTCCCCATTACCAAATCTAATGTGGCCTCACCCCTTGTTGGCCTGTCTACATACAGTGTCAGGAAAATCTCCTGCACACATTGGACAAAACCTGACCCATCTAAAGTACTTGAACTATAGTATTCCCAGTCAATATTTGGAAAGTTAAAGTCCCCATAACAACTAACCTGTCACTCTCGCTCCTATCAAGGATCATCTTTGCTATCCTATCCTCTACATCTCTGGAGCTATTTGGAGGCCTATAGAAAACTCTAAACAGGGTGACCTTTCCTTTCCTGCTTCTAATCTCAGCCCATACTACCTCAGTAGACGAGTCCTCAAACGTCCTTTCTGTTACCGTAATACTGTCCTTGACTAACAATGCCACACCCCTCCACCCCCACCTTTTTAATATTTCCTCTGTTCTTACTGAAACATCTAAATCCCAGAACTTGC
Organism: Hemiscyllium ocellatum; assembly: GCF_020745735.1. Classification (NCBI taxonomy): domain Eukaryota; kingdom Metazoa; phylum Chordata; class Chondrichthyes; order Orectolobiformes; family Hemiscylliidae; genus Hemiscyllium; species Hemiscyllium ocellatum. The sequence goes on along the minus strand of NC_083436.1, from coordinate 33,244,857 downwards.
AATAACCATGCCTGTCCCTACTCTACCCATGTCTCCGAAATAGCCATACCATCGAAATCCCAGGTACCAACCCATGCTGCAAGTTCACCCATGCTGCAATTTAAAGAAGGGTATTGTGGCTCTCTAACACTGGGTCAAAAAGTCCCTAGTTTTGAGCCCTACCTACTCCAGAGATGTCTCACAACATGTCTGAATGGGTAAATTAAGAACAACTCAATTGGAAAAGCACAGGGCAGGAGGAATAGTTGAGGACAGCCTGTTGACATTGGCAGAAAAGTCAAGACTGGAGGATTTAAGATGATTTGGCAGAAGGCAATGAAAAAATGTTTTTATGTTGTGACTTATTTGAGGATCTGGAATGCACTGCCTGAGAGCATGGTTGGGGTAGATTCAATCATGCCTTTTAAAAGGGAATTTAATGATTATCTGAAGGGGGGGGGAGAAAGATTCATGGCTAAAAAAAAATAGGGGTGTGAGACCAGCTATGTAACTCTTACTGAGACCCAACACACAGATGCAGGGCTGAATGGCTGTCTGCTATGCTGTCCCTTTTTTTATGACTTGATCATGAGAGTAAATCAAGAAATCTGAGTTCAATGGGTGTTGCATACAGTTCCAGTTTTCTTTCATGAACCTTTATAGTGTCACGTCCCTCTCATGTTTACTCAAATAGCTTTCTTCCATGTGTGATGGAAGTACTAATGAGGAATGATGAGATCAGCTTGTGCTTCCCATTCTCAGTCCATCAACAAAGAGGTGAATTGGAGCACCTCTGTCACTTCTTTGGTTGGGATTAGCCAACTTGGCGCAGACATGAATCAAGCCTCGTGCCTGTGGTGAGAACTTAGAAATTGAAACAAAATTTAATCATGCAGTGAAAAAAGTAAGAATAATTTAATATTTCTTATAGTTGGTTCCAAAAGATAATGTGACAAACATGAGACTTGTACTAATATGATGCTTTTCGTGACCGTAGGATTTCCCAAAGTAATTTATAGCCAACATAAAATACTTAGGAAGTGTGATTACTGTTGTAATCTGGCAGCCAGGTTGTGCACAGTAAGGTCCTTCACACAACAGTTATATTCAGGTAGTCTGTTATAATTGTATGTTGAGGGATAAATATTAGCCAGGACATCTGTGACAACTTCTCTGTTTTTTGATTAATGCTATAGCATCCTTTGTGAGAGGGCAGACGGACCTTGACTTGATGTTTTATCTGAAAGATACCAGCTCCAGGCATGTGGCTGCCCTCAGTACTGTGCTGGAAAGTTGAGACTAATCTCAGGAATGGTTCTCAAGCCCATAATTTGTTGATTCAGAGGTGACAGTGTCCTCCTTTGAATAATTTTAAATGAGAATTTCAATCATTCAAACATGAATTGACACCCAGAACTTCAAATGGAGTCTGCTTGTGATTTGGACTCCATATGGGGTAGCATGGTGGCTCAGTGGTTAGCACTGGTGCCTCACAGCACCAGGGTCCCAGGTTTGATTCCAGCCTTGGGTGACTGACTGTGTGGAGTTTGCACATTCTCCCCATGTCTGTGTGGGTTTCCTCCGGGTGCTCCGGTTTCCTCCCACGGTCCTGAGATGTGCAGGTCAGGTAAATTGGTCATCCTAAACTGTCCATAGTGTTAGGTGCATTAGTCAGAGAGAAATGGGTCTGGATGGGTTACTCTTCGAAGGGTTGGTGTGGACTGGTTGGGCCGAAGGGCCTGTTTCCACTCTGTAGGGAATCTAATCTAATCAGCAATATTGTAGTCCATAACTCTCACTTTCAGAAACTCCAAGGAGATGGGTCCTATGCGCCAGGCGCTGTTGAAAGAAAGTACTTTAGCTTTGCCACTTGAAGATTTATCTGTGGTTATGGAATGACAGGCCTCTCCGCAACACCTCAGGAAATTTAGTCTTAGATCAGATACACTCCCACTGAACTCCATTCAGTGCAAATACAATGTGATAGTAATTTGTTGCTGCATTAAGTTCCCCACTCTGTTTGAACACAAATACGTACTGTACTTCTCTGCCATATACCTTCTAATGGACAACTGAATTGATTTGCTTTCATACTTGGGCTCACGCTAATACCTGTTTTAATAAGTAGCCATCCTGTTGAGTTTGTTGAAAGGTATGTGGAGAGCCATCATGTGCATTATTGTGTGCAGTGGCATACTGATGCTGTGTTTTGACATCAAATGTGCTCATCTTCAGATAAGCAGCAGACTGGAACGGATCTCTCCAGATCAAATAGGAATAGAGAATTTGAAGGCTCCCAACACCACCTAATAAACAGCTTTTGCAAAGTGCCTGCAAGAACCCTTGGAAGTAAATTTGTTTCCTAAATTTGTGTCAAACATAAAACATCAGTGAGATCCCATCCCCTCCCTGACCATTCCCCACAAGTTTTGAGAATGTATATCCCCATCGTGTCTACTGAAAGTACCAAGTGCACATAAATGATTCACAAAAAGGAATTTTATTAATATTTCATATTACATGTAGCCCCTAATGCGTCTCACAGTAGGGATAAGGACTGTCTTTCTTTATCCTTGAGTTGTTGCACAGTCTGCTGTGCTACTGAGCCGTGGGATGTGACTTTGCTTCTGCAATTAGCTAGTATTTATATTTAAATTTTTCACGTATACAGGTGCACACAATATGTGCATGTTCACACGTTCCTCCTCTTCGATGAGTTGGTGGAGGAGGGGACGAAGATGACTACTTGCTACCCACCCACCCGAGAGGGAGAAGGTAAATTGGAAAGCAGGAAAAGCTGAAACACACTCAAATGCTTAAAGCCAAACAGATTTGGGCTAGAAGCCCTTGCCATCAAACCACTTTATAAAAATGTGGTTGCCACAGAGATTTTTTTTTAAAAAAAGAGGCTAGCAATGAGCCAGCTTTAGAGAAAGTGTGTAGCAGTGAAAGTTGTCAGAGCTGGAGAATTTTCCTACGTTAGCATCAAGTAGATATTCCTCAATTAGACACAGGACTAGTTGTTTCTGCGTACTCTCAAGAAGGTTTCCAGCCTAACTCTGAGTATGCCTTCAGAAACCGGCTTCTCATGATTGCTGCAAGTCTTTCCTGGTGTTGGAGATCTTCGTGAGATCTGGGTTGCAAACTCTAGTATCAATAAAAGCCGTAACATCTCGACACAGAATTAACGCAGCTCTGCTTAAAGGCCGAGAATTAAAGTGAATGGCAAGCTAAGTTTTTAGATGTGAAATTATTTGAATAATTTACTGTTATCAAAGAGGCCTACTGTATTTTATTTGTTTTGGCACTGGAGTACTTACCATTTTTATCCTTGCTGACACTATGGAGTACAGTATAGACACAGTGACAGTGGTTAGCACTGCTGTTCACAGCGCCTGAGACCCGGGTTCAATTCCCGACTCAGGTGACTGACTGTGTGGAGTTTACACGTTCTCCCCATGTCTGCGTGGGTTTCCTCCGGGTGCTCCGGTTTCCTCCCACAGTCACAAAGATAAATTGGCCATGCTAAATTGCCCGTAGTGTTAGGTCAGGGGTAAACGTAGGGGTATGGGTGGGTTGCGCTTCGGCGGGTCGGTGTGGACTTGTTGGGCCGAAGGGCCTGTTTCCACACTGTAAGTAATCTAATCTAATCTAGTCTAACTCCTGCAGAGAAGCCATTCACCTCTCTAGTGCAGGAAGACAGGGCATGTTTGCGATGATACTCGGATGTCTGTACACAGCTTTGGTTTCCTTACTTAAGGAGGGAGATATACTTAATTCCACTTTTCTCAGCTTGTCTCCATAAACCTCAACCCCCTTGCCAAACAAAAGGCTAAATCATTCAGTGAAGGTTTGATTGGCTGATTCCTAGGCTGGAGAGGAATCATTATGAGGAACAATTGAGCCCAGACCCATTGGAGTTCAGCAGAATGTGTGGCATTCTTTATTGAAGTACACAAGATTCTGAAGACGCTTGACTGTGCAAATGCTGGAAGGATGTGTCGTCCAGTGGGGGAATCTAGAATGAAGAGACAATCTCAAAGTGAGGGGTTTCCTATTTAAGGTAGAGTCATACCACATGGAAATCCTCCAATCCAACTCGTCCACACCGAACATGTTTCCAAACTGGAATAGTTCCATATGCCTGCATTTGCCCATATCTTACCAAACCTTCCTTATTCATGAACTTATCTAAATATCTTTATAAATGTTGTGACTGTCCCTGCATAACTGACAGCTCATCCCACACACCAATCACTCTCAATATAAAAAACAAAGTTGTCCCGCATATCCTTTTTAAATCTTCCATGTCTCACTGTAAAACTATGCCCCCCAATTTTGAACTCCCCTATATTAGGAAGAAGCCAGGAGTGTGGTTCAGGTCAGGCAACATCCGAGGAGCAGGAGAATCAATGTTTCGGGCATAAATCCTTTACCAGGAATGAGGCTTGTGGGCTAGGGGTGCTGAGAGATAAATGGGAGGGGGGGGGGGTGTAGCTGAGAATGTGATGGGTAGATGAAGGTGGGGAGAAGGTGATAGGTCAAAGAGGAGGGTCAAGCAGATAGTTTAGAAAGGTAATAGACAGGTCAGGAAGGTGGTACTGAGTTGGAGGCTTGGGACCTGGATAATGTGGGGGGAGGGGGAATGAGGAACCTGTTGAAATCCACATTGATCTCGTATGGTTGCAGGGTCCCAAGGCAGAACACAAGGCTGAGTCATTGAATATACCCAAAAGGTATGGGCAGCAAATGATGGCCTACCCAGCAATGCCCACATCCCACTATTGAATAGACAAAAAAGTGAAGTTGGACAACTTTTTGATTGACAGGAAGTCGAGGGTTATGGGGCCAGTCAGAAAAGTGGAATTAAGGCCACATCAGATCAGCTGTGTTTAACTGGAAGAGGCTAGAGGGGCCAAATGGTATACTCCTGCTTGCATTTCCTAGGTTTGTATGACAGAGATTTGGTCTCTCAGGGCTTTGAGGGATATGGGGAAAAGGGATTGAAGCTCAAGATCGTTGGATGGAGAGGAGGGGTGGCAATGTGAAGAGCTGTCTTCTACTCCTCTTGTTTCCATTCTTATGTTAACATCTAATCTTCAGGAATACCTCTCGCCACTGCAGCATGACCTGGTCACCTCTTCACAACAGGCACTCAGCTCTTTGGGCGTGTATTAGTGTTGCTTTCCTCCTGTTATCTTCCCAGAAGTGAAGTTGACTTTTGCCTCTCTTCACAGGAAGGAATCAGAACTTCTGATAAGGAAAGTGAAGCCATCGCATGCCGGTGAATACATGTGTGAGGCTATCAACCAGCAGGGTGAAGACCGGTCTATTAGCAACATAGCGGTAACACCCGGTAAGAGGGTTTACATTGATTCATGTCAGTGGTGGGTGTGTCTATGCTAATTCACAATCACCAGGCTTGTAACTGCTACTTTTGACACTTTCACTTCAACTGGCTGTTTACCCCAAGTTGTCTCAGCATACCAGATGTTCTGTGATAGGGAAAAGTCAATAAGAATGTGACCTCTTTGCAATTGTGTGGAAACAGATAGAAGTGCAGCAAGAGAGAATTTAGATTTGGGTTGGCCCGATGCCTAATGTACATGCCAGGGTTTATTCAATAGTAACGGCTTATACAATGCAACCTCTTATGCTGGACGTGAGTTATTAGCATTTCTGTTTAGAACAATGAAAGAACATCAAACAAATCAGATGTTTTATGCTTAACTATCTAATATAAATGAGAGTTAAAAGCCAAGCTGCTTTTAGTTTTGCCTAGTGGTGGAAATGTTTTAATGTTGCATTTTGCAGTGCACTGCAGATTGCAGTGATGGATGCTTTTTCGTCTCACTAATCTTCATGATATATCAGCAAGAAATATGGGAGCAAGGGTCTGCTAAACAGACTTTTTCCAAAGCTAGAAATCAGCAATCAATGTTTCATATAGGAATATAGGAATGAGAATTCTGGGATGGTAGGACTTGCGTATAAAGAGAGACTGAATTTATTCAGACTGTATACAATACTATATTGTACTGCGCAGTTATACAGAGCTTTGATGAGACCACACCTGGAGTCTTGCGTGCAGTTTTGGTCTCCTTATCTGAGGATGTTCTGGTTTTAGAAGGAGTGCAACAAAGATTCATCTGACAGATTTGTGAGAATGCAAGACTGAGACACAAAGAGAGATTGGATCAGTTAGGACTGCGTCTACTGGAATTAAGGAGAACAAGGGATTATTTCATAGACACCTGTGAAATTCTAGATTGGGTAAATGCAGGAATAATGTTCCTAATGACCAAATATTCAGAATTGGAGGTCATAGTCTAAGGACACAAGTTAGGCCAATTACGGCTGAAATCAGGAGAAATTTCTTCAACCAGAGAGGGGGGAGGTGGTGGAATTCTCTGCCACAAAAAAGTGGTTGAGGCCAAAACATTGAATGTCTTCAGGAAGGAGTTAATTATAAGTCGTTGGGCTAAAGGGATGAAAGGGTATGAGGAGAAAGCGGGAATAGGGGGCTGAGTTGGATGATCAGCCACAATCATATTGAGTGGTGGAGTAGGTCCAAAGGCCTGAATACCCTACTCCTGCTCCTACCTTCCATGTTCCTAAAGATGATGCAATATATTACAAGTTTTGAGCATAGGTACAAAGTAGATACTGATGAGTTGAGAGGCCATTTTTACCTCCCACTACCAACCGATTTTCTTTATTTTCTGGGAAATGAAAAATCAGCCAATTTGCTATTATCAATTCTTTATTACCACAAAGAACCAGTTTATCACTGCTTACATCTGTGTATATTATCTGTCAGCTCCTTTCATTATAATGTCTGGATCCACTATGAGATATTTCCTTTTTAATCAATCTGTCCTGATGTGAATAGTGTACCCAAAGCAGACGGGACTTGAAACCCGGTTTTCTGTTTGTAAAGGATTCATTAACCACTAAGGGGAGAAACATATCCTTGCCCCATACACCAATGCTTGAGCTACAGCAGTGTTTATGGCTAGTTACAAGCAGGGGTGATTGTAATAAATGCTACAATACAGGAACACTGGTAAGCATCAATGAACAAGATTGGTCTTTACAATAATCCTGACAGTGTTGTGGTCACCATCTCTGAGACTGACCAGATTTTTATTGATTTGAACTTGAGCTCCACAGAGAATGGCTGGTCTAGTTGACATTGCCACTCCCACATCCCCTTGAGCAAATGTTTGCTTGAGTTATCTTGTTGGTCCAGCTTAGAAATTTTTAATCAACGTATTCATGCAAGTTATGACATATAAACAAACTGCGGATGTTGTAAATCAGAAACAAAAACTGGAATTGCTGGAAAAGCTCGACAGCTCTGGCAGCATCTGTGGAGAGAAATCAGCGTGAATGTTTTGGGGTTGAGTAATCCTTCCCAGAACTGCCAGCCCTGTGGAGCTTTTCCAGCAATTTTTGTTTCTGAAGTTATGACGTATGACATATACTTTGAACCTGAATCAGCTGGGCTGAAGTAACGGACAATATCATTGTGCCACAAGAACCATCTGTGTCCACTTTTATGATGGGAACTGTCTGTTTGTCACAACGTAACAACACTTTTCCTTAGTGCAGCACTACTAACAGCTAAAGGGTACTTTAACACTGTGACACACACTCACAGAATGCTTCCATTATAAGTGAGTGCAGAGTTTGTGATAGTGATTAAAATGCAGCAATGATGCGCTCCCTGGTCCAGTTCCCCTGCGAAAGGAAAAGGCATTTTAAAAAAGAGATTGACAGCCAATGCAAGCAGTCCGACGTAACTCAACAGGAGGGGAACAGGAGAATGGACAATTGCATGGACATACAGAACTGGCAAAGATGAGTGACGCTGTATTGTCATCTTGGTGCTTGCATAGCTTTCCACTCCGCAGATATTAATGTAACTTCATTGTGCAAAACTGAACAAGTTTATAGTTTCTCAACACAAAGCAAATGACCAGAAACATCATACATACACTTAAACATACATACATACATACATACACTTAAACATCCTTAAAGCAAATTGCATTCTCCATTGGCCCTATGCTTTTTTTTTAGTATTCATTCATAGAATGTGCATATGTCCGGTTAGTATTTATTGCCCACCCCTAATTGCCCAGAGAGAGTTAAGAGTCAACTACATTGCCAGAGGTTTGGAGTCACATGTAGATCAGATCAGATCAGACCAGATAAGGATGGCAAATTTCCCTAAATGATTTAGTGAACCAAATGGGCTATGCCTGACAATTGGTTCATAGTCACCATTAGACTTTTCATTCTTGAACAATTCATCCTATTGAATTCAAACTCTAACACCTACCAAGACAGGGTTTGAACCCAGAATATTATCTGGGTCTTGGGATTAATAGTCCAGTGATAATACTATTAGGACATCGCCTTCCTTTGACCAAATGGTCCTGCTACCAAATGGTGTTATCACTGTTGGGCTGCTTCCCATTGTACTAACTTCCACAAAAGTCAAAACAAATGGCAGAATGTAACTGCTTGGGCAAACAATAAACATGAGCACTGACTGGAGGACTGCCTTCAGTGAAAGCCATTCAAGTTATGCTTTTGTGATTTATGATGTTCACCAGACTATTCTTGGAAGAAACGTTTGCTGATGACTCCTCAGTGACTTTATTCTCTGTGTACACACCTTTGTGCTCTTGTGTTGACGTGCACCCTTAGGGCTGGTTAAACGTGTGCATGTTTTAAATATAAAGCCACAGACTTAACTACTGCACTTCTTCAAACCTGGAATTTTCCAGAGGCAGGTATGTCATGTTTTGAGAAAATCATTAGGACTTCTAACGTCACTTCATGATATTGAAATGAAACTTTGCCAAAAAACAAATGTTTGCTGTGAAATCCCAAGCAGTGAAGCATTTATTTGGTGCTCATATTTTGAAAGCTTTTTTTTAAAATACTCAGATCAAATAACATTTATTGAGGCTGTTAGCAGGTGTTGTGTTTGGCCTGTGTTAGCAAGTCTGAAAGAGAATCTGAATTTAGCGTTTCTAGTTTCACAGCGCTAAGTATATGTTGGGTAAGGTTATTGTATCTGTGCTTTTGGCGAATTGAAGCCCTTTGGATAAATCCATTGACGTTTGCTTCCTGTCCTGCAATAATTCAAGCATGAAGAGTGATAGTTGGAAAATGTGGCAGGGCTGACACCTGGAGTCACATCTCCCTCCCTTTGTGAAGTTAAATTGCAATGTCAACACGAGCTTGCAATCCCATTCAAAAACGCTAGGTCATTTAGTATTTACAAGTGTGGAAAGTAGAATTCAATGAACATAGCAGGAGAGCTACTAACACCATGAAAGATTTGTTGGAACCCATTCTGTTGCAAAATGTAATTTAGATACTTTGCAGTTGAGAACGCATTTGGGTTTGTTGGATAGCCAGCATCCTGGCTTGAACATGTGTGAGGTCATTCATGTATGAAATGCAATGCTTTGTGTGTGTTATCTTAATAAGCAAATCCCCAAAGTTAAATTGAGGGGAAAAGACTTTCCCAATTTCAAGTGTTAACTCCCATTTTAAAAGGGAACAGAAATCTGGAGGCTGAGATCTGCTCGCTGTGTTCACACACTGGGTGTAGTTTGCACAGAGTCTTTTTTTTTCTGCTTGATTTTTATTTTGGCAAGAAGTCCCATTCCTGAAATGTGAGGAACAGAAAGATCTCCGCAGTAACTGGAAACCTCTTCTCGTTATCAGCAAAAGCACAAAGTTTGTGTTGAAGCATGTCTAAGCAATTGAGCAAGAGGAAATCATTTTCTTCCTCTGATCCAGAAATCTTTGACCTGAACTTATGAAGTCTGACAAGCATCCGATAAGCTAAAACATAACATTTTTTTAAAATTCATGAGCCATATTCCAAAAAAGAACCTTGTTTCATTCTTGTTGACCCTACATGATTAATTTAACTTTGTAAAGTTAGAATCAGAAGGAGACATTGGGGTGATTTTGAATTTTGCTTGAACACCATATGTTGGAATCGTTAGCTGGGCTCCCCAGTGGGATCAGGCAAATGGAAAGTGTGGGGAATGGCACTGTTGATGGAGAGTCAGCAGTTGGTAAGGCCAGTGTCCACCACATGCTGCTCAAAATTGTCGGTAGATAATGCCCACTTGGGTAAGATGCTAGTGGGCATTTGGTACCCACTGAGGCAACCCTGTCAGGAAGGGAGATTGATGGTTTGGGGGAGTGTAAAATTCACTATGATGAATAAAAAACTACAAAAGGTGGCAGAGACCTTGATGTCTATGAAGATGAAGCTATCATAGGGAAGCAGTCATATAATGGTAATATCACTGTACCAGTAATGGTCAGATTTAAGACCTGGTGAAATGGGTTCAAATCCCACCCAAGGAGCTGATAGAGTTTGAGTTTCATTGTTAACTTTAGAATTGAAAGCGAGTCTGAGTTAATTATGGTGTCTATGAAACCATCTGTAATTGGTGTCACTAATGTCCATATGTTCTTACTCAGAATAGTCTCACTTGACTTCAGACCCAAAACAACGTGATTTAGCCTGGCAGGCCACATGGTTCAAGGGCAGGTGGGATGGGTTTAGTTTGGGTATATGGTTGGCATGGACTGGTTGGACTAAAGGCTTTGTTTTCATGCTTGATGACTCTGTGACAGTAAAGGCTGGCCTTGCCGCACGCGCATACACACACACACACACACACACACACACTCACACTCACACTCACTCACTCATCCACTGGAATAATTGTTTAAATTATCAGTCACGAGAACTTTAAATATTATCCCTTAGAGTATTTAGGGCCTCATGTTCTTGCACTCCCCCAACCATTGGTTTAAATGCCAAGGGTTTAATCCTCATCCTGAGCACTAGCCCATCCCACCATACCCACACCCCTGGCCAATGAAAATGCAGACAGGGTGTTATTTTCCACTTGATGCCTGCCCCATTTAGAACATTTGTCAGTTTACTGCAACCTGGAGACTCTCAAGTTAAATACAGCAAAATTTTCAGCAACAGCAGAAGCGATGGATTTCAAGTAAAGCTCTTTCCTATTATTCTACATGCATTCATCCTGCCTAGCTTGCTGCACTCCTTAATAAAGTCATTTTCTCTAATATTTTCATTTTCCTGTTCAGTTGCTGTGTCTTGCTGATTAAATCCATAATGCACTCCATTAATAATGTGCGGTAGAGCTCGTTAGAAATCTGCTGTTATGAAATGCTGGTATCTATAAGAATCTGCTGAAACAGATTGTGAACCTCACCCCTGAAGTATAAATTCCACACTTCAATACCTGTATGTGAGCTCCCGGTATTACTGTTTGTGGTTGAGCTACATTCTAAATTGCTGCACAGATGTTCAATTTAAAGCCACAATCTTGGGAGATTTTAGAATTGCTATCCTTAAGCAACAGTAAATATTAATAATTTATCCTATAACCTGATTCCTCCTTTCCCACAATCTCTACTCAACTAGGAAGAATGAGATATCTTGGGAACCCAAAAAGTACAAAGGCTTGCAAATGATGAAGCCAACATGTGTTTCGATCCCGGTATGGTCTTTTGGTCAACAATTTGTAAATTTTGTAACTAGTTCAGATCATATTTTAGGAATCAAGTAGCAAAGGAGGAGGCCATTTGCCCATCCTGTCTACTGCCTGTTACTGAATTTGTTCAACTCTTTCCTGCGCTGTCCTGTAGTTTACCAGCTGCATTGGTGAAAAGACTATGTGCGGATGCCTATTTCCATGAACTGGATGAAGCTAGTGCTTTAAACACAGGATGCTCACAGCTACATAACATCATACAATTAGAACTGATTTACTGGTTTGTCATAAAGGTACCGCCTATCTGTTTGGCTGTGTGACATGAATGTGGGCCCCTTCATTTGTTTTGGATGAGGTGAGGTGGCTAATGGCCAGTAGCAAAATGTAGGAGTGGTCTGGCAATAATCTGAAGCCAACAGATGCATGGGAGAAACTTAAGAAAGCTGTGTTTCATAAGGTGCAGCCCACAAGCAGTGGTTCTCCTTGAGGGCCCTCCATGTGGTCTGACATGTATGTCACTGACATGTAATGGTGCAGTCAAGTTTAACCAAGAGAGCAGAGCAGAATTCTCAGCCCCACCATGCTCAGGATATCACCGAGCCAGACCAAACCCTTCAGGTGTGGCACAAATGGTCACAAACATGACCGACAATATTTTATAAACATAATTTATGTTGCTGTTGATATTGGGTGATTAATATGGATGGAAGATTAGCATTCATTTCTCAGAGGTTATAATGTTGATTTTTGTAACACTGAAGTGTTTCAAATCAATGTGTTCCTCTGATGCGTAAATGTTTATATTATCAAGGTGTCCATAGTTTTGTTTCTGACGTGATAGTTCCTGTAATGCAGATAACTCACTAAATTTGGACTTCATAGATTCCCTCCACTTTTGATGACTATCTTTTGTCTCTGCAATTGCAAGTGGGTAGGGTAGGATTACCAGGTGGGCTGTGGGTTTTTCATATTGTCTAAGTGAGCCACAGTTGGAAAGTTTATCTTAAAGAGTATCTCCTTTTCTCATTGATATCCCTTCAAGACAGTAATTTTGTATGAAGCACCACACTCTCCACTAAATAGCTACTGGCACATCAAGTAAAACGGATTAAATAAATGAGATGGCCATTAAAAACAAATTCAAATTGAGTTCAAGCCTAGATTTTGAACTTTAAATACTGATGACCTAAATTTGCAACAGAAGTGGGCATTAAAGAATAACTTGCATTTAATAGAGAGCACGATTGCCTCTGTGTGATGCCTTTCAAATTTCTATAAGCTCAGTAACTTTGAAGTGGAGCATCTGGTATTTTGTCGGTGAATACAACCCAAGCCTATTAATCACTTCACTTCATCTCTAAAGGTGCAATACATCACAAAAGATGCAGTCATTTCCGAAATCACGTCCTGGCCAATCCTATTCCAGTCTTGATCTAGAACCTCTTCTAGTACCACAACCTAACTATCCAACTTCTTACAAAGCTCCTTACTATTATGCCTTCAGTCTTCTCAGTGCCGTAATCTGAAATTCTATTCCTAAATCCCTCCATCTCTCCAGTGATCATTATTTTCTTGAAAACAATCTTATTTAGCTCCTACTGGGTTTGTGGTGGAAGTGTGTATTAAGAAGGCCGGGGGCCATGCATAATAAATATCGTGCTTTTAGACTAACTCGCAGTTAAACACTGTGACACTGTTGCTGACACGAGCTGCATTGCAGTTTGCTTGTGATAAAGAAAGAAATTACGTTCAGCTCTCTGTCATGTTGCTGTGCTCTGCAAATTTGGGACACAAAGGGTAACCTGACACAATAGCGGATGGTTTGGCTGCTGAACTGATCCAGGGCTGCAGTGTGAATCAATATGATTAAATTGTGCAGCTGTATTGAAGATTGAATTAGGGATCACTGAGAGTGATGTCCCCTGCAGGGAGATCTGGTGATTTTGTCATGAAACTGCGGTGAATGATTGGTAAAGATCAAGACCATTTTCAACTCTAACAGCCTCTAAAATACTCCCTTACATCCCCTCCCCAACCCCCACCACTTGCTGTGTTGGTCACACACGCTGTTCTGGTCAAATGCCCAGCTTGTTATCCATAAATAGACCAATCAGCTCATCGCTGCTTCCTACTCTTAAAAACGTGATGTTGAGTTTGTCTCAATCACCTGCTTCTTCCCCTGCGAATAATTCTTTTTCAAGTATTTACTGAGTCCATCTTGAAGTTTATCATTGAATTTTCTGACACCACCCTTTCAAGGCAGTGAATTTTTCTTTAATTCATTCACAGGATGAAGGTGTTGTTGGCTAAGACAGTATTTATTGCTCAACCATAATTGCCCTGAGGACAGTTAAGAGTCAATCACCTCACTGTGGGGTCTGGAGTCATATGTAGTTACATGTAGTCCAGACCAGGTAAGGATGGAAGCTTCCTTCCCTAAAGGGCTATATTCAACCAGATGGGTTTTCCTGGCCACTGATGATGGCTCCATGTTCATCATTAGGCCCTTAATTCCCTCACCTGCTGTGGCAGGATTCAAACCCAGGTCACAGAATCATAGAGATGTACAGCATGGAAGCAGACCCTTCGGTCCAACTTGTCAATGCTGACCAGATATCCCAACCCAATCTAGTCTCATTTGCCAGCACCCGGCCCATATCCCTCTGAACCCTTCCTATTCATAACCCATCCAGATGCCTTTTAAATGTTGTAACTGTACCAGCCTCCACCACTTTCTCTGGCAGTTCATTCCACACAAGCACCACCCTCTGTGTGAAAAGGTTGCTCCTTAGGTCCCTTTTATATCTTTCCCTTCTCACCTAAAACCTACACCCTCTAGTCTGGACTCTTGTAGGAGAAAGTGAGGACTGCAGATGCTGGAGATCAGAGCTGAAAATGTGTCGCTGGAAAAGCGCAGCAGGTCAGGCAGCATCCAAGGAGCAGGAGAATCGACGTTTCGGGCATGAGCCCTTCTTCAGGAATCCTGAAGAAGGGCTCATGCCCGAAACATCGATTCTCCTGCTCCTTGGATGCTGCCTGACCTGCTGCGTTTTTCCAGCAACACATTTTCAGTTCTAGTTCTGGATTCCCCCACCTCAGGGAAGAGACCTTGTCTATTTACCCTATCCATGCCCCTCATGATTTTATAAACCTCTACAAGGTCACCCCTCAGCCTCCGAAGCTGCAGGGAAAACAGCCCCTGCCTGTTCAGCATCTCCCTGTGGCTCAAATCCTCCAACCCTGGCAACATCCTTGTAAATCTTTTCTGAACCCTTTCAAGTTTCACAACATCCTTCCCTAAAACATTTTCTGGGTTTCTGCATTAACATTCCAGTATTAATACCACTGGGCCATAGCCCAGGTTATAACAACTCACTTCATTTTAAACACAGACGTTCTCATTTCCTATTACAAATCCTTAAAGAGGGATTATGATTGGAGTCACTGCTGTATACTGTGTTGAAGGGTGGAATCTTTTTGAGGAGAAAGGGGTTCTCATCAGCCAGCGAGGTAAGAGGCTTGAACCACCTCTTTCAGGGAGACCCCTGCAGTGTAATACCAATCAGGGAGTGATAGGAGGCTTTTGATTGGAACTAGGCCCACTGGGGGAGGGGGGGGGGTTTGTGTGATGTGACCCAGTAGGAGCATCCTTGGCTAGAAGGGCATCCATTATCCAGCGCTATGGAGCACCGAGGATGTGAGATGCTGTATAATAGTGTAGTTTTGGAGATAGAGGTGAATGTGATCAGAAGAGTGGTGGTCATGGAAGGACCTTAAATTGTCAACAGAATGGACCTTTGTGAACCTTAAAAACTCGTCTTAAATGTCTTTGATCGAAGTCAAAAGGGCAAAACATGCTTCAGATTTTAAAAGGTTATTTAATGTAAATCCTGACAACAGGTCCAGGTGTGTATATACAAAATTAGCAAACCTTAAAGCAAATTAAATATTTAAGGGAAACATTCTCTTCAGAGATCACTGCTTTGTGAAACAGATTATTATTAAAAACTGCAAATGAATAGCCTGTGAACTCCTCAAGAAAAAAAAGGAAATGAATCTCTGACTATGAAGAGGATTGAAGATGATAGATAAATTGTAAATGTGAGATACTGTACACAAGCGGTTTGGCTGCAGTTTCTTTTTTTTTTGCAAGGAAGTATCACCTATGAATACAGCTCTTCAGGGTTGAAGAATAATTTTGCAGCATAATGTTAGATTGATAATGTGAAATTTTCACTTAAACCTTTGGTATGGAACTTGCGTACTTGATGAAAAAATAAATGTAGTCAAAGCTTTTTGTCTGGCATGCATCAGGACAGAGTCACAAGAATACCAAACATCAAAGGGAATAATCATTTATATTGTGTGGAATTTGGTTTTCAGGCAATTCCATCTCTTGATGAGTACAGGACAAAAGGTTTTGGCAGTGTATCTCTTTTTTTAACATGAATTTGTACATAGCTCTTAGTTTCCTCAAAGTTCTATTTAAGTTATTATCCTCCATCAAGAACTTGTGCCCCTATGAAACTAGGCTGCAGCACAAGTGGTGCCTGGTCACAGGCGTGTACATGTGCACATCCCTTTCATCTCACATTTGTTCTTATTAATCCTACTTATGAAGACTGGGTGACTGCAGCAAGAGCTTTTATTTTTTATTCACTTGTGGTTGTTGCTGGTTGGCCAGCATTTATTACCCAAACTTAGTTGCCCTTGAGAAGATGGTGGGGAGCTGCCTTCTTGAACCGCGGCTCTCTGTGTGCTGTAGGTTGACCCATAATGCCTTTGAGGGGGGAATTCCAGGACTTTGACCCAGCGACACCGAAGGAATGGCGATATATTTCCAAGTCAGGATAGTGAGTGGCTTGCATGAGAACTTTCAGGGGGTGGTGTTCCCGTGTATCTGCTGCCCTTGTCCTTCTAGATGGAAATGGTCATGGTTTTGAAGGAGCTATCTAAGGATCTTTGGTAAATTTCTGCAGTGCATCTTGTGGATAGTATACTGCTAGTACTGAGCATCAGTGGTGGAGGGATTGGATGTTTGTGCCAGTCAAATGGACAGCTTTGCCCTGGACAGGTTCATACTTCTTGAGTGTTGGCAGAGCTGCACTCATCCAAGCAAGTGGGGAGTATTCCATCATACCCCTGACCTGGGCCTTGTAGATGGTGGACAGGGTTTGGGAAGTCAGGAGTTAAGTTACTCGCTGCAATATTTGTTGTCACTATATGTATGTGGTGGGTCCAGCTGAGTCACTGGTCAATGGTAACCCCTCGGATGTTGATAGTGGAGGATTTAGTGATGGTAGCACCATTGAATGTCAAGAGGCGGTGGCTAGACTGTCTCTTATTGGTGATGGTGATAGTCCTGTATTTGTGTGGTACATTTATTTGCAGACGACAGTGTACTTCAGCAGTTATGTCTAATTACTGGTGTGCAGAATGTCGCTGCAAGCACATCATGTCCTGCAAACAGCAAGGATTTTTTTAAAAAATTGCTCATTGAATAAGGGTGCTTTCTTCAACCTGTTCAGTCTATGTGTTTTAAGTACAACCACAGTGCTGTTTGGGAGGGAGTTTCAGGATTTTGACACTGTGACAGTGAAGGAGTGTGATTTATTTCTGAATCATGGTGGTGTTTGACTTGAAAGGAAACATGCATTTGCTGACCTAGCTCTTCTGGATGGTTTAAAATAAAAGTCTCAGGTTTGGATCGAAGAACTCTTCGTGAGTTTTACGTTTCCCCTGAGATTTGCCACCAACAAAGCAGTGATGAACTGGAATGTCAGTCTAGATTGTGCGCTCAAGTTTCTGGAGAGAGTCTTGAACATCCAATCCTCTGTTGCAGAGGCAACGTGAGCTGCAATGAAATTCTGTAACATGGCCTGGGCTAGGCCAATTCCTAAAATCCCAGTACCTCATCATCCTAAGTTCAATTAGGCCTCTCTCAAATCAGGTACAGACCAGTAGATGGTAAGGAACTGTAGGTGGAGAGCAGAGAAGGTCCCCGAAATAGGGATGGAAGGGGGAGAAAAAGACAGAAAAGGTCAGAAATCAAAAGTGAGAGAAAATTGAGGTTTCACTTTAAAATAATGCTGCCTCATTTTAATTTGTTGTTTTTATTTCCCTGAGTCATTCTGAAATTGATCCAAAATCAATGTACTTTGGAAAGAAATTGTCAGTGTCTACCTGCCCGATCACATCTGATAAATGGTGACTAGAAGTCGATTAATGAGGCCCCTGCTGTATTTATTATAGTCACAGTTCATTGTCCATTTAAAGAGTGTCTTGTATTGCTTGTGCTCATTTCAGTATGTAAAGTAGAGGGAACAGAATCGCTTGTTTGACTTACAAATGTTAACTCATGCAATGTTTAACTAGCTCTGATCACTGCTCCATTGCACTCAGTGGAGAAGATAGTTCTGTCTTTTCTCTGTGTAAAAGAGACAATAACGGGGAGGTCTTTTTAAGTTGATGATATTGTAGAGGTAGAGCAAATATTCCCACTTGCCCGGAAGACCAGACCATGAAGTATAAGATTGTCACCATAAATATGGTGGATAATTTAGGAGAAACACAGACAGCAGTGGGAATGTGGAATCATTATGATGAATAGCATAGATATATTTAAGGTGAAGCTAATCAATGCATGAAGGGCAAAGGATAAGCTGATAATGATGTGGGGGTTTGGAACCACCTAAATAATTTCAAGGCCAAAGCAGATTCTGTTATGAAATAACTACATTCATTGTGGGGCAACAGTTTGTAATAAAATTCAAGGTGATAATTTGTTCAGATTTCAAAACAAGCCACTTTAAAAGTTAATAAGGAAACAATAGATAGGTAACCAGTTAGAGAATACTTGCCAAACATTGTTACAAACCTGAACTCCCTCCTAAGGTTTAAGAGAACCACTTTGACCTCTCAGATGTCTTGGTTAGGCCCTATCAAAGAAACCTCATGCTTTGGTTTGGTATTGGGAAGGCACATCAGGTTGGATATTACATGTCTCTGCCATCTGTAATGTCATTGGGGTGTGGGGTGGGTATCCAGTCTTCCAATATACCATCATATGTAAATAAATACCATCATATGAAACTAAACAGACACCAATCTAGTTTGTTAAAAACTCAACTGATCCCAGTGTTGCTGTTTCCAGGCCATAATACAGCTGCCATGGGGAGTTGAGCAGGAGTGGGCATCCCGGGATTTTAGAGAACGTTTTCAAATGGTAGGAAGGAAAGCATGGAGTGGGGCAAGTACAATCCTTGGAGTAGGGGTATGCCTTTGCACATCAGCACCCCTCTGGAAGGTAGTACCCAACCTCTTCCACCTCACTGTGGCTCTTAAAACCCACTCTTCCACACACCTCAACCATCCTCCGTGCCCATTGCCCCTTACTTACTTGGCTCTGGGGATCCACTGGGGCCTTTTGCACGCATTCCTGACAGTGCTCATTGCTGGGGTCTGGTGCCGCTGGAACCACCACTGAGTGGTGCAAGTCCCACTCTGCATTTGTTCGGTCTGCCCACAACACTTTTTTGATTGTGTAGGCCAGGCTTCATATCGACTGACCACCCATTTCTCTTTGGGGAAGGTTTGTCCATCTACTCCACTGTACATCTTTGCCTGGTACGTCAGCACTGAATCTATTCCTGTGTCTGTGTTTGGAGGGAGGTATATTTAGTGATGATTGCATTGATAATGTGACAGGCTGTTTGACTTTGTTTAGCCACTGGAATCTGCTGTTACTTGCACTAAAGTCCACTCATAACAGAAATTGTGACCAATCACATTATGTGGTGCACCTATTGTGGACATCACCTTAGTGTTAGAGTCACTCTCGGTCTTGATCCTCTGACACCAAACTGACCTGAGGCCACAAATCTTTTATTCATTCAGAGGATGTGAATATCTCTGGCAAGGCCTATGTTTATTGTCCATTCCCAACTGCCCTCAAATAGTTGATGATGAACTATCTTCTTGAAGTACTAAGTCTGTATGAAGAATGTACTCCCTCAGTGTAGTTCCAGGCTTTTGATCCAGTTAAGATATCACAATATATATTCCAAGACAGAAGTATCTGTGACTTGGAGGGGAAGATGTTTCCTAGGTGTTGCCAGGGTTGGAGGGTTTGAGCAGTAGGAAGAGGTTGAACAGGCTGGGGCTGTTTTCCCTGAAGCATCAGAGGCTAAGGGGTGACCTTTATAGAGGTTTAAAAAATCATGAGAGGCATGGATAGAGTAAATAGATAAAGCTTTTTCCCTGGAGTGGGGGAGTCTAGAACTGGATGGCAAAGGTTTAAGGTGAGAGAGGAAAGATTTAAAAGGGATCTAAGGGGCAACTTTTTCTCTCCGAGGGTGGTGTGTGTATGGAATGAGCTGCCAGAAGAAGTGCTAGAGGCTGATTCAATTACAGCATTTAAAAGGCATCTGGATGGGTGCATGAATAGGAAGGGTTTAGATGGGTGTAGGCCAAATGCTGGCAAGTGGAATTAGATGAGTTTAGGATATCTGGTCAGCGTGGACGAATTGGACCAAAGGGATTGTTTCCATGCTGTACAACTCTGACTCTGATTTTATGACTCTATGTTTGTAAAGGCTGTAATGAAGTTTGGATACAAATGTTTCCCACAGAGAGCAAACCGTGTATTGATGAGCAGCTTTTTGGCATAGACACTGCTTGATTGCATTGTTGATAGTACTTTCCATCTCTTTGATAATTGAGATTAGGGAGCTGGAGCTGTAACTTGATTTGTTGGATTTGTTTTGCCTTTTGTGAGTAAGCTAAACCTGGGCAATTTTCCATTTTAACTCCAAAGGATGGATTCTTCCAGGGTAGGCTCAAAGATCATTGCAATATGTTGGTCCCTTCCCTATCATCTTTGCTGCTGAACAGACAAGAGCAACATTGTAATGGGAACACAGTCATCTCCAAACCTTGCCCAAGTTGCACCCCAAACTGAGCTGGACTTCAGTCACTGTTCCTTCATCCTCACTGGCCCACCTTTCTGGGACTTGCTAAGTGCCAGCACTGTAGTGGTACCTTCACTGCTACAGTTAGGGGAAGGTAGTAAACACTGTTTTTCTGATATTGTCCAGATTGCAAGAACCCAAAGTATTTTTTTAGATACCTAGATAAGGCATTAGGAAGATTGCACATTTTGGCTTCACTATCTGGGAAGTAACCTTAGGGAGCAGATCAGAGCCTGTTCAACTGAAATTCAGATATAGTTCAACCTTGTTCTGTCCCAGGTGGGTCACCTGATCCACCAAATTACCACCTAAGTAGAGAAGGTAAGATCTAACCTACTATCGTTAAAACCTTTATTTGATCATCTCTTTGATACCTACTTGGCAAGTTTTCTTTGTATACATCCTTGTCAAGTAAGAAATCCATTTCCTTTGTAAGCAACACTAATTTCTGCCTCAGTGCCCACTTTTTGTCAAGCGGATTGTGTTCTCATAGCCCTCCGGGTGAAAACATTTATTTGAATTTACAGTGATAATGCTGAGTTTTGAACCCTGTATGTTTAAAACACTATAGTTGTGATAACCTATGGCTTTTTAAAAGTATAGTGGCGATGACGTGGGTCCCACAAGATAGTCATCCCGGATGTTGTGAGAGATTGAGAAAAGTGCTTTCTATTGCTTCAAAGAGACTGATTGTTATCAGCTCACAGAAAACATGCCGTGACTAGCATTCAATTAGCTCCATGCAGCCCAATGACAGAAGCGACCACACCGAGTCCTGGATGAAGTTAATGGAATGCAAATCAAAGGCTCTTTCCACTGAACATGAATTCCTTTTCGAAATGTGTCTTTTCTGCCGGGAGGTTTGGTTGTGCAGGTATCTGCTATTTTCTGCTCAACTTTGACAGTTGGATACTCTCTCCAACAGCAGGAATGCACAGAAACGTGCACGTGATCCGGCCACATGGTTCAGCTTATCTGTGTGGCCATTTGTCCTCCATGCACTTACTGTTCCCAATCCCACGTGATCTTCCTATGTTCATCACCTAGACTTCCTTCTCTCTTCTCACTCCATGTATATCAGATTATAAAAAGGCTGGGCATTTTTTTTTACTGGTTATGTCTCTGAGACTAATTTTGATAGTAAATAAAAATATTGGAGAATACTGGTAAGAAGAAAAAAGGATACTGGCACATTATCATCAGTGGGTGTTATCAATGCCAGATGTCACTTTTAACAACATTAAAAATCACACAACACCAGGTAGAATCATAAAATCCCTACTGTATGAAAACAGGCCCTTCAGTCCAACAAGTCCACACTGACCCTCTGAAGGGTAACCCACTCAGATCCATTCCCCTGCCCTGTCTTTACCCCTGACTTATACACCTAACCTACACATCCCTGAACACTATGGGCAATTCAGCATGGCCAATCCACCCTGACCTGCACATCTTTGGACTGTGGGAGGAAACCGGAGCAGACGCTGGGAGAATGTGCAAACTCCACACAGACAGTCGCCCGAGGTGTTGTGTGATTTTTAACTTTGCCTACCCCAGTTTAACACTGGCACCTCCACATCACTTTTAACAACATCACCTCCTGTGTAACCAACGTTTGACAAGTATCTGAGCAATAACTGAAGGATGTGCAAAAGATTATTTTCGGGGAGTAGGATTAGACTACTGGGTTGTTAAATGCTATGGGATGGGGGCAGGGAATTTGGACTAGATTAGGTGCGATATTAAAGCCTTGGGATGAGAGAAGGAGTGGGATTGTTACATAGGTGGTGGTTCTGAAAGAGTTTATTTTGAAACAGTATTAACCTCCACCCAATCTGATGATACCACAGTGTTTGGTGGAAATGCAGTCTATAATGAGGTCCTGACAGAGAAAGACATATCATCTCTGGGTCTTGGTATTCTTTGTGTTTATGCGTAATTAGTCAATATGGCATAGACCAGTTGTGTCATGAAATAACCTATATATTGTTATTAAGACAAGTTCCGATTCTCATTAAGACTGAATTGTAGTTTATCCTCTACCACTGCTAATTATATTAGGCTCCTACACTCAGCATGAGAAGGAGAATTGGGGACAGCATTCTAACCAAACTATAAGCAAACAGTGTTTGGCACCACAACATACATTAGGTGGATATGAAGGGCATGGCGAGTGAGTTAGAACTGAATTAGATTAGGTGGAATATGAGTTTAAGGGGTGAAAAGATTTGTGGTGTTGGGTTTGGTAGGTGTTAAAGAGGATGGGGAGTGAGCATGAGACCAAGTGGGAATAGTCAAGTGTTCAAAGTGAGCCAAACAGTAGTAGTATATATAGAAGATTCGGTAGGATATTCAAGAGTGGACAGGGGAGTGAGATCAGATTAGGTGGCTTGTATGGAAAATTACACCAACCTTGATAGGCTGAATGGCCTCTGTATAAACGGCAATGTTTTTTGCTGAGCACTGGCAGTAGGAGGTTTTCACAGTCTGGTAACTGCCTTACTCACTGGATAGACATTGAAGGAAAGTGAACAGCAGCAAAGCACAAGATGGAACAGAAAAATGTGTAAAGTTTGGTGCTGCAGAAATGGCTTATCTTGCAAGTTGCATCCTACGGAATGGGTCTGTGCTGTGATATTTCATAACCACAGACACAAGACGCCTTTGATTGGATTCACAGATATGAAGCTGCCAACCACCAGGAGGTCTGCTGTCCCAAAAGTCCCACTTCTGTTTGGATAATGCTGTCCTCACATGCTGAGCAAAATGTGCAGCACGTGACATTGACTGATGCCACTGTTACTTTTCTATTTTGCGTTCCTGTAGTCTGCTCTGATGAGTTCTGCGATCAGGGAATGAGGTCCAAGCTGGGCAATAAGGGTACAGATCCCTGACAATCTAATTACATGCGAGAATAATAACATTTAAGAAGTATTTAGACATACACTTGCAATGCTAAGGTATACAAGTGCTAAAAGAGGGATTATATTAGTTAGGTGATTGTTTGTGACCAGCACAGGCTCTATGGTCTGAAGGGTCTTTTTCTGTGCTCTCGACCTCTATGACTCTAATAAACCCAAGCAGTTACATCTGCTTCTCCAATGCCAAATCATTCATGGAGCAAAGTTCCTTAGGTGTTGCTATCCTCCAATAAGTGGCCTAGATAGTGAATGACAACTGACTCCTCAACCATGAAAACCTGAAAGGTCAACAGTGATGTACAGCCAACTCCCTATCTTGAAACCTCCTCCAACCCCTCTGAGATCTTTCCACTCTCCCAATTTCAACTTCCTTCCTTCCTTTGAAATAAATCACAGCACCAGGGTCCCAGGTTCGATTCCAGCCTCAGGCGACTGTCTGCGTGGAGTTTGCACATTCTCCCTGTGTCTGTGTGGGTTTCCTCTAGGTGCTCAGGTTTCCTCCCACAATCCAAAGATGTGCAGATTAGGTGAATTGGCCATGCTAAATTCCCGGTGGTGTTAGGTGCATTAGTCAGAGGGAAATGGGTCTCGGTGGGTTACTGTTTGGAGGTTCAGTCTGAACTGGTTAGGCCGAAGGGCCTGTTTCCACACTGTAGGGAATCTAATCTAATCTAAATGCTGGCTATGCTCTCAATTGTCCACAGGAGGTTCTGGAATTCCCTCCTTCAGCTTTTTTTTTGTGTCTCTCCCTCTTATTTTCATTCCTTTAGCCTACAGATTTGAACAAGCTTTTGGTCACTGAGCAGCCTGGACAGCTTGGGCCAAAAGGCCTGTATCACTCTGACTATCACTGTATGAATAGCTCCATTGTGGCGAGGCATCAGAGATTAACTGAATGTTCCATGAAGCACCTTGAGACAGTTTGCTGTGTTAAAGGGGCTAAATAAATGTGAGCTTTTGTTCGGCATGTTCTAAAAAATAAAGACCTACCTAAAAAGATTTACTTGGTGTTCATGGATAAGACACAACCCCCAAGATGAAGGTTAAAGTTAGGTTCAGTACTCCCGGGGAGAGAATTGGCAGCCTTTTTGTTTGCCCATTGTGGAGAATATCCTTTTTTTTGATCAGCTACTAATTTATGAACTGGACGAATTAGATGCAGGAAGAATCATGCATCTCTTTCTGTTCTGATTCGCGTGTGAGCGTTTACATGTAGCTCGTGTCATATTGGCTCAGAGGGTCCTTTGAATGACAGTGTTTGTGTTCTTGGTGATAATGAGGGCCAGCCTTTCTGGCAATGAGAGCGGGCACCCTACACTAGTGGATGGCTTTTACCCCCCCCAATCCCCACTCTTGTGTGGACCTGATAGTATGTCAGGATTCGATGCCCCCTGCCAGATAAGTGGTGGCCACAGGCAGTGATCAGTTAGGAGCAAAAAGGCAGCAGAAGGTCACTCAATTTGAACTGAATTTCAACTGTGGCTAATTTGCTTCTATTGCGTTCGGGTCTGTCTCGAAGGCTGCAGGCTTTTCTGTTAATAAATGCTATTGCTGAGGGAGCTTTGTGTGCAGGATTAAAAGCTCATTTCTTAATGGACTGGCAAACTTTCTGCAGCCAATAGCTGTATCCGGAGCTGCTTCCCTAAGCAATGCTGCAATATGTTATAGATTTTCATTATAAATAATACATATTGCTCCTCTTAACTATACATTTAAAGAGTGATTTATGCCACATCTTTTCAGTTTGAAAACAGCTGCCAGGAGTAATTGTCTGTGATTAGGATCCTGCTTCATCTTTTATTCAGTGCTGGGAGGGCTACAAAGATGCAAAATTCTCAACAAGTTGGGGTATAGAACAGCCCATTAACAAAGGGGCAAAGTTAGTATGGAGTGGGAAAGTGGACCAGTGTTAAGATTTGTTTGACTGAAGGTATTGTTGCTTGAGAAGTTCTGTTCTGAAGATGAATCATATTGCACTTGAATTGTTCACTCTGTGTCTCTCTCCACAGATGCTGCCAGACCTGCTGAGTTTCTCCAGCTTTCTCTGTATTTGTTTCAGATTTCCACAATTCACAGTATTTTGTTTTTTTTATTGCTCAGTAGGTTGCATTTGGCCTTTGCCCTTGGCTTGTGTGCTGTGCATGTTAACACAGCATTCCCACGATGCCCCTGGGGCCAGGTCTTGCTAGGTAGCTGGAACTAAGAACGAGGTCAGCCACTGTGTCATTGAATGATGCCAATTCGAGGGGCTGAACGTTTCGGTCCTTGTTCTCAAAATCCTCAATTTAATTCCCAAATGGTACTGTATAGTATTGAGTTGTTGGTGTGATACTGCTGCAGATGAATGTTGACAGCTGATGCCTTTGGTTTATAATGGTGGTTCTTTGTTGCTTCTTTATTGACACGGATGATGTGGCAGTCCAGATACCTTTACAAGGAAACGTCCATGAACAGCTGGAGATGGTCTGCCCTGCCCCCCTGACATTTTGCCCAATTGGTATGGAATGGGGGCTTAATTGCCTACTTTATTGTTTATTTTTATTTATTATTTATTTATTAATCTTTATTGTTACTACTGAGGAGGCTGTCTAGGCTTTACCTCCAAAGGTGCTGCAGTGAATAGCTTCAGTTGGTGAGATTTGGAGCACACGATATATCTACAGGAATGATGAACCCTTGTCAAAACAATGACAGTTGTCAGCAATATGTAAAGATTCTCTTTGCTGCTCCTTTCAAATTACTCCATCAATTAATTGATTGATTTGTTCATTCATTAACCGATTAAAATGATTTAAGCTATACTCATTATAGAATTGGCAAGCAAAACTATGCTGATGGGCAATTCCCATAAAGTTACCATCTCATATCTTTAAAAAGGCTGCAGTGATTCTTGAGATGCAGTGGCAGTGTTCCTACCTCTGGGCCAGGAGACAGAGTTTCAAGTCCCACCTACTCCTGAATGGATTGCTTAGAAAATATTTGAAAAGTACTTAATACCTAAGAATCCAGAAGCCAGGGTTCAATCCCAACATGTCCTTGGAGATGTGTTAAAGTGTGTCTGAACAGATGGATTAAAATCACTGAATCGTAAAGTAATAATGGGAATTGTAGTACTTATTGAAAAGTTAGACAAAGCCTATGCTAATAGTCCAGTAAAAGTCAGCAGGAATAAATGCATTTATTGCTGGTAGTCCAGTGAAAGTCAGAGCAGAAATAAATGCATTTATACAGTTCCCCCGCAGATCCTCAAAGTCCACACCGCGATTTATTACCAATGAATCATTATTGCAAAATTCTTATAAAATGTGATACCTGATTTGCACACAGAAAGATCCCAAAAGCAGCAATGTGATGAACGATCAGTTTTTCTGTGGTAATGTCCAGCGGCAAGTGTTGGACAGAGAGTATTCTTCCTCCTCAACAATGGGATGTTTGACATTGTTCAGAACAGGCCTCAAATTTATGCCACCTCCTGAAAGATGATTCCTCTGACTGTACAGCATGCTGTTGCTGGAGGGTGGAAGTATTGGCTTGAATTGTGAGTGCACATTATTGGTGTGGGATGTGAATTCAGAAGGCAGAGTCCTACCGACCGACTCAAGCTGACACATTTAGAATACATATAGCATGGTCATAGTATCCACCAGAAGACATTTTCCTTTTTACAATTCTCCGTGGAACAATTGCGGTTCCGGATGAGATTATTTGTTTTCCCTTCCCGTTTCCTTTCTAGTCTGAATTTTGCAGTATATCAAAGATAATAGTCATCATTTTGACTTGGCATCCCATATTGACTACATCACGAAATATGCGGCTCATTCGACACAGTTTTTAAACATTTTCTCTCAAAGACCTTGACTGATGTGCACTGTTAGCTCCAGCTGTGCAGTAATAAGTGATATGACACAACCAGGGAGGCCCTGTCTCACAGCCTACAATGATGGGGGCTGAAGCAGCCGCAATTCAATTTAAAGATTGTCGGAAGCTGACTGACCCCAGACTCTCTGCTGGGGCTTTGGGGGAAAGCATCAGATCCACACAGGAAGGCCGGAGGGAGATGGTTCTTGCAGCCACCACCTGCTTTGATGTAACCGCCAAAAACCTACTCGGTGGTAAAGGACTGGCTCTACCAGTCGCCCTCTGAAGGCAAGGCACCAGGCCACCTTGTGGATGCCAAGAGTTGCCAACATGAATTGGATAGTCATAGAGATGTACAGCATAGAAACAGACCCTTCGGTCCAACCCATCCATGCCGACCAGATATCCCAACCCAATCTAGTCCCACCTGCCAGCACCCGGCCCAAATCCCTCCAAACCCTTCCTATTCATATATCCAACCAAATGCCTCTTAAATGTTGCAATTGTACCAGCCTCCACCACATCCTCTGACAGTTCATTCCATACACGTACCACCCTCTGCGTGAACATGTTGCCCCTTAGGTCTCTTTTATATCTTTCCCCTCTCACCCTAAACCTATGCCCTCTAGATCTGGACTCCCCGACTCCAGGGAAAAGACTTTGCCTATTTATCCTATCCATGCCCCTCATAATTTTGTAAACCACTATAAGGTCACCCCTCAGCCTCCGATGCTCCAGGGAAAACAACCCCAGCCTGTTCAGCCTCTCCCTGTAGCTCAGATCTTCCAACCCTGGCAACATCCTTGTAAATTTTTTCTGAACTCTTTCAAGTTTCACAACATCTTTCCGATAGGAAGGAGACCAGAATTGCATGCAATATTCCAACAATGGCCTAACCAATGTCCTGTACAGCCACAATATGACCTCCCAACTCCTGTACTCAATACTCTGACCAATAAAGGAAAGCATACCAAACGCCGCCTTCACGATCCTATCTACGTGCGACTCCACTTTTAAGGAGCTATGAACCTGCACTCCAAGGTCTCTTTGTTCAGCAACACTCCCTACGACCTTACCATTAAATGTATAAGTCCTGCTAAGATTTGCTTTCCCAAAATGTAGCACCTTGCATTTATCTGAATTAAACTCCATCTGCCATTTCTCAGCCCATTGGTCTATCTGGTGCAGATCCTGTTGTAATCTGAGGTAACCCTCTTCGCTTTCCACTACACTTCCAATTTTGGAGTCATCTGCAAACTTACTAACTATGCCTCTTATGCTCGCATCCAAATCATTTATGTAAATGACAAAAAGTAGAGGACCCAGCACCGATCCTTGTGGCACTCCACTGGTCACAGGCCTCCAGTCTGAAAAACAACCCTCCACCACCACCCTCTGTCTTCTACCTTTTGAGCCAGTTCTGTATCCAAATGGCTAGTTCTCCCTGTATTCCATGAGATCTAACCTTGCTAACCAGTCTCCCATGGGGAACCTTGTTGAACGCCTTACTGAAATCCACATAGATCACACCTACCGCTCTGCCCTCATCAATCTTCTTTGTTACTTCTTCAAAAGACTCAATCAAGTTTGTGAGTCATGATTTCCCATGCACAAAGCCAAGTTGACTATCCCGAATCAGTCCTTGCCTTTCCAAATACATGTACATCCTGTCCCTCAAGATTCCCTCTAACAACTTGCCCACCACCGAGGTCAGACTCACCGGTCTATAGTTCCTTGGCTTGTCTTTACCGCCCTTCTTAAACAGTGGCACCACGTTTGCCAACCTCCAGTCTTCCGGCACCTCACCTGTGACTCTCGATGATACAAATATCTCAGCAAGAGGCCCAGCAATCACTTCTCTAGCTTCCCACAGAGTTCTCGGGTACACCTGATCAGGTCCTGGGGATTTATCCACCTTTAACCATTTCAAGACGTCCAGCACTTCCTCCTCTGTAAAATGGACATTTTGCAAGATGTCACCATCTATTTCCTTACAGTCTATACCTTCCATATCCTTTTCCACAGTAAATACTGATGCAAAATATTCATTTAGTATCTCCCCCATTTTCTGTGGCTCCACACAAAGGCCACCTTGCTGATCTTTGAGGGGCTCTATTCTCTCCCTAGTTACCCTTTTGTCCTTAATATATTTGTAAAACCCCTTTGGACTCTCCTTAACCCTATATGCCAAAGCTATCTCATGTCCCTGTTTTGCCCTCCTGATTTCCCTCTTAAGTATACTCCAACTTTCTTTATACTCTTCTAAGGATTCATTCGATCTATCCTGTCTATACCTTCTTTTTCTTAACCAAAACCTCAATTTCTTTAATCATCCAGCATTTGCTATACCTACCAGCCTTCCCTTTCACCCTGACAGGAGTATACTTACCCTGGATTCTTGTTATCTCATTTCTGAAGCCTTCCCATTTTCCAGCCATCCCTTTACGTGCGAACATCTGCCTCCAATCAGCTTTCAAAAGTTCTTGCCTAATACCATCAAAATTGGCCTTTTTCCAATTTAGGACTTCAACTTTTAGATCTGGTCTATCCTTTTCCATCACTATTTTAAAACAAATAGAATTATGGTCGCTGGCCCCAAAGTGCTCCCACACTGACACCTCAGTCACCTGCCCTGTCGTATTTTCCAAGAGTAGGTCAAGTTTTGCACCTTCTCTAGTAGGTACATCCACATACTGAATCAGAAAATTGTCTTGTACACGCTTAAGAAATTCCTCTCCATCTAAACCTATGGCAGATGTCACCATCTATTTCCTTACAGTCTATACCTTCCATATCCTTTTCCACAGTAAATACTGATGCAAAATATTCATTTAGTATCTCCCCCATTTTCTGTGGCTCCACACAAAGGCCACCTTGCTGATCTTTGAGGGGCTCTATGGCAGTCCCAGTCAATGTTTGGAAAGTTAAAATCCCCTACCATAACTATCCTATTATTCTTACAGATAGCTGAGATCTCCTTACAAGTTTGTTTCTCAATTTCCCTCTGACTATTGGGGGGTCTATAATACAATCCCAATAAGGTGATCATCCTTTTCTTATTTCTCAGTTCCATCCAAATAACTTCCCTGGATGTATTTCCGGGAATATCCTCCCTCAGCACATCTGTAATGTTATCCCTTATCAAAAATGTCATTCTCCCTCCTCTCTTGCCTCCCTTTCTATCCTCCCTGTAGCATTTGTATCCATGAACATTAAGCTGCCAGTCCTGCCCATCCCTGAGCCATGTTTCTGTAATTGCTATGATATCCCAGTCCCATGTTCCTAACCATGCCCTGAGTTCATCTGCCTTCCCTGTTAGGCTCCTTGCAATGAAATAAATGCAGTTTAATTTATTAGTCCTGCCTTGTCCCTGCCTGCCCTGACTGTTTGACTCACTTCTGTTCTCAGCTGTATCCATCTCAGATCAATCTCACTATCTCCCTGGGTCCCCCCCACCTTACTAGGTTAAATCCTCCCAAGCAGTTCTAGCAAATTTCCCTGCCAGTATATTAGTTCCCTTCCAATTTAGGTGCAATCCATCCTTCCTGTACAGGTCACTCGTACTCCAAAAGAGATTCCAATGATCCAAAAATGTGAATCCTTCTCTTATACACCAGTTCCTCAGCCATGCATTCATCTGCTCTATCCTCCTATTCTTGCCCTCAGTAGCTCGTAGCACTGGGAGTAATCCAGATATTACTACTTTTTACAAAGACACTGTAAAAATGCAATTAGTTATTTGTACTCAAGTTGCAATTCCCTATATTACAACAGTAAAGATACTTAAAAACTATTTAGTTGGCTCCAAAAAAAATTAGGTTTGAAGGATGTGGATTTTGGTTTTATGAATGCACGCTCTTATGAAGGAGAAGCTTGTTAAAGATTTTTGTTGTTGTGATGTTGTGCCAATTACAGGGGAACCTCAATTAACCAGCATTTGATTTTCCAAATTTCAGATTATCCGGACAAGATCGAAAGGTCCCAATGCTTGGCTAAACTGTGTTATCCAACATTCAATTATCTGAACATTCGATTATCCGAACAAAATACTCGCCACCCGAGGTGTTTGGATAATCGAGGTTCCTCTGTAACGAGTTGATATTCCACAATGGGCTGTACAAATGTCAGAACTTCCTTTGCGTAGCTTTTCCCACTGAGCATTCCACTCAAGCCAGTTTAATTAATGTAATGATTGATAGTTTTACATTTTGTAACCATCACGGTCTAAGCTTCGGGATGGATTAACCATTGTTTACAAACCAATTGGGGAGATTTTCTCTTCCATCAATGTGCATCTGACCAGATGCATGGGAGGAGATGAAGAATAGCCCAGTTTCTAATTAAATTCAGGAGAGTCTTGATCTTACCTCTTCATCCAAGTTAACTGCAATGCCAGGTGGAAAGGTTGTACCAGTGAGTGGTTCCCAAAGCATTCCGATGGAAGGTAAATGTACTCTACAGCAGATTCACAGACCCATTCCTTCCTGTCTCTTTGCTCGGTTAACCACTGAGACATGACAAAACCCAGGCAGCCTGCTTGACCTGTGTTGCACTTTGCCAACACTAGGATATGAGCGATGTTGACTCCAAAGTCTGATATCTGCAGCTCCTCGGATAAGAGGTGAATGGAAGAGATTTTGATCAGGGTGGATGTTGGCAGGCCCAGTGGCCATCCTATCTGATGTCTTGCCTCAAAGCCCCAGCAGAGAATCGAGGGTCATAGTTACTATTTTGTAAGGTGTGTAGCATACTCAGTGTGAAAATATGCATGACAAACCAGATTAGGTCTCTCAGGCCGTCAGCCTTCTCCCCCATTCAATAAGATCATAGCTGATCTGATTACTGCACTCTCCTGCTAACACCTGATATCCAGAATAGCTCCTCTCAAACTTTTCCTCTTATCTGGGGTATTCTTGTTCCTCTGGGTGTCAGAAATGAGCCTTAGAATTTAGAGTAAAGGAATAGACCTCACTGTGGATAGCTATGCCCAATAAAGCCAGTTGGTTTATGAGTGCCAATATCAAATTATTGAACAAAGATGTACACAGCATATGCATGTGGTTGCAGCAACACTCAAAGGTTGTCTGCATCCAGAACAAAGCAGCCCACTTAATTGGCACCCAACACAGCCCCCTTCAATATTCACTTACTTTACCATTGAAACCCAATGGTAGTGGTGTGAACCCACCCACAAGATAGATTGCAACAACTCCCCAAGGCCTCTTCAACTGTACCTTGATAGCCAAAACAACTACTGTCTGGAAGTTCAAGGACAGGAGGTACATGGGAACACTATCACCTGCAAATTCCTTTCCAAGCCACACACCATTCCCACTTGGAATGATATCACTGTTCCAGCAATGTTGTTGGATTAAAGTCCTTCCTTCACAGCAGCACTGTAAAGGACTGCAGTGGTTCTTGGAGGCACCTCACCACCTCCATTATTGGGGTTATTAGGGATGGCCAATAAAAGTTGACCCAATCTTATGCCATGAGCAAATAAGTACAAATTACAACACAAATGCACCCAGCCACTTCCCTCTGGAACACTGAGCTATGAATCTAACAGTTATTTTAACCCTGGTCTTGTTAGAAAAGATGTACTTCTGCAGTTACCCTGTGGTTCCCAGAAACCACACACAACCTCAAGTTAATTGGCAACTTGACAAACCATAAGGAAGGCTGGTATCAAAAACACAAATGCTGGAAAACTCAGCAGGTCAGGCAACATCTGTGGAGAGAAAAAGAGTTCATGTTTCAAGTCAATGAAATTTTGAAACATAACATTTATTTTTGTGTAGTGGAATTGGGGAGAGGACAGAGGACAGAAAGAACAAGAGGGGAGGTCCCTAATCGGTTGGAGGGCAGGAGAGATTAACTACTAAAAGATGTGGTGGTTCAAAAGCCACAGAGAGTGGTAACAGGTGGAGTAAAGAAACAAAGGTTATGTCCCAATGAGGAATGAGTAGTGATATAGCAGCAACTGCATTTATTCCCACTGCAACAACACTGCTCTAGGACATCTCTGCAGGGGTTCCTCAGGATAGTATCCTGGGCCCAACCATTTTCAACTGCTTCATCATTGACCTTCCCTCTATTGTTAGGTCAGAAGTGGGGATGTTTGTTAATGATTGTAAAATGTTCAGCTCCATTTGCCACAACATCCAGGTTCAGGGTGACAAGTGGCAAGTAACATTGTCTGGCCCTTGTATGGCACCAATGACCATCTCTAATGACGAACTTCAAGCATTACCCCTTGACGTTCAGTCGCATCATCATTGCTGTATCTCTCACTTTCAACATCCTGGGGGCTGCCGTTGACCAGAAACTGAGCTGAACTAGCCATGTCAATACAGTGGCTACGAGAACAAGTCAGAATGCTGAGCGAGTAACTCCCCTCCGTTTTCCCTAAAGCCTGTCTATTATCCACAAGGACACAAGTCAGGGTTGTTGTGGAACATTCCCCACTTGCCTGGATGAGTGCAGATCCAACACTCAAGTAGCTAAACAATAAAACCTACGAACTGTGGTTGCTGTAAATTAGCAATAAAAATAGAAATTGCTGAAAAGATTCAGCAAGTCTGCCAGTATCTATGGATAGAAAACAGAATTAATGTTTTAGAAGTTCTATTAGAACCTCAGTTCTAAAGAAGGATCATTGGAACAGAAATGTTAACTCTGCTTTCTCTCACAGATGCTGCCAGATCTGTTGAGTTTTTGCAACAATTTCTGTTTTTGATTCAAGAAGCTAGCACTGTTGAGGTCAAAGCAGTCTGCTTGATTCGTACCACAACCACAAACATCCACACCCTCCACTACCAAGGCTCAATAGTAGAAATGCATAATCTCCAATAAGATACATTGCAAAAATTCACCAAAGGTCCTTAGACAGCACCTTCCAAATGTTCGACCACTACCATCTAGAAGGACAAGGGCAGTAGATACATGAGACTACCACCTCCTGTAAGTTCCCGCTGAGTACTTCACCATCCTGACATGGAAATATATTGCCGTTCCTTCGCTGTTGCTGGGTCAAAAGCTTGGAACTCCCTTGCTAATGGCTTTGTGGGTTAACCTATATGAGATGGATTGCAGCAATCCAAGAAGACTTCACCACTGCCTTCTCAATGGTAACTACAGTAAGGCAATGATGCTGACCCAGCCAGTGATTCCCACATACCATGACTTACTTATTTTAGAAAGAAATTGCCAGGGGCACCCGTGCAGTCACAGTGCCTGTGGTTTTACAGCCACGATGGCCATAGGACCTTGGAATAGCTTCATGCTTAAAGTTTTGCTTTGTATTGCAGTTTGGTGCCCCTGAGGTGAATTTTAAAACCATTGGCTCACTCGCTGCCCTGCTCCCCTCAGTGAACTGGCAAGCTAGGCAGCAAGGAGTTACTCAGAAGCAAGGGATACAACTATTGGGAAGGCAAGCTGAGCAGTGAACCAGAGAAGGAGAGCTAGCAATAATGGGTGCACATTTTCTCGTACCCATTTCAGTGCAATGGGGTTATACCATATCAATGACACTATTTTCCTTTACAAGTGCAATGTCAGGGCATCCACTATTTGGTACCCATCTGAATGCAGCACTAAGATATAAGTAAACGCTGGTAAAACAGTGTGTGGCAGTTTAGAACCTATTTCCAAATGACACATTCCAGAGTTTTACTTTTTGGAGTCAAATTTAAACTTTATTTATCTGAAATAGCACATTAGGAATTCTCTACACTGACAATGAAGCTCCATTATGTGACAATTTCAAAAATCAACGTGTGCTCCCTTACACCCTAATAAAAAAAATTCCCTTTTAAAATCAAGTCTTCCACATATCAATCAAAGAATTATATTCCAGAGACTGCAAATGTCTAAGTTTGTGCAACTGAAGATTTCTGTGCTGGTTTTGAAGTCATATTTGTTCCAAAAACTCAGAGATGAACAATTTCCAAACTGATTGTTTAAAATATTAATTCTCGGATGCACGCATTATTGACCAGGTAAATCTGTTGTCAAATCCTCACCACCTCAAAAAGGCAATGGTGGGCGGCCTTTTTTACCCACTGGTTGTAGTTTGATGTAACTGAGTGGTTTCCTGATTCCTTTGAAAAGTCAGTTTGTAGCTGCATTGGTGTGGGATCAGAGACACAACAGGGCCAGGCTGGGTAAGGATGGCTAACAGATTACTTAGCCTAAGGGAGGAAACTTTTTTAATGCAGTGTAGTTTGGATCTGGAATGTACTGCCTATGGGCTAGTTGGAGGCAGGGTAAATCGAGGATGTTGAAAGGGAATTTACCTGAAAAATGAAAAAAAAACAGGTTTATGAGGAAATGACAGGGACTTAGATTAATTGCTCCTTCTGAGGACCAGCCATGACACAAGGAGCCAAATTTGTGCTGGAACCATTCTGTAATGCTATTCTAAGGGGCAGTTTTAACTTTCACTTAGAAAAAGAAAACAAAAAAGTAATTAAAAATTGTAACAATTGTGATTTTTTAAAAAATTCTGATTGCTTTAAATTTTTAAGTTTGAATTAAAATCCGCAAATTGGGATTTGAACTTGCTCAGTCGTGTTGGCTCCAAGATTTGTCTTTTGTAATGTAACACATCTCCATGTTTTTGATGACGAGGGAAGCTTTGCTTTGTATAAGATGATGACATTCTGCACAAGATCTGTTTTTAACACCGTGCACTGACCCTTCGTAGTTCTATGGAGTTTGCAATGTGGTGTGCACATTGACTCGTGGTTTCTCCTGGTGTATCTTTTATACATTTTAAATGGAATCTCCTCAGTCTCTGTCAGGAAGTATTCTTCTGAAGGGTAATGCACAGGAGTCAGTCTCTTCTTTGACCTACTTTTCCCGTCAGCTCCTGAGCACCAATCCATCTCGAAAGGACGGGAAACATTGATTATTTTACTAATTTGGCGGAGGGAGGAGAGGGTTAGGGTATCCATGTGGCAAATTGCTGCTCTATTTATAGGCTATGCGTACAACTCCGTTCCCTCAGCTCACTGCCCCCAACACTGGACGCTACCCAGTTAATGCTGGAATCTGTGTGATCTGCTATTAGAACTGTATTGATAAGTCTTGCTGGAAACATCCTTGTGGCAGTCCATCAACGCTCATTTTTAAAGATGCATGTGTCCTGTTTTTAAAATGCTTTCACTCTCTCTCTCTCTTTCTATTTTCCCCAGAAGTAGCTCATCAAACATCACTCACTGCCCAAGGAATCCTTCTGTAATTTTTTTTGGCTATAATATCACCAGCAGGTTAATTAGGAGGAGACTTTCTGATACCTGGAGTGGATTGAGAGAGTATCCCTCCCTATCTACTCCCATTGTATGTATGTATCTAACACCTGGATTTCTGGTAAACACTCCCCATCAAACTTAACTCAGACACACCGAAACTCCCTCAGTCCAGGTTAACCCGTGTGAAATATCTCAAGTTATTTTCATCTGCCCTCGTTCAGCCCACCTTGGGCCATCCTCGCCTCCCTTGTTAGTCATCTGAGATGGAGCTGGGTGTCGGGCACGCCACCCGCGATCTGTGGGAGCTCATGAAGTGAAAATGACTGGAGGAAATCCCATTCCGCTGAGAGCGACAGCCGTCTGCTCGCTCCGGCCCCATCACTCGCTCCCGTGTATTAGCATAATCAATCGCTGACTCGTCTACAGGAGCTGGGGAGGGGATGAAGCAGGAGGCTTGCACTGCTGCCTGCCTGCCTCTCTCGCATGGGATGGTTCATTCCTCGCTAATTGGATCAAGGAGGAAGTTGCAGGGCTGTCTGTGCAGTTCTGAATGGTGCGTGTGTGTGTTCTGATTTCTCTAAGACCTACCACCCCCCTGTGTGTGTGTGTGTGTGTTTCTATATCTGTTTGTGTGCAGATGAAAGAGGAGGAAGTTCTGTTTGTCCTCTCCCTGTCTCTGCACCACCCTCCCCTCTCCCGTCTCCCTCCCCTCCCCTCTCCCCTCTCCCTCCCAGCTAATGACACCGCTGTCTCAGTGTGCACAGAGCTGTGGGCACCTGCTGCTCCTTGTTAATGACTCTGAACAGCCACAGTGAGAACAACAGGATGCTCCTGCCTCACGTTTGTTTTTCATGAAGGGGTGTGTGGGTGGGGTCTTTAATTTTACCCCCTCCTCCCCAGGTGTGTGTGAGAGAGAGAGAGATCAGGAGCGACTTTCAATCTAAAAATAAATGGCAGCTCTGAGCTGCTGAAGCCAGAGATGAGTTGAGCATTCACTGAAGAGACAGGGGGTGCAGAGCTGCTAAAACCAACGTTCACCCCTCACCCTCCCACCAAGAGGATGTTGGTGATGGGCTCCCTGGCGCTGTCCACTTGATGCCTGGAGCCCTTGCTTCTCTCTCCCTTGCCCACTGCTCCCCTGGAGGCTCGTCCATGCGCCGGGAGGATGTCCGAGGAAGGCAGTGAGAATTCTCTGGAGCCCTCCCACCTGCCCTGCCCGACCCCGTCGACCGAAGACACGGCGGAGGACGCTTCCTCGGCGACCCAGGCGGGCCAGAACGGGGCGCTGGGGCTGAGCGGCCTCCTTGCTACCTGCTGCATCTGCATGGAGGTGGAACGCCTGCGAACTTGCTTAAACTCTGAGAAGATCTGCATCATACCCATCATGGCCTGTCTGGTGAGCCTGGGTCTTTGCATTGCTGGCCTCAAGTGGGTTTTTGTGGACAAGATATTTGAGTACGAATCTCTGACGCACCTTGATCCCAAGCGCATAGGGCAGGGTCCTATAATCTCTACTGAGCAAGCAACAGTGGCCGAATGGCCGCCATCAACCGCCTTTACCTCCATTTTTCCGATATCTGATTTGATCCAGACAGTGAACGATCCTGAGGAACCTTTGGTGCTCCCTTCCACGCCCTACACAAGCCCCCCATCTCAGCCCCCAACCTCACCTCCTCCTTCCTCCCTACCCTCCTCTGTCGTGCTTGAATCTTTCTCCCCCGACCCTATCATCACCAAAAGCCGTGAAGTGACAGAACCAGCGCCTGTCACCCTTCCCCAAATGACAGATACAAACCTCATTATCGCACCGGCGTTTAGTAAGTAACATATTCTTTTCCTTCTGGTACTTGGGGAGGGGTTGGGCGAGGCAAAATCTGTAGCCTTTTGTAATCTGCTATTTTAATATTTTTAAGAAAAAAAATCATGTGTCTCGTTGAGAAAGCTGTTTAGTCTGAATGTTTGAATTTGTTCTCCAGAGAAATGAGTTTGAAAAAGATGGAATCCTCTTGACTTTATCACATTATCAAGAGCACAAAGACTCTATTTTACATGCTCTTCAATATTTCATTCAGGGTAAGGGGTGTGTTTACTTGGGTGTAGACTTTCTGTCAACAAATCCCTACAAATACAGACTTTGACTTTCATAAAGGATCTTGTGCTAAGTCACCCCTAAAATAACAGCTATCTGAAAACAGTGCAGTGGGAAATAACTCTTTCAGTCACTGGCCCTCATTGACAGAAGCCTGTTCTTTGTGTTTAACAACATTATGGGACTGTAGCTGGACTGCTGTTAGCATGTTTTACTAACCTTGTGAGTCCTTGCTCATGGTTCTTCTGATTTTTTTTACCATGTATTCCAAAAATACTCAGCCTGCAGTCTGATTGCTGCAAACTCTGATGTTTTAGAACAAAATCTTTGTTAATTTGTTTTCTGACCCTTCCATGACTAAGGTGCGACCCATTTAAAAATCATATTCCCTGTTTCATCACAAGCTGCTTTTGAATTTAGTCCGAAACACTAGCTGGAGATAAATCAGGAAGGCAGTCTATATTTATATGATTTGTTTGGAATAATCAATATTTATTCTCTTGCTAAAGGAGCTTTAGTGTGCATGTGTGTATCCTCTCCAGTGATTTCTTGCCTGGTTCTGAGATGAATTTCAAGGTCAGTCACTGCTGTGAACTAATTGATTCTAGTCTGTTCCAGAGACTTATGGAAAGACAATCCTGTTAATGTTGCCTTGTAGGTTGTCCACTTTGTACAATGACTTGGCAAGATTTTTTTTCTCTCTCTCTTATTAGTTCTTGGCTGCCTGCCAAGCATTTGATGTATCCTCACTTGTTTGACTGGTTGCAATAGTTTTAATCTGTTATTCTGGACCCAATGCACATCCACAACCTTCACTCGGAATATGAGAGATTTAATTCCTGCCTGACCAATTTACTTTTACTGATGATGGGCTTTTGCCTGAAACGTCAGTTCTCCTGCTCCTGAGATGCTGCCTAACCTGCTGTGCTTTTGCAGCCCCACACTCTCGACTCTAACGTACTTTCACACTGCTTTTCTGGGAGTTTTACTTCTATCGGCTTGCAATTCTTTTCCCTGGATATTTGAGGTCAAAATCAATTCAGAATATGAGGGGTTAAACAGCAGAACGCAAAGCCAAGGAGTGTGTAAAAACAGCTGTGGCTAATGGCTAGTCCTTATTTCATGGTACATATCTTTGCTTTTCACTGCTTTCGTTAAAAGTGCAAGTCAAAGTGCATTTTGCTTTAGAGGATGGTTCTTATTCTGCAAAGTATTCAAGTCAAGTAGACCTCTTTCCCCCCCCCCCCCCCAAGCAATTGCTCAGCTTATTTTTACTCAAATGTCCTGTTTATAAGTTACACATTTGGAGATTTTTTTTCAAGAATACATATTCTGATTGGCAGAAGGACCAACAATCAGAATTGGTAGATTTAAATAGATTGATATTAAAACCGTAGATGATAAAAGGAACAATTTTTTTACTCTTAATATTTTTAGATTAGATTCCCTACAGTATGGAAACAAGCCTTTCAGCTGAACAAGTCCACACCAACCCTCTGGAGAGTAACCCACCCAGACCCATTCCTCTACCCTATATTTACCCCTGCAAAGCACCTAACATAATGGGCAATTTAGCATGGCCAATTCACCTGGCCTGCACATCTTTGGATTGTGGGAGGGAACCCACGCAGACATGGGTAGAATGTGCAAACTCCGCACAGACTGTCACCTGAGGCAGGAATCGAACCCGGTTCCCTGCTGCTCAGAACAGCAGTGCTAACCACTGAGCCACCATGCCGCCCACGTAGTTAGCGTCTATACAATATTGCCTGAGAGTATAGTGGTGGTTATGACACGTCCCACCGTGACTTTCAAAAGGGAATTGGATCCTATTTCAAGGGAAAATGTTGTTCGGTGGCAGTGAAAAGGGGAATAATTGGAATGAGCTGGCATGAACGCAATAGGCCAGTGGCTTCCTTCTTCCGAACTGTGGCCATTCTAAGATTCTAGACAAGGTCACTGGAACTGGAAATGGTTTATCTCATTCCAGACAAGCTTAGGTTGAGACAGTCAACCTGACCCTGTGGCCACCATCTTTGTCAATCTGAAATGGTGCAGCAGCCAGGTAAGGAAAGACAGTGGCTGACTGCAAGCCGTTAGCATTGCCAACTCTCCAGGACGTAAAGACAAATCTGCAGGTCACGCCTCTGAGGAAGTCAGGAGACAAAAAAATCATCGAGGCAGCAGGGAAACGTTCTTCAACCAATTTTATTTGTCAGTGGAGATTGGGGGAAGATTAGCTGAAAATCAAGAATCGGCCAATTAAGGAATTAAATTGTTTAAATAAAAGCAAACCACTGGGGATGTTGGAAATCTGAATCAAACGTCGGGAATTCTTGAGAAACTCATCAGGTCTGGCAGCCTGTGTGGAGACAGAGCAGGGTTAATGTTTTGGATCCAGTGACTCTCCTTGAAAAGGGAATGAGGTAATTGTCTTAAAGGAAGAACTTTGTAAAGTGACAGGAAAAAGCTGAAGAATGAAATGATTTGCTTTGTGATGGCTGTGGACAGGTGAATAAGGATATGTTGGGAACCAATGGCAGGTGGTTTGGGGACAGGGCAGGTGGAGGCAGGGTGCCATGTGATGACATCTCCAGAAAACTGGCCAACCAGAGTTCGTGGTCCTAATCCCCCATGAGTCAGTGTTTCCAGGAGAAAAGGGAGGAACTATTTAATTATACACAGAGACTTTGTTAGACTTACCAGATACGGTACCCGATTCCAAATGGCAATCTTGAAGCCTTCAAAGAAGGGTGGAGTGCCTCAGCAATTGGCATCCATCAATATTGGCTGTTCTGAAAGGGCAGAAGCAGCATCAACATCAGCTGTTGAAGTCGACACGACAAGCAGAATGTTGTGCATCAGATCGCAGCCCATGAACAATGCTCTTGCCAGACTCTGAATGTTGGGGGGGTTCAAGTCTCACGCGAGAGATATGAACACTTAATCCTCGCTGGCTTTCCATACAATACTGAAAAAGTATTTCAATGTAGGTGGTGCCATCTTTCAGATGAGGTACTAAACTGTGCCTCTTTTGCCTCTTCAGATCGATGTTAAAAAGCCTATGGCACTATTCAAAACAATTTATTTCATTATTTTCTCGATGTTTGAGGAACTTTTTGCTGTGGGTAACCCCCATACCACATTTCCCAAAATTACAAAAATAACTGTAATCACTTTGGGACATCCTCAAGTGAGATGCTATACATAACGGCAAGTCTTAATTTTCAGTGATAGTTTGATTCTTTCTGACTCCTACCTTTCCCTCTGGCAGATTAATTTCTGTGCTCTTCAGACTCTCCTGGCTCCGCAGTGAGTAAGATAAATAAAACTGATTTGAATAGTCCTCAAGTTTAATCTCTCCCTCTTTCTCGTTGGGCACGTTTGTTCCCAAGGCAGTGATTACTGACAATCCCCGAGTAAATAGAATGTCAACCTCACCACCATTTAGAGATGGTTGGACCAAATGACAGAAGTACATTTCAGGGAAAGCTCGATGTCAGAGGAGAGAAACAAAAAAAAATGTTGATCCAGATTCGAGAAAGCAGGGTAGGATGCAGCTCAAATGGACCAAATGACTTGATTCTGTGGCAGTGTTATTGAGCCTGTCATTGTATGAGATGACCAGACATATGCAATTGAAAGAAAATACTCTCATGTTAATGGCTGAATTACTGATGCTCCTTCTGACTGCTGGAGTCCAAGAATTTTTCAAAGTCATTAACACTCCTGTTGGAGGAATAATACTCA
Organism: Hemiscyllium ocellatum; assembly: GCF_020745735.1. Taxonomy (NCBI): domain Eukaryota; kingdom Metazoa; phylum Chordata; class Chondrichthyes; order Orectolobiformes; family Hemiscylliidae; genus Hemiscyllium; species Hemiscyllium ocellatum. The sequence continues at coordinate 33,202,464 of NC_083436.1, read as the reverse complement.
AAAGAAGAATCGACTGCAAGTTATTTTTGTTAATTCCACGTAAGTTGAATGATTAAAAAAAGGTTTTGCTGATACATTTGCAGTTTTTTGTCATATCTCTTGCTTGTACCTTTATAATATTAGCTCTAAATGTGTTGCTGGAAAAGCACAGCAGGTCAGGCAGCATCCAAGGAGCAGGAGAATCGACATTTCGGGCATGAGCCCTTCTTCAAGAATGCTCATGCCCGAAACGTCGATTCTCCTGCTCCATGGATGCTGCCTGACCACCTGTGCTTTTCCAGCAACCCCTTTTCAGCTCTGATCTCCAGCATCTGCAGTCCTCACTTTCTCCTAATATTAGCTCTACCTAAGTGAGCTCAGTAAAACAGTCTATCTACATGGGATTGAACGACACTTGCCCAGCTTTTCACTGTTAATATTGAGCCAACAAAGCCCTGAAATCCATCGAATCAACGACATCCTTCTGTGACATGGTAGCAGTATAGTGATTAATGTCAACAGGGTGCCATTTGTAAAACATGAGGAGTAAAGTGGCTCCTGCATTTACTGGCTGGTTTACTGCAGTTACAGAGTGAATGAGCTGCAATTTAAGGTTTATGCAGTGAACAAGTCTTCTTTGAACCCAAGAAGATGGACACACACACACACACACACACACACACACACACACACACACACACACACACACAATGAATTCATGTGTCAGCATGGGTGCACCTGTGCCCTCTGTATTACACACCTAGATGGCCTCTGTAGCATGGCACCTGTCTGAAAATATCATATTTGAGCTCTCTTCCCACGTCTTGGCAACCAAAGTACAAAAAAACTGGTGAGGTAGTAAGGTGTACAGACCAAAGTCCAGTGTTCAATTTCCAATCTGTCACCTCTGCCTAAATTACTTTACCTGAGTAAGCCTGAATTATGGAGGGCAAAAGCCATTTTACCTCTCTGTTCTATCTCACTCCTCAAGTACTTCTTTGAACAGTGGTCATTGACTGAGGACGGCAGAGAGGTTGGGCGTAATGCCTTTCCCAGTTGAGGGTAATTAAGGATGGGCAGTAACTGTTGGTCTAGCCAGCAACACCCACATCTCACGATTGAATTAGAAAAAAAACCATTAACACTCACTGTCTAGATTTACATAACACTTGACCAATTGCCCAAGATAGCAGAAGCCTGTGGGCAGACTTGGACCAGAGCCAGTTGTAAGAGTCAACATGAAGAAATTAACATACAAGTGTACGAAATCAGGAGCAGAAGTCTAGGCCATTCAAGCCTGCTCTGCCATTTAATATCATCATGGCTGCCTTGCTTGTCCCCTTAAATCCGGATTCTTGCCTCCCCCAGTCACCTTTCACTCCCTTGCTCAACAAAAGTCTATCCACTTCGACATTAAAATGGGAAGTGTAGAAGACAAATTGCTTCTTGCAGAAGAAATGTTATGTTGTTTGCTCTTTATAGTGGATTCCTGAAGAAAGGCTCATGCCCGAAACGTCGATTCTCCTGCTCCTTGGATGCTGCCTGACCTGCTGAGCTTTTCCAGCAACATATTTTCTGCTCTTTACATTGGTAGATCTTGTTAGTTTCCCTAATGAGTGATAAAGGGATATAAAAGAATATTTGGATTCTCCTAAAGCAACTATTCATTAGAAGATGAATTCTCTTAATAAAATCATTTGATAAAAGTCAACTAAATTAGTTGAAAAAATGGTTCTACTATTGTACAGATAACTTTTTATAAGGTAAATAATTGCATTTAGAAATAAATGGAAGTTGTGTATTGTGTTGGTGCTTAACCTTCAAGCAATTACCCCTCAATGATTTACCCGCTCTATCCCCACATTCTTTCAACCTCACTTTCCCTTCATGTATTGAACAAATCTAACCTTGAACATTGACATACTTCCTGGGTTAGTGCTGGAGGCAGAAATTGAGTTCCACTGCCACTTAATTCTCAATGTGAGAAAAAGTTTCACGCACATATTAAGTTGGTTCTATGACCCCACCTCAACCACTAGGAGTAATGTGAGTTATGACAAGTTTATAATATGGTATTATATTCCTATGGCCACTTTACCTGTCTTTCCTGACCCACTGGTTCTTGTCATGTTGTGCTGCACAGATTTCCTATTGTGTATCATTACTTTGAGCACCATGTTGTGTGACTGAAACAAAAAGATGTATAATATTTCTAATGGTGTCTGCAGGTTTGTGGCAGCATGTACTTTTATGGATTCTGGCAACACATTTCAAGGTTAAACCTTAGAAATTAGCAGCTGGGCAGAACATGACTGCCAGCATTCTAATGTATAGCACAGTACCTGTATACATCACACACATTGGTCTTGAAAGTATTGAAAACTCCTTTCTTCCTCACATTTTGCAAAAGATTCCATGCCTGGAGGAAATATCTATACACCGAGGAGGACGGTAGGAGTGTAAAATGTTTTGGGCATGGTTCAGACAGAAAGAATTGTATGTTTTTAAAAGGAAGATTGGATAAACATTTGAAGTGAAGGAAAGTTATGGAGCTATGGAAACTCAATGGAATGGAAACAGAAAAGCTCTGGAAAAACTCAGCAAGTCTGGCAGCATCTCTAGAGAGAAAAACAGTTAGATTTGGGTTGCTTCAACTAAGAGTTAGCTCAGATGCAACAGAGTGAATGACATCTCTCTGGCCCAAAAATGGCATGGAATTTGTCAGTTGAGAGTATGATGGACATATTGTCATGTCTGAAAAATGTGTTGCTGGAAAAGCGCAGCATGTCAGGCAGCATCCAAGGAGCAGGAGAATCAATGTTTCGGGCATAAGCCCTTCATCAGGAATCTTTTTGCATAAGGCCTTCTTCGGGAAGCTTATGCCCGAAACATCGATTCTCCTGTTCCTTGGATGCTGCCTGACCTGCTGCGCTTTTCCAGCAACACATGTTTCAGCTCTGATCTCCAGCATCTGCAGTCCTCATTTTCTCCATATTGTCATGTCTGTTGAATGTATGACTTTCATTTAGGGCAGCGCTGTGGCTCAGAGTGAACACTGCTGCTTCACGGCACAAGGGACCTGGTTTGATTCCCTCGTGGGGCAAGTGCCTCTGTGGAGTGTGCATGCTCTCACTGTGCCTGCGTGAATTTCCTCCATGTGCTTCCACAGTTCAAAAATGTGTAGGTTCATTGGATTGGCCATGCTAAATTTTCCATACCATCCAGGGATGTGCAGGCTAGGTGGATTAGCCATAGGAAATGCAGGGTTGCAGGGACGGGGTGGGTCTGGGTGGGGTACCCTTCAGAAGGTCGATGAGGACACGACTGAATGGGTGGAATAGCCTGCTTCCACACTGTCGTTCTATGAGTTATCAGGGGTATCTAGAGGAGAAACTGAATAGAAATACGAAGTGTTTCATGAATTTAATTGTGACTGAAGGCTTTCTTTTAAAAAGTACCTATGAACACACTTGCATGCATTTCTGTCTGCTATTTTAACCTTGGACTGGGCTGTTCCAACAAAGGGTTTTAGCAGCTGGGCACAATATAACACATGGAGAATGAAATGGTTCTAGAACATAGCTACTGACTATCATATGAGTGACCCCTTTCTCCAAACCTGTGCAACTGAGTGTCCTTTTTCGAAATGAGTGCGACATTAGCTGCAGATGAGTTTCTTTTTCATACAATCTGCATCGAAGTGATAGCACTGCTACCAGATGCTGCGTAGATGAGTCACCCACTGTGCTCTGATGGCAATTTAAGAAATTGCTTCATAATGACGAGGAATTGATTTTTGTGTGATGCTGCTTTGCTATTATACCAAATGACTAATGGATACCAAAGAGTGTGGTCACAAAACATGGTGGTCAGCATGAGAGGGGCTAAAAAGCAAAGGCAATGCCAACAGAGCGCCGATAAACTAACAGCAATACCAGCTTGCATTTGTTTGGCATCTCACGCACAGTAAAATGTTCTGGGTCACCTGTTAGGAACCTGATCAAATACTGCGATGCAAAAGGAGATATTGGGTGTATGAGGACATAATGTCCAAAGCTAGGTCAAAGAGGGAGATTTTACGGGGTATTGTAATGGGAGAGCGCGAGAGAGAGAGAATGATGAAGAAGATTAGGGAGGAAACTCCAAAGCTTAGGATCTTGTTAATTGATGGTATGGCTGTGAATAGTAGAGTAACTCTAATCAAATGAGCAAGAGGCACAACTCGGAAGAATGTGGAGATCTTGAGATCATGCGCAGAGACGGGGAGGTACAAGCGGAATGTAAGTCCATCAGCACTGGAGTGTTTGGTGAGTAGGACTTGGCAAAAATTAAGATAGGTGAATGCAAGCCTCCAGAGGATACAAAGTATGGGGTCTTACAAAACATTGATACACTGCACCAGCACTGTTCAAATGTCTACGAACTGCTGAAAGGCCATAGTGACCATGTCAAGCTAAAACAGAGATCTGGTGTAATACCCATGTTCTACTCTCTGTCTCACTGTGTGTATCCCAGTCCTTAAAACATCAGATTATTTGAACTGAGACTTTCTACACAGTCAAGTCCTTCAGGAGTCTTGTTCCAAATGTATGGAATCTTGGTGAGATAGCGCCCAGAGTATTGTGTGCTGTTTTGGTCCCCTAACCAAAGGAATGATGTACTTGCCCCAAGAAGGATTGTAATGGAGGTTCACCAGACTGAACCCTGGAATGGTGGACCTGTCACATAATGAGAGATTGAGGAAATTGGGCCTGTATTCTTTGGAATTTAATGGATGAGAGGTGATCATGTAAAGGTTTATAGAAGGGCTCACCAGGATAGATGCAGAAAGGATGTTTCTATTGGGTGGACATCTTCCAAGACCAGAGGTCAGAGTTCCAGAAAAAAAGAGCAAACCATTTAGGTCTGAACTGAGGAGGCATTTCTTCACTCGGAAGATAGTGAATCATTGTAAATCTCTACCCCAAAGGCTGTGGGTGCTCAGTCATTCAATGTTTTCAAGACAGAGATTGAAAAATTTGTAAAGAGTAATGACAAAAGGATGGGGAAGTAATGTGGTGTTGATGTAGATGATCAACTATGTTCCAGAATGGCAAGCTCGAAGAGCTGAATGGCCTACATCTGTTCCTATAATTAATATCTGACCAGCATTTACTGGCTAAGATTTCCATTTGCTTGTTTTCACTCGGAAGTGCTAGTGATGGAATTGCCAAATTTGCTTAGCCTTTAATAAAAGGTGTTTTTACAAACAAATAACAGGAGGCCACACATTGTTCACACATGAGAGAGCTCATCGTTATAAGTTTTAAATCATCAGCAGATTTAGGATTTATTCAACTAGAGTGTGAAAATATGGGTGGCATGGTGGCTCAATAGTTAGCACTGCTGCCTTCACAGCCCCAGGGACTGGGGTTCAGTTCCACACTTGGGCGACTGTGCAAATGCCACACAGACATTCTCCCTGTGTCTGCATGGGTTTTCTTGCACAGTCCAAAGTGTGCAGACCTTGGGGGCGAGCAACCCTTCTGTGAAATCCCACCGAAAAATTAATGCAGAGAGGAAATTGTAACAAGTTCTGATTTTTCTAATTTTAAAAACTGGAAATTGGGAAATCAATTATTTGAAAGAGAACCAAAGTTTGACATTTTAGATCTAAATTTTATTATAATGGTTTGTTGTGCAGCCCTTCCTTCTCAGAGCCTGCCTGTATCCTTGCCATTTCAGCAATTTCCAATTCTGTGTTGAGGTGTGTGGGTATATGTACACAAGTATCTGTCCATGTGTGTGCATATGTAGGTGTGTGGCAATGCATTTGTTTGAATAGGCACATGTGTGTCTGTGTGCAGGCATGCGCCTTGATTTTGTTTTAAAGAGTTTGATGAGACAATAGCACTTTGTACACTAGAGAAGTCATGTCAGTCACTATTACGCCTGCTATGAAACTTCTATACCATCTAATAGATGTGAAAAGGGATAGCTCTGTTCACTAGTCATCCTAACAAAAGGATACTGGTGCAGATAAAGCACCAGACGCATGTTTGATCCCCAGAGAAAACTAATGCATCCACCCAGAATATAGCACTGGAAACAATATTCTGGAAGAGAAACACAAGTGCATCTAAAGGTGTTCTGGTGATTCAGCTTGCAGCTGCTATCCCATTGTGTATATTCAGTAAAATTTTAACCTAATTTTCTTTAAAGCTTTAATTTGAAGCCACCCTGCTGCTTCCCCTTCTCCTGCTACCTCTTGATCGATATCTGATTTTTGCTTTCACTGATGAGCTCGATGCTCTTGGGAAGGCCTGAGGAGTCAAAGCAATTTGTAATGGGAAAGGTCCGGAAATGAGGAAGTTGGATGCTGGATTGTCTATGGGGAGTTAATTAACATACTGTCAGGCAAAGAGAGTGGTAATGGGCGGAGAGGGACGACTCAAATGTTGCTTTTGTTTATAGCTTTTGGTTTCTGTTTTCAAAAGGTTATTTGAAAAGAAAAGTTAAAGTGAACAGTAAAAATCATTTTGGTTTTAATGCAGAGCGCGGACTCAGGTTTCAATCGAAACACATGCAGTGAGTTGAACTGCTGGCTTCTTAGAGTTGTTTTCAGGTAATTAAATTGCCTCCTAAGGTAAAACTCCTTGGAGAAAAGAGGATGTCATCGCTTGTCCCCTCTTGCCCAAGTCCCTCCCACTTGCACACCCTCCCTTTTCATGCCCCTCACAACATTCCATCTTACCTACACCCCCACTGCGCCCCACTCCATCTTGCTCCCTCCACCTCCTCCAGCCCACTCCCCAACTCTTCCTAATGCTGTTCCCCATCTCCTCCTTCCTACTTCTCTCCTTCCCCTGTCACCCTGCTATTCCTCCTCTTCCTCTGTATCTTTGCAAACTCAAACGTGTTTCCTGGAAATTACAATTGACCTTGAGAGAACTTTCAAATTTTGAGCAACATAAATATTTAATCCATCCAGCATTGTCCTGCCAGATCTTACTCAAGTCTGACTCTGTGGTGATGCTGCAATTCTTTTAATGCAGGCAAGTCAAAAGTATATCAAGCTGGTTGTCCTTTCTTTTCTCCAGCCTTTGGAAATTAATCACTAGTGTGATTATTGGCTGCACGTCTCCCAGAAAGATTTATAGTGCTGGATGCTGGCAGTGAAGTAGTGCTGTCCGGCCGGCGTCTGGGAAATAACCTAGTTGCGGACGACTAATAGTCTCCGAGGCTGGACAGATTGGCAGTGTGATTCAGATTGTGACATTGGCCCTTCAGGACCTGGAATCCATTGCTTCCCATTCTCTCAGAGACGGCGCTACTGATTTCATTATTAGCTGGCTGCAATGTGAGGCAGCACACAATTTTTGATAGGATACATCTCCTTTTGAAACTGCAGGGGTCACAGAATGAATGTGTGCTGTGACATTCATATGCATAGATTTTTATCCAAACAATTATTCTGAAACCAACAGCCAGGGCTATTAGTTTAGATATCCAATTTGTCCTGCTATGTTATTTTTACTTTTTCTAATTTCTTTCTATTAGTCCACATAGTCCTCCTGCTCACTGAGACAGCACAAAGGTTACATTATTAGACTAGTAATTCAGAAATTTGGACGAGTATCTGATAGGAGTTCAAATAAATGTTGGTAACTGAGGAAATTAAGTGCAATTAATTAAATCAATTTGGACTGAAAAGACTGGTATAACGGGGACCATGAAACTGCTGAACTGTTACAAAAATCCTAACTCTTACTAATGTCCTTCGGGAAAAGAGATTTTCTAACCTCCCCTAGTTTAACTTGTATGAAACAACTGATCTGTGAAATCTTAACTACCCTCTAAAATGGCCACAAAACCCACTCTATTGGTTTAAACATGGGTAATAAATGTTGTCCTTGATAGTAATGGCCCCAATCCATGAATAAATAACACACAAGCTGCAAAGGCAGTACAATCCTAAACCACTTCAAGGCTACTTTGAGATGAGCCACCAGCAGGTGTACAAGAGCTGTCGATGTAATGGTCTGCTCTCTAGATACTTTAACGGAGCAGGAGGATTGAGCCCAAGACCTCAACCTGTGTGCAAGGTCTCTTGGTGTTTCTCCTGTCATGTCACTGTCAGCTTCCAGTCTCGCAATGGCCAGAAGGTGTCAAAAACAGTGTGGCACAGACCATTTGGTCCACCAGGTGCATACTGACCCTCTGAAGAGCATCCCAGCCAGACCCACCTCCCTACCCTATCCCTGTAACCTTGTATTTCCCATGGATAATCCACCTAGTTTGTACATTCCTGGACACTATGGGCAATTTAGCATGGCCAATCCACCGAATCTGCACATCTTTGGGCTGTGAGCAAACCTACACAGACACTGAGAGAATGTGCAATTCTAAACAGACAGGTCCCTGGCTCCATGAGGCAGCAGTGTTAACCACTGAGCCACAGTGCCACCCATTATCACCTCTCCAGTAAATAATTCAGTCTCCAATCTGACATTAAAACAGGAATGATCAGGAAGAATCTGTCTCAGTGGGAATGGTCTCAATCTTAAAGGTTAAGTGGATGATATGGGAGCAAATCCAAACTGATGTAAAAGTCAGCATGACTGTTTTCTTCCCATTCAAAGCATCTGGGCTTCAGCGGCAAGATCAGCATCTGTCATCCTTCTCTAATTGCTTTTGAGAAGGTCATGATGACTTGTGAACCCTTGCAGGTCCCAATGCTGTGAAGTTGAGAATTGATGTTGTGGGTGTTCTATATGAAGTGGGTTTGGGAGACCTATTCCAGTATCCAGCAACTACAATATCTCTGCAGCATGGAATCATAAACATTTGGTAGTTTCATTCCAGAGTCATGTAGAGAGATGCTGCAGAACACCAAGCTCATTTTGTCAATGTGCTCGTGTTCTACTTTAATTATTTTCCTAACCTATTTTAAACGACCTCTGGGCTGGTTTGGAAATAGAGAGCTGAATAAATAACTGGCTAGGAACGTGATTGCGGCTAACGAAGATAAACCCTGCTAAGAGTGTGTGCAACGTTGCAGTGTCTGAGTTGATGGGACTGTGAAAATGACATGTCAAGAGATCATTGGCTAAGGTGTAGGATTTAAAATTGATGGATATTTTGCAGCTTTGCTTGGGACCGGAGGAATAGACTTAGCCATATCATCCCTTTCCAGGCGACAAGTTTAGACTGAAGTCAGTGATGGAGCAATTATCTATTGCCTGTGTAAGAAGTGGATTGATCGACCAAATAACCTTCCTGTGTAGGTCATTTGTTCCATTAAGTACAATGACTTTCGCTCTAGTCAAGGCATCGTGAGCACAGGAATTATTTGCAAACAGTATCGAAAACAACTGCATCTGAGAAACACACAAAAATGGCAGCAATTGTATTAAGAAAATAGAGAATTGGTATTTAGTCCCTGTGGTGCAGTAACTTCCATCAAAGAAAGACAGCTCTTCACATCCCAGCCAATTAAGCACATTGGCTGTTGTGTTTTCCTTTGCTATAAATCAATCCATTCACAGCAAGGCATTCCAAACATCATGGATTTAGAGGGTGAGATTTTTATTTAAAAAGAAGCATTGATTGAGGATATTAATCAGACCAGTGAGAGAAGATTCTTGCAGCTAACTAATCCCATGTGAGAGCAGATGATCCTCACCTGGATATGCCATCTCAAAAAAGCAGCAACAGAACTATAGTAGTCCCTCAGTACTGCTGTAGGATGTCAGTCTGAGTTGTAAGTGTTTTGAATCAATCAGCGTAGACATGTGAGACTTTTCCAGTGCAGGTAGAACTTGAAGCCAGGCCTCCTGGTTTAGAGGTAGGGACACTACCACTGTTACAAGTGCTCCCAAGCAACCATATTACAGAGATGTTATGATACTGCTCTGGAGCAAGTGGAACTTAAACCCAGGCCTTTTGGCTCAGAGATAGGGACACTACTGCTGCATCACAAAAGCTCTAACAGAAGTATGGTACGCCCTCAGTGATGTTTCAGTTCACCAGCCCAGCTTGTAAGTATTTTGAGTCAACCAGCTTAGACTTGAGACATTTCTAGTGTAGGCCTTGAACCCAGGCCTCCTGCCTGTTATGACTATTGTGCCATAAGAACCCAACCTAGGTTGTATGCTATTAAATTTGAACCTCATGATTTAGGCTAGATGGTGCTACCATTTAGTTAAAAATTTCACAGTTACCTGTATAAAACTGGTTCCATTATGAATAACTTTTGGAGGTTTCCCTCAAACCGCTTTCCAAATTAAAAACCTCAAGTCAGCACACTTCCTGCAGCCCTCTTGAAGTTAATTGGCCAGTCTTTACTCTCCCTATTTCTAGATCCATAAAAGCAGGTTATATTGAGATGTCAGGGATTTCAACTGAGTAATTAATGCTGTTTCACTTGAGACGATTTTGAAGGCAACTAATTTACATCAATTACTCTGTACAAGAGAGACTGTGAGGTGGGATTACTTGAAACTTAGCCCAAACTAATAGTGTTTCATTACTTCATTATGTGAGATGTACTATTTTAATGAAATACCATGTGTTAGTAAACTATGACAAAAAAGTTTGTTGTTGAGATGCTGATGCGACTCTTGAATAGTCCTGCAGGTTAAACTGGATGAATTTGGGAGTTCTCTTGATTGTTGACTTGGAAATGTATCAGCATAATAAGGCGAGTTTGGCATTCTAAGGCCATTTTCAAATTCACGGAACAACTTTCCCTAAATACCTGGCTTTCTAACATGTTTGAATTTAACTCTAACTCTATTTTAAGCCCCTCCTCACTCCCCTTGTTCTCGAGTATAATTGATGTCAGTTAGCTGCCTTCCAAGGTCTCTCTGGTCAAACTGTATTAGTGAATCATTTGTAATTCTGACATCTCAATCTGAGAGCATGTGCAGGAGTGTCACTTGGAAATGAAACACAAGGCCCACCTTCAACCACTGAATCTGTTCCTTCTATTGGAGTGGGACACATAGTGTCCACCACCTACATAACCTCCTGAGGAGAGACGAATGGATCAGGGGTTAAACTACCACGAAGGAAAGGTTTTGGAGGCTTGTGCTCCTTGACCTGTGAAAGTAAACAAAGTGAAAACTTCCAGGATACTGGATTCAACAAGAAAACTATCCTAGTCTCAGCTGCTGTTTGACGGGTTAAAGTGTGTTTGTTTGCCTTCTCAAATTCGGCAAACAAAAATTTAAAATTCATTGCACACGCTTTTCATTTTCTGACTTCTGCAAAAATATTTTATCAAAAGGCAGTTTGTAGGGGGAGGACTGCACGCGTGTATCTGTGCAAGTTTTGATTGCTTGTCTTGGTTTGTATTTTTGGCTTTTAAGATACTGTGCGCGTCTCCTGTGGCTATTGCTGAAAATTCTAGATAGTTTGTGTTTTCTGCTCATCCTCCCTTAATCCCCTAAGTAGAGAGCTGCTGTGTGGGCCAACTGTGTGTCTCCATCTGCATTTCATTCTTTTATTCATCAGCATCAGCTGTGTTGAAATGTGGCAGAACTGTGCCTTTGTTTCACTGGGTAGTCTACTTGTGAAAATATGGACAAGTGAAACGGTGTTCTGATTATGTTTTCTCAGCAAGCAAGGATTTTGTATTCAGCAATAAATGCCCCAATTGATGGCTAAATCGAAGGTGATTGCTGTCAATATCTTGAAATTGATGTTGTCATTTGCAAATCAGTCTGTATCCTGAATGTGCCTCAGCTTGTTCATTTCATCCTCATAGAATGAGCTGTTTGCCCAAAGACTACAACAGATTCGTAGCTATTTGAATGAAGACCGGTCATTGTGGGTGCGTTGACATTTTGTTGTACGATAAATGCTCAAACATGGGTCTATGCCCGTGATTCCCTTTTCCCTTTTATTTTGCCCTGTTTCATCATGAGGAAGATAAAGGAATCTTCACTACATCCACAGAGTGGCTTAAATATGAGTCATCACTGGAAACCTAGCAACTGGTTCCATTAGTATTGACCATACTCACCAAGACTGAATCAAAACTAGGCAAAGACTGAGTGTTTGTTTTTCCTTGAATCAATCTGTTCAGACTTGTTATAACACAGCTCTGGAGCAGGTGGGACTGGAACCCAAGTCTTCCACTGAACCACACGAGCCCTTGTATTTTGGTTCCATTCATTATCCAATCCACTGGTGACTCCAAAATATTCTGCTGGCTCAGTAATTGTTAGCCATGAGAGATGGGCTCCATTTTTAAATGGGGTGGAGTAATGACCATGGACCAGCCTCCGATCTACAGGAAGCTGGAGTGATTGAGGCCTTGATGGGATATAGGATGACTAATTGAATTGCAGTCTAGACATCTTCTGTGACTGGTCCAGAGCTTGATTTCTTGTATTTATTCATGGAATCTGCGATCCCCTGGCTTGGACAGAATTTGTAGTCCATCCCTAATTTCCCAGGGGGCCGTTCAGACTCGACTCCATTGTTGGATCTGGAGTCACATGTAGGCCAGACTAGGTAAGAATGACTGACTCTTTCCTTCCCTAAAGGACATGTCTGAGCTAGGCGGGTTTTTCTGGCAATGGTTGCCATTAGACTCTTAATTCCAGATTTTTATTGAAGTTCCCCCATCAGCTGTGGTGGGACTTGAACCCAGGTCCCTGCAACATAACTTGGGTTTCTGGTTTAATCGTCTAGTGCTAATACCATTAGATCATAAAGCATCACCTCCCCCTACTCTTTGGAATAAACCACACAATCAGTAGAAGTTGGGATGATGGAGTGCTTCTCTTGGCATTGCCATATTGTCAGTTAGATTTGAGGAGATGTAGAGAGCACCAGCTACTTTGCCTAATGTTCGCTCAAGGGGTACATCCTGTCATTGCAGGTGCACATCTCAGGCAGACCTACCAAGCTGAAAGCTGAGGAACAAATCCTCTCCGGTTTCCTGAGGTGCTTAGTGCCTGATTGAGGGGCCTGGCACCAGGGAGGGACTCACAGTGAGCTTGCCATCCCTTCCTCTTGCTGCTAACAACCTTTATCCCGTCCACTCATAACACCATACAAGGTGGGCCTTGATGATCTCCAACTTTAGGTGGGTGCATTACTGTTGGTGACCTTCCTTCCTGCTGGCACTGCCCAGCAATAAAGATCTACTAGCCTCTGGTTGGCATCATCTGGTCAGTGGGATCAATATCCTTTATGCCAGTGAAGACCTGTCATTGTTCTGTAAGAGCCTGATTGGCATTGAGGGTGGCAGACCAGCGTGGAGGATGTGGGCAATGGGCAATGTGATGGAAATGACCTGATAGTTGGTGTTAATTTTTTTATAACTTCTTCAGAGAGGGGAAGCTGTCATCTTGGCTAAGCCCACCTGTGGCTTTAAAGTCACAAGAATGGACAACAAATACTCCTTCGCCCCACATGTTTTACCTACTCTCAAAGATTCTATAGATCATGGAAGCAAGCCATTCAGTCCATCAAGTCCACACCACCCCTCTGAAGAGTATTCCATCCAGACCCATCCCCTATCCTATCCCTATATTTCCCACTTTCACCGAGCCTGCACGTCCCTCGACATTATGGGTAATTTGGCACAGCTAATCCATCTAACCTGTACATCTTTGGACTGTGGGAAGAAACCCAAGCACCTGGAGGAAACCCATGCAGACATGGGGAGAATGTGCAAATTCCACACACAGTCATTGAACTTGGGTCCCTGGCATTGTGAGGTAACAGTGCTGTCCACTGAACCACCATGCCACTGACAATTAACTCCTGGTGTTGATGTCCATAAATTACAGCAAAGACGTAGCTACAATTGTTAATGGCAATAAGAATTACAATTAATAATCTTTTGAGGCAAAATCTTAATAGAAGCATTATATACGTGGTACTGGTTCAGTGTATCATATCAACTCCTTTTGCCACTTGGCTATAACTGCTTGTTGTGTACTCTGGATGGTTAATATGCTTGTCCATTGGACCAAATGTCAATCCCAAACTAAGCGTCTCTCTCTGAAGTGTGACTAATCATTGCTCATTGAGTAGGAAGCAAGCCAGGTTTGCTGACATCTGGCGCCAATCAATATCAGTCATTCTGAGCTAGTTTGCTATTGCTGTGCAGTTGTAGATAAATAACTGGACATTCTGTGCATTTCTCTAATTCTGTCCCTTGTACATCATCTCTCAGATGTTTTCAAAATGAGCACAAGCACTGCCTACAGCGTGGAACATTGTGTGAGTTAAAAGTGGGCACGAGTAGGGCAGGGCAACTAACAGCAATGGGATAGAACCAAGAACAATTCAGGAAAAACCAGAAACAAATCTATAGAGTTTGAAGTTAATCGACAATCCATTCAAAAACCCAAGTGGATTACAAATCATTCACTCATTTGCTCTTCTTTCTTTTTCGAGGCACAACTGTTAAAAGCCATTAAAGGCTCATGCCTGGTTTCATTCAGGCCCTGAATGTTCCCAGGCCATGGCAAGCAGTCAACAAGGATCATGAGGCTGCTACCATGTAGTGATGCTTCTTGGTATTGGGTGGAATTTGACCTGCCTATAGATGGAGAGGATTCAACATTATCAACTTAGTTGAGACCAGGCTGGATGGTGGGGGTGGGGGGCTGCAATTATCCCAAACGCAACCCTCCTTTTCATCCCAGAATTGGTGGCCACTTAGTCTCACAAGGGCAGCTGAGCTGGCGGCTCTGTGGAGATCCTAAGGCTCAAGTTGAAGAACTGACAGCCAGGCATTGCATTGCTCTGGCCACTTGGCATCTTTCATGTTACAGATCAGCTGGGAGCTTCCAAGCTCTGAAATGTGGCTCTTCCTGGCCTTCTCATCTCTATTGACAGGACTCAGCCTGATCTGAAGTTGCACAGAGATTATGTTACAGGAAATCCAGATGCCTCCAAGGCTGCACAGAGGGCACTCTGTGGGTGCACTCCTTCTGGTGTTAGTGCCCATGAGAGGATCTATAACCCCACTCCTATGAGGCCCATGCAGTCCAGGCTTTTTGGCATTGGGTTAGAATTCAACAGGAATGGTCAACAACAAACCTCCAGTGATTGTTGTTTCTTGGTTTCATTTCTACAAAATAATGTCAGACAAGACTTTTTAGTGGAAAAAAAGCAACTAGCGACCTTTCATCTGGGTCAAGTTGTTAAACAGGTCACTAAGAGATATTTGCTGTGATGTACAATGGCAATAT
This sequence comes from Hemiscyllium ocellatum, assembly GCF_020745735.1. Taxonomy (NCBI): domain Eukaryota; kingdom Metazoa; phylum Chordata; class Chondrichthyes; order Orectolobiformes; family Hemiscylliidae; genus Hemiscyllium; species Hemiscyllium ocellatum. Next base: position 33,187,285 of record NC_083436.1, on the reverse strand, counting down.
ATGTAGAACAGACTCATATACAAAATCTGAAACCAGTTCATTCTGGTTTAAAACCATGAACCAGTCAGGTGATAACAATTGTAGCAAAAATGATAAAAGACTTCATTTATTTGGAGAGACTTGAGAAATCGTGATTTAATATTTAATAGAGAAGAAATGTAATAGAGGTGGCTTAAAATCGTGATTACTATTTATAAGCGTGAAACTGGAAGAATTCAGTTGCCATTGAGAAACGGGTCAGTAATGAGAGGAAACAGATTTAAGAGAATTGGCAAAAGAACCGCTGTTAAGTGCAGTTTATTGTCAGAGTCTGGAGTAAATTCTACAGTGACTTTCAAAAGGGAGTTGGAGCAATACCAACGTGGAAAACTTTGCCAGGCTATTGGGGGAGAAAAGCAGGGAAGTGGGATTAATTAGATAATTCTCAGGTGCGAGTGTCACTGACATCAACAGTCAATCCCTTGGGAAGGTTTTTGGTAGCAGCCTCCTTGCACCACTGGTAGCAATTTGATATAATTGTCTTTCTGAGTCCCTTCGGAAAGCAATTCACATCTTCATCAGTGTGCGATTGGAATTGTGTGAGGGTCAGACTGGATGGGGATGGCAAAAGATTTCTCTTCTACAGGCAAGTACACTCTTTGTGAAGCGTTGCCTGTGAGCTGGTGAGAGACTGGGTCATTGAAGGCTTTCTGAAGCGAATTTACCTGTAAAAGAAAATCGAAGGGACACAATACAGACTTGAATTGGATGGATGCTCCTTCAGATGGGCTGAACGGCCTCCTTCTGAGCTGTATCCATTTAATAGATTTTTCTTCAAAGAAGTAACACAGACTCGATGGACCAAATTGCCTCCTGCCAGTGCTGTGTCATGTGATCCGATGAAATCAAACTAGTGCATAGAGGCCATGGCTGGTGTTTTGAGCATCAATGACCCATTTCCAGGGCATGGTCAAAGGGAACTGATTTATGTCTTTAATAAGGAGCGTTGCATATCCCTGGCCATTTTCAAAAACCAACAGTTCTGCAGCGTCTTCACTGCTTCGGATAGAGGATGTCCTTGAATGAAAAGCATTCAGTGCCCAGAGGATTTTAATAAAAAAGCTTGAAAAATGTTGGAAATTGTTATGACTGAGTAACAGCTGCAGTCAAATCTTTGGGGGATTCGGAGACATTTTTGGCCAGCAGTGCAACAGGGAGGGTTTGGTTGAGGAGGAGGGGGGGTGGGAGGTGGTGGAAGAAAGCTTTTCAATGTCTAATTTCACAGCATCACGCTTGAGCCTCCTTCATTTACAGGGGTTAGGGGTGGAGCTGATTAAAAAGTATCTCTCAAAAGGGATGGAAGTGGCTATTTTTGTTTGAAACTGTCCTTTTCTCGAACTGTGGACTTTTTGAAAGAAAAAGCGCAAAGGAGGATTTTAACCGGAGACTGTTCAACTAGCATATCTGCTGAAGTAATATTTTGGAATTGGTGTGAAATGATTGCAGCACATCTGAACGTGTGACAAATTGAGCTCTTTGGTCAGTAACAACCATGTTCCATGGAGGGTCATGTGTATATAAATTGCTTCACTACATGTTAAAGCTTGGAAGAAATGCTTGGAAACTGGTCTATGTGAGCAATTGCCACTTTGTAATACTCTAATTGCCAAGTTAAAATAATCTCTGTAACAATTCGTTGGCATTCCAAAATAAATCCACGCCTATATTTATGTGGATTTACAAGCTATGTAACACTATATGTGTACAGAAGTGATTACCTCATGTTAAAGTGCTGCACACATTTGTACTCTTCAATAATCTGAGAGCGACATTTGCGTATCCAAAGCAAAACGAGCTTGATATTGTATTAGAACACACACACATTGTGAAAATAACACCTACCCACTCACTGTTAAAACAAGCCCAGATCCAAAATATAAGGTGGAATTTGTCAGAGATTTTAAGATCAGCTTTTAGACCTGGGATAAGAGGAATTAATCGTTACAGAATCCCTACAGTGTAGAAGCAGACCATTCAGTCCATGCCAACCCTCCAAAGAGTAGTCCATCCAGACCCACTCGCCCATAACCCTGCATTTCCTGTGGCCAATCCACCTAACCTGCACATCTTTGGACAGTGGGATGAAACCAGAGCACCTGGAGGAAACCCACGTAGACAAGCTATGTAATACTATAAGTGTACGGAAACAATTACCTCATGTTAAAAGTGCTGCACATATTTGTACTCTTCAATAATCTGAGAGAGACATTTGTGTATCCAAAACAAAATAAGCTTGATATTGTATTAGAATACACACACATTGTGAAAACAACACCTACCCACTCGTTGTTAAACAGGCCCAGCTTCACAATATGTCCACTCCCCCATTACCCTCCATTTCCCATGGCTAATCCACCTAGCCTGCACATCCCTGGATGCTATGAACAAGTTAACATGGCCAAATCACCTAACCTGCACATCTTTGGACAGTGGGAGGAAACCAGAGCACCTGGAGGAAACTCACATGAACATGGGGAGATTGTGCAAACTCCACACAGACAATCACCCAAGGGTGGATTTGAACTTGGGTCCCTAGTGCTGTGAGACAGCAGTACTAACCACTGAGCCACTGTACCACTTAGTTTTTTTTTATCTTTAGCATTTTGAGGACCTGGTGAACATCTTTCAGAACAAAATGATTGTAGTGTTGTAAGCTTATTTTATTATTGAGTGGTTACAGAGAATAAAGAAGCTCTGTTTGTTGCTATCTATCCTCCACCCTATCATTCCTTATTTCCCTGACTCAGAGGGCAGGTGAACTTTCGTGACCTCTTCTTGATTGTACACAATTATGGGCATGTTATAAACATTTTTTATTAAGGTAATGAACAAAGCTGATGGGAGGAAAGTAATTTGGCTGTTGCCAGCACAAACTGACAGCCTGATCTGCTCTAGAAGAAGAGAGACTGAGTTAGTAAGCACTCAGAGAAATACAGCCTTCTTGCATCAAATAGGAACGTCCCAAAACCCTTCGGGTGAAATGAGCCATTTGAAGCAGTGTCATTGTCATAATGAACTGAAGCATTAAGGAACTAACAGAGTAGATCACTTATTCTGTAGTCAGTCTTAACAGTTGACAATATGGCAAGAGTACATCAGGATGGATAATGTGATATTTTGTACAGAGCTCTCCAGTTTTGGGTGGTGCATTGCATTGAAGTAGCACCTCTGTGCCACTTGTACAAGGAAAGCAAATCCCCCTCTAGAACCAGGTCACTAATATCCTTTAGGGAAGGAAATCTGCCCTCCATCGTCTACACGTGACTCCAGACCCACAGCAACATGACCGACTCTCAACTGCCTTGTTGAATGGACTGGCAGCCGTGTAGTTCAAGCGCAGTTTGTGGCGGGCAGCAAATGTTAGCCCTGCCAGTGACACCCACATCATTTGAAGGAATAAATAAATACTTTTCAGAGAGTAAGAGTCGGAATTAATTGGGAACTAATTGGATAACTCTTTCAAAGGAGTCAGCACAGGTATGAGTGGCTGCCTTCAGAGATGTACCATTCCTTGATTCCATATAGAGTTCTTAACTGGCATATGGCTACTTGTGTAAGAGTTTGTACACCCTCATCATCACCCTCATATCTAACTACATGGATAAAGTCACACTAAACCAGACAGTCCTACCATTCCATTGGTGGGAGATTGGGTGTGAGACATTCAGCGCCAGAAAGGGGAACACAATCTGCTGCTTCACACCTTGCTATAAGTGACTGTTGCTTTGGAAGAATAGAAAGCTCCTTGCATTGTAACAGCCTCTATTTTCCTCCCTTTGCCTTGCAAGGACATAAATGTCTCGTGATGGAGAGGGAAGCCAGAGGGTTTGCTCTCCTTGTACAATGGTACAGCAGTGTTACTGCAATGCAATGCACCACCCAAAACTAGAGGGCTCTCTACAAAATATCACATTATTTTGACGTACCTTTGCTATATTCAGTTGCATTTTTGAAAGTTACCATTGAGTCCGCACCCACTACCCTTCAAAACAGCACCTTCCAGGCCATCATAACCCACTGCAGAGAAGAGGAGCCTCCAATTACAACTGAAAAAATGAAAGCAGTAGACATTGTGTTCAGGACCTCAGTGACCCTCCTGTGTTTGTTTTTGTTTTTAAATTAAAAAAAACACAACGACAAGCTCAGTAACGTCATCCCCCCAACATGTCCTATCCAGTGGCATTAGCGTTAATGAGGTACCCTGCTATAACCTGACAGGAACATGATAGGGGGCAGGGCACTATCACATGACTAGAATGGGGTAACACAGCCTGTGAGTTTTTAGTTTTGAACAGTCACCAAATAAATTAGGAAATATAACAGATGTCCAAATAGTTTTCCTTAGGAGGTCTATTTCTCAATCACCAAACTGCCTGTGGAACTGATTCAATTGTGGTGCTCAATACCTGGGGAACACTGGGCAGATTGCAGTGTCTCCTCCTGCCATCATATGAATGTTCCTCTGCAGCCACAGCCAGTTTGAAGAAAGGCTTCCTTCCCTCCTGCCAGCACCTGCATATTGCATCTTTAGGCTTTAATAAGCATGCTGAGTGATGAAGAGCGTGTGAGCTTTAGCGTATTGGAGCTATCCCCAATAGACACATTGCTGTAAGCGCCTTGGGCTAGAGGTTCTTCAGTAAGCTGGCATTGGTCCTGTCAGCTAGCCTGCTTCATGAAGTTAAATGTACAAAGAGCTGGACTCTGGCCAGATACTTAATGGATCATGAGAAAGCTTTTTTTCTCATTCAGCCTCTTAGCAAAGTCAATAAGTCAGGCAGCGTACAATTTACCTTCATTTGGAAAATTCTTCAGGCAGTACCCAGATAAGTGCTTTCAAAACTGCTCCTAGACTAGTGTGTGTGGAGAGGTATAAAGTGAAGCTGTATTGTGCTAAATTTTTTTTGTCAACTTCAATTAGGTTTATTCGTAGATTAGTGTCAGTGCAGCAAGTGACTGAATCATCGAGCCTTGTCACACAGAAGAAACTATTTGACCCATCACCCTTCTGCTGGGTGTTCGAAGGAGCCATCCAATTTAGTGACATAGCGCGGTATGCACTTCCTCAATCCAAATGCCTTTGAATGTTCTCATGGGCAGAGTTTAATGGATCTACAAGCAGCAGATTTCTAATGCCCTTTAAGAAGGGAAATCTGCCTGGCTTACCAAGCAAGACTACTTTCCCCAGTGGCCTTCCCCCATCCCATTGTGAGGAACCTGTGCATACATTTTTTGGTGGGGCAGACTTGATGGGCTGAAAACCCTCTTATGTCCATGGTCTTAGGGCTCCTAGCACCACAGACCCCTGCGATTACATGGAGTTCCAGCAGTGGCTACCACTCAGAACTAATTGTCATGGTACTGCCAATTCAGTGGGAAGTGTATCCCACCCAGTGTTTTGAAAGCCTGCCTATGGAATCTGATTCCACAATCCTTTCAGTTAAAACATTAAACATTCCAGATTTTAATGTTCCTCTATGTAAAAAAAAACTCATTTCTCTTTTGACCACTTTAGCAATTATTTCCAATCTATAACATCTGGTTATCCTGTCTTTTGACAGAGGGAATAGTTTACCCCTGCTTGCTATACAGACACCTCTTCACAGCTTTAAGCATCAGATCTCACTTTTGCTTTCTTTGTGAGACAAATGCCTGATGAAATATGCATTTGTACTTTGTCCTTGAAGAATGTTCTTGTTTACTTGCTGGTGTCTCCGGCTGCTGAAGGTTTCTATCCATTAGGCAACCTGTCACTTGTCTCTTCTCAATCATGCGATGAGTCCTGCGTTTGCATCTACCTCTGAGCTCCCGAGAAAGGCTCTTTGTCTCTACTGTGTAAGCAGAGTGCAAATGAATTATAGAATCCACCATAATGGCAGTTCTGCACATCCTAATCTGTTCAGCAAGGATTTTCTTTTCCCCAACATTGTTAATACTGCAGTCAGGATCTCTTCGTTTAACAGCAGAGAGTCCAACTGCCCCATAAGGCTCAAACTATGTGCATGTCACTAGAATTAGAGATCAAGAACTTGTTCCAGAACTGGTGGCATCAGTGTCTGGAAAGGTTTCGGCTCAATTCGTCATAACATTTATTTGAAGTTAGTTTTAAACTACAATCACCCAATCCCAGCCATCTTAACAAAGGCACACACTGACTACAAGAAGATCAGTGCAGAGAGACCTCTGGCTGTCACATTTCGCTTCATTGCTTGCTGTCTTTGTTGTGGGACCTCAGTGTTTTAGCTGGAAGCTCACCCTCTCAAGTGTATTAGTGGATGCTGTGCATACCAACTGATGGATACCTTGGAGGACAAAGGCAATGTGCACCTAGATATCAGGTAGGTTTACCAACTGGTGCTCATTTGTCATTTCTCTGCCTTCTTTCGCCAACATCCCCAACGTCCAACGTGATTCTCTTTTGTGTGCTTCAACAGTTACTCAAGTAGATACTTATTTCTTCTCCAAGTGAGAGGGGCTGAGGAGGCCTGTTGGTCTCCTCACCTCACCACCACCCCCACCCCCACCCCACTCACTCCCCACGTCAGACTGTTGCTGATGATGAATTGGGATTGGGGGGGGATAATTGCTGTGGAGTATATGAATGCTGATATGCACCATCCCAGGCTAAGTGGCTGTAAATTCGATGCATGTACTGTGAGCTAACAATGAATCTGAGTTTGAGAGATCTCACTCGTAGTGGACGGGGGGAACCCTGGTTTAATCCCTGGTGCATTGTGGTGATACAGTGTCACATCAGTTCTGTGGCCTAGATCCAGGGTTTATGTAATGGGTTTGCTAGGGAATATTCTTCCCCTCTCATTTTGCCGTCTTCACTGTAGATTTACATATTCAAGCAATGGACTGTTCAGGCATTGAACCAGTTGGGATCAATCTGACCCCTTTGGACAAGAGATTGAATGTCTAAGATTAAGAAAACATTTAACACCAGCGCCATTCTTGAGAAGCTTAGGGGTTTGTTAGCACTATGTGTACGATAAAGGAACCCCAACAATGTGACTAGCCAGAGAACTCAATGCAATTGATAGACTTGAGTTAGAATCAATCAAAACCAGCTCTGACACACACTATATCAGTTTACGCACGAACAAAAATACTTGGAGACTGTTGGCCAATCCAGAAACCCTGGTATTTGCATCGTTGCTTAAGGAGATTTTTTTTTGGGGAGGTGGGGGTGATCATATTTCAACCTATGGTTTCTTCAGATCCCATTTTTCTAAAAATTATAAGTATAATCAACACTGTCTGGACATATTTCTGGAGATTTCAGCGTCTGACCTTAGACTTCTGACTGTGCCATTCCCTCCCATGCCCATCCCATTCTCGCTGCCTTTGATTGGCTCGATGTTACGCAATCGGCTGAATCATGGTTGCCAGTTGAGTGACCATTTCCTACCCAGCTGCTCTGACAAATGACTGTATTCGAAGAAGGTTGGAAAAATGTCCCTGATGACTTTTCTTTTTATCTCGGGTGTTGCTTGGAGTCACACCCGAGAGATGGATGTTTAATTCCTGGAAACCTCAGACCAAACCTCAAGGGTTTTGCAACTCTAATTATGATGCAGCAGTCCACAGACAGAAATTTGCATTAAATCTGAGCATCAATTTTCCACTTGTAGCTGAGTGCTCCAATCTGAGCACATAATGTTTGGATAACAGTAAACAGCCAGTAATTACATTCTCTTATACCTCACTGTCAGCAAGGTTGTGATTTTACCGGAGCAGATGCCCAGTAGCATTTTCAAACAGGAAATGCTGCACATTGTCAGGGAATGAGAATAAAATTACTTGTTATATCCAGGAGAGCAACACACTCTGCCACATGATGACCCTATGATTACAGTATCATCTATACTGCACAGCTAGGAATTTAAGGACCATAATCCTGCAAATCCCTCAAAACAGTGAATCTAATACTTATGCAAATTGACTTTCAGAGCTGTACGTTTAATAATGCTGTCATGATAGTGTGTTTCGATTCACAAGTGAATAAACCCTTGCACTCTCTTGCACACTTATTCAAATGCCAGCTCCCTCGATTACCTGTTAAATGTGCTACCTAATTTCTGAAGAAGAAAGCCAAGTGATTAATTTAATGTTTCTAAAGCCAGAAATGAGGGTGTAGGCAAGAGTGGGAAATTACTCTTTGATCTGTCTGGGAGTGAGAATTGCCCTGGGACATTGCCATATTTGTCTTTGAAAAAGTATTTTGAAGAGGTTAACCCCAGGGGTCAGCTATGTCAACGTGTCCTTGCACTTTGTGCCTCAGGGCTGTGTCCTTGTTAGTAAGTTATGAATTGGATCTAATGGGCTGGCCAAACACTTGCAAGTCATGGGTCACTGACTTTGGGCACTCCTCACACTAAAACACTGTCCCACCCTCCTCCCCACTTCAAATTCTGTTGTTGGGAATGGGTAGGGGGCTGTGTGGAGTGCAGGTAGAGCATGAGATTTATATCCTGACACCGATTGATGGATTAGGCCTACCTTCTGCTCTCATTGTCTTCCAGGTTTTGAGTGAACCCAAACAACATGTTTACTAACAACATGTGGAGAGGAAGTGGTACAAAGAGGGAACTTTGCTTTGAAAAGAGCAGAAACACAGTGGTGAGGAGAAAGATCCCTCCTTCTTTTATTGATAGGAAGTGCCTGCAAATTCAACTGCCTGGTAATAATACAGCAGGTGGCCTATTTGTAACCCTTTTGGTGGATGAAGACGTTATTCAGGAAATGATGCCATTCAGCAGAAATATCAAT